>NC_056670.1:86235111-86983236 GCF_018350195.1 Panthera tigris
GAACGGTAAACAATTAAATATATAGAAGGCACCCAAAACTAAGAAATGTTTGTCCATTTTCCTACTTACAGAGACAAAACAAGACGGAACCTGAGTTACCTGGGGGTTTTTGGGTTGTGTTTTCCTTTGTCATGACTTGTGTGTGTTTTAAGTCCCCTCCCTTCTTGTGTTGAATTCCCAGAGGGGAAACGGAGTCGCCAGTGGAGATGGGAGGGTGGGGCAGGGGGGCAGATGCAGGTGGGGGGGCCCCCGGCGGGGCGGGAGGGAGGGGGGGACGGGGTGCCCGGGAGGGGGGAGCGCTCACAGGCGGTGGGCTGTCCTCGGCAGCACCCGCACAGCCTCGTCCAGCACCTTGAGGCCCCCCTCCCAGTCGCCGCGGTCCGCGTGGCAGTGAAAGAGCAGGCCGTAGAGCGCGGCGCGCAGCGTCAGGTCGTCCTCGGCACCTGCGGCAGGAGAGGTGCTCGGGGCTCCGAGAAGGGGCAGCTCCAGGCCGCCCCGACCCGCGGGCCTCGGGGCGCCACAGGGAGGGCTCTCGGCACCACGTGAGAGCCCGGAGGCCGCGGACGTCCCTGAGGGCGGCGTGCGCCCGGTTTGTCGCGTGCATCGGCGACCCCGCGGGCCTGACAACGACCCCCGGGCCAACGCGACAGCTGTCGGGTCGCGGGGGAAGGGGGGGCAGGGCCGCACGACAGCAGTCCTTTAGGACCGGCCGCGCCGAAGAGGCTCGCGAGGGGCTCGCTGTCCCCCGGGCTGCCCCACTGCTCTTCCTGCCTCCGCGTGGCTCACCTTCGAGGGGTGCCTCCCGAGCGCCCCCACCCCCTCTCCGGCCGGGCCTCCACACCCTCCACACCTGAGCTGGCTCAGACTTTTGGTTTTCCGAGCCCTGTCTCTGTTTCGGACTCCCGTTACTTTTCTACCTCGTGAGGGAAGAAGAATCCTTTCTGGAAAGCCCTGACCCGCACTGCCGGGCGTGGCTGCTGGCCAGGCCCGGCAGGTGGCGGCATCGGGCCGATGGACGGAGACCACGCCTTCCTGTTGACTTGCCGCCAACCGTGCCACTGCGCCGCCCAGCTTCAGCGCCCCCCTGTCCCGTGTAAGCAGAGGCCCGGTCGCGGGTACGGGGCCCTCAGCGGCAATAGTTTACATGGGTGACCGTGTAGCCTTCTTGTCCTGTTTGGATGTCAGAGCAGCCGGGAGAGCAGGCCCAAGGACCCGGCCACACACACGGCCACACGGCCAGCACAGCACACACTGCCCGGGACCTGCGTGGCCTCTGCACCGCCAGTGCTGGGATCTCAGGACACAGGTGTCCCTGCGTCCACACCCAGGAGCAGGTGGATTCAGGCACGTGACTGGGTAAGCCGGTCGACCCCGATCAGCTCGGGGGCCTCACGGTGGGGCGGCGAGGACCGCCAGCGTCTGCCATTTCAGTCCCGACTGGCTCAGGTCCTGCCCTTGGCTCTGCATTTCTTTGATCTGTGCCAAGGAGCAACATCCTCCCTGGTCTGCCCTCACGGTCACTGTCACCGTCACCGTCACGGCTCTGGACCGTCCACCGCTCTTCCGGTCCAGTCCCTCCCCTCAGGCACTGCAGCTGTCGTCGGGGGGCCTGTGCGCCGGGCCCCCTCCTGCTCCACCCCTTCCCCGCAGGTCCTTCCGGGCGGGGCCTCGGGGTGGGGTCGCCACCAGGGAGGAAAGTGCTGTGCGGAGTCAAGCCTCTGGGCGCTCGCCTGAGTCTGTTCCCACAGCACGGCCCGTCCTGACCAACACGCCTGCGTATCACAGAAGTTACTCACTGACTCACTTTAAGAAGTAATCTTCCCACGAAACACCTGCTTGGCTCAATCGTACTTTCCGATCTTCCCCCTACAATCTGCCTTTTTCGCTACTAGTAAACTGACCTATTTGATCATTTCGGTGTGTGGAGTTCAGCGTGGGCGGGGCCTGCACAGCCCCCCCCCCCCCCCCCATACTCCACCAGGAGCCTCGATCCGCGGCCCGGGCTGCCGTCTGGAGCGTGGTGCTCAACGCACTCTTCAATCACACACGGTCCTACTGTCTGCTCATTATCTTAAATCAACTTTATCACCCAACAGACACGCAGTACTCGGGGAGGGGGCCCGCTGCCCCAGCCCCCAGCATTTACGCCCCCAGTACACACTGAGACCTTACAGTAACAGGAATGATGATGTTTTAGCGGTTAATCATCATTTTCTTTCTTTAAACATGAATTCTTAAATACGGTCTTACTGTTCTAAGTTCAGTTTGTGTTTTGCTTCTGCTTTGCAGGAGTCTGTCTCTACGTTGGCTTTGGAAGTACAAGAACACGACTTATCTGCCAGAGTGACCCAGAGGCTGGGCCTCCCGGCGGCCACCACAGAGACGGCCACCACCCGCCCAGAGCCCTGCCCGGAACCCAGGCGCCGGACGAGGGGGCCTTCCGGGCTTCGGTTTCCCTGCGCACAAAGTGCAGGTTCCAGGAAGTTGTTCACAAACAGCACTCTGTGCCCGTCACACAGGAGCCGTTACTGTCGTGATGAAGCGGTCTGTGCGTTAGTGCAAGGAATAACAGCGCGCGGCACCTCCCTTTCTCTGTGCTGCGGCCGCGTCTCGCGCCTACAAACCTGGGAGAAAATGCCCTTCGGGAGTCCCTCCGCTTTGGAAGTCCGCTGTAGGCCACTGGTGCAGAAGCAGTGTTTTTCCTTTTCCCTAAGGTGAAAGCAAAGAAACCGTGCAGATATCGCAAAGGTGCAATTTATTCTTTCACCATTTTGATTTTTATTTGCCTCAGTATCTGAATACAGAAACGGAAGCCAAGTTCCTGAACCACTAAGCCACAAACACTGAAGTCACATCTCACCCCTAAGGAAAGGCCCCCCAGTGCACACGAGAACATGCACAGAGACTGCCTCACGCGGCCTGCACCCTTTCTAATGACGCAACACATCCAAATCAGTGTTAGAGCTTGAAATCAACGGGACCAAAAGCACATTAGAAAAGACTTATAGGGGCGCCTGGGTGGCTCAGTCGGTTAAGCGTCCGACTTCAGCTCAGGTCATGATCTCACGGTTCACGGGTTTGAGCCCCACGCCTGACTCTGTGCTGACAGCTCGGAGCCTGGAGCCTACTTCGGATTCTGTGTCTCCCTCTCTCTTTGCCCCTTCCCGACTCATGCGCGTGCACGTGTTCTCTCTCTGTCTCTCTCAAGAATAAATGTTAAAACATTTTTTTAAATAAAAAAAAAAAATAAAATCAGATGTGAAAGTAGGACTATTATGACCTTGGAGAGATAAAAAGGATTCTAAGAGAAGGCTCTGGCCTAGCGCATACTGACAAATTAGATCTAGAAGAAATGGAAAAATACTTTAAAACACACAATTGCCCAAGCTAACTCAATAAGAAATGGAAAACGTCAACAAACTTAAACAAGTAGAGACTGAATCAGTAATCAGAAATCTCCCAATAAAGACAAGTCCTGGACGCAAGGCTCATGGGTGGATTCTACCAAACATGTGAACAATTGGCAGTAACCCTCCTCAACTTCCAAAAACCGAAGAGGAGGAAATGCTTCCGTGCCAATTCTGACGCGATTCTGACACCAACGTTACTTTGATAGCAAGTCCAGACAGAGACATCACAAGAAAATTACAGACCAAGACAATACTCTATGACTATAGATGCAAAAATGCTCAACAAAATTTAACAAATCAAATCCAACAGCATAGTGAAAATATGATTCACCATGACCACGTGTATTCCCAGGAATACAAGGGTGGTTCCACGTAAGACCGATCAGTGTAATTAATCCAGCACATTAACAGAATGAAGGAGAAAAACCACACGATAATCTCAACCGATGGAGAAAAGGTATCTGACAAAATCCAACAACTGTTCATCATAAAATCTTAGAAAACTAGGAATAACAGGAAAATTGCTCAACATATAAAAGGTATTTATGAACAACCCATAGCCGACGTTGTGCTCAACAGTGAAAAACTGAAGCTTCCTGCTAAAATCGGGAAAAAGATGAGGGAGTTTCAGCATTTTACTGGACATTCTAGCCAGAGTAATAGACAGAAAACAGGATAAAAGCCAGCCAAACTGGAAAGGAAGAGGTAAAACTGTCCCTATTCACAGATGATACGATCCTAGGTATAGAAAATCCCAAAGAATCCCCAAGAAAACCACTAGAGCAAATAAATGAATGTAGCAAAGTTGCAGGACACAACAATACAACAATCAATTGTTTTTCTATGTACCCGCAGTGATCAGTCTGAAAACAAAACCAGGAAGTGCTGTGGACTTCACTGTGTCCCTCCATTACCAAATTCCCATGCAGAAGCCCTAATCCCCAGTGCGCTGATATTTGGAGATGAGGTTCTTAGGAGGTAATTAGGATTAGATGAGGTCATGACGTAGGGTCCTCATGATGGCGTTAGTGTCCTTATAAGATGAGACACCAGAGACCTTGCTGATCTCCACACACCCCCAAACGAGGAGAGAGCAAGAAGGCAGATGTATACAAGACGGAACAAGGGCCTGGCCTTACTGGCTCTCTGATCTTAGACTTCCTCCCGGACTCCAGAAGAGTAAGAAACAAATTTCCACTGTTTAAGCCCTCCAGGCACCCAGCATTTTGTTATGGCCGCCTGAGCTGAGACAAAAAGCAATTTCATTTATACCATCACCTAAGAGAATTAAATGCTTGCAAAGAGGTGAAAGACATATATGTTGAAAACTATGAAAACATTGTGCTGAAAGAAAGTGAACAAGGTCTGTATGAATGGGAAGACATCACTTGTTCATGGATGGAAAAATGTTAAACTGTCCACAGCACCCAAAGTGATCGATAGATTTAATACGATCCCTCAAAATCCCAACACCCTTCTCCAAAGAAATGGAAAAGCCAAACCCCAAATTCATGTGGAATTGCAAGCGGCTCCAAGTAGCCAGAACAACCTCAAAAAAGATTAATAAAGTGGGAAGGCTCACAATTCTTGACTGCAAAATTTACCACAAAGCTACAGGAATCGAATCAGTGTGATCCTGGCACAAGGACAGACATATAGACCAATGGAATAAAACAGAGAGCCCAGAAATAAATTCTCAGATACATGGTGAATGACTTTTGACAAAGACACTAAGATCATACAACGGGCAAAGAACACTCTTCAGCAACTGGTGCTGGGTGGGGCTCCTGGGTGGCTCAATCGGTGAAGCGTCCGACTTCGACTCAGGTCATGATCTCACCGTTTGTGAGTTCAAGCCCTGTGTCGGGCTCTGTGATGACAGCTCGGAGCCCAGAGCCTGCTTCGGATTCTGTGTCTTCCTCTCTCTCTGCCCCTCCCCTGCTCATACTCTGTCTCTCTCTAAACTAAATAAACATTAAAAAAAAAACTGGTGCTGGGAAAACTCGATTTTCACAGGCAAAGAAATAAAACTGTCCCCCTATCTTACACCACATACTAAAGTTAACTCAAAGTGAGGGTGGGGGAAACCTGAAACATAGGAGCTAAATCTATAAAACTCGTAAAGAAAACATTGGAAAAATTCTTCATGACGTTGGATTTGGCAATGACTCCATGGATGTGACACCAAAAACATAGGCAAAAAGAAAAATATAGTTGAACTTCGTCAAGATTAAGAACTTTTGTGTGTCAAAGGATACCATCAAGGGAGTGAAAAGGCAATCAAATGAATGGGAGAAAAAAATCTGCAAATCTGATGTTTGATAAAGAATTAATATCCAGAATATATACAGAACTCTTGCAATTCAACAACAACAACAACAACAACAACAACAACAAAAATCCAAAAATGGGCAAAGGACTTGAACAGACATTTCTCCAAAGAAAATATGCGGATAACTAATAAGCACATGAAAAGATGCTCAAAATCATTTGTCATCAGGGAAATACAAATCAGAATCACAACGAGGGGTCTCTTCACACCTACTGGGACGGGTATAAGCTTTTTTTAAATCGGAAACGAGTGTTGACAGGATGTGCAGAAATTGGAACGCTGCTGGTGGGTATGTATAATGGAGCATCTGCTTTGGAAAACAGCTTTGCATTTCCTTCAAAGGTTAAACACAGAAGTGCCATATAACCCAGCCGTTCTGCTCCTAGGTGTGGACTCAAAAGAACTGACAGCAGGGACGCAAACATATGCGCACACTCATGTGCGTAGCCGCACTATTCACAGCGGCGGAAAGGATGAAGCCATCACGTTCAGCAACAGACGAGTGGATAAACAAAATGGTGTCCGTCCACACAACGGAGCGTTGTTCGGTCACAAAAAAGAAGGAAATGCTGACACCTGCTACACGAACCTTGATGACACCGTGCCGAGTGAAATAAACCGGACACAGAAGGACCAATGCTGCGTGATTCCTGTTCAGTGAGGAACCTAGAGAGTCTTCCCATTCATAGAGATGAGAGTGGGGCTGTTGTTCCATGGGGACGGTTCTTGTTGGGGATGATGAAAAAGTTCCTGGCACAGACCCTGGTGATGGCCATAAGACACTAAATATAATTAAGGTCACTGAATTATATACTTCTGAGTGGTTAAAATGGTAATTATATTAAGTATATTTGATCACAACTTTTTAAAAAGCCCACCGGAAAGAACTGAACTTTAGGTGAGTTTTATAAATGTCTAGACCCGGGCTGGGCAAATTTTTTCTGTAAAGTGCCAGAGAGCAAGCAATTCTGGCTTTGTGGGTCACAGGGTCGCTGTCACAATCACTCCCTTCTGCTGTTGTAGCCAAGCCACAGACAATGTGTAAATGATCAGGCATGGCTGCGTCCCAATAAAACTTTATTTACAAATATAGGAGACAGGCTAGATTTGGCCCCTGGGCGGGGGTTGCCCACCCCTGGCTTAGGCCATCAGAGGTCATAAATATCTTTGTAAGAAAATAGGAAGCATCAGCCAATCTCTTCTATGAGGCTCTGATTTTCAATTTTCTTCTTGCTGTCTCTTGAACAGCAGTCTCCCCGACCAGAGACAGTCTTGGGGATTTTACGCACAGCTGTGGGCCCTCCTGCCACAGGCCTGGCTCTGGATCAGCACAGAGGGCGGCTCCCCCATCTCGTCCTGTCCCCCCAAACCTCCCCCAGCTTGTCCTGCCCCCCAAACCTCCCCCAGCTCGTCCTGTCCCCCCAAACCTCCCACAGCTCGTCCTGTCCCCCAAACCTCCCCCATCTCGTCCTGTCCCCCAAACCTCCCCCAGCTCGTCCTGTCCCCCCAAACCTCCCCCATCTCGTCCTATCCCCCCAAACCTCCCCCAGCTCGTCCTGTCCCCCCAAACCTCCCCCATCTCGTCCTGCCCCCCAAACCTCCCCCATCTCGTCCTGTCCCCCCAAACCTCCCACAGCTCGTCTGGCCGCCGGCCTCCGAGGGCTCTGCTGGGCCCCGGACTGAGGGCCCACGAAGCTCCGCCCACGGGCTCTACCCTAGACCGTCTGACCACGGACCTCTGTCTGTCAAAGCCTTTGACCTGCAGACCTTCCCTTAGAAAAAGGCCCTGCTGAAAACTGCAGGTTTAGGTCTGAGCCTGGCCTTCTTGGGCGGACGGGAAAGGTGCTGGAGTCCCCACGGGAAGCCGAGTCCTGGGGCACAGGACACACGTGGTCAGCAGGCGGGACAGCCCTCACTGACCTCCGCATGCCCTCTGAAGCCGGGTCTGCGCCCAGGTGAACAGAGGGGGCCAGCCGCGGGCGGTGACTTACCAAGACCACACACGCCCTGGCGACCGGGCGCCCGTGGGGTGGAGTCAGGCCGAGACTTCGGCTCTGGCCCAGAGGTTTCTGTGGTTTTCCTCGGCCATCTGAATCTACTGTTCTGTCCTTTCCCCTCCCCTGCTGGGGCTTTCTGGGGAACGGTCAGTGTCCCCTCGGAGGGGAGGAAGGAGGAAAGAGAGGTCTGCGTGTCTGCCCTGCCGGGTTTCAGGGACGTCACCGTCCTCTGGGCCCCCTCCTCTGCTGGCCCTTGTGTTCCCGGTTTCCACGGCTCCCCGGGGTCTGTCTTCCCTGGGGATCTCGCCCTCCCTTTCCGGAGGACGCCTGCCCCGCCGTGGCCCCACATGGCACACCTGCTTCTTCGCTTCTGTCTTATTGATGATGCCGATGAGCCTCTGTACGACAGTCCTGGCTCTCCTCCTGTTGGCCGCGGAGGACAGGAGCGGGAGCCAGGTGTTCCAGTACTGCCTCACAGCCAGCATCACCAGGGCGCTGCTCCCCGCCATGCCCCCGAACCTGAAAGGGAATCAATCCCTGGGCTGGAGCGGCGTAGACACCAATGATGCAGGAGCGACATGGGAAGCTTCTCGATTCACCGGGCAGCGGGCACGGCTGGGCGCCACGGAGCACCCCGGACGCGGGCGCTCCCTCCCCCCGGTGGCCATGGGGCCTGTGGCGACCCACTCGTGCCCAAGGGCCTCCCGAACATGGGGTGGAGTGGATGTGACCGCAAGGGGCGAGATGGCCCCGGCCACGGGGTCACAAAGGAGGGCCAGCCCTAGTGGCAGTCCCCACTGAGCCCCGTACCCGTCACCCCACGGCACTGCGGTCCGTCTACCTCCCACAGGCAGCACGCGCGCCGAGCCCACAGCCCACGCGGTCACCCTGGCCACTTAGCCCGGCATGGCGCACCTGGCGCTCTCCATGAAGGACCTCGCGGCCGCCAGGCGCAGCTGCTTTCTGCCCTTCAGGTTCTCCATGATGCTCCTGCCCTGGATGCAGGCTGTGGTGCTCAGCATCTCGGCCACCAGTTGAGTCTCCACCCTGGGGACAGAGAAGTACGAGGGCAGGAGGGCTCTTCGGGGGAGACAGGTGCCGTGCAGAGAGGTGAACAAGCCCTGGGGGCATCCAGAGTAGCCTCGTGCGAGCCCCCAAACCGCAGCTAACTGGCCGAGCGCACTCAACCCACAGAACCACGAACCGGCGTGTTAAATGACGAATCTGTGAAGTGTTTTTCTGTGCAGCAGCAAAAGGTGGGCACAGCGAGCCCCTCCTAGCAGGGCCGAGCCCCGCCGGGAGCGACGGGGCTCCGCTCCCTGCGCCCCCGTGTGCTGGTCCCAGAGGGCCTCCGCTCTGTGCCGGGAGCTCAGTCCGGTACGGTTTCGACTCAAAGCTGTGTCAAGGATGCCGGACCCTCTCCCTAAACGTTTACTACCCCGGCCTCGCCATGGCTTGTGCATAGGTAACACCACACACGCGGAGACATCGCCCCCGGGAGGGGGATCCCGTGCTGGAGGGGACCAGATCCCCAACACCCAGCTCGGGGGACCCTGGATTTATTCCCAGAGAAATACACACAGTTCCTGGGCAGGCTCCCTCCACGGGCCACCTGAGTCTTTATTTTTGAAGAGCGTGTCTTCAAATGGCCTCTGGCTGGGTCTCAGACGCTTCCTGTGTTCCGTGGGATAAACCCTGCTCTTTAACTGGAGTGACGGCTCACTTCCGCTTGGTTCACACACGGTGTGGTGGGGGCGGAATCTTCCATTTGCTTTCGTTTGTCCCGTGTGTTGTGGCTTTCCTCCCTGATTTGGGCTAACGGAAGGACTTTTCAGCATTCCATTCTGTCTCCCCTGTTGGATTTTTAGTTCTACTTCTGTTTACTATTGTTTCAGTACTTGCTCAAGGGATTATAACGTACACCCTTAACTAACAGTGTAGCTTGGGTTAATGTATCATTTCACAGGCGGCGGGAAAACCTCTGAGCAGTATTCTGTGACGTGCCTCATTCCCGTCACTTGTGTTCTCACGGTCACGCGTTTTACTTGCGTATTTACTAAGAATCCCACCACGCGATGCACTTCCGTTTTAAAAAGGCAAAATCTTTTAAAGAGTTTAAGAACCGAGGGGGAGAGCCATTTGTGCTCACCCACGCATTCACCGCCTCGGCGTTCTCCTGGCTTCGTCAACCACGTTTCCGCCTGCTGTCATCTTCCCTGAGCCTGAAGAAGTTCCTCTGGCATCTCTTCGAGGAATGGATTACCTACCTTACCTTTAGTTTATCGTATGCCTTGATTTTGCCTTCATTTTTTGCAGGCTATTCTTACAGGAATTCTAGACTGACAGGTTTCTTTTCTTTTTTAACCCTTAAAATGTTAGGCAGTCCACGTTGTCTCTGCTGAGAAGTCTGCAGTCCCACCCTTGCTTTCCTACACACAACGCACCCGTTTGCCTTCCGACTTCTCTCCAATGATTTCTTGCCTTTGGCCGGCAGCAATGGGACTACGGTGAAAACAGCTGTGGTTTTCTTTGTGTTTATCCTGCTTGGAGTCATTGAAAATCTTGGATCTCTGGCTTGATGTTTTTAACTCAATTTGGAAAAAAAGTAAACTCTTCTATCTTCAAATATACGTCTCTCTGCCTCCCTCTCCTGCCTCTGTCCTGAGACTCCTATTCCCCTTGGGTTAGGCCACTTGATTCTGCCCCACGTGTCGTTGGAGTTCTGTTCATTTTGCTTTTCTGTCTTTTCTCCCTGTGCTTTGGTTTCAATACTCCGTTGAGCTGCATTCAGTTACTTACCACTTCTTCAGCATTCAGATGTTAGGCTCTCCCAGCGAAACATTTCCAGATGTTGTGTTTTTTAGTTCTGGAATTTCCACTTAGGTATTACAGTTTCCATTTCTTTGTTGAAATCCCCCACCTGTACACTAATTTTTCCAGGAAAAATGCTTTCTTGTACTTATGACAGCTGTTTTAAGTTTTAAATTTGTTGTCTTCTAATTTCAAACTTTGTGTCATATCTGCGTCTGTTAACTGTTTCTATCCTATTGACTGTATTTTCTCCCGGTATGGGAGAACACTTTCTTGTTTTTCCATACGTCTGGTAGTTTTTTTATTTTCTGCTGGACACTGCAAGGGCTGTATTGTTGAGTGCGGATGCTGCTGCCTTCCTTTAATGGGATGTTGGGGTTCATTCTGACGGGCAGTTAATTTACTGGTGCCTCAGTTTATCCTATGAAGATTTGAATGAGGCTTTTGTAGGGTAAGTCTAGAGTGGCCCTTACAGCCCTATTCCTAAGGTGTACGGTCTTTTTGAACGCCTGGCAAGTTGACTCTGGTTGGCCAATTCAAACACCTCAACACGGATGGCTTCCAGCATCTCTCTGCAGCTTAGAAATCACACCTCAGTGCCTGGGAACATACGTGCTCTGTCCAGTAATCTCTTTTCTCACATCATATCTGACAAATGCGGCTGTCTCAGTAGCCCCAGGCACGGGTCCTTGTTTCGTCCCAGTATGTCTTCTGTCCGGGCTGTGCTTCCCAATGCTGACGTTTGAACACCCCTCCAACCCCACCCCACAGAAAGCAAGGGCGAACGTGCAGCCACGTTTGATGTTCCCTTTTACGGAAATCTCTTCTTTGGATCATCTTTTGTCCAATGCTTGGCAATGATTGGTTCATGTATTTTGCCAAGCTTTACCGTTTTTTCTCACAGCACAAGAGTATAGTAACTGTTACTGTGTAATGGCCAGAAATGGTAGGAAAAGGGACTTTTACATATAAATAAACATGTTCTATAAATGACTTATTTTATTATATAGTATATACTTATTTTATAGATAAATATAATATACAATAAATATAATATTAAATAGCTTACATATTTATATGTAAGATATAAATATTATATACACATATATAAATTATTGATAAATTACATAAATATATTGTATATATTATATAGATTTCTATAAAGACCCAACATCGATGATTATGTTAAATGAAAATGTTGAACAAAGTAGAGATGTCCCAAATAATCTTAGACTATCTGGAATTAGACGAATCTATTTTGTGTCTGTTTTAAGGATCTGCATGAAATTTCTTATTAATGGACGTTCCTTTATACTGATAGTGTGAATGTGAAAATTATTCTGGTAATTAAACACTCAGAGATGAAAATACTGATTAGAAACTGTACTATTTTTCAGCAAGAACTAAAAATTTACTATTACTGTGCATTGCTATTATAAAATTACTTTGTGACCAATTCCACACTAGAGTTTCTACCTATAAATTGCAAAGTGGAAAGATTAGCATAAACATTTGAAATACGTGTCATTTTCTTTAAACAGTGAATCATCTGCAGCGAGTGCCATGTGGCTGAATGTGACTGTGACCATGTATCCTGCCTGACCAGGCACAAGGTCCAACGTTCTGAGTGGCCAGCAAGGTCACTATCAAGTGGGCATCTCTTCCAGAACCAGGGGCCGTGTCTCTCCAGCTGCCAAGCACCCAGGAGCATGCCTGGACACAGCTAGCAAGCCAGGAGGCTGGATGAACGGTCAGAACCACAGTCAGACCCGGGTATGAGGGGCAATCCCGCTGAGTGCAGTGACTCCGGCTGCCGCTAGAGGGCAGTGATGCTATATAAATGAGCTTTCAAAAGTCGAGGCGGAAATTACATTTTTATGGTACCTCCACTTTCCCTATTACCATTTGCATAAATTTCTATTTTTATCTTCTTTTATTGTATTCGCCACCAGCAGTGAAGCACTTTTAACCCAACAACAGAACGACTATGCAGCAGCGTTCAGGTGCTGACTCTTTCTAGAAGAATGTCTTTGCAGTTTCTCTTTTCAAAATAACTTGTGAATTTTTATCAAAACGGTACCTGCACACGGGGAGGCATCGCTACTTCTACTCAGCTCGCAGCGCTGCTCCCTGCAGGGAATGACTTCTAAACGCTTAGCCCTCTCCTCTAGTAGGCATATGCTTGCCTCTAAAACTGGGCATCTAACTTGACTTCCCAACGTTATCAGCTGCACACATCACCTGTGGAATTCTTACGACGATAGATGAAGTTTAAATTACTCAGACCTGGGGCTGCTGGGTGGCTCAGTCGGTTGAGCATCACTCCTGATTTCAGCTCAGGCTGTGATCTCGCGGTCGTGAGATCGAGCCCCTTGTCAGGTTCTGCCCTGACAGCACAGAGCCTGCTTGGGATTCTCTCTCTCCCTCTCTCTCTGCTGCTCGCGCTGTCTCTCTATCTCTCTCTCTCAAAATAAATAAATAGATATTTTAAAACAAGATTTCAGATTCTCTCTCCCTCTGCCCCTCTCCCTCTTGTGCATGCTCTCTCTTTAAAATTAAAAATTTAAACTACTCAGACCCTCCTTTTGCCCTCTTCTCAACTTATTAATATAGATGATTACAGGATTAATTTAATCCCCCTATTTATTATCTTTATTCTTTAAAACATTATACCAGCTCAGATCTCGTGGACCCTCAGCAAGTGACACCTGACCGCTCACCTTCTCAGGCGAGGCTGCTGTCACAGCCATTCTCCTCTCTTCTGGGCAAAAGCGTTTGGCTTTTGAATTGCCAAAACTGGTAACACTTTTGTGAAGTAGCCACAACTGTTAATCCCAAAACTAAAGTATCAGTGAACACCACGGTAATGCAAATGTTTTGTGTCTCCTAGAGTTTCCCACTGGCTTTTTCTCCACTGTACGATTTTCATTTAGCACCGTGCCTTTTCTACTCTTCCTAACCTAACCCCGGGTCCTCTGTCTTCCCTGCCCTCGCTCCAGAGCCCCCTCCGTCCTGCTCCAGTTCAGACAGGGAGCCCTCCCAGCAAGCAGCACAGTGTGACAACTTTTCTGGAACGTATTTATTATTCCAAGCATCCCACATCTCTCTCTCGTTTGGTTTATTCCTTTGTTTTTCTGGAGCATATCCTTCAAGTGACTTTCCCACAAACAGGCGTGTGGGAAACATATATTCCGGGTCCCTGTCTGCCTAAAAATGGCTTTCCTTCCCCACGTACTTGACTCAAAATCTGAGTGGGTTAAAATCTAGGCTGCGAATTATTTCCACCTAGAAAGCGCCATTTTTCTTCTGCCTCCCAGTGTCTGGAAAAGGCTGTTGCGTTGATGTCTCCTGTGACTCTGCAGATGGATTTCTTTCTTTTTTTTTAACTTTTAATTTTATTTCAATCCAAGTGGGTGAACATAGAGTGTAACAACGATTTCAGGAGAATTTAGTGGTTCCTCACTTCCATACGCCACCCAGTGCTAGTCCCAACAAGTGTCCTCCTTGAGGCCCATCACCATTTAGCCCATCCCCCAACCACCTCCCCCCCCAGGAACCCCAGTTTGTTCTCCATATTCCAGAGCCTCTTATGGTTTGCCTCCCTCTCTGGTTTTTATTTTATTTTTCCTTCCCTTCTCCTATGTTCATCTGCTGTGTTTCTCAAATTGCACATATGAGTGAAATCATGTGATATTCGTCTTTCTCTGATTGACTTATCTTGCTTAGCATAATACACTCTGGTTCCATCCACATTATTGCAAATGGCAAGATTTCATTCTTTTTGATCGCCAAGTAATTAATATTCCATAGTGTGTGTATATATATATATATATATATATATATATATATATACACCACATCTTCTTTATCCACTCATCAGTCGATGGACATAATTTCCATAATTTGACTGTTGTCGATGGCACTGCTATAAACGTGTGCCCCTTTGAATCCGCATGTTTGCATCCTTTGGATAAATACCTAGTAGTGCAGTTGCTGGGTCGTAGGATAGTTCTGTTTTTAGTTTCTTGAGGAACCTCCACACTGTTCTCCAGAGCGGCCTCACCAGTTTGCATTCCCACCAGCAGTGCAAGAGGGTTCCCGTTTCTCCACATCCTCGCCAGCATCCAGAGTCTCCTGACTTGTTCATTTTAGCCATTCCGACAGGTATGAGGTGGTATCTCATTGTGGTTTTGACTTGCATTTCCCTGATGAGGAGTGATGTGGAGCGTGTTTTCATGTGTCGGTTGGCCATCGAGATGTCTTTGGAGAAGTGTCTATTCATGTCTTTTGCCCATTTCTTCACCGGATTATTTGTTTTTTGGGTGTTGAGTTTGGTAAGTTTTTTATAGATTTTGGATACTAACCCTTTATCTGCTATGTCGTTTGCACATATCTTCTCCCATTCCGTCGGTTGCCTTTTACTTTTGCTGCTTGTTTCCTTCGCTCTGCGGAAGCTTTTTATTTTGACGAGGTCCCAGTAGTTCGTTTTTCCTTTTGTTTCCCTCGCCTCTGGAGACGTGTCTCGTAAGAAGTTGCTGAGGTGCAGACGGATTTCTTTTAAAGGCGGTTCGGACACTCTCTTCGTCTGTGATGACCACACGTGTCCCTGTGGTGCGTGTGCACGTGAGGGTGACTCCATTCCCCTGCTGCCCGCTGGTGAGAGCGTCCGTCAGGCGGCGGCGTTGTCTGCCCTGGAGCCTCTCCCGCATCACAATCCGCATTCAAACTTCTTTCTGAAGCACACTCTGTGTTCTTTCCGGGGTTCTGAAGGTTAGTCCTTGGACCTCCTGTGTGGCTCCGGTGTGGCTCCTGGCTTTTCCGTCACATTTTCTGTGTGTGTCCTTTTTCATCTACTTCCTGAGAGATTTCCTCACACTGATACCTTTTTTTTTTTTAATGTTTTATTTTTGAGAGACAGAGAGAGACAGAGCACAAGAGGGGAGGCGCAAAGAGAGAGAGACACACACAGAATCTGAAGCAGGCTCCAGGCTCCGAGCTGTCAGCACAGAGCCCGACGCGGGGCTCGAACTTGTGAACTGTGAGATCGTTACCTGAGCTGAAGTCGGACGCTCAACCCACTGAGCCGCCCAGGAGCCCCTCCTCGCGCTGCAATCTTCACTCAATTTCTTTCCAAGGGATCTCCAGTCCTTGATTATTCCTTCTTCCACAACACTACACGCTTTTTAAATGCCGCAACTTCTCAAGTAAGTTTGAGGGGTTTTTCTTAACGTTCTCCTCTGGTTGTCGCATAATCTGCGTATCCCGAGGGATTCTCCCTATTTGAGAGTGTGGCTGAGATGCTGGTGGGGAGCCGGTAGCAAGCAGGGGAGCCCTGGTGCCCTGCCCGGGGTCAGGCGTCCCGGCAGGCGACCAGGTGGTCTGTGCACGGCGGCCACACGTCCCGCCTCAGTGCACCGGGCTCCTGCGTGGGTGGAGGCCAGCAGCGGGTGGGCGCCCGGTAGCCACCGAGCTGCATGACCAGGGACCACCCCTCGGTCTCCCCCAGCTGGGGTGGGAAGTCAGAAAGCGTGGGAGACTTCCCTGTGGAAGCCAAGTACCTCTCAGGACAGACTGTTGAGAGAAAATAACCCGTAGCCTCTGAGAGAGGTCAGTCCACACTGTGCCGGAGGAAGGGCCCCTCGTGATGACCCTCAGTGCTGGCGGTGAGAACGGACAGGCTCCGTCACGGCTGTGCTCCAGCTACTCTGTTTTCAGACGGAGCCCTTCTGACGCCCCCACGGCTCCCGCCTCAGGTCGGTGGGCACGGGTACCTCGGGCAAGGCTGACGGACACCTGCCCCAAGCGTCCAGCGCCTCAGAGGGTTTAGTCAACTGCCCGTTCCTCGACTTGCCGGCTCCACGAGCTTCCGACGGCCCTCACCCTCCGCCGGCCGCCTCTCCTCCCCTCCTGTGGGGAAGCCTCGTCCCGCCCCGCCTCATCCCAACAGACATCCACGGCTTCGGTGTTCTTCCGGAAATCTCTGCCTCTGTGTCTACGGACCCCTGGGCCTTGGAGGCGCTGCCCTGAGCTCCGGGGTTGCCCGAGGGCAGCCTTGTCTCGACGGGTCGTGTGGCCCACGGTCCTGGGAACCCACCCCAACCTTCCTCGCAGGGCCACCTTCTCACTGGCACCATCACCTGCTACTTCGGGCCGGTGACTGGAGTCCTCAGCCGGACTCTTCAGCCACGCGTCCATCCCCTCCCTGCCCTGCGGCCCTCGGAGGGAGCTTCCTGTGCCCCCGTGTGGTTGGAGCCCCCCGGCTGGCACGAGAGCCACTGGGTCTCCCCTCGACCCGCCGCTGCCCCACACCGGGCCTCTGTGCCTGAGCGTCCCGTCTGAGGAGGGCAGGTCCTGGCGGGCACGCACCACCCCACCCGGAGAGAAGGCGTGCGGTGGAAAGTCGGCTGCTGCGGTGTGTGACGCGGTCTTCAGTTCGTGGGGCAGCTGGGACCCACGCACGCCCTCAGAACACAGGCTGCCACAACAGCGTCCTATTCTTGAGGAAGTTATGGCGACCAGCCAGAGACGAGGCTCCCCGTTACCTCTCAGCAATGGACCTTGTTACTTGGGCCCAAGCCCTCCCGTGGGAGGGGGCCTCTCCTGCTGCCCTGCGTCCTGGGGGCTCCCGTCGCCGGGTGCTGTGCCCACCTCAGGGACGTGAACCCACAGGGATCGCGGCTGACTCTTCCGGCAGTTTCTGGAGTGCTCCTGCCCACAGAATGGGCGCGTGGCCGCGTCCGAGAGGCTGCATCCGGGGGTCTCTGGGAGTGTGGGCTTGTAGAACCGGACGCCTGGGCCCGGGCCCAGCTCTGCCGCCTGCCGGGGAGGTGGCCTCCGGCCACAGACGTAGCCTGCGCCTGCCTCAGTTTCCTCACCTGCAATATGGGGACGGTGGCACCCACCAGAGAGCTGGTTGAGGTGGTGCCACAGGGTCCTCGGAGGGAGCCATCCTACACGCGCCGCCCCCATCATGACCCCATGCGCATCTGAGACCCTGGCCACTTAGAGGCCGGCGGTGTTAAGAAATCTCAGGTGGCATTCATTTGTCGGCCCCCAAATGCACACTGCGTGTCCCACGCAGGCCCCGGAACTGCCGCTGAGATATGGTGGACGCATCCGTGTCCCTGGGGCTCTCAGCCGGGGACAGACCCCCCCCCCCCCACGCTGCCAATCACGCTGCCACAGCGGGCAGCCCGAGACGCGGACGCGGCCCGAGGTTGGTCTCACGTGGCAATTCGGCACGCCTGGGTCTGGCCCGCCCACCCTGGCTGCTGAGTCACTACGAGCGTCTTCTTCATACCCTCGAGTCGGTGATTTCGTGGCTTCCAGGAAACAACCCACGAGACCCTCAAGGAAAACGGTCGTTACCACAGAAAAAACTCACAGTAGAAACAAATTAAAACAGCTGACACTCACAATGAGGGGAAAGACGCAGGAACACAATTCCCCATCGGAGGTCGGAACACAAGAGCCGCCGGAAGCTGCGAGGGAAAGCGGGCGTCCAGCGCCGCACGGGGACGGGGTCCTGGAGCTCGTGCCGCGACATCCGGCAGCCATGGCCTCCAGAGAGCGAACGGCCCGCAGCGGGCAGGGCGACAAGGGCCGGAGGGTTTTCTTGTCACTGGGACACCTCCTCGGTGACTTCTGAATTTATGTGGCACGTCTACGTTGCCCACTCAGAACTACGTTCATCAAAGCTCTGTCTGTCGGGGATGGCAGGTGGTTGACCTGGGAGCCCCTTTCTGCCTCTGTGCCCGTGACCGTCACGCTCACGGCCAGTGAGCCTCGTGTGGCCTCAGAACCCCTCTGAACCCGGCTCTCTGGAGCCATGGCTGACGGCCCCGTGCTGGCTGACGAGGAGCTGGCAGGCAGAGGCGCACGGACACACGGACAAGGCTGCCAGGACACGTGCTGGGATGACCCAGGGCTGGTGCTCGGGCCCGGTGACCCCCCCCCTGGCCTCGGGGGGATCGGTCCACAGCTACTTACCGGCTAAACATCCTCAGGAGCCTAATGCCCATCTGGATGGCCTTCTGCGAGCAGGCCATGGCGACCTCGTGGTCGTGGGCCATGTGGGCAAAGTGGGTCAGTCGTGTCAGGGTCTGCAGCTCCACCAGGGGGTCCGACCAGTTGCACTCGGAAGCCATTTCCACCACCTTCCGGGCAGGGGAGAAGGGGCGTCTCTTAGCGCGGCTGACGTGCCACCCCCGGGGTCCCCGCCCCGAGCCGACTGCAGAGGAAGCGCACGGGTGGCTCCCACGTGGAATGGCTCGGGCACCCTGCGAGGGGCAGGTGAGCGCCGTGGTGAGGACGGGGTCCCGCGACAGGGCACCCAGTCTGCCGCCTCAGGCAAGGCCCTCTGACCCCGGCTCTGAGTCTGAGCAGCTGACCCGAACGAGTGGCCTCAGGCTGGGGGCTCTGGGCACTCGTGGCGCCTACCTGGGCCAAGGGGGGCACGGAGAAGTCCATGAGGCCCAGCCCGTTGCAGGAGTACATCTCCAGAGCAACGAGAACTCTGGTCACCGAGTTGATGTCCTCGTTGGGACTCTGGGGGAAGGAAGCGTAAGCGCCCGTCAGCCCGGGGGTGCCGGGACGCTGGGGCCCGGAGCCCTGGGACACGCCGGCATCGCGGTGACAGCCAGAGCCATTGGTGTGTCGGTTTCTCTCCAAGGTCCCTTTCCAGGCAGTGACGAGGCAGCAGGTCTGGTGGCTGGGCTGGCCGGGGGGTGGGGCGGGGCCGCCCATGTCCTCAGAGCCCACGTCTGTGGGAGCTCTCCTGTCTGGGTCCCTGCTTGTCCGCCTTCAGGCGGGAGACCAGGGAAGACCTCAGCAGGAGGCGTCCGCCCTGCAGGCCCCGGGGAGCTCCCAGATGCCGCCCGCGCCCCAGGCCCCTGGCACCTGCTCGTCCGCGCCCAGCCGCGGCCCGATCTGCTGCTGTAGCAGCTGCCGGGCCTTCACCCAGGTGGCAAGGAGCTGCTGCTGGGTGCTCACGGGCACCACCTCCTCGGGCTCCGTCCCGGTGCTCAGGTTCAGGGCGAACTCGCAAACCTGACACAGATGGGGCCTTGTTCTAGAGCCTGAACTCTGAACAGGAGCCCGAGCCAAGACCCAAACTAGTAAAAGTAAGTGGACCTGGCTCGTGGTCAGACCGGCAGGGGTTTAAACAGGCACCAGGCCTGCAGCTGGGCAGCCTGGCCCCCACGCGCCCCTGGGGGGCCCCCGGCTGGCCCTGCCACCTGCCCGGCTCCGCCGCCTCCCCTCCCTGACAACACCCGGCTCTCTGTCTTCCTCTTACAGAAATGCATGTTCTCTGCCCCTCCTTGCCCTGCACCCCATTTCCTGGCAGTAGAAAACCCTAGCCAGTTTCACCTCCTAATGGCCACCCGTCACCTGCGCTAGTGGACTGAGGGTCCCCCCCGGCCTCGCGCAGCGAGGGCTCTACCTCCACCGCGGTCCTGACTTCAGCGCTGGCTCCTGAGTCCAGTGGTGCGTGAAACAGGTTCGGGCGCATGGGTCTTCTAGATTTTTCCGGCACTTGGGTCGGAATCCAGTTGATAATCAAGCCTCGAGCCAAAGTGTTGCAGAGCATCCCCAGCAGAGTGCAGTCTCTGGAAAGAGCGTGCCGGCAGGTGAGAACACAGTCGCACGCACAGACTCAAGCAGACGAGTCCGTGACAAAGTGCGTTTGCCGGGCTCCCATCTTGCCGGGACCAACGACAGGCGCCCGTGGTCCCGGCGCCAGTTTGCCGAGCTGCCAAGGCCTCCTAGGGGAAGCTGGCTGTGACGAGGGCCGCTCCGGTGACGCCTGGCTCCCCCGCCACAGGTGGCCTTCCTGGCGAGAGGGCGCCGCCGTGCCAGGCGGGCGGGCTCCTCGGGGCATCGTCGGGGCGGGACAGAGAGGCCCATCTGGCCTCCGTGCCCGCTGCCGGGGGTCCGTCAGGCCTCAGTCGCGGCCCGGGCACTTCTACCGGTTGGTTAACAGATCAAATGGGCCTCGGCCAGAACGCCCACGTTTCTCACTGGCAACGTTATGGCACCAAAACGTTGAAAACTGCTGCAAACGGTCTCCGCGCGTCCAGAACCGGGGACTCAAAGTCTGAGCTCCATCTGCGATGGAAACTCACGGCAGTGCTGGGAGGGGAGAGGCTGGCGTCTGCGGAGCCCCGCTGGGGCGCTCGCATCAGAGGGGCATCCACAGGGCCTGCTCACTGCCCAGCGAGGGGCTCTCTAGCTCGGGCTCCGTGTTCGTTATTAATCGTCCCTGACGAAAACCGGCACGCGGCCTGCTGGTTCCCACCCCGCCTAGCACATCCACTTCGGTATCCGATGAGAAAACCTAAAGCTTATCGTTCAGACTAAAAACCAAACCAGCAAAAAAACACACAAGGAGAGTCTTTAAATGTCATCCTTGTCGGGTGACACTGTGGTCTGTCTTGCTTTTAAATTTCCGATTTTAGCTCACGAAAACAGCAATCTCCCGGGCCCCCATCCGTCTACGTAAGAAAACACAGACGCACGTTTGCAACCTTCCATGAAACCAGATGAGATTCGTACAAAGAAGTCGCTCTTTGCTTCCATTTTTCCCAGCTGATCTGGGTCTCAGCAAACCTTCCTTAGAATCATTCGGTTTGCAACAGAGTGGGGCAGGCCGGCTCCGCGCTGAGACACGGTGAGGGTGGGGGGCTCCTTGCCGGGTGGGCCCGAGGCCTTCCTCCACCACTATAGGCCGCCCTGCGGCTCAGAGACGGTGAGCATCTGGCTTGGGGTGCACGGCTAGTGAACGGAGCCTGGGATGCTGGAGCAGCCCTCCCTGTGCTCCCACAGCCTTCCCCCTGTCCCCCTGTCCCCACGTCCCGATCACTGTCAGACACCAGCCAACGGCAGACCCGCCTTTCCTGGAAGGATAGCACTGACGACGGTGGGGAGGGTCCCGGGGCACCACCCCCCACCAGCGGACCCGTGTGTGACCCCACGGTCCCCGGGCCTGAATCAAGGTCTCTCGGAGCGGCAGGACGGAGCGTTCCCCGGGGGTCAGGACCGCACGCGGGACCCGCCAGCCACACCTACCCGTTGTGGCCCGTGGCCTTGACGATGCTCAGGAGGTGGTCCAAGGCGTCCACGAGCTCCCTCTGCCTCCCGGCCACGATGAGGTGGCGGTTGTGGTTGAGGACGTAGACCACCGCGTTCTGCACGATCCAGCCTTCCTGGATCTCTTGCCCGATCTCGGCGGACCGCAGCCAGCTGTCCATGGCGCCCTGTGACAGACTCTCAATCCAGGCCCTGCAGAACGCACCCCGTCAAGCTCTTCCTTCGAAACAAGACCTTTCCCGAACGGGCATCAGGGACTCGAACACGCGGTCTGCCCGTGGCCCGCTGGTCTGCGGAGCCCGCCCCCGGCCTGGACTGCCTGCCGCGACCCCCTGTGTCCCCTCGACCCGCCCGCAGGGGCCGGGCCGTGTCCCCGTGCCGCGCCTGCCCGCTGCCTCCACGGGAGCCTGTTCGCTAGTGACAGAGGCTCGCCCCTCCAGTTAGCGGGTGGGCAGTTAGACGGTGTGCGGCTCCTGCGACATGGGGCCGATATTCACGCATTACCACACTCTCTCTTAAAAATACTTAGTTTTAGATCAAAGGCAACCGAGACCCTGGTATCACTGTTAACAGAGCATCTCAAATTCACGAGCGTTTCAGTCGTGGCATTTCACGTGCTGCGTCTTCTGGGACGTTCTACGTGAAGCGCTCTGCTCACCCGCACTCGTGACCGAGGCCCAGACCACGGCTCGTCCTCTGAGCGCACGGAAAGCCACTCCCCTTCCACACCCCACTGCTTGTACCAACCCGTCGTATCCTCTGTTTACTAATAACAAAATACGCGAACTGGAAGGAGCCAAAGCGCGGATTCTACTAAAACACACTAGACAAACCATCCTGCCACGCCGGCCACGCAGGACACCAGCCACACCCCTGGTGTGGGCGCAGCCTCCCTGGGCCACCCGGCCCGCTCCGTGGCTGAGCCGTGCTGGCAGCTGCCGGGGACGCCGGGGCCCCTCCGGGCCACCTACCGGTACACGACCCACTGTGTGTTGTCCTCGGGGCCCTCGAGCGTGTAGCCGGCCGAGTGCTGGCTCGGGTCCTCCGGGGGGGTGGGGTGGTCATTGAGCTGGACGCCCTCTGAGCGCAGCAGGCGGACGGTGGCCTGCGAAGGAAGCGAGGGGCGGCAGAGTCACAGGGCACAGACGCAACGCCAGGCGGGAACACGCGGCCAGGCACAGGGTGGGCAGACCCCGCGATGCCCCGTGGTCCTCTCAGCCTCAAGGGTCCGCCCTCCACCTCACCCACAAATACCGTGTCCCGGGAAGAGACGGCTCCTTCTACGAGCCACACACAAGTCACGCCATTCCTCGGACACAGTCACTTCTCAACGTTAGCCAGCGCCCGGCCGCGTCTGCCCCCGGTCACCTCACGAGTGCGCAGAGGCACTGAAGGCTGCCGAGAGCACTGGCACGGCCGGGCAGGTGGCCCTGCCACCACTGGCTGTGCCCCAGTCGTCACTGCGTCCCCAGCTCATGGCATCGGCCCGGCATTTGGGAGGAACTTAGCAGACGGTCCCCGAGTAATTCAGAGAGCGCTCTAGCCCGGCTGCCCAGACCCCAGGAGAAACGACCTAACGTGGCTCCAAGGATTTTGGTTACACAGTGCCGTGGAGCGTGGCCCCCGCGGGCGGAGGTGCAGGTGCTGTGGCCCAGTGCTGACCCCTGATGGCACACCTCTCCCCACGACAACTGGCTCAAAGTGCTTCTGACGTCCACTCCGATGCAACCCCCCAAAACAGCAGGTCACTGCGTAGTCCCCACGTGACTGTGGGCTCCCGATGCAGAAACTATCTCTAAGGAAAGGGGACACGTGATCACGGGGCCCTCGCGCACCAGGAAGGCGCCCCTACTCGGCACCTGTCCCTTCAGGAGGCAGGCCTTCAGGGGCAGTGCTCCACAAGAGCACAGGCGCCCACGCCCACCCACCAGCGACGCACCTCTGCGTTGATGAACCCCACTTCGGCGAACTTGCGCAGCAGGCTCGGGGACGCCTGCCGCTGCGACGTCACTTCTGAGGGGCCCCAGCCGTCCTGGGCCGCGCTGTCTCCGCCCCTCTTCTTCTTTCCTGGGGGAAAGAGCGGAGCCTCAGCCTTGGTCAGACGTGGTGCTTCTTTTGCAGCAAAGGAACAAGAACAACTCAAGGATTCCTGGCTCACCCCCAGCTCCGGGGGCAGACAGGGGTCTCTGGGAGGTGCGTCTTTGCTAGAAGGGGCTGGAGGAAAGGCCCCCCCCACCCCCGAGGTGCAGGGCTCCCTGGGCGGGTGGCTAACGTGTCCCCAAAGCCGGCTCAGCCGCAGCTCACGTGTCACTGACGTCCCCGACAACACATTCTTGGTTTTGCTTGTGCCCCTTGAGAAGCACCCGGCCCCACCAAGCCTGCAGCAACCCTGCCCTGGGTCTCCTCAGACCCCTGGTACATGCCTCTGCCCTGACCGTCCACCGGACCTGCCCGCTGACCCATCAGCCCCAGAATCTGTGCTGATGTGGGGAGCCGTCCTCCACCCACACTCCCGAGAAAACCCCACCCACCTCAGCCCCCCCCCCCCACCCCGTTCACTGTCACCTCTGCCCTCTGCCCTCTGCCCTCTGCCCCCAGGCGCCCGACACGGCAGCCTCTGTTCTCTTGCTCACAGCAGGTGCCTTCCCTTTTGGAGCCCCGATGACCCTGAGGGACCAAAGAGCAAAGGGACAATGGCCCGGCTGCACAGGGCCCGGCGGGTCACGGTGACGCTCGGGAGTCCCTTCCATCGCAGGACCCCTGCTTCCAGCACGTGCACACTGAGCCGGCCCCCGGCAGGAGCCGCCCCGCTGGTCATCGGGGCTGCCGGCCCCTGCCCAGGGGCGGCCGCACGGTCCGACTCTGGGCTTCGGAGAACATGCGACCCTGGCTGGCGCCTGGGCGCGCGTGTGGGGGCCCTCGTACCTCTCTTCGGCCGCGTCGGCTTCTTCGCCTTGACGTTGTCGTACAGGAGGCAGAAGCGGCACGCTGTCCGGCAAACGTCCCACACCCCCTGCTTCCGGGCGACTTTGGCGAGCTCGGCCCAGATCTGTATTCTGCTCGCCGAGGAGCCAAGCGACAAGAGCCCGCGCGCGTGTCGCTCGTGACAGGCCACCCGGCACCACCGCGGGGGCGCGCGAGCCACGGCCCTTCTCGCCCCGTGGGGGTGCCCGCGCCCCTCCCTGCTGGGGCGGGTGTCCCGCTAGCCCGGCCGGGGGCGCCGCCTCACCCACCGCTCCCTGGCGTTCTCGCCCCCCAGACGCCGCAAGTGCCCGGCGGCCTTGTCCACGCTGATGATGTGGTGCCGTGCCTTCGCGAACAGGTAGCTGAACCGGCCCCCGGTCTTCCCTGTAGACACTGCGGGCGGAAATGGAAGGGCAAGGCTGGCGTCCGGTGTCCCAGGGCCCAGGACTGGGAGGGGCCGCACCTCCGTCCCGGGGACCCTGGTGCCAGGGGGGTGCCGCCCCCACACGCAGCAGCCCGGGGACCCTGCGCTCCGGACAGGCGTGAGCTGGTGCCCCTCCGGAGGGCGCTCCCTCACGCCGGCCCCTGCCCGACACCCCCCGCTCCCTCCCGCGGCCTGGCCCTCTGGTCTGCTGGGTGGCGGGGGCTCCCTTTGATAAACGAAGCGCAAGCCACGGAGAGCCTGGCTCGCCCGAGCGCGGGGCTGCCCGGCACAGTTGCACAGAGCGTGTGGCACATGCTGTGCCCCTCTCAGCCAGCACGCCAGCCACCTCCAGGAGCCAGCCCCCCGCCCCCGGGGCCCCTCACCCTGCAGGGCCGGGGTGCCTTCTCCGGCTGGGCTCCCGGCCGGCCAGCAATGCTCTTACCGATGGGAGCACCTCAGGACTCTGCCGACACTTGCAGGGCACAGTGGAAAGCCAGGGCGGCCACGCCCAATGAGCCCCACGGCCACAGAGGGCCACATCCCAGAGCCATCTTCCACCCACCGCTGGGGCATGACAGCTGGGGGAGCCTCGGGGCGGCCTTCGGTGGGGCCCCCCAGCCGGGCACCCGGCCGCCGTCCCCAAGAATGTGATGTGCTTGGCGGGTCAGTGGGCAGAACTGTGCCCCCAAAAAGGTATGATGAACCCTAACCCCCAGAACCTCAGAATGTGGCCTTATTTGTGTCTCCACGGGGACGAGGGGAAGGCACGGAGGACACTGCCACCTGCAAGACACAGGGGGGCTGCAGCCATGCCCCCTCCAGACCGGTGCTTTCAGAGGCCCAGACCGCACACGTCAAGGTTTGGACCTTCGGCCGGCACGGCGTGGCCCCCACACGCCAGGCTGAGCGTCTGCCTCAAGACGGCACGAGGCTCAGGCGGCCCCTGGGCTCTGGAAGAGAAAGCCGGCCTACCTTTGGCCCCGTTCTCGCTGTCGAGCACAATCTGGAAGGTGTCGGGGGCCAGGGCCAGGCCCGCGTTCACTAGGAGAGCCCGCTTCTTCCTGACGCTGTCTTTTGGGATAGCTTTCTTCGCCTGCAGCAGGAAGGAAGGGTGGGCTGTCACGTTGCCAGAAGCGACACCGTCTCCGGGCTGTTCCAAGGAGGCACGTGGGCTCCTGCAGGGCCCCAGCCCCCCGGCCAACCCCACAAGGCCGTGATGACAGCACCTGCTCGATGGCCACGACGGCCTTGTCCTCGGCACGCTCAGGGGACTGGTACAGCCTGGTGCACAGATGCAGCCGGTTGAAGGCCATCCTGAGCTGGTCCTGGTAGAGGCCCAGGCTGTCCAGACGCATGGCCTTCTGCAGGTGCCGCATGGCCAGCTCCAGCCGGTCCTCGTCCTCCTCGATGTGCACCATTTCCATGTGCACCTGGCAGCGGAGCAGGACCATGAGGCTGGGGGGGGGGGGGGACAGCACAGCGTCACGCGGGCCCCGGGAGCACTGGCTTCCCGGTAGACGCCCCAGGGGGAGACGTGCAGTGAGCCTCCGGCTGCTCCTGGCTTTCCTGCATCCTTTAGGCCCTGCCCGGCCTGCCTGGAGGACTCAGACGGGGGGACAAGCAGCGAGGGCCCTGCGGAAGCCAGAGCGGCTGGGGCCTGCGCTCCGAGGCCCAGAAGCAGCAAGCTGGCAGACCAGGGACACGCCAGTGAGGCCTGCCGGGTGGCGCACAGGGAAGCTTGGGACGCTGCAGCCACCTGGTCCGTCCACAGGTGCCGCCCGCCCTCCCCCCCACTCCCACTGCTCCCTGCAGCCTGCCCCCCCTGCAGCGTGCGGGCAGAAGCCTGCTCTTTGCCCCTGTGAAGGCAGCCCTGCTCGGGTCTTAGCAGCTGGGGCACACCCCACGCTCAGAACAGCCACCGTGCCCCATGGGCCCTCACCCTACCTCTGCCAGTGTCTACGGGTATCAGCGAGGGGTCCTCACAGCCTTTCCATCAACGGGAGGCAGAGAGCCCACGTCACGGGGTCATGCCCTGGGATGCCAGCATTGGCAAATCCAACAAATTTGGCCAAACGCAAGTTCCACAGGACCCACGAACTGAGCACAGATGGAGGTGCAAATGCCACGTGGCCTGCCTGTGACCTCAGGGATGAGGAGGCAGGGAGGCCCCGTGGCCCTGGTTAGTGCCGGGAGAGGGCCCACGCTCCTCACGGGGAACCAGGTTTGTCCACAGACTCTACGAGTGCGGGCGGCAGCCAGGGCCATGGTCCTGGGGTGGCTACAGAGGACACCTTAGGAGCTGGCCGAGGCCAGCCAATGCCACACACAGCAGAGGGGGCCACGCGGAGGGTCAGCCCACTCTGGGAACGACCTGGCAGACGGCTCGCTTGAAGAGGCCGTGACTCGAATGAGGGCACACAGCTGCCAGAACGGGAGGAACGGAACCAGGCGAAAAGGACGTAGAAGTGAGCAATCCTCCGACGGTGGTAAGTGACTCTGCGACACGCAGCAACCACAAAGCGGGGCCACATGTGCGAGGCGGCCGGCACGAGGCTCCGGCAGAGCGAGACCGCGGCCCCTGGGGGGCGTCAGGCGCGAGCCCGTGATTGTCGGCCCCCCGGGGACAGAGCGCGGAGCCGCCGTGCCAAGGAGGCGACATCAGAGCACAGCCTGGGCGGCTGGAGTCCTAGGCTGGCAGGAGGGAGGGGCTCTGTGACACCAGAGACCGGATGACCAGGAGGCTGTTCGTCACCAGACGTGGTTAACTCGACACCTTTCCAACAAAAACCAACTTCTCCAGACGGGACAACAGAGCCTAGCACCCCGCAGCGTATCACCCACACTGTTCAGCGCATACCAGGCGAGCAAGGACGAGAAAAATGTGACCACAGTCAGGATACAGGAAGGACCACATGTTGAGTTTACCAGATAAATCCACTAATGCACGTATTAAAATACAAGCACAAATATATCAAAAACCTGAAGGAAAACAATACTAAGGACAGAACAGATACTGAATCTCAGGGGAGGTGGAGAAATGCAGACACGGGAGGTACCTGAGCTCGGAACTAGACTACGTGAGGGGGAAACTCCTGCTCAGGGCTCACGGCACACAGGAGACGGCGGAAGGAAATCAGCCATCAGAGGGACAGACCTGAACAAGATGTAAAAATGAGCGGAGACTTGGGGACCTGCGGGCAGTATGGAGGGCGCACTCGAAACCCAGGTCCCAGGGGGCGGAGAGCAAGAAGGACGAAGTCACAGCCAAAAACTCCGCAAACCTGAGATGTCCTGTCACATATCCGGGCATCGCAGCCAACCCAAGGAGGATTCTTTAAGGCTCTGAGGAATCCCATGACCAAAACTCTGCAAACAGAAGAAGCAGAAAGACTCACGGCACGCAGAACGACGCTGAAAACAGCGCACGTCTTCCTCAGGAACTGGGACGGCCAGAAGCAGAACGTCGTCTTCAAAGTGTCTGAAGAGGAAAACTGTCCCCGAACCCAGAATCCGGTGACCGGTGAAGATACTCTTCAAAGATGGGGATGAGGTGAAGCCATTTCAGGTCAACACGGCAGAAGCTCTTAGGGCTGAGATCAAGCAGGTGGGAGCCTGGGCGTGTGGGAGGGAGAGACCCAGCGGGACCGGCCAAGAGGGAGGCAAACCTAAGAAACCCCCGTTTCCCTCTGACACGTTCTCCTTGTTGAAGAAAACCACCGGCCGCCAAGACCAGACGGCAGCACTGCAGGCTGAAGTGGACACACCTTCACTACGTCGAGGGGAGCCCACGGCCACGACGGCGGGGAGGCAGGCAGCGGGCTGAGGGAGGAGAAGGGCCGCGGGGGCCCTGCCTGCGGGGTGCGGGGTCAGGTGCGCAACTGGCCCTCACGGACTCTGCCCTCGAGCGGCGCCCCCCCACCCCCCCCGCAAAGTACAGCCGAGGAAGTGGACAGAATTCTAAAAGTTAACCTCGAGGAAGGCAGGGAAGCAGCCGCAGGAAGCAGAAAGGACGAGCGGAAAGACGTGAGGTCGAAGACCAGCTCAGCAGGACACGGAGCGCAGAGGGTCTGGGGCTCCAGGCACCACGCGGAGGGTCACAGTGAAGGCAGGCGGACAGACAGCGGTCCACCCGACACTGCCAGGCCGTGCTCCGCGCGTTCGAGGTACACAGAGGACAGGATTTGAAGAGGAGAGGCCGTGCATCTGGGGAGGTGGTGTTACCCACACGCCGGAGCCTTCAAGGCAGGGGGGTCACCAGCGGCCGAGAGGCCACGAGGAGACACGACCCCAAACGTGCGGGACGCGGTGTTGGGGACCACGCCGAGCAAAGCCGAGGGAGACACGGGGTGCCGGAGGCCAGGCGGCTCGGAGCCGGAGGCCCACACTCCGGCCGGCACTCGCTGGGCTGAGGACTCTGCACCCAGGGGAACTCTGACCTCAGGGTCAGCCCGAGGGGACACTGACAGGAGCCGCCAAGAGCCCCTCAACAAGGACAGACAATGCCATCAGCTGCCACCAGGACTCCTCGGCGTTGACCTGCCACGGGGAGTGTGGCAGCCTGGAACCCTCCTCCAGAAGCAGCCACTCGGCACAGCCCCCAGGCCCAGAACCTTCTAAGGAGAAAGAATACTTCTTAGCTTCCCGATTCATTTTATAAAGCCAGCGTGACCTTGATGTCAACCCTGACAAAGGAAGGAAAACGCAGGCCGATGTCCTCATGAACATATGCATAAGACCCTCTAACAGATCACGGGAAGGAAGCCCAACCTGGCAATACATTAAAGAGTGAAAAGATCGGGACCACACAGAGCGTGCACGGTTGGTTCAACCCTCAAAACTCAATCGGCGTGATTCAGGCAGTAAGAACGGGAGAGAAAAGGCGCATGACCGTCTTCACAGCCGCAGAAGAAACACCATCCGGGGCTAAAGAGCCTGTTGCCAACGCGGATGCCCCCACGCGTGCGTCCTGCTGGGGGCAGCGGTGTCTCAATGTCACTTAGGAGAATTAGCAGAGAAAAAGGGGGAAACTACCAGTTATTTTCTAAACTCAGGCATACATGAAAATAAGCTAATAGGAAATAAGAAATATACTCATTAAAATTAAAAGCAGGCCAAAGAGAAGGAAGAATTAGAGAATCTGTGAAATGAAAGAACTGATGGAAAACGAGGACGCTGGGAATGTGGCACGTGTGCTTTCCAGCCGCCCCGCCCCCTGCACCTGCGCCCGTGCCCACCTAGGGTCGCCCCCGCCCCGCAGCAGCCCAGGGACCACTGGCCGGGACTGCGTCCTCCTCCCATGGCCCGGCCTGTCTCTTTAGGCATTTCAAGGCCCGCTCTGCCCTCCTGCTCTCAAATGGGTGCCACCTTGGGTTTACGCCCTGTCCACAGCCCAGGTGACCTTCCCAGAGACCCCTGTGAGCTCTGGACACACAAGACCGGGGTGTCTGCAAGGGGCCATGGGCCTGCTGCCCACCTCCCACAGCTCCGTCCCTCCCGGCTCACGCCGGCTTCCATCCCACCCGACGCCAGCCCCGTCCACAGGCTGTTCTCGACAGCGGGGTGGCCATTTGACAACTGGCGATACCTCCTCTGTGCCGGGTCCTCTGATGACCCTGTCCCCCGGCACAATCTCCGCCCCTGGAGGACTGATGAGCCCCCCTTCTACGTGCATGGAGGGCTCTGCTCCTGGGGCGTCATCCTCCCGGCCCCCGGGCCGTCTCCTCTGTCTGGGCTCGGTTTCTCGGAGACCGACTGGGACCGTCCTGCCTAAACAGCACCCACCCACCCTCCCTCCCTGCTCTACTGCCTTCTTAGCACTTCCCACGGCTGGCCTACTGAAAGCAGAGTGGAGGTGTAGGTGTGCCTGCAGGCTCGGGGACCCTCGGTGCCGGGACCCAGGCGGGCGCCTGCTCTCCGTTAGCGGGCGGTGGGGGACCGCCGAGCCCCGCGCGGGGCACACGGATGGCTCCATCCCTGCGGCAGCCACACAAGCCCTTTCTGCTACGGGTGGGGTTTCCCGCTTGCACCCTTTTTGGGGGAAGTCAGTTGGATTTCATCTTTTTCCCGGTGTTGAGGGATTCTGCCCCGGCCCCCTCCCACCACGTTTCCCCGTCTCTGAGAGGACAGCCCAGGACGAAGACACGCAGGCCACCTGTCCCCCTTCTCCAGGACGTCCGCGACGTTGGCCAGCGGCTTCCGCAGGTGGTGTCTCAGGTTGTGCTGCAGCAAAGGGAGACACGTGTTCCACTGGGTGGTGCACACCACGTGGATGACCCTGGGGTCGCCCAGGCGCACGGCTCGCTGCAGTGTGATGTCCAGTCTCTGTACGATATTCAGCTGGGCCTGCACAAAACACATCGACCGGTCCGTGAAGCGCCATGTACCGCGTGGGGAGCCTGGTCCCGAGGCCCGGAAGCTGGAGGGCCAGCCGGGACCCGAGGTCTGGGCCTGTCTGTGGCAATGGCCTGCACCCTCTTTTCTAGAAGGGATGTAAGAATGTCTGTGAGATGCTCCCTTAAAAAGCCCGGAATGGCCTCCGCGCACCCGTGGATGAGGTTCTCTTCCCTGAATTGAGTCCATCCAAGTGCACTTCTCAGCCTTGTACATTCCCTGTGGCCCACGGCCTGTTACGTTTACAACCCAAAGAACACGTCCCCTGTTCCGTGCTGCATGTGCCCTTCCCACCAGACAGGCTCTGGTCCCGCGTTTTCAGATGCGTGGAACCGGCTTCCCAGCCCCACGCCTCCTCAGAGCCCACGGGGGCTGCCCACGGGTCCTAAACTCGGCCACGTCCCACGCTTCTGGCTGCCAGCACCCTCGGGGCCTCCCCTCACGCTGCCTCATGAACCGGTGCCCGAAGCTGCTCTGTGCTCCACACAGCACTCCCTGCGGCCCCCAGGGCCACACGCACCGCCCGTCTGCTGCTATCTCCTGATCACACGTGGGGCCAAAGTGTTCCCTGCAAAGCGTCTCCTACACAGCGTTTGTCAAGCGCCTACCAGGTGCCAGACAGGAGGGTCAACGCTAGAGGAGCCACACGGGCAAGTCCGAGAGCAACGCATATCCGCCGGGCCGCAATGAAGGCGCCACACAGAGCCTGCTGCAGGTGTGGGGGACGGGGCCCCGTGCCCGGCCGCCGATCTCCTGGCCCGAAGGCTCCCTGGGGGTGCCAGGAGCCAAGCCCACGAGTGCCCGCATTGGCTCCAATCAACACGAGGCTCCAAATCTCTGTTTCGACAGCTTTTTTTCTCCTTTTAAGCTGCAAATTTCTCATTAAACAATGGTCTATAACGATCTCTGGACTCCTTTTCTGGCAGTGGCTGCCGGTCCAAATCCCACCGCGTTGAGTAAGCAGATGGGAGAGTGAAACCAAGCTCACGTCACCACCACATTTGGGCAGCTGCCTCCTCTCTGACCGCAGACGGGGAGCACACACCGCGCCCGCCTGGGCGTCCCCTGGATCCGCCCTTCCCGGGGCCCCTGCCTCTCCCCACGCACTTGGGGATCCCTGAATCCCCAACAGCCTCTGGCCACCCTCGTCTCCCCACCCCCAGATCCCTGCCTGCCCCCATTGCATGCAACGACCTTACCGCCTACCCCGAGCCCCTCGGGTTTCCAGGCCCCGCGTGGCTGATAGCCCCACGCTGTGGTAGGGAGTGACTTTTGCCTTCCTGGACGTGAGTCTGGATGGCAAAGAGCCACGACAGGGACACGAAGGCCTGACCAAGGGCAAGCGCATGGGGCTACGGGGACGGGCACCGCCACTCGGGCAGCAGGAGGGCTCTCGGGAGCTCATCTCCGTGTCCCGCCCCCTGCCCAGGCTGCGTGACCCCGATATGCCTGCTATGTGGTGGCCCAGGAGCCGTGGGGGAGCCCATCCTGGCGGGGCTCCTGCCGGGGAGGCTGTGTTCACCGGTGGGAACCCGAGGCACGGGAGGCTGGCCTTGTGTCCCCCTCACCCGGGGGCCAGCGACCTTCCAGGACACGTGCAAAGCCGCTCAGTGACGCTGACTCCTGTTCAAGGACTTACCTCAACAGCTGCTCGGGCGTAGACCTTAACTTTACTTTCGAGTCCTAAAGCTTCTAATTCATACTCCAGGCATTTGATTTCAATCAACTTCCCAGGGTCCTACAGGACACACATAGTTTTTGTACACGTGGGGGTTTTTAGTGAAAGAAATCACACACATTCATTAACTTCAAAAACCATTTAAAGATATTAACGTACTAGGTAGAAACTCAACAAAAAGACCTCTAGAGAACACAAATACATACATTAAAAAACGTAACCTTTTTCCCCCAAAATGCAAAGACTCAAGTGAGAGAGCAAAAACAGCTTTTTTGGTTACCTTTTTAACCACGGGGGAGAGAGCCCATTTCACTGGACGTCGAATTTTTACATGATGGCACCAATTTCAGGTAAACTCTTATAAAGTCTGGCCAACGTGTTTTCTTTGACTTAACCCCCGCCGGCTTAGGAAGAGAGTGCCCTGCTCACCGGACGCGGAGGCGGGCCACAGCAGGAGCCCGGGGTTTGTCGGGGCGGCGTCTACCTCACTTTTTACAAAACTGCTAAGCTTTTCCAAAGGTGTCGTGCCATCCTGAGTCCCCAGCGGCTGGGCGGACAGAGAGCCCCAGCCCGCCCACGTCCTCTCCCACATCTGGTGCGGTCAGTCTGCTCACTGCGGCCGTTCTAGTAGGTGTCTCGATGTGAGTGAATATCAACATTGGTCTCTGCCTCGGTTCCCAGCACAGCGCTCCTGAAACCCCGGTAATCTCCTGAATGACAGAGCACCGGGAGCATCTTTCCTAAAGATGTGACTCCTGGGGCGGGGGGTCCTGGGTGGGGGCCGGTCACACAAAGACCAAGCCATGATTAGAAGCTTGGGATTCTCAGACCTGCCTCTACCCCCGAGAGAGGGGGCGGGGGCTGGAGATGGATTACTAATTGTGTCACGCCTATGGGAGGAAGGCTCCATAACGTCCCAACAGTACAGGGTTCGGGGAGCCTCGAGGTTGGCAAACACGTCCATATACCAGGAGGGAGCCGCCTCCACTCTACAGGGACAGAGGTTCCTGCCCTTGGGACCCTTCCAGACCTCGCCCTCTCTCGGTTCATAGGCTGTTCATCTCCATCCTTCATCACGTCCTTATATAACAGTCCTCTTGGTCTCATTACGTTTTTCGACTTTTGTATCAGTGTAGCTACTTCTGCTCTGTGGTTGCCATTTACGCGGAGTATCTTTCCCCACGTCTTCACTTTCCACCTACACGTGCCCTTGACGCTGAGGTGAGTCTCTTGTGGGCACCTAGTCGGGCCTGTTTTGGTTTGTTGTTTAACCCATTCAGTACCCTGTCTCTTTTGACAGAAGAAGTTAACCCTTTATATTTAACGTAGTTGTTAATAGGTAAGGACTTATCACCGCCACCTTCCTTCCTGGCTGGTTTTTGCACTTCCTGTGTTTCTTTCTTCCTCGCTCGCTTTTTTTTTCCCTTTGTGATTTGACGGCTCTCCACTGTGGGATGCTTTGATTCGTTCGCTCTTTTGCGCATTGTGCTTCACGGTTACAAAAGGCTCCTTACAAATGTATAGTAATGTCAATCTATTTTAAGTTGAAACAATTTCACTCCAATCAGTACAAAAACTCTACCTTTTCACTACCCCCCACTACATTTTATGTTTTTTATGTCACAATTTACATCTTTTAACGTTTTGTATCCATTAACAAATTACTGTAGTGTTATTTTTAATAATGTTGTCTTTTAAACTCTATACCAGGGGAAGCGACTTACACACCACCATTAAAATATGAATACTCTGACGTGACTATATGCTCACCTTTACCAGTGAACGTTATACTGTCATATATTTAATTAATGTCGTTTCATTTCAGCTTGAAGAACTCCCTTTAGCTTTCCTTCTAAGACAAGTCTAGTGGTCATGAACTTCCTCAGCTTTTGTTTGTCTGAGAACACCTTTTATTTCTCTTTCATTTCTAAAATGGAAGGACTATCCAGCTTTGCTGGATAGAATATACTTGTTTGGAAGTTTTTGAATATATCATCCAGCTCTCTCCTGGCCTGCAAGGTTTCTGCTGATAAATCCATTGATGGCCGTATGGCAGTTCCCTTGTATGAAATCACTGTCTCTTGCCGCTTTCGAATTCTCTTTTATAATAATTTTTACGATAAAACTTCCGACAGTTTTATTATAATACGTTTTGGTGAAGTCCCCACTGGCTTGAACCCTATGGGACCAACAAGCTTCATGTACTTGGATGACCGTATCTCTCCCCAGATTTGGGGAGACTCCGACCATTATTTCTTTAAATCAGGTTTCCACCCCTTTCCCTATGCCTTCTGGGACTCCCATAACGCAAACACTGTTTCGCTTCACATGGGCTTCCCATACTCGTTTTCATTTCTCCTCCTCTGGGTAACTTCAAATGCCCTTTGAGTTTACACATTCTTTTTTCTGCTTGATCAAGTCTGCTACTGATGCTCTCTACTGCACTTTCCACTGCATTCACTGTATTCTTCAGCTCCGGAATTTCTATTTCATTATTTCTTATGATTTCTATTGCTATCGACCTTTTCGTTTTGCTCACGTGTGGTTTTCCTGATTTCATTGTGTATCTGTGTTCTCTTGTGGCTTGCTGACTTTTCTTAAAACAAGTGTTTCAAATTCTTTGGCAATTCATAGCTCTCCATTCCTTTGGAGGAGGCTACCGGATCACTGCTGTGTTCCTTTGGTGATGCCGCGTTTCCTTGATTTTTTGTGTTTCTTGCAGCCTTGTGTTGACGTCTGTGCATTTGACGAAGTAGTCATCTTTTCCAGACTTTGGTGGGGAAAGACCTTCGCCTGTGGGTGGACAGGATGTGGTGGCTACAGTTCTAGGAAAGGCCCAGCGTCACGGTCTCCGTGCGGCTCCATCAGCCAAGGTTAGCATCGGCGAAGACTATAGGATTCCTCAGCAGTCGAGGCTGCTGGTCTCTAGTTTCAAGGTCTCTTGGAGTCTTTGGTGGTGAAGGCTGCTGGGGACCCCCGATCCCTTTTTCTCCCACAGGGTATGTCTCTTTTGGCACCCGGCCTGGGGTGCAAGCACCCTGGTAGTGGTGGTGGCACCGATGTCCGACGCACAGGCGCCCAGGCGGCAGCCTGCATCGCGGGTGCTTGCAAAGCGACAGCAGCTCCGGGGTCCCGGGCACTGGCTAGCTGGCAGTGGTGATGCTGTGTGTGACACACGTGTGTGTTAAGCGGCCACGAAGCCAGGATCTAGGTCTAGCGGCTTTAAATTCCACTCCAGGAAGTACTCTCAGCCCCGTGTAACCTCTGAAGATTGCTCCCTGGTCTCCTTTTGGGGGATTCTCTCTGCAGCTCATGTAGTTTCCTCATACACGGGCGCTAATCAGAATGTGGCTAAAGACTTGACGCAGCCCCTGGAGCTCTCCACAGCTCCCTTCGTGCAGTTGGCTCCTCTCTGGTCCTCGGTCCCGTGAACTGGGCCACCTCGTCCTCCTGACCAGCAGCTCGTCCTCCATCCAGTAGAATGCCACTGGCTTCACCCGTGTTCCCCTCCGCCCGCCGAGTCTACAAACTCTCCAGGCGGTAAACTGGACGATGCTAAGACCCACCCCACCTGTTCCCCACCTCTTGGTTTCGCTTCCCTTCATCATCTATTGTTCAGTGTCCTGAAATGTAGCGTTTCACATACTGTTTGGTTTTCTCGTCGTTTCAGGCTTGAGGGCCTTTTATTCCATCTTGGCCAGAAAAACTTCGTTTCTTTCACCATGTCCCTTTCGTATTCTTTCCCCCTTTTAAGAAAAGGTCCACTCATTTCTGAACGATCACCTAGAACTACATGTTTGTTTTTGCTTTACTTTTGTTTAACTCTCCTCTTAAGAGGATAGTAAGACATCAGCCATTACAGTCAGTGCCAGAAACCTCGCTCTGCCTGTTTCCCCGATGACGCCTCTTCCCTCTCGGCTGCCGCTTCTCCACACTGACCCAGGGTGGATCTGGACCGGGCCTGACCCAGCCGTGTGACTTCCCAACCACGTTGCCCGTCACTGCAGGGAGACCCTACGAAGAAAGAGCTGGCAAACCACGGGAATCTGAACGTGCCCGCTTTAGAGAGACCGGAATGATCTTAACACCCATCCATCTGTTCAACAAAAATCTGCAGAGCACCTCTCCAGGGCCAGGCATTACGCTGAGAAGTGGGGTGACATACGACATAGGACAATGTGCTCTTTCTCAAGTGATATTAGAAATACCCATGTTAGAGGCTCCCGGTGGCTCAGTCGGTTAAGTGTCCTACTCTTCAGCTCATGTCACGATCTCACAGTTCGTGAGTTCGAGCCCCGCGTCAGGCTCTGTGCTGACGGCCCGGAGCCTGGAGCCTGCTTCAGATTCTGTTTCTCTCTCTCTCAAAAATGAAGAAACATTAAAAAAAAATGAAGGAATCCACTTCAAGGACACGCAGAATATTCACAAAATCCAGCACCAATAAATACTGAGGGTGTTGGAAAGACCAGCGAGGAAAGGGGGCGCTGACCTCTGAGGTGCACTTCGCTGAGCCCGCCTCATTCGAGTGAAAAATCTACATAAACAAGAACGGGCACTGGACTTTTCCAGATGCCACAGGCCTGATAGCACCCGCTGACCCTGTCAGATGGCAGCACCAGGAGGGATAACACCCCCCCCAGGAGGGATGTTCCTCTCGCTGGAGGTCGCTTTCGCAGGCGGCCCGAAGGGAGGCCACCTCCGAGCTTGGGCGGGCAGGGCCGGCTGGGCAGAGTCGGGGAGAGAGTCCCTGAGGGACCTCCCCCGGAGGCAGCAGGGTGGTGAGGGCCCCGTCGCCTACACGTGACCCACCTCTGCAGGAAGCCGCCGACGGCAGCAAGGACCACCCCCCTCACCACAGACAGAGCACTGGACTCCGACAGAGGCCCCAGGAAAGCGGTCTTGTCCCTGCTGGCTCCGTACAGAGACAAAAAACTACACCTCGAGGGTGTCACTCAGCTGGTGAGTGATGGAAGCCGGTGGGATCCCGATGCTAAGTTTGGGCCACTGTGTGTGGACACAGAAGACAGGAACAGCCCGCAAAAGAACCCGGAAGTGCTTCCAAATAGGTATGTCCGCTCTTTTCATTCCCCGCTCTCTGGCCTTGGCGGTCTCCAGCCCCACCCCCACCCCACTGCCCTATCCACGCTCTACCAGCAGGTCAAGGTCCAAATGAAGTTTCATTTCCCTTTTTAGAACGATTTCCCGATCCACAGAACCACAAACATGACCGGTGTCCCCTCTGCCAAACCGAGTGTCCCATTCTCTGCACCGCGGAAGGGGCGGCACTCTAGAGCTTTATTTGGAGGGAGACTCCCAAGGACCCGCTGGTATCTGGGACCCACAGGTAATCTGGGACTAAACACAGCAGGTGCTCAATGGCAAGTGCAGGAAGTGACCCCCCCCACCCACCCCGAGCGAATGGTCCCACCGTGCGAGCGAATCCTCCCTCCAACCTCCCCACCCTCGCGGGGAAGCGGCCCTCACGGCCTCTGCTGGTCACCGGGCACCGTGTTCAACACTGTCCACGCCACCGCTAAATAGCCTCTGCTCTGCGCGAGAGCCCTTGCGGCTTCTTAAGTTAAAACACATAAACCTGAAGCTGGCTTAGAAACTTCTGGCGGGAGTGTACATTTTTCTTTGGAGGGCAATATTATAATATGCATTTTCAAATCGTAGAAGTGAAACTTCCAGAGTAATTTCCCATCAGTGACCTTATGTTAGGGGGAAACCCCTAAGTGCAGATAAAATCTTCAGGCACAAAATGTTCATGTAAGAACAAAAGGTAACAGGATTCGAACGTCCGAGAACGCGGCCGAGGAGTAAGTTTCGGACCATGAATATCACGAAATAACGGTGCAGCCGTTCGAGTGGACCGTGCAAACAGCCGGTGGCAACACGGGTCGGTGCCAGGGACGGCGGGAACAGCGTGTGATGCAAACATCGCATCATCTCAACGACGTGACGCGCGTGTGGGGAAAACTGGGAGGAGTTTACCAGGCCCCTGTTTCCAGACCCTCCCCACGAGGGCCGCTGCAATTCCTTTCCCTGCTTTTCGCCTTTTGTGTTCAGATCCCAGGGAGGAGGCGCTGCGTGCCACAGTCATCGGTCACTTACTTGGCTGTCGATTTTCTTCAAGTCGGAGATGCAGTCAGAGGAGATCTGCTCACATTTCAAGGTCAAGGAAAGACGAGCCAGTTCAAAAAGCAAAAGAATTCTGGAAACCAAGAAACAAGAGAGCAATGAATGGACAGAGGTGACAGGAACGTACCCCGTACTCACCTTGCAGCCCCTGGGGCTCCAAGGCCCCGGCAGGCCCGGCCCCCTGATGTGCTGCCCCTAGGTGCTCCCTGAGCTCCCACCGCACGGACCCACCCCTCCCCCTCGATCCAAGCTCAGCAGGAGGCCCGGCTCTGCACCATCGGGTGCCCCAGAGACCCATTTCTAGAAACTTCCCCTGGGGCCGCTCATATGAGTAGTGAGACCCCCCCAAGGGAGGGCCCAGCCCTAGCAGAGGACACCGGAGGGGACGCCACACATCCACGTGCACACATGCGTCCGCCTTCAAAAGTGTGTGCCTGGATTCACACAACCCGAGGTTCACACAACCCGAGGTGTCCTCACTGACCACCTCGAGGGTCTGAAAACCCATGTTGAGAACTCTGTTGTAGAGTATTTCATGATGCAGAAACGTGTTCACAATTTATATGGGAAAAGCAGGTGAAAGCCTACGTGATCATGTTGAAATCTGACATCGATTCATTTTCAAACTCTCTACAATTATTACATATTAAATTTGAAATAAAAAATGATGAAAATCATTTTAAAAATGCATCCCCAGGCCACCCCCGGCCCATTAACTCTGTATAAATTCAAGAGCAGTGGAGGAGCTCATACACGAAGTGACAGTGAACCCAAGACATCTTGTGGCCCTGGTCATCCCGTCTAGACACAAGCTGCCTCAGGATGTCCAGTGACCCCACACCTTGGTGCCTATGGCCTGTGTGATCCCTTCCCTTCGAGACTCGCTTCTAACCAACAGGAACCCACAATGTTGGGCAGAGGCCGCTTCCCTGGCCAGACCCGAAACAGCGCTGGCTCCCTGTGCTAGTCCGGAATCCGTAGCTGGCGCTGATAATGCCCCTGCTCAGTCGGGTCTCAGAAGAGACCACTACTGCCCTGCTGACACCTCGATGGCAGCTGTGCCCGGATCCCTGTCCCACAGGCACAGGGAGGTCATCAGCGTGCACTGTTGAAGCCCCCATGTCTGTGACAGTCTGTGACGTAGCAGCTGAAAATAGACCCCGCCTAAGAGTTTTCTAGGGCTCCTGGGACCAATTACCCCAAACGAGGTGGCCTAACAGCAACAAGTTAATCTCTAAAGTTCTAGAGGCCCGGAGACTGAGATGGAGGTCCCAGGACCACACCCCTTCTGACGGCTCCGGGGCAAGATCCTTCCTTGCTCTGCCGGCTTCTGGTGTTTGCTGGCCATCCGTGGTGTTCCTCAGCTTGCGGCCACGGCTCTCCCGTGTCTGCCCCTATCGTCACCGGCCTTCCTCCCCAGGGGCATCCGTGCCCCAAACCTCCCTCTTCTCATAAGGACAAAAGTCAGTGCTCGGGGCCCATGCTCATCCAGTGTGATCCCATCTCGACTTCGTTACATCCACAAAACCCTATTTCCAAATGAGATCATGTTCACCGGCAGCAAAGGTTAGGACTTGAACGATCTTTTGGGGGGGCTCAATGCCACCCATAACACCCTCAAGTCAACTAACAAATGATGGATGGAAAAAGTATATAAATAATCACTGCGGACAATGGCCAGGATGTTTCACGTGTTTGGAGTGCAGAGTTGATGAGAAAATCGGTGGGATTCATCAAGGGATCAATTCTCAACAGCGGGACTTCAAAGGGCCCAGACACGGCTGAGGGTCACCCCTCAGTGATCCTGGGGGACGCGCACACGGATCACAAAGCAATACGGTAACTGCAGCAGCCACACCAACGGGGTGTGGTTGTGCTCGCTCCGTCCTTTTATGTCAACGTGACAATGTGACAGTGGATTGGGAAGCAAACCCATCATCTCTGCGGGAATAAACTGGAAAGTACACTCTGGTTCGTTCTGTCAGCCTCTGGCTCAGCTACCCACTCCTGGGAATCCGACCCGGGACTTATCCTAAACTCAAACAGCACCGAGAGGATTCTGGAAGGCACAGAACTGAGACACTGAAATGCTGTGTAAGATGCTATAATGACCTGAAAGGCACCTACACTTAAAGTCAAATTTGGGGGCGCCTGGGTGGCTCAGTCGGTTAAGCAGCCGACTTCAGCTCAAGTCGTGATCTCGCGGTCCATGAGTTCGAGCCCCGCGTCGGGCTCCGTGCTGACAGCTCAGAGCCTGGAGCCTGTTTCAGATTCTGTGTCTCCCTCTCTCTGACCCTCCCCCGTTCGTGCTCTGTCTCTCTCTGTCTCAAAAATAAATAAACGTTAAAAAAATTTTTTTAGTAAAGAAAAAAAAGAAGTCAAATTTGATTTAGAGTCCAATATGCAGTTACGTGTCCCGAATGCTCCCCAAACGGTACACACCTCAAGACCAGAAAAGACAGTGGGAAGAAATATACGAAACCCTCCACAATGGCCGAGGCCCATACGGTACTTAGGACGGCCTTTTCTGTCTTCTCACATTTCCTACACTTGCGAGTTTCACGCAGTGACTACGGACGTGTGGAACTGGAGACACTTACTTTTCCTCTCTGATTGAAGGGAAGCGCTCGTGATTGTAATAACTTAAGTGTTTATAGGTCTTCTTCAGAATTGCGTTGACATCTTCAGGTAACTCATTTTTATCCAATTTCCTAGAATGTATTCAAACATTAAATAACGAAAACGTCATGTCAGATTTGTTCAAATTATCCTAAGAGAAACTCCCAAGTCTACGAGCCTGTGTTTCCCACTCGACAGAAGGCCTGAAAAATCGCTCCTCCTTCGTTCCTTCTCTCTCCAAGAGGACGTCTCACACTCCTTATCCTCCTCACTCCCAGAGCAAGCTTTCTTCCTGAACAGACCCTCTGCCAGGACCCGAGCCAGAAGACGGCTCCCTCGTGGGCCGGCTTGGCCCTTCGTACCTCCCCTGCTGGGCACCCTGGGTCGGCAACCTGCCTGCTTCCGGACATCTGCCCTCTCCTCACACACGCACTGCCCCTCACACGCGCTGATCTCCTCACACACTCACTGCCCCTCACACACACTCATCTCCCACTGCCCTTTCTTCGCACACAGTGGATCTCCCCCTTCCTAAAGCCCTGTTGCAGGTGTGTGCCCGGGTACATTTCCACTCTTCGTTTGCTCTGACCCTCCCCTGTCAGGGTTTTACCCATTACCTGCCGTTGTTTTTCTCAATGTCAGGGTCAAATGTCACGCCTCCCCTGGAAGGTCCTGTCAGACAGTCTCACCCAGCTGGAGACTGTCTCCTCCTAAACCACTTTCCTCACCGATGGCAGCCTCTCTGGCTGCTTCTGAGTAAAGGGAGGCGACGCAGAGTCCCGTCCTCCGGGCCCAGGCCTCAGCCACCCCCGCACGGCCACAGCCCCTCGGGCAGCACAGAGACGCTGGCCAGCCCCTCGACTCCTAAAACACGTACGCTTTCAGCACGTTCGTGTGGTAGGTGACAGACAGGCTTACGGAGGTTCTCTTTTCTTCCTTTAACTGAGCCTCGTCCAGTAACTCATGGCGCACCTGTTGTCAAACGGAATTGAGTTATTAACGGATTTAAACAAATGATTAGGTAGAGATCCAGATTTCCGTTGTTATATTACATACACCCTCCTTTAAAACTAATATTTGGAATGAGCAAGTGTCTTCTCGTTAACTGTGCTGATGTTCAGTTTTCACAGCCGACCCGCGCTGTCTCCCCGCGGAAGCGAGTGGTCGACGATGCTCCTCATGCAGGTTGTTGGGGTTTACAACGACTTTATCGCAACAAGTTTTCTGCGACCCTTTTTAATTCAGTGATGCTGCGAGTGAAGTATTCAGAGATCACGATGAAAGCAAAAGATTTTGTTTTGTTTTGCTGACGCACGTGCACTGCGTGTATGCTTTTGTACCCCTCGGTGGGTGGACGGGGCTGTTTTTCTACACCGTTTTCTGAAAATGACACTTCAGAAAACCACTTCTGTCTCCGTTTTTCAACACGCCAGCTTACCATAACAGAAAAGATGTGTCGGTATTTCTGGGGCACGTTAGCTTTTATAAAGGGCGCTGCGGTGGCACAAAACTTCGCGGCCTCCTCCTTTTGTCCGGCTTGCAGATAACACTCCAGAAGCTCCCTGGATGATGCAAAAATGCTGGACGTGACGGAATCGTTTTTTGCTGCACGTGTCTAATAACCAGGTTAGTATGCATTTATTATTTTCACATCTCACAAGCTTCAGGAAGTCACACGGCTCGGCCCCCCCCCGCCCCCCTCCCCCCCGGTGCGGCTCACCGGGGCCGAGAGAGCACTCCTACTCCCGGCAGGAGGGAAAAAGGGAATATTCGCACCGAAACTCCCTAAGACGTTGAAAATAAGCTTTTTCAAAAAAAACATCATATTCGTATTGATTTTCTCTTAAAAGCTCCCCACGTAGCCATAAGGCAGGTGAAGAAAGCGTCTAGATTCCTGATTCCACCTTCCGGGCAGACCCTCTGGCTCGTCTCGTGGACGCCCGCCCGGCCGCTGCCCGCACACGGCACTCCCCAAACACGGGGTGAGTCTGGCCGCTGCTCACTCCTCCCCGCACAAAGACCGCGTGCTGACATCTCACTGTGGCTCCTCAGGGCCGTCCCTGTGGTGATGCCTTGGCGTGTGCTTCCCTAAATAGGGCCGTTCGGGCTGAGTTTACGTTGCTAAAACGTCTACTGCATTAATAGTTACGGAACGAAGTTTTTAGAACCACGAACCAGGATTGTGACACAAGCTTTCATTTCCTACGTTTTCAGTCTGAACACTCAGCTTGTGACACCACATGATCAGCACGCTGCGAGTTCATCCCTAGATATCATTAGACAAGCACACAGAACACGCACTTCTAACTACAGAGTCCAAAGCAATGCCCTACACCCTGCAGTGTTAAGTCCCACCCGGTGAAGGTGGGAGGGGAAGCAGGTCAGAGGCTGCACGGGGCGGGGCCGTCGGGTAGGGACCCGAGGCCGGGCGGGCCACCTCCACTCACAGCATTAGCTCTGCCTGCCACTCCTTGTCTTCCTCCTCGGTTTGGTTTAACACGTTTACGATCTGGGAGAGGCTGGAGATCAGATGGTGATGATATCCCGGCTTGAGAAACGGCCTCACCATTTGCCAGTAGAGGACAGATGCGTTATATACCAGGAAGTGATACCTGCGACCGCAGCAGAGGAAGTCTGAGACTAGGCCACAAGGCTGTCCCCAGCCCCTTCGGGCGTCTCCAGTAGATGGCAGCAGCAGCATCTGAGCTGCCCCCCGCCCATACTGCCAGAGCGAGCAGAGCCCTCCCTGGGGTGGCCACCGGCGCCCTGCCCAGAAGGGGTTGGTGGCTCCAAGTTCAGCCCCGGCCATGGTCACCCCGCCACATGACTCCTGAGCCCAGAGACCCCTTCGCTCATTCGGTCATTCCAAAAGTGACCAGCTCCCTGTGAAAATACACCAGTCAGCAAGGTCTCCTTTGGTTCGCAAGGGATAGACAAGAACGGGCAAGAGGAGGGGGAATCAAGGAAAGCCTCCTGGAGGAAGCAACATCCTGCTGAGACCTGACATGCGATGAGCAATCAGCCGGGACAGCAGTGCAGGTGCAGGGTCCGGCAGGCAGAAGAAGGAGAGCAAATCTTTAGGGAGCAAAACTCCCAAACCTGCACATGATAGAGCCAAGTGGGGGAGGAAGAGGGGAGCAGGGACACCCCCCGGAAGCTGGGCTTTTTCCTGAGGGCTGGAAGCAGGTGCCGACCAAGAGAATCAGAGCGGCCGATCCGCCTTTCTCGCTCGGGCCTCTCCAAGGGGCCGGCTCTGCCTTGCAAGACTCCAGGCGCCCGGCGGTCCACACTGCTCCCCTGGTGGACAAGCACCGTGGATGCCTGCTCTTACCCCGGATGGAGGAAGGACCCAGGGCACGGCAACAAAACAAGGCTGTCTGCTCCTTCAAGGGGCTAACGCAGAGCCCCTCTCGTTCTCTGCCAAGCTGCGCCCTCGTCTATTTGTAAAGATGGTCCTGCCGGCCGCCAAGGCTGCTGGTTGCCAACAGGCAGTCTGCAGGTGCCCCCAAGATCCCCAGGATGCGGGCTGCCTACCACTCCCGCTTCACGGTTCCGGGACATGGTCCCCTTGAAATACCCACTCCCCTTAGCACATGTCCCCAGTGAGGAGGGTCTGTGGGGCTGGGCCCGGTACCCCAGCACCCACAGCAGGGCTGCCAGAGGGGGCCGTGAGCAGCACCTACGAGATCACCGGATGTGTGAATCTGGGATTTATTTACACCTGAACCTCCTTTAAATGTTGGATCCTACTTAAGTAGGTTGTAGGAACACCAGTTCGTATGCAAGCTTAACAGCTTCGAGAGTAGTTCTTGAAAACCGAAACGTTGATTAAGTAGAAAACGGTGCTGGAGTGTTAGCCGAATCACCAGAGATACGAGGCCTTGGCCCGGGCCATCCAGCGGGGGGGGGGGGGGGGGGGGGGGGGGGGGGGGGGGGGGAATAGGTAAGTGGAGGCAGCAGGGGGAGGGGGCCCTGCGGCTGAACCCTCAGAGAGGCCCAGAAAGTAAGGGAGCCACGGAGACTGGGCCAAGGAGAGGTTCCCAGAGAGAAGGCAGATAAAAGTCACGTGCAGACCACAGAAACCACAGAACAGAGGAAACGATGAGGCTGGGGGGGACGATGCGCCTGTGCGACCCAGCTCCGCACATTAGAGACGAGCACACAGCCGTACGTGCACCCCAAACACAGACCAGGACAAGGAAAACCCCTACAGTCTGAACAGGTGCCAGCGCTCGGTGACCCCTGGTTTGGTACCTTTTACACAATCCCCGTTAGAGACGGCCGGGTCCATCGGGCCTACCTGGGTTCTCCTTTGGCGAAGTTTATTGCTTTCATATACTGAGTCACGCAATTTTCAAACTCCTCCTAAAACGACATAAAGAATATGCACAATTACACTGAATCTGCCACTAGAACATCGACCGTGGCTCGTGGTCCCTTTGGTGACCATCAAACCGCACTACAGGCTGGCCTGGCACCCCGAGTGTAGGCAGGTGGGGCTGGGCGCCTGCGCTTTCTCTGCAGGTTCCCCTCTGCCTGGCCCGAGGGCGGCTGTTCCGGGCGTGACCCCCGCACAAATGTCCAACGGGAGCTCAGGGAAAGGGCAGAAGCAGGAAACTCGGCCAGTTTCTCGTCACTGAACACGACGCCGCTCGCCTGCCTCTCCACGAAGAGTACTTTCGGATCTGTCTAGCCCGACGCATTTTGGAAGCGGGGGGAGACCTGACTATTTAGCCACAAGATGTAAAACTTCGAGGAGGCTCAAGGCAGCCTGGCAGGTTGGGGGGGGCGGGGAGCTAAGCGGGACAAACAATTAGGTACTGATTTGCGAATGGCCAACGGGCACGTGGCGTGGCCTGTCTCACTGACGTGCTAAGGTTGTGCACAGGAAGATGGCACGCTCAGACGCACTAATAAAGGACATGGGGCCTCTCACCAGGTTTTCGGTGGACTTGGGGGCGCAGAGCTGGGCCCGGCACAGGTGCGCTCGGCCCAGGAACTGGGTGACCGGCCCCTTGGCCTTGAAGTACATCTGGATGCAGTCCTCGCTCACGTCCGGCTGCCCCATCTGTGAGACCACACAGCACCGTGGAAGGCCCCAGAAAGCCGCCCCTGGCGGGCCCGTCTCCCCTCCAGCAAACCCTTGAGGGAGTGGCTGGAGGACCGATCTGAGACGGGGAGCCAGCACTTTCCTGCCCCACTTCCGCTTCCGGTAAACCCAGAACAGAGACCTCCAGAAGGCTCCCCCCCCCCCACCGCCCCCCGCCAGGACCCCGGGGAATAAGTACCTTCAGGGCCTGTTCCGCACACAGAACAAACAGGTCAGGGCTGAAGCTTTCTGTGGGGTCAAACTCGGATTTCCCCAGGTTGGCGGACTTGATCAGCTGGTAGGCCCTCTGCAGGGAGGCAGCATCTAGGCGGTCGACATGGAGGCGGGTTTGGGCTGGGGAAAGCACGCCTGGCACCACTGAGCAAGGTGGGGACGGTCGGGAGGGTGAGGAGGGGTCTGGGGTCCTCCCTGCACGGCCCCCTGCCCCCTCCAGCAGCCCGAGCCTCAGCAGCGGCCCTGACGACGCCTCCTTTTAAAAGGGCGGCTTGGTTTACCGTCGCCCAGGTCAACCAAAGGCGAGAAGCGCGGGTTTCACTCGGTCACTGTGTCCCGGGGCAACTGGGGGGGGGGGGGGGGGGCTGAGCGGGTCCCAGGGCGTCTCAGGGTCATGGGTCTGGCACCTGCTGGAGCTCCCCAGGGTCGCGGGGGTCCCAGCGCGGGGTGGGGAGGGTTCAGGGGTCGCGGGACCTGCCAAGGTGGGAATTCGGAACCGGGCGGCACCTGGCCCCCCGGGGCAGAGCGGAGGGTCGGGGCCCCCGCCCACCTTGCTGGCTCTCGGCGTGGGCCAGCTCCTGCGTGATGACCAGGTCCATGGCGCTGCGACCCCCCGGCTGGTTGGCTTCCTCCCTCTAGTGGCTGGCGGTTGCCTAGCAACCAAGGGGGACGCGGAACCGGTCCTACGGGTCGGCGACGGGGCCACACTACTCGGGAGGCGAATCGCCACCGGGCGGCCATCCCACGTGCGTTCATCCCAGCCCCGGGGGACGAGAACTTGGGGGCGGGGCCGCGGCCCCGGGGGGCGTGCCCGAGCTGGCCCGCGCGCCCCCACCTCTCAGAGACCCCCGCCCACCCCCCTGGACGGCGCTCCAGCCGAGCCTCCCCGCGTCCCCGCCCGGCAAGGATGCCCCGGGTCTGGCCCTGAGCCGCGGCGGACCCCGCTCACAGGACCCCGGAACGCATTCCTGCCTGCCGTAGCTCATTCCCGCATCCATCCATCCATCCATCCACCCACCCTACAGACGGCAGTTCGCCCCTGCCTGGGCCGGGGCTGGGGCGCGGGGGAGCCCCCCTGCGGGGAGAGGTCATCAGGCTAACCGTGAATGCCGTGCCTAGGGGTCGGCTCCCGAGGGGGTCGCGCGAGCACGGGACGGGTGAGCAGAGATCTGCAAGGGAGAGGAGGCTCGCCACCGGGGGACGAGAACTGCACCTGGGCAGGCCCGGAGCGGGGAGGGGCGCTGGGGAGGGCGACTGGGCTGGGCTGGGCTGGGCTGGGCTGCGGGGGGAGGGGAGGAGCGGGGGCGCCAGGCGGGGCCGAGTCCCTCTCCTCCCGGGTCGCTGGGCGCTGTGCGCCCGGGTCTCGGCGTTTTCTGAGGTCAGGCGGAGACTGTCTTTGGGGAGGGTGAAGGCTCGCCCACAAGCCACGGGCAGGAGAGGAGAGCGGGTCTGGGTGACGAGGGTGGGGCCAAAGAGGCCAAGAGGCCGAAGCCCTGGGGCTACGGGGGTGGCCTGGGCGTGCACCGGCGCCGGGAGCTCCAGGAAAGCCTGGGCGCGTGGCGGCTCCGGAGCAGGTCGTGGGCGTTCCGTCTGGGCGCGCGGGATGCCGAGGTACTCGAGCTCACGTTCGCGGGAAGGCTCCCGGCGGAGCGGACGGCTCTGAGCAGAGGTGCGGCCTGCGCACAGCCGCACTGCTGTGTGCGGAGCTGGGCTGCAGACCAGCCTTGCAGCAGCAGGGTGCGCTGCAGGGGAGACGCTGGCGGACGAGAGGTGGAAGGGAGGGCTGCAGGGCCGGGTCTGGGAGCCAAGGTCGGGTCGGGGGAGCGGGTCTGCTGGGTCAGATATGGCCACGAGGTCAGTAAGAGGAGCACTGAGAAAGAGCGGTTGGGATCAGCAAGGTGAAGGCTGTGGGTGATCCAAGCCACTAGCGCGGCCAGATGGCCTTGAAGGAGAGCAGTGTTGGAGGGCTCACACCACTTCATTTCAGGCCTTCCTGGAAGGCTGCAGCATTTAAGGCAGTGTGGGCCAGTGGAGCAGAACAGAGTTCAGAACCAGATCCCATGTCCATAGTCCACCGATGGCACCAGATGTGCTGATTCAATGGGGAAGATGCCAGAGCCCCTGGGAGGTGTGGGCATGGGGACACGCAGCCCCTGCAGCATGCCGGGCCGGAACTTTCATTTGAGCCGGTCATAGGCTTAGAGGGAACGGAAACGTTTGAAACAGTGAAGCAAAATATCACACCATCTTGGAGCAGGCAGAAGTTTCCTACCTAGGGCACGAAAAGGGAAACCGTAAAGGAAGAAAATAAATCTGTCATCAAAAGTGAAACCTGTGCTCCTTGAAAGACTGTTAAGAAAATGAATAGGCAAACTGCAGATCGGAAGAGAAAATTCACAATAAGTACACCTGACACAGGAGCTGTGCCAAGGTTATCTTTTTAAAAGCCAATAAATCAATAACAAAAGACAAAAACACACAAAAAACCTGGGCAGAAGACAGCAAATAGACACAGGACGGCAGAAGATAGGATTATCTTGTAAGCACACGAAAGGGGGCTCGGCGTCCCGAGTAATGAGGGAACTGTTGCACATTCCAATCAAAGTGAGATACCGTTATAGGCCCAGGAGAATTGCTGAAGACTGACCATGATGAACGTCGGTGAGATTCAGCAACTGGGATCCTAACACGCTGCTGGTGGGAGCGTAAAATGGTACAAACGCTGAGAACCAGAAAGTTTTTGACGAAGTGAAACACGACCCCACGATCTTACTTTCAGAGCTTTCCCCAAGAGAAATGATGTGTCTGCATTCATAGCCCCAAAGCGGAAACAACCCAAGTATCCAACAGTAAACAAACTGTGGGGTGCTCGCACAATCACCTCTCAGCCACGGAAGAGACTGAGCCGGGGACACCCCACCTCCGAGGCGGATGCGTCTGAACAGCGGAGAGCAAGGGAACCGGGAGTCAAAGAGTCCTCTCTGCGGGTCCATTTCCACCCGGTTCTAGAACAGGCAGGAGGAACCAAAGACCGTGGGGATCAGGGTGGGGCTAAGTGCTCAGGGGTGGCAGGCAAGTCCACACCTTTTCTGGGGTGTCGGGCACCCGGCTGTAGTCCCCTCACAACTCCCCTGGGGCGCCTGGGGGGCTCCGTCGGTTAAGCCTCTGACTCCTGATTTCAGCTCCGGTCATGATCTCACGGTTTTCGAGATGGAGCCCCGTGTCAGGCTCTGCGATGACACTGTGGAGCCTGCTTGGGATTCTCTCTCTCCCTCTCCCTCTGCCCCCCCCCCCCTCTCTCTCAAAATTAGTAAATAAAATAAAACAACACGAAACTCCCTGCAGTCACCGTTCACCATGGGGCATCTTATTTTACTTCAGTTGTACCTCAAGGACGAACCAAGCCAAAGGAATCCCAAGCCCCAGGCTCCAGGAAGGCTGGCCTGAGAGGGAGCGGGGCCCCAGGCCAGGCGGGTGGGACCGGCGGGGGGCGGCAGCGGGCGCTTGGCCCGTGAGGCTGCAGGAGCTTCTGCCAGCCTCTGGCGCCTGAGAACATGTGGCGGGGCTGCTGGTCCACCGCGGTGGGAGCACTGCCAGTCGGGGCTGGGCACGGAGGAGGGTGGACCAGAGGCCCCAGGATGTGGGCACAGCCAAGGCCCCCTCGAGGTTAGGGCCCCTGCCCCATGAGCTCCACCCACCTGCTCCCCCCCAGGATGAGAGATCCCGATGGGGTCCTTCTGGGAGGGGAGGTCGGTGCAGCCCCGCAGGTTCCCGCGGGCGGTCGTGGGGGCACCTGGGACCCGGGGCCAGTGGGGGGGTGGGGAGCGGAGCTTCCGTGTGCGGCCGTGGCCTGTGCAGCAGGACCAGGCTGTGACCCGGCCATGTTGGGGGGGGGTGGGCACCGGCCTGAGGGTGTGGGGCTGCCACTGGGTGAGCCCAGGAGGACAGACAGAAGAGGAAAACGTCCAGCAATGTTAAAGCGTTAGCTGAGCAGTACGAACAGCCCGCCTCCCAGACTGTGGGACGTCCATGCTGCTCCGAGTACTGTTCATCTTCCTTTACGCTCTCTCCTCTCATTCTTCTGCCTCAGGAACAGACTCTGAGGCACAAGCCTACCTCACTTCCCCCCTCCCTTGTTGCCAGTGTGGCCAAGTGACCAGGTTCTGGTCACTTTAAAGCAGTTTTAGGGGAGTATTCTCAAAGGGAGAACAACCCTTCATGGGTCCTTCCTTTTGCCTGCTGGTGGAAATGTGGCTGTGAGGACTGGAGCTTGAGCAGCCATTTTGTGTCATGAGGAAGTAACCTCCATGCTGTGGATGGAGAAGCCCGGCTCTCCCTTCTGTGGGGAAGCTACTCAGTCCTGCGAGGCCTTATGGGAAAAAGAAATAGACATTTCTCTTGTTAAATCTGCTGCTGCTTCCTTTTTCCTGGGACACTCCCAAGCGATGTCCTCAGCAGGGCTTCAACCTGGCCTTTTGAAGATTAGGATGCAGTGCAGACCGCAGGGCAGATTTCTGGCAAGTATTGTGTCTGTGTTCTTAGATGAAGTTTGAAATTCAAAGCCTGATGAAGCATCTGTACTTGCATGTATACGTACGTACACGGGGTAACATGAGGTCCGTTGGGGGGGGGTATGTATGATAATTCTGCCTGGGTGTGATTCTGAAACCCAAGCGCCCTATTTTCGTCAGGGTCTACAATCACGCTCCGTCTCGGAGGTGGAAGGCTCCAGTCCCCGTTAGTCAGCTACGAGCTCCCACAGGGACTTCTCAAACGTGTCTTTGTTTATTCCGAGAGACACTTGGCACTGTGTGCACAGCGATTATAAAATATTCATCCCCCAAGGAAGCATCTCCGAACATCATATAGTAAGAGATTTTCCAAGTCCTAGAGCATTAAACATTAAAACTCGTTTTCCTAGTTATACAGGGGCCTTAAGTATGAGGCGGGGACACAAGGTTCTTGTTTTGCTGGCTGGTGTTCCATTTAGTAAAGACCATTCGGGTCAGGCCCCACCTGCTCCTTCCCCTGTTTGGCGTGAGAACAAGTGTGTTTCCTTCTGAAAGTCCACTCCTGCCGGGCCGGTGCTCCTCCCTGTCCGTGCTCTGACCCCAGACGCCTCGAGGGAAGGCCGGGGCGGCCCGCTCGACGCCACCCAGCGGTCCGGCCTCGCCCATGGAGGGACACACTGCACTCCGGCCGCTCTTGCCCTCGCTGTTCTTCGCGCCTCCCTGGCCGGTCTCCGGGCGGCACCCGAGCCCACCTGCAGCAGGAGGTCCCTAACGTGCGCCCTGCGTGTCCCTCACAGCAGCATTTCGGCCACTGGGACCTCATCCTGCGTCTGGGCCCCAGGCCCGCTGTCTCCGTCCACACGGGCTGCACCCGTATCTCCACCGCGGGCGCCTGGGACAATAGGACTGTCTGTCTCCGCGCAGCCCGGGGCAGACGTCCGAGATGGTGGCCAGGCCGGGCTGGCTCCTCCTGGGGCCGCGGGAGGGGTCCGGTCCTGCTGACAAGTTGCTGAGAATCTGTGCCTCCAAACTGGTAGGGAAAGGGGCCGGGCCATCTTTTCAAACAGTTCAGAAGCTCGTCCTCGAGTCCTCTACGCTCTTGGACTGCTTTCGTAACATTGTGCTCATTTGTTCCCTAAAGTCGCCGGCACTGGTGACGCTGGACGTGTTCTTTCGTGTGTTTTGAGCAGGTGAGTTTGTGGGTGTGTGCACGCAGGTGTGTACGTGTGGGGGGTGCACATGCGTGTGAGTGTAGATGTGCGTGGCTGTGTGTGGGTGTGTGCGCATGCATGTGGCTTGCATGGATGTGTGTACATGTGGTTGTGTGTGCGTGCATGGGTGTGCATGTGTGTGTGCGCATGGGTGTGTATGTGCGTGGGGTGTGTATATGTGTATGCATGGCTGTGTATGTGGTGGGGGAGGTGTATATGTGTGTGTGTATGTGTGTGCGTGGGTGTGTGTGTGCAGGGGGTGTATATGTGTGTTGCATGGGTGTGTATATGTATGCGCGTGGGTGTGTATATGTGTGCACATGGGTGCGTATGTGTGTGGGGTGTGTATATGTGTGTGCATGGGTGTGTATGTGGGGGGGAGGTATATATATGTGTGCATGTGGGTCTGTGTATGTGGGCACGTGGGTGTGTATGTGGGGGCGTGTATATGTGTAACACATGGGTGTGTATGTGTGTGCATGGGTGTGTGTGTGCAGGGGGTGTATATGTGTGTTGCATGGGTGTGTATATGTATGCGCGTGGGAGAGTACATGTGTGCGCATGGGTGTGTATGTGGGGGGGTGTATATGTGTGTGCATGTGGGTGTGTTGTGTGCGCGTGGGTGTGTGTGTGTGTGTGGGTGTATATGTGGGTGTGTGTGGGGGGGGTGTATATGTGTATGTGCATGGCTGTGTATATGTGTGCGCATAGGTGTGCGTGCTCTCGCCCAAGTGTGAGTGAGGGAGAATCACAAACTTGACGACTGTTTCCCTGTGATAGTTGGCTTCTCCCGAGTCCACCTGTATTTTTCTGGAAAAGCATCTATGTCACCCAAACTTTAGAACGCACAGACCTAACAAAATAGTCTTTATGGTTGTTTTCGTTTCCTCTGTGTCTGGGGTTATCTCCTTGTTATCATTTCTTTATTTTGTGTCTCCTTTTTTCCTTCTTGGTTAGGTTAGCTAAGCTAACAGGTTTTTTTTTTTTATTATCTTCCTCTTTTTAAAGAATGAGCTTTCGGGTGTATTTACTGATCCTACAATTTGTTGTTGATCAATTTCTTCTTTAATTCTTACCCCACCCTTTTGTCACTTAACCTGGCGGTACGTTTTGGTTCTTCTTGAGTCAGATGCCTCATTAAATTATTTTCACCTTTTCTTGTTAATATAAGCAAGGGTATGAATTTGCATTGGAGCACTACAGATCCCATAATTTCTGATATGTAGTCTAAAAGCTTAATTCTCAGGCCGGCTCGGCCCGGGCAGCGTGTGACTCTTGACCTCAGGGTTGTGAGTTCGAGCCGCACCTTTCGTGTAGAGATTACTTAAAAATAAAGTGTTAAGGGGCGCCTGGGTGGCTCAGTCGGTTAAGCGTCCGACTTCGGCTCAGGTCACCATCTCGAGGTCCATGAGTTCGAGCCCCGCGTCGGGCTCTGGGCTGACAGCTCGGAGCCTGGAGGCTGCTTCCGATTCTGTGTCTCCCTCTCTCTCTGCCCCTCCCCTGTTCGTGCTCTGTCTCTCTCTGTCTCAAAAATAAATAAACTTAAAAAAAATTTTTTTTTAAATAAAGTGTTAAAAAAACCCTGAATTTTCAAATTGTGAAACATGCTTTGCTACTCAAGTGTCGAGTGGGTCTGTGGCACTGATCCCTTCACTTCTTTGGCGAAGAAACCGGGACAATGACAGTCAGCGTAGAGATCTGCGGAGCATTTTTCTGGCGGTCACAGTCAAGGTCACCTGAGCTGTGCAATGTGGCAGATGCGTGGCTGGAGGGACGCGAGCCCCTGGCGTGGCCCCCGGGCTGCAGCGGAGAAGCCTCGGGCCTTGTTTCCCTGGTACCGTTCTGTGGCTGATCTTGAAGTCTCTCTGCGGTTTCTCCGCACGGCTGTTCCAGGGAATCTGCAGTTTTTTCAAGTGTTTCAAGCACACGGGTCCATCTGCCTGTGAGCCCAGAGCCACAGAGCTGGGGTGAAGCGGGCTCGAGCGGGCGCAGCCAGAGGGAACCCCCAGTCCCAGCCCCCCACACCCTCCTGTACCCGAAACGGGGACGCGCCCTCTGTTTCCGGTGGCAGGTGCAAGGCAGACACAACTTCTCCACCTGTTTAATGCAGGCCGCCCCGCACACCCCGCTCGGGCCCCACAGCCTCACGGGCATGGAGACCAGGCGCCCACGTAGCCACCGACCCTGGACCCAAAATGGCAGCTTCTTTTGGAACTGCTCAAAGACAAACGTCAACTGAGTGCATTTAAGGATTTTATCGGGTTTCTTCAATGATTCCTGAGTTGGGCGGTGTCCCACCCAGCAGACAGGAAGGCGCTCGACGGGCCGGACGCGATGGAAAACTTAGAGGCGAAAGGAGCTGACGAACAGGTTACGGTAGCCAAAGGCGGGTTGGTGGGTCGCTCTTCTTCAGGGGACGGCGGGGGCCGATCAGATGACCTACCCCGCGCGGGCCGGGCGGTTCCCGCCTCACTGCAGTGAGGATCCATTTCTGGGGGAGCCTAACCTGTCGTCAGGCCTCGGGTTGGTGACGCGGGGCTTAGCGTGAGCGACTCCAGTCTGGGCCTGTTGTCTTGTTTTTACAGAACCTTGCAGGAAGGTGACTTGGGGGCCCTCTCTCCTGATGGGTCTCCAGTGTGGGAGGGGCTCACTGCCTCCCCCACCCGCCGGGACCTGAGGACTTTGCCTGCCGTAGTTGGTAGAGCTGGTGGGCTGATGGCTTTCCCCTTCAGGCCCTGGTCTGAGGATGAGAACAAGCAGGAGAAGGATTCCCAGAGGGGTTTTCATTGTGCGCAAAGCACAAGGCAAGGAGAACCTTCCAGAACTGCAGCTTTCCCCTCACTGTCCCCACAGCAGGATTTGGTGGAGGAAGCAGCCAAACTCAAACATCATCCGTGGAAAATGTCCTGCAAACAGGAGAGATCTGCTGGCACACTTCTGGCGGGGGGCGGGGGGGGGGGGCGCTCCGCATGGCCCCAGCCCCACCCTGGGGAGAGAGGTCTTTGGGTCACGGCCCAGTTCTTTCGGCAGAAACATCTGGGAAGAAGTGAGATGCCTCCAGGAGGCCCTGGCAGGATGGGACCCCCGGGAGGGTGGCAGGGCCACGGACACCTGCACAGTCTGGAGCCAGCACTTGGTCACCTGTGCCGGGCATCGTGCCTAAAGCACAGCTCCAGGCCTGCTGCGGGCATTAGGGTGGAGAGCAGGCCCCTGTGGGCAGGGTGGACGCACGGGTGGGCGATGGGGTGCGGTTTCCGAGCGCCCAAGCCTGAGCAAGGCCCTGCTGTCACCTCTCCCCACTGACGGGGCCAGATGCCCCCGGGACCGCCCCCACCCCCAGCTCAGGAGCCCCCAGGCCTGGCCTAGAGCACCACACTTGGTGTCTTGCACCCACCGCCTGCTTGATGAGGCCCCAAATAGTTCCCTGTGTGTTCAAGTCTCCTAACCCCTGCCCCCTGCTTGGGGACCCTGCTGTGACCTGGGCAGCTGCCCCGGACCCGTCGGGGCAGGCAGGCAGCCTGGCACTCTTGGGGAAGGGGGACCATCCATCCGGGACAGGCCCGCCTGGGAGGGCGGACCCGTGGGGGTGTCGTCCAGGGGGTCTGGAGGTGGGGGAGGGGCAGACGGAGCCCTTCCGTCCCAGGCAGCTCCCGAGCAGAGGGCCTGGTGGTGGCGAAGCGGGGAGAAGCGGCCCAAAGGAGGCTTGTTCGGTGGAGGACAGGGTTGACCTTGCAGGGAGAGTGGGGGTGCGGTGTGGTTCTAACCAACTGGCTGCACAGGAGAGCCTCACAGGGTGACGGCCCCAGGAAACAGTGCCCCCGCGGTCCCAGAGCTCTGGCACTTTGTCCTCTCCCAGTGACATTGGGGGGGGGGTTCCCTCCATTGTCGGCCGCTCCGAGGGTGCGGGACATGTGCACCAGCCATGCCCCGGCTCCTGTCTGCAGAACCTCAGAGATCCCTTCTGGTGGTTCACTGCCCCTCCCCCAGAGAGTTAAAGTTTACTATCAAAAATGTATTTGGAGGGAAAGTCAGGAAAAAGTCACTGTTCCTTAGACAATTCTAATTCTTACTCAAGAGGCCTTTGATCTGAAGAAGGAAGAGAAATAAACATGTCAGTTCTAGCAAGTTCTCTGCCTCAGAGTAGATGGTCACCCTGCCCTGCCCTTCCCCCTGCCCCCCACCCAGGGCCCTGGGTCTCTGTGCTGCCAGGGGTGGACGGCACACTCTCCCTCTGCGTGCACCTGACAGGCGGGGGCAGGTGGGGACACCTGTCTCTCTGTTGCTTTGTCCACTGTCACCTGCGGCTGAAAGACTGGAGGGAAAGACGTTCTGTGTTCCAGAACAACAAAGATGAGACTCAGCCACAACGACCCCGGAAAGAGGCTCCCCCATGGCGGCAGGGGTGACTGGCCAGCACTGCCTCCCACACCTCGGGGTACCTGCCCTCTAACAAGCACGGTGGCCTTCTCCGGCCGGGTCCTGGACTTCCCATGGGTCCAGCCACCTGTGGGAGCCTCAGGTGTCGCGGGAACCTTGCACCCACGCGGGGCGGACACCTGCCTGGACATGGCTTCAAGCCTGACCGTGTTTAGAACCACAGCACTTCCAAAAGAAACAGAAATGTGCCCCCCCTCCGCCGCCTGAAGAGACCATGTGTCCTACACATAAGGTGCCGTCCACCCAGGACAATGCCCAACAGAGAAGTCGTCCGTGTGGGAGCCACCAGATGCTGGGGATGGGGAGGAGTCCCCTGAGGACCCAGGTTCCCTCTTTGGGATTCATGCAAAGTCCGTGGTCCCACTTGCAGGAGCTGCTGAGACGCCGTCACTTGTCTTTGTTGTGCGAAGTCGGCCAGCCCCAACTCTGGGTCAAGATGGACGACTGGAGACCTGAGCTTCCTCTCTCGCTCCTTCCTTGACGCTGCTCAGGGGACCGGACAGGTGGCAAAAGCCTGAGTCCACTGCCACGGTGGCCCCGGTGACCTCCCTTCATTCCCAATTTACGTGGTGTCTCTGGGATTGTGCCTCCGGTGTGAATAGTGGCCAACCCCAATCCTGCCCAGGTCCGGGCCGGGGGCAGGCGGGGAGGGAGACGCTGGGTCCTCCTCTGGACCCGGCCCCTGTCTGTCTTCCGTCCAGTGGGCGCGGCCCCTGGGAGCAGCCTCACACCTGCTGACCCAGACTCACTCACCCCTGTCCCGGGCCCACCTTGGAGGACAAAGTGCTGTGTGGCAGAAGGGGCTGGCATGTCCGTGGGAGGGGGGCAGACGGGCCAGGCTCGGGGGGCCTACCGGGTGGGGCACGCGGGCTCTCCGGAGCTCAGCCTTGTCCCAGAGACTTCGGTCTCAGCGCTCTCTGGGCCGAGCAGGCAATGTCCCAGCAGAACGGGGCCGGTGCCGTGACTTCCGTGGGGCTGTCAGACGGCTCCTGAAGCCAGACGCTCAGGCCGCGGCTTCAAGGCCGCCTCTCAGCTCCTGGTCGGCACCGTGCTGTGACCTCTGTATAAGTTTGGCAAACAAGTCACAGGCAGGTCACAGATGGCCCCGAATCCCAGGCGAGGGGCACCCAGGCGGGGCTCTAGGACATCAGCCTTGAGGAAGAGCAGGCTGGAGCGTGTGCCGCGGGGATCTGGTGGCGCCGGGGAGACCCCGCAGCGGCCACTGCAGACCTCAACAAGGCAGGGGTGTCCCCAGCCTCCCAACGTTTGGACCAGGGGCCTCTGGCTTCACCCTCTCCCAAGAATGAACGGTTCTGTGGGCCGGGGGGGCAGCGCAGAGCCCCGAGTGCCCCCGGGGGACTTCCGTCAGCGTCTCCATCCGGCCTGACCGCCACTACCTCTGGAGCTCTGGCCTTCAGTCCGCTGTCGCGTTCCCACCTTGCGTTACCACCTGTCACGATGGCCTAAGAGGTGAGGGGACACTGGCTTCCAGTCGCCCGCGTCACTCAGATTTAGAGTTGGCAGATTTAACAAATCACACACATGCACAGAGAGGACACCCAGTCAAATTCGAATTTCAGATAAAACATTACTTTTCCGTATAAATATGTCCCATAAAACACGGTCCTGACTCAAATGTTCACACAGCTCATACTCATGCTAAAAACATTATTTGATGTTCACCTGAAATTCTAATTTAACGAGGTATCTTCTACTTTACCCAGCAGCACCGCTCAGAACCCAGCACCTTGCAAGGACTGGAGGGTGGGGTTTCGCAGAGCCGTTCCTGAAGACATCGGAAGGGCAGCCTCGTCCACAGAGAGACACGGCGGTCAGCGTGGAGGAGGCAGCACAGGAGATGTGAACAGGGGAGGCGGTGGGTGGAAAACAGTTTTTGAGAAGACATTTGGAACTTGTGTGTCCGTCAATAAAAGTGTGAGGAGATTTAAATAGCATAGCACACCCTAGACAAACTGAGGGAGTATCAGCATCCATTGAACTTGGCAGGAGCACAGGAGCGTTGGCGCCCTGGGTCACCGCGGCCATGCCCCGGCCCCCGGGAGAAGCTTCCCCACGAGGCGCGTCCTCACAGGGGGAGGACCAGCCGCACAGACCGAGGCACAGAATCCACAGATCATTTGGGGGGAAGAAAAAAAAATAAAAACAATACAAAACAGAAAGCGTTGCATAAAAATTCAAAAATATGAATAAATGCAAAATATAAATAAACCACAAATAGATATAAATACATAAAATATAATAAGACCAGAGTCATATCAGTAAATGTTATGGGCCTGACACACACCTGCTGAATGCAAAAGACTGACATGGGACCACAGAGCAAAGTAGTTACCTGCTGTTAAAGCAGGACCCGTGACCACTTGAGTGACCCAGAGAGATGGGACAGAAGAGAACAGGCCAGAGATAGAGTGCGTCCTGCCATCAGACAAGGTTAAGGTCGAATTAAGAAAGTATCAGTAAAACCAGTAGAAAGTATTCATAACAAGAAACTTTAATTCTGTCTCAGCTAATGATGGGCCAAGAAGGCAAACGTAAAATGTTATGTATCAGCTAGAGATTCCAATGGGGACCTATATCATATGCTGAGGATAGAGAAAAAAACTTTTGTCTCAAGTGCCTGTGGACATTCAAATACTGATCCCAAATGAGGTTCCCCAAAACCCCTCGAACAGTCCCCGAAGTAGAAAGAGTGCAGAGAACATTGTCTGACATGACAGCAAAATCAGACATCAAAACACAGCTACAAGGGTCAGTCGGTTAAGCGTCCTGCTTCGGCTCAGGTCATGATCTCATGGTCCGTGGGTTCGAGTCCCACATTGGGCTCTGTGCTGACAGCTCAGCCTGCTTCAGATTCTGTGTCTCCCTCTCTCTCTCTCTCTGTCCCTCCCCTGCTCACACTCTGTCCATCTCTCTCTCAAAAATAAATAAACCTTAAAAAAATTAAAAAAAAACCCACAACTACAAACAGCCTTACTAACCGAATAAAAACACCTTTGTCTCAAACAACTCTGAGATTCAAGAAGAAATCAAAACAAATTTATTAAATAGAGCATTTCAGAAATAACCAGAGGAAAAGTCATGCACATTCCAGCCAAAGACAGTCCTCTGAGGAAAAATATATTTAAGATTGTGAACCAAACAGAATATCAACCATCCAACTGAAGTTTTAGAAAGAATAACATTAACATAAAAACACAAGAAAGGAACTTAAAAGGTAATAATAAAAATGATTGGAAAACAGAAGAACCAAAGAAATCCAATACCAAGTTATCCTGTTGCCAATTAAGAAAAGTCGAAAAAGCACAAATGGGCAAACTAATAAATGATACAGGAGGAATCACTTACAGAACCTCGTTTATGTGGATGCTTTTCTAGGAAAATGTGAAGTAGGAGGGCACCTGGGAGAAAAAGCCCTGTCAGTGGATCCGTTCCCATGGAAGACGCAGCGACTGTGACAGAAGGCTGTGCACCCTGAACCCTGACCCGACGTCACCAAGGGCAGGGCGCAGAATCTTCACGGAAAAGCTAACTCCATTGCTATTTCCAGGAGACTGGAGAAAAGGGAAGGATCCGCCACATTCTTGGATACAGAGACTCAATCTTACAAAGATATTAATTCTTTTAAACAGAATTAATAATTAATGCTATTTAAGCTGTCTCAGGGCGTAGAAGAAGAAGGAAATCTTCCAAATTATGTCCATTAAAGCAGAACAACATCGATATTTAATTTTGACAAAGGTAGCACAGAAATGAAAGCTCCAAACCAATCTTGGATGTGAATATCAATGTAAAAATCTAAAATAAATAAAATATTAGCCAGTAGAATCTAACAGAAAAGAAAAAGAAAGAAAAGAAAAGAAAAGAAAAGAAAAGACAAGACAAGACCGTCCAGGTGGGCTCATCCTGGGAATTCAAAGGTAGTTTAACACTCAGACATTTTTTTCTTCTAAATCAACATGTAACGAGCATCGATTAAAAAAAAGCATGATTCTTTCCAAAGTGCCTAAAAGGCATTTGATAAAATCCAGCGTCCATTCTTGATTGAAAGCTCTAAGTTAATTAGGTCCACATTTGCCAGGATCCTAAGGAGAGACTATCGTTATTCTCATTAAGTCAGAAGCAAGACAGAGATGTTCAATATTACTTTGATACAGTTTGATAAAGTAAAGGAATCAGAGGCATAAAGAGGGGGAAAAAAGGAAGTAAATTGGCTTTTGTTTCAGGAAGGCAGGGCCCTGTGCCTGGCCACTCCAGGGGCATGCTACAAACAGGAGGATTAAAAGGCGAGCTGCGAAATTACCCGTAACAATCCGCAGATGTCCTATGAAAACAGTGACCAGTTAAAAGAAAAATGGGAAAACGGCCCTGTTTGCCATAACCATGACAACACTGGCACTCGGGTCCCAGGAAGAAATCTGACAAGAAATAGGTTCGATATTCACAAAGAAAACTTTAAATGCTACTGAAGTTCGGAAGAGAAATAAAAGAAACTGCCATATTCATAGAAAAGGCCAGTATTCCAAAGATATTAATTCTCCCTAAATTAACCTGTAAAGTTGATGTAATTCTAATAATAGTCCGTAAAAGGGTGTGTGTGTGTAAGAACAGATCACGTTCGTTCTAAATTTGATTTTGACAAATACATATGCATTCAAAACATTCTGTAGCGAAGTCGAGGTTAGACCAGTCCTCCTGGGTAACAGACATTTTGTGAGGTCAGGACATTAGACTGTGTCCTGGGGCACGCACACAGCAGCAGGGCGACTGGCACATCCAGGGTCAGGCTGGAGGTGGCCCTGCCACCAGAGCTTGAGAGCCAGGCGGCCAGACCTCACTCCTACAGCAAATCGTCCTAGGGGAATCCACAAACGAAATAGAAAAGCTGAATGGGATGGGAAATTCCAGAAGAAAGCAGGAGAATGACAGACGTTTAGTCCGGTCGAAGTAAGACACAAACTCAGACGATAAATGACCACAAAAAGACAGCCCGGAAACTTCAAAATGAGAAAAATCCCACTGTTCACCCACTGTAAGGGGGTGAACGGACAAAGGAACCCCTGAGGACACTTTGCAAAAGGCAGTGAAGGGAAGGCTGGTTTCCTGGTTAATGTCTACAAACCGGTCGGAAAGTGACCCTGCGCTGGCAGGGGCGTAGGCACGGGGGTCGGACCGGTGGTGCAGAAGGAAGAAAACGGAGACGGGCCTGAGCTGAACTGTCCGCTAAGAAGAGAGAGGAAAACCCCGAGGTCAGGACCGCACTGGTCACATGTCTGCATGGGAAGGACGGTGGTTTGGGGAGAAGGCGGACGGACCGAGGACACACACACGGCACCCCGGTGAGGAGGGCCGGCGGCGACCCCGGCCGGCCGCACCTCCTCTGCCCAGAGCTTCCACACGCAGCCTGTGGCACTGGGTCCCCACCCCGCACCGCCCCCCGCCCCCGCCGGCGTCCCCACCTTGCCGTGCGTGCAGGGAAGAGGTGTCCGCACCACCAGTGTGGCCGTTACCAACACGACTGGTTACACGGGACCCAACGTCGGTGTCTGCGTGGGCTCTGCCTCCCAAACCGGGCTGAGCCTGTCCCTTCTCATACCCCCAGTTCTGCCACTGCCCCCCAGATTACCACCTCGCCCCTCCCCGGCCCCTCCTTCTGCTCCCACCCCAGCCCCCGTGTCCCACCACACGGGGTGGCCTCCATCCGGGGTTCAGAGAGCTCCCGCTTCCAGAAGGGACGGGGTCTGTAACACCTCACGGTGTCCTCGGAGCGGCTGCCGGGACAGGTGGGGGCGGGAGGTGCCTCCTTCCGCAGCCCCAGCTCCTCTAGGCCCGAGGCAGGACCCGGAAGGCACGCGGGGCAGGTGCGGGGGCCGCGGCCGGGGCGCTGAGGGGAGGAGGCGGCAGGCGCCCCGCGGGGCTTGGGCTCTGGAACCGGACCCGTGGGTCGCTAACGCCTCGTGGGGCAGCTGCCGGCCACTCGCTCAGCCGCCACACCCGAGTTTCTCGTCTGTAGACTGGGGACGCTGGCCCTGCCCGGGGGGCCCTCTGAGTCCGGGGAGCGAGTCTGGGCTGGGTGGGGAGCACGCAGGTGGCGTTGGGACGCGCTGGTGCCCGGACCTCTGAACGGGGCTCCTGGGCTCAGTTGGCGAAGGTCCAGCTGCAAGGGCGCCTGCTCGGCTCCAGTGGCCCTGAGCATCTGCGTCCCCGGAGACCGCCCCTTCCTGGGTCCGGGGAAGAAAGAGCCTCCGCGGAGGCGCCGGCTGTGTGTCTGCAGCTGTCCCCTCTCCTCCGGCTCGCTGCCACCATTCACGGGCATTCGCCGTCCTCCCTCCCGGAGCCCCGACGCCGCAGGCAGCTGTTTGAATGCAGGCTCAGTCGGCTGTGACCGTGCTTGGCGATTTGATAGAAAGAAAAATTTCACGGTTGTACTCACCGAAGCTGGGAACCCCTGGGAATGTCCCCCCCGTGAGCCCGCCGTCTTCACGCACAGACCACGGCCGCCTGCCCTCCAGGACCCCCAGAGGCACCACACACGCTCCCGGGGACGGGCTGCCCCGCGGCCCCCTGATGTCCTGGCACCGCCCCCTCCAGGCACCTGCCAGCCACGGAGCCCCTCGGGCCTGGGTCCCGCAGGCCAGCCCAGTGTGAGGACTGCCCCCTCCAGGGGGTGCCCAGCGGTCCTGTCCTTTCTTGGGGCAACGCTGTGACTGCTGGGCTGGGCTGCCACCCCGGCTGGCGGACAGGCCAGGGGCGCCCCAGGTGGTGGCCACGCCAGGGTGGGCATTGCTGGGGGGTTGGGAGCCGCGGGCAGACCCACACAAGGAGCCGGGTGTCAAACAGGGAGCAGGGCATGTGCTGGCTAACGCCGCGGCCCCCCCGACCCCACACCTGGAGGGCGGGACACAGGCAGGACACCCCGCATGCTGGTGACGTCTAAGTGGCCCTGAGTGTCCCGAGGACAGGCACCAGGTAAGTCTCCCGACAGTCACAAGCAGGTAGCCCCTTGTGTGCAGATCGGTGAAGTTTCACGAGGGTCCTAGTCGGGAAATCCAGCTGACAGGGTCCCCTGTGGTGGAGGCGTCACTGGCCAACCACGACAGATGCCCGTGGACCAGTGACCCTCGCCCTCTCCGGGTGGCCCACGTTGGGCTTCACTCACAGCAAGGACCCCGGGGGTCCTGAAGGGGCTTCCCCAGACAAAGACCCTGCTGGGGAGGGCACGGCCCCTCCCCGGGCCTGACACCCCGGCCTCTGGGTGGCAGGTCACTGGCCCCTTGGCCGAGGGGCACTGTGGATTCCTGTGTCTGCTCTCCACATCTGGGCAGTAAAATGAGGAAGTGCTCACCGGGTTCCGGAATCCTGGGGCCGCCTCCCTGCACTCAGGACCACTCGGGGTTCACGGCCACGTGGGCTCCCCCACAACCTTGTGGGGCTGCCGGTGGCTCCTCTCTGCTGCCTGGACATGGGGTGTCCCTGCCTAGGGCTTGTGTACACAGCCTGTCCCTGGGCTCCGCTGTGGCCTGGCCACTGTGACCTTCTGAAAACAGCTCCTCACTGGACCCTGATATGCGTGCCCAACCCAGGCGACGGCTCCTCCCCGCACCCCCTCTGTCCAGTCCCCTCAGGGGTCCGGCTGCCCTGCTCAGGCCCAGGTCAGGGGGAGTCGTGGAGTGATGGGTCTGGGCCCATCCCCATCCTCTTCGGGGATCCCCAAGCACCCGCCCCCCCCCCACCTCCAGGCCACAGTCCCCACAGGGGTCTGCGCTTGAAAGCTGCTTGTCGCCGTGTGGGGAGAGCCATGCCAACAGGGGGTTCTGAGGGTGGCGGCCCCAGTGCTGCTGTCCCCGGCAGGACTTAGCTCGGTCAAGCTCAGGGTGGGGGTCCCTTATCGGGGCCCCGGAGTCCCCGGCTAAAGGGGCAGACACAGACTAACGCAGACTGTCACCTTAGAGTTTTCCCTAGAAACATCCCCCAGGTTCCAGGTCGGGGGACACCCTGCATTTCTCAGGTGGCCCTGGCAGAAACCTCCCCGTGGGCCTGTCTTGTTTCTCTAGAAGCAGGGGCCACAAACTCCGTCATTAAGACCAGGCCCTGTTCTCGCCATGCTGACCTCAAGACAAGAGGGACCAGGCGTAGGGGCGACGTGGCCAAGGCCCCCAGGCGGAGAGGACCCACCCTCCCCTGGCCATTCGTCCCCCGCCCACTGGGGTCACGGTGGAGTGTCTTCCAGGTGCCTTCAGGGGCCCATCAGCCCCGGGGGTGATTTTTGCACTTATCCTGGGAGAGGGGCTTCTGCAGTCCATGCAAGGGTGCAGTTGGCCCGCCTGTGTGGACCTGCCCACAGCACAATGGGCTGCCATGTCCCCCGGGGCCGGGCCCCCCCTGAGAGACTCAGCCATGGGAGTCACTTGCCCGGGCTATTCCACATCTCTTGGGTCCCAGCAGGACTGAGCCCCGGGCCCAGAGCAGGAGTCTACACTGTGTGCCTGGCCCTCTACCTCTGTCTACACTGAGTGCCTGGCCCTCCACCTCCCTCCTCCGTCTACACTGTGTGCCCAGCCCTCTACCTCCGTCTACACTGTGTGCCCAGCCCTCTACCTCCATCTACACTGTGTGCCCAGCCCTCTACCTCTGTCTACACGATGTGCCTGGCCCTCCACCTCCCTCCTCTGTCTACACTGTGTGCCCATCCCTCTACCTCCATCTACACTGTGTGCCCGGCTCTCTACCTCCGTCTACACTGTGTGCCTGGCCCTCCACCTCTCTCCTCCGTGCCCCACCCATGCTCCTGAGACCCCACCCCAGCAACTCGCACGGGACCCTTACAGCAGGCCCGAGGCCGGGCCAGCCCACGACGCAGCCGAGCAGCCTCCTAGGGATGGACGCTGGCCTTGGGGCTGACCCAGCTCAGTGACTTCAGCCACAAGGCCATGTCTGACCCACCAGGGTGATCCCGTATCCCCACCCCTCTGGCCAGGCCGCCGAGCAGGTGGGCGAACGGGGGTGTGGACAGAACATGAAGGGGTGAGGAACTCAGCCGCCACACCCGCAGCCTGGATGGGCCACCACCCGACTGCCTGTCTCGTGTCACCCCCCTCGTCCTGACTTGGCTCCCTCCCCTCACTGCTAGGAGAGAGGCCCCTGCAAGTGTGAAACAACAGCTGCGAGTCAGTGCAGAGGTCCCCGTGCCTGGCCACACCTCACCGGGATGCCACACACTGTCCCCTGAGGGGAAAGAACATGCATGAGTCCCGACTGTCCTGATCGGGCCTCAGGTGCCTGGGAGGATGGCAGGGCCTGGGAGCCATTTCTGTGTCCTCAGTGCGCACCAGGCTCGGCACCTGCCGGGGACGAGGGAGGGCTCTTACCGTGAGGCTGCGAGAGGTGGGAAGGGGAGGGTCACTAGGTCACGGTGTCGGCCGATGTCCCGGGAATTTTGGAAATGGTTTGACCAAGGGTGGCTTTCATCATGTTCGTAAAGCCGGAAGAATGAGGGGCTCAGCGGCATGAAGGCAAGCCGGAAACGTCGAAATTTCTGGGGAGTTGAAACCTCTGGCCTCCAGCCCGTGCCCTGGGAGCCCCTGGGCGCAGGCCAGCCGGTTCTGAGGGTGGGGGTATGTGAGCGTGAGCGTGAGCATGCACGTGTGTGAGCGTGTGTGCACACGTGTGTATCTGTGACAGATTTCCCCACGTGTGTGCCCCAAGCAGGCGAGCCCTGTCCCTGCCGGTCTCCCTCACCGTGCATGACAGCTGGCCGTCCCACGTGGGACACTGGCGTCACCGAGCCGTCGGCGCACACGGGCGGACCACGATGAGGCAGGTGCTCAGCGCGTCGCCAATGTGCACGGCAGGCAGAGCGGGGTCCAGCCTCACTGACAAACACCTTCTGGGAGAGGAAGCCGACCGCTGCCTTCGGGAAGGTGTGTGCACGCAGATGCCATCAGGTGTCGTCTGCAATATAAATGTCTTTCTTCAGTGAATCGGAAAATGATACTAACTCCTGCCTTAATTTTAAACAAATGACATCGGGAGAGTCAAGGGAAGAAAGAGCCCGCCCCCGCCCCCGTCCCCTGGCCCCCGGAGCCCTTGTTATTGCGATATAAAGAGCCTCCATTGTTTGCTGAAATATTCATGGAGGAAAAATTAAGCATTAGTAGTTTGCTTTGTGTTTCATTATTTATTAAGCTAGTGACTTATTTTCCTTTTGGCAAGGAGCTTCTGATCTTTTCCAAGAAAAGAACGTAGGCAAGAGTAACAGCCCTCATATTTTGGAGCTATTAAAATTAAAATTTAAATGGCCTCCCTGCCCAGAGTGAAAACCAAACAAAGATGTTTATAGTGCAGACTGATTGAAAATGAAAAATGTAAGAGCTTTTTGTTACTCGCTTTGTGAAAGTCAGTCTTGTTCAGTAACTCTCCCAAGCTGGCTCTGAACCCCATTCCCTCATTCCCTTCTCCACGTCTCGGCCGATGCCCGGCTGGGGGTTTGGGGGGTCCCGCCTTCTTCCTCCCGTCCGTCCACCCTCCTGGTACCTGCCCTGGAGGTGCGGGTCCAGAGTCCGCGGGCGGGAGCGGCCTCGTGCTGGCCCCCCCTCACGAGGCCCAGGGAGAGGCTGTCGGCCCCTCCCCGGGAGCACAACACCCCTGGATGGACGTGGCACCAGGCTCCGGCCCCCTGCGCGCATCCCCGATGCCACGGACACTCCAGGAGAAGGCCGAGGTCGGGGGGCCTGACGGCCGCGACAAACCCACATACGCGGAGAGACTTCAACAGGAGAAATGTCTCTGGAGTTCTGGAGGCAGAAGCCCAAAGCCAGGTTCAGACTCCCTGTGGAGGCTCCGGGGGAGGGCCCTTCCTGCCTCTTCTGGCTCCTGTGTCCCCAGGTGTTCCTGGGATCAGAGCCTCCTCCCATTCTCTGCCCCGTCTTCCCGTGGCTCCTCCCCTGCTCTGGGCCCTGTGTCTGGTGCAAATCCCTCTCTCCTCTCTCGTGAAGACACCAGTCGTTGCATTTAGGGTCCGTGCTCTGGCAGAATGATCTCAGCTTAAGACCCTTAATCACATCTGCAAAGACCCTGTTTGCAGGTAAGGCCACGGCCTCAACGACCGGACTAGAACACGGACATCTTTTTGAAGAGTGACATCCGACCAACTTCACGGATGACGGCACGAGTGCACGTGCATGTGCGAGAGGGTGCGCGTGTGGGTGTGTGGGCGTGTGTAAGAGTGTGTGCACTTGCACGTGTGATTGTGTGTGAATATGTGTGTGAGTGTTGCGTGGGGGTGGGGGTGTATGAGTGTGCATTTGCGTGTGTGTGTGTGTGTGTGTGTGTTTGAGAGAGGGAGAGAGAGAAAGAATGTGTTTGCATGGGTGTGGGACCTGAGCGTGTGGGGTTGAGTGTGGGTGGGTGTGCAAATGTGTGTGTGAGAATGTGTGCGAGTGTGCGTGTGTGTGACTGTGTGTAAGTGTGTGCATGTGGGTGCATACAAGAGTGTGGTTGTGAGGTGTGTGAAAGTGTGTGTGTGTGAGAATGTGCATGCATGGGGGGAGTGTGAGAGACTGTGTCGTATGTGGGGGGGTGTGAGAGTGTGTGGGTGTGGGGTGTGTGTGCGTGAGTGTGCGGGGGTGTGGGGGGTGTGGGGGGGTGTGAGTGTGGGCGTGTGGGTGTGGGGTGTGTGCGCATTAATGCACCCGGCAACCCTCTGACCCAGCTGGGTGTCCTACCATCCAGACCCGCCTGACACTGTCCCCCTGGAGATGGTGAGGGCTCGGTCCCGTGAGTCCCTGGTCCCCAGTCCGGGCCGTTGCCTGGGCTTCTGGGTGCCTGGCTGCGGGTGGCAGGTTCCCACAACCCCCTCCTGGGGTTCGATCAAGCTGCTAGAGCGGCTCTCGGAACTCGGGAGACGGTTCAGTCACCGGATCGCTGGTTTTTTAGGAAAGGACACAGCTCCGGAAAGGAAGACCGAAGACGTGCAGGGGGAGGGGTGGAGAAGGGGCGCAGAGGTTCCCCTGGCACCCCGGAAGCTCTCTGGACACCCCCTTCTGGGTCTCTAGCCCGAGGCCGGGGCGGGCTGAGCGCTCCAAGCCCCCATCTCTGAGCTGGTTCCTGGCAACCAGCCCCCACCCTGCAGCGGCCGAGGGGCGGCCCAGGGTCACCTCGTTCACAGGACAAAAGACACGTTTAGGCGCATCACTTAGGAAATTCCAAGAGTTTTAGGAGCTCTGTGCCAGGAGCCGGCAAAGACCACACACTCATTTCTATGATAAATCACAGTGATCACTCAAAAGACGCTGGTGTGGAAGAAGGCTCCCAGCGAGCCCCACGCCAGGCTTTCAGCTGCCGTGGGAGCGCGAGGTGAGGGCGGCTTCTGCCCCGGGGCCGCCGGCGCTGGTGCGCGGGAGGACTCCTCGCCCGCAGAGGGTCCAGCTCGCGCTTGGGCGGGAGGAGCCCCACGATCAGTAATGACCTCCCCTCTCTCCTCTAAGCAAGCCCCCTCCCGCCTCCTCGGGGGATCAAGTGTTTGCAGCTGGCGGCTGGGGAAGTGACGGTGAGGGACGGTGAAGCAACCTGGCGGATGCCCATTAATTGCTGGGAGGGGTGCGTGCAGCCGGCCTGTGGGAGCCCAGAGTCGGGCCAGGCTCATTCTGCCCCGTGCTCGCCAGGCAGTGGGCTTAAACCCCGGCCGGACCCCGCGACTGCCACAGGAAAGTCATGAACTCATGGGCACCCGTAATTCTGAGTTTTTGGAGACTCTGATTCAGCGGGTCTGGGGTAGGGCTGCAGAGACGGCGTTTGTGACTTAGCTTCTTTAGGTTTTATTTGTTTGGGTGCGTGTTGATTAATGTTTTCAGAATTACACAAAATGCCTAGAAATTTGTCAATGTCCTGCCATCCGTATAGTCTCTCTCTAATTACTGTTTCAAAATGCTATATGTTACCGAAATAACCAAATGTCCTCATCAATGCATCCTTCTTTAATAGTGAGCTCTCACCAGATCTTTTCACTGTGGCCACTTTTGCAACTTTTGTATTTCACAGTTAGTTACTATTGGCTCTTGATTCTTCCCTGAGAGCGTTTACAATCAAGCACAGGTAGAAAGGCTTCATCTCCACGGAGAGTCCTGGAAAGGACCAGAACACAGGTGAGAACTTTAGGATCCAGCCGTTGAACTCGGTGAGAATTTCTACAACTCTAATGAAGACACTGATTCATACATCGGCCCGCCCGCCCGCCCCAACCCAAGTGAACCGAGAATTGATTACTTGGGATCGAATGAACTAATGGGGTGGTTATAAGTTTTATAACTTTTTCTTCAAAGCATTGTTAATTCTTTAGTGTTTTGTTTTCCAGATTAAAGAATCCCCTTTCTCCTTTCTTTTAAGCTATCCGTAAATCACAGCAGTTTGGGGAAATATACTTTTGCATAAGCAGAAATGAAGCGTTTATTTTTTTCTGATCCCTCCGGAATTCAGAAAGTCCTATCGAAATATCTTATATTCACGACCATATAGGTTTTGACCTAAGTTCAAAAGGCATCTGTTCTCCTTTGAACAGGAAACAATTGGATGAGTCTCTGACTTGGTTTCTTAGCCTGGGGATGCTTAAAAAAATCTCTGAGATTCCTTATTCCTGGACAGTTTTAAGGAACCAAGATTAACTGTGGGAGCCCATAAAGCCCTCTGGATCTTACCAAAGCTTTGACCGGAATGTTGTACTTGAGAGTACGCATAAAATCATCGTTCCCACTGCACTTATGTAAATAGGCCGTGGTCGGTGAGACTAGATTTACTTTTTCTGGCCGCGGTTATCGTTGGTAAAAACAGGCTGGGAGTAGAATGAGTAACCGTTCGGTAGAAAGCCGCAGCCCCTCGCCAGATTCTGCTCCTGGGTCCCGAATTCTTCTGGTTTCCTCCGCTATCTGGCTACAACTCTCCAAACTGATGTTTCCGATTTCCCTCCCACCTTCCTGACTTGGAATCACTGGCACTGACACTGCCCTTTTGCCAAAGGTCCAACAGCTTGATGACGGCAGACGGCTTGCTGTAAACTTCAGAGACGTTACCACCACGGGTCCTGTCGGCATAACGCTCTGCCTGCCTCTGCCTGGACCTCTCAGAGACTTCACTGGGACACCTGCCGACACCAGCAGGGACCTCGAGCTGCAAACCAGGGGCGCCCAGCACGATGGAACTGCCACCCTTAGTCCACCATCTAAAGACGCTGGAAGCCCAAAGCCAGAAATGTTCTCAACCGGCTGCTCTCCAGACTGAGAAATTGAGTTTATGATAGTAACTATTAGCTCTTGTTTTCCTTTTGTTTCCATAGAAATGCCTCTCATTAAAGTTCTGGTTGCGGACACCACACGGAGGCCTGAGTTGGACGAAGGCTCGCCTGCCACACGGCCTCCTCACGCCGGACCTGCCCTGTGTCGCCCTGAGGGGTTCAGCGCAGCAAGGCGCTCATGCGACGCTCGGAGGCCTGTCGGCACCTGGCCCAAAAGCTCTCCGGGCATGCACCCTCAACGGAGGGCAATGTTTCCCACACATCGGAACTTGGGGACTCTGTTTCTTGGAAAAGCATCAACAAAAAAAAAACGCACCTCAACCTCCTTGGAAAGGAACTACTCAGTGCAAAATCTCTGCAATTAGAGCACAGATCTAGGACCCTTTAGCCAGAGTCGACTGGACAATCACGTAACCGTAGACTAGTTACCAGCTGAACAAGGGAGAGTGCGTGTGATCACATCATGCCGTGCGCACGTAAGTAACTCAGGAGAAAATGAAAATCCAGATTGGCTTGGAAAAGTCAATCCTGAATCTGATGCTAATTTAGCCACTTAGTTGAATTAACTAATCAATCTATCGATCACATCAGTCATTGTATTTTGACAAACAGCTTTTACCCTCCTGACAGCAATGTTCATAATCTCTCTTACGAGCTGTGTCCCCTCCAAGGTCCTAAGTGCTTTTCACTGGCCACTGACTGGGCCGATGAGAATCGACCTTCAGGTGCCCTTGGACGAAGGGACAGTGTTAACCAGCGGGCCCCTCTCTCGGCTCAAGCAAGAGAATGAGCAAAAGGAGGTAATTGTCAAAGAAAACCCCAAATGAGGCCACTTTCAGTCTGCTCGGTTTGCTCTCCATCGATAAAATATTCACGATGTCTGAATTTTCTTTCCCCTTTAATCTTGAACAGGTTTTTTTTAGCCCGTCTCTATATTTCTTACCCTTGAGATTCTTGTACAGCACAAGTCAGTCTGCAGAATGACCCTTAACTTGGGTTGGCGTGCAGACTTCTGTTCCATGACGGTTTGGGTAAGTTGTGTTTTTCAAGGAGTTTTTGCATTTCATCTCAGCGATCAGCTTTATCAACCTAAACGTTCTTCTCATATCCCTCGATTTGCCTTTTAATGACCGGGGCTCTGTGGTTGGCTCTCCTCCCCACCTCCTGGCGTTGGCAACCTGTGCTTTGTTCTCCGATGCATCTCCTAGGGACACATCGAAATTGTTTTAATCTTTCTAAAGAACCAAGTTTTTCCTCCAGCTACTTAAAAAAATTTCTCTTTCTTTGTAGTTTCCAGCCTCACAAGGTGTGGTTCCTTCGTATTTATTTCCCTTTGGATTTGCCTCATCCATCCGTACGATTGTTCTTCATCAAATCTAGGAAAATTGGGGCCATTATTTCTTCAGGTTTTTTCCTGCCCCCTTGTCTTTTTCCTCGACCCCTGGGCTCCAGTGCACGGGTGTTAGGCCACATGACGCTGCTGTTCTCTGTGCGTTCCTATCATTTTTCTCTCTGCCCGTCACATTGGATGGTTTCCATCGAGGCTTTGGGGAGCAGGGTGTGCTGAACTGTGCCCCGGGCTGCAGTGAGGGGTCCACAGTCTTGGTGGCGACTCAGCCCCGTCCTGCGGGGTCAGGACTCTGTGGCAAACGCACCGAGTGCAATCCCTGTGGGTCCCTCCCAGGAAAGGTGACCCATGACCTTGCCTCCTGCCGTGTATGGTGTCTTCCACCCAGATGCCCTCGCTGGGCCTCAGTGCCCAGGACGCCCATGCCTGCGATGGCCGCTGGTGCCCCGGGGCTTCCCCCAATCTCGGACGGACGCCGGCCTGCCAGGAATCACCCGCCGCCTGCATCGCACAGGCTCCAGCCCCCTCCCCGGAGCTGTGCGGACCCCGTGCATGGCTCAGCTCCACCCGGGCTGGCTTCACGGAGCCCTCTCCATGGTGCACCTGCTCCAATGTCAGGAGGATCATGGACGGCCTGAGGGTCTGCTCCGTGGACCCCAGACGGTCAGGCTGCCCTCTGGGTGGGCAGCCAGGTGACCTCTGCCCCTAGTGGATGCTGACTGCCACCAGGTGGCCCGGGGCAGCCCCATTCCTATCTGTGCTGGCCCTGGGGCTCCTCCCTACCTTCTTCTCTCTCTGTCTCTATCTCTCCCTTCTCTCTGTGTCTCTCTGTGTCTCTCTCCTTCTCTTCTTCCCACTCCCTCCCTCCTTTATTTTCAAAGGTTCCCCTCAGACTCAGTAAACATCCCGGGTGCAGATTATACGGGCCTCCTCTTGCAACCTGAGCAGATACATTTAAAAATAAGACTTGTCCAGGGTCATTACCCTCTCCTAGCTGTCTAGCCTCAGAGCTATTTAAGGCCACAGCAGCACGGGCCTCTTAGGGGGAAAGAGGATGGACCTCCTTCCCTTTGGCATCAACCTCTAGAGAAGGAAAAGTGTCTGCTTCTAGAAGATCCTTGGAAACACTGAGACACGAGCTTACACATGAGCAAGTCAGGACCCGCAGAAGCCTTTCCTGCAAGAGACGCAGGGAACCTGGGCACGAGGGGCCCTGGGGGGACAAGGAAGCGTCTGGACACAGGCCGAGGCCGGGATACGAATCCGGGAGGCGGCGGGTTTCTCTCTAGAGACACCAGGTGCACGGGACAGAGGGATGCCGCGTTCTAGGCAAGGCCTGCATTAGGCCCCTGACGGCTCCTGGCCCTCCCGGGCTCCTCCTTTGCCGCAAAGATCCCCCTGGCCTGATGTGATGTGATGCGGGACCCCCGTTCCAGGGCTGGGTAGTGCGGGCTGAGGCTCGCAGGCAGGAAGGGCCCCACCCCTGAGATGCACGTTTGCTCCTGCAGGGACTCTGGAGCTCCTGGTGGACGGGTCCCCAAGCACAAGGCCGTGTCTGCCTCAGCCTGGTGCCAGTGTTGACCTCACAGTCCCTCGGTGTCTCTGGCCGGGTGTCCTGTCTTGAGCAGGGTGCAGGAACATTCCAGGAGATCACTTTCAAAGGCGAGCACTTTCCCTCTGCAGGCGACCGGCCTGGCCCCAGGGCCCCAGGGTCTTGCTACAGATCCAGGCTATAGGGTCTCCTGGGTCCTGTGGTCCTAGGAGCCCCCTGGAGCCCTTCCCTGCTCTGGGCCTCCCCAAGCTGGCAGTTTTGCCTGTCACCCAGGAGATGGGCCAGACAGGAACCCTGGCGTGGACCACGGGGGGCCGCTGGGCACCGTACTCCCCCCTCGGGCCGCCCTCACACCCTCGCACCCCACCTCACCAGACGTGGGAGCAGGCCGCCCGGGGCATGACAGTGGAGGTGGCTGCCTGCCGGCCCCCAGCTGGGCAGCAAGCGCTCCCACCATCAAGTCCCTGTCCGGAGTCCCCTCAGGCACTGGGTACAGAGCGGGGGGGGGGGGGGGGGGGGGGGGGGGGGGGGGGGGGGGGGGCAGACTGGGAGGCAGGTGCTCAGACTCACACTCCTAAGAAGTGGCCTCTGGGCTTGGGGGCACAGCTGGGCACCCCCTTCTCCCACAGCACACCAACACCCACGTCCCCAGCCGCTCATGTCCGCGTGGGTAGCGAGAGTCACGGAGACCCCGCCTGCAGGCCCAACCGCCTGTCAGAGCCCAGGGCCCCTTAAGGACCCAGCCCTCTGGACCGCGGCGGCCGTCACGAGCCCGGGTGTGGCCTTGGGGTCAGGAGCGGCCCCCGCTGCGCGTCCGTGGGCACCGCGGGAGAGAGGGGGCTGCTTGCGGTGCAGGCAGAGCGAGGCTCCTCCACACCCGTGGCCTCGTGCTCCGTGGGGCCCCACAAGTCTTCCCTCCGTGCGGGAGTCTGCCTCTCGCCTTGCTGGCGGGGAGGGCGGCAACCTGGACCCCCAACCCGGCTCCCACGCCCCCAGGAGCCACCCAGAGCGTTCGTCTGAGCGAGAGCAAGCTGCCCTTCATCTCCATAGAGCCCACCTCCCAGGGCCCCATCGTTACCGTGACCGGCCAGTGGAGGGGACGTGGGACAGTCTCCACTCAGCTCCAGCTGGGATTCCCCCGGGCCGGAAGCCTCCCGTGAAGAGGGTCGCGGCTTCCCCTGGTGACACTGTGTCCGCTCCCAACTGCCAGCCAAGGGCAGTGGTGCTGGGGTCCCACGGGGTCGCAGGGAGTGGGGAGGGGCTCGAGGGGTTGCCTCAAAGAGGTCACAGGCACTGGAGAGACGAAGGTAGTTCTCGGAAGCCTCCCTGCAGCTTCAGGTGATCCCTGCTGCCCTTGTGACCCTACCCTCAGGGCAACGGGGACACCAGCCGCCTGTCTCCACGGCCCTCCGTCCCTGCGCCCGCTGTCCTCCGTCCCCATTGCCCTCTGTCCCCACTGCCTTCTGTCCCCTGAGCCCACCGCCCTCTGTCCCTACGCCCACTGCCCTCCGTCCCCGCTGCCCTCTGTCCCCCCTGCCCTCTGTCCCCTGAGCCCACCGCCGTCTGTCCCCTGTGCCCACTGAAAGGCAGACCCAAGTGGGTGGACTGAACTTTATTTTTGTACTGCTCTATTAATTCAAACCCAGAATGAGAACAAGAATGAGTATTGGAGCCGTAATAACCAGCGACATCTCTCGCAATGCGCACTGTGTCCACTTCTCCCAGGGGCCTGCCAGCCCCTTTCCTCGGCCTGAGACCCAGGGGTCCCCCCAGAGTCCTGGTGTCCCCATGCTCATGTCTACCCAAAGCCCTGTCCTGGCCTTTGCTAATGCAGACCTGCCTCTCCGGGCCTCTTTCCTGCTGAATCGGCACAAGGAAGGCTGCCTGGCCCCCGGGTCGTCCGGGGAACCCCCTGCACACCCCAAGCTGGGCCCCGCCATCCCCAGGGACGCAGTGCCTAGGCCACCAGCGCAGAGGGCAGGGCCCTGGGCAGCATCTCGGTGCGGTGGGCATCATAGGGCAGCACCCGCATCCCTCCTGTGGAGACGGGGGAGCCTGAGAGGCTCTAGGTTACGTGGTGAGGCTCCGTGTCTCTGGCCCTGACCTTCTGGAAGAGGAAGGACAGGCCCTGGGGTGAGTGGCAGAGTGTGGGGGAGGGGTCGGGCAGCCAGGAGCAAGCGCAGGCGGACCCTGCAGCCAGGGGAACACATGGTCCTCCCGACGGGGAGCCGTGGAGGTGGCCGCAGACCGAGGACGAGAGTCGGGTCCTGGAGGTGCCAGGTGGTGCCTCCCTGCCACCTCCCTGGGCAAGGGACGTCCGGACGGCAGTCAGGGCTCCAATAGGTTCTTGGAGTGGGGTTTGCGGGCAGTGTGTTTACAGCCCCCGGAATGAGGGGAGACCCTCGGGCCGCAGAACCGAGCCCTGTCCCTTGTCCCGCCCTGCGGGGAGGGAGAGGGCCGTTTCCATGCGGGCGCAGAGACCCCCACCCCAAAGGCCGCTGCACCTACTCCTTAGTCAGCTGTAGCAAAGTGCGTGCAGCCTGCACTGTCTGAATTCCAGCTCCCGACGTGAGGGGAGCGGCCAAGGAAGTGTCTCTGAAGACGACACCGCCCAGCGGGTCCAGGACTTGGCGGCCAGAGTGCGTCCCCCGCACACATTCCTGCTTCTGAGACGAGGCTCTTGTCTCACCCTTATTTTCCTTTCCAGCCTGGGCACCGGCCACAGTGAGAGTCTGAGGCTTGGTTTTCGACCCCTCCTGGTCACGTGGGGTGACCCACATCGGCTGGCAGAATTCTCCGGGTGCTGGAGGGGGGACTTTCAGTGACATGTAAAGCATTTATCTTGGAATTATGTTTTTGAGAAATCAAAGCAAATCTCAAGACCAAAGTGTCATTTGTCTTGAAAATTGGGACGTTTGTGGCAAGACCGTTTTTGCTCGATATTGTTATTTTTCCAATTACAGGGTGAAAAGTGTCAACTCTCTTCTGAAAACTGGCATTCAGGTTTGTTCTGAAGCAAATAAAAATATTGAAAATTGTGTCTGCCGCGCCATGGCCCTGTATCTGCCCTTTCCAATTCCGTGCACGTGGATAAACTTTAAAATTGGTTGGGGAGCAGCAAAGAGGAAGCCACACAGTCTCTGTGTAAAGACAGTGCTGAGAACAGCTCTTGGCGAGGAGCCCTGGGGCCAGGGTGGGGACCCAGGGGCCAGGTAAGGACCCCTGGGCAAAGGAGACCGGGCCAAAGTTCCAGACCCCAGCGCTCTGCCTCTCGGACCCCGGTCCTCTCCGAAGGACGAGTCGCGGCCTCCAGCCCCGAGTGTGAGGCAGGCGTCCGTGCTCCCCAGCGGCCCCTCCCTGGGTCTCTCTCCCCTGCACGCCGCCGATCGGGGAGCTGCCCGCTTCCCTCTGCTCTGCTTTGGCTGTGGACGCGACGGGAGCCAGTGCCGTGTGTTGTGTTTCTAACAAGCCCTTGCTTCTTGCTTTCCTACCTCCTTCCCTGCGACACATTTTCCTGCGACGTGCTGCGGGGCTTGGTGGGCCCTCTCAATGGTTCGAGAAGAGGAGGGCACAGACACACAGTGGCTACAGAGACGTGCTCCCTGCCCAGCTCTGGGCAGGGGCCTGTGTCCCTGCGGACGGCTGAGGGGAGGGGCACAGGCACAGGCCTGGAGCCGTCACTCAGGTGGTGGGGGGGGCAGGGGGCGAAGAAGGAGCCATCCCTCAGCTGGGAGGATTGGGGAGGGAGGCAGGAGCTGTCCCTGGGGGGGGGGGGGAGGGGTACAGGAGCCATCCTCCGACTGGGGGCTGGGGCTGCAAGGGGGACAGGAGCCTACCCAGCTGCGGTGGTCAGCAGGCAGCACCTGGCAGGGCAGGGGCCACAAAGGCGCGTGCCGTGTGGGCTCGTGGGGACTGGCTACCAGGAAAACCGCTGCTGGGCTGAACGGTCAGTCTGGCTGCTGCCGGCTGGACAATTGCCCAGGGCTCTGTGACGGGCCCTCTGTATGCATTTGGATCGGGGGAAGCCAGCAGAGACAACGCCCCGCAGAGGCCCCGCTTCCCCCACTCCCCACCGGCCCGGCTCTGGGGCGGCTGGAGGACCCGCTCTCAGCAGGCACAGAGGAGGAGCTCAGCGGTCTGCGTAACCTGCCGTGTGTGTGTGTGTGTGTGTGTGTGTGTGTGTGTGTGTGTGTCTGTGTGTCCTGGGGACTCCTGTGGGGACAGACGGCTTCTTGGTGCCGGATCTGTTGTGACTTCCCAAAGGGCAGGAGCTACCTCTCTGCAGATCTCAGGGGATTGCCGCGTTTGAACCTCTGGGGGGCGGGACGTGGCCGGCCCGCGTCTACAGACCTTCCCCTTCACTGGCGGGCGGCCCGGCCCGCCAGTGCCCATCCTCTGAGCGGCCATTCACGCTGCCCTCGGGCATGTTTTCGTTCTTCATCCTGTGGTTCAAGACCTAATAAAAAGCTTTGCATAAATATTTTATTCTGCATATTGAATTAATTTTGTTCCCGCAGGAAGGAGAAACTAGAAAGAAAGTAAATTCATCATCGGTGGGCGTCAATTGTGCAGTTCCTGTGGGAGGCGTATTGCTTTCTGATACCCTTCAAGTGGCGTGAAACCAGACATTAGGAGCTGGACATAAGCCACAGGGGAGCAAACCTGGAGAGCTGGTGGGGGCGGGACGCTTCGAAGTTCCACATCCCCACCTCTGGGGGGAGGAGATTTACTGATGGGGGGTGGGTGCCAGCCTGGGGGGCGGGGTGTCCCTGAGCCTCCTGCCACTGTCTCCTTGGGGCCGCCGCTACCGTCCTCATTAGTGAAAGCCAAGAGGGGTCGTGACAGCCCAGGAGTGGGCTACTGGGAGCGGGGGGAGGGGGCTCCTGGCAGAGGTCACTACAGGGCCTCCCCTGAACCTCTCAACCAGCCTTCCTCCGGAAGAGACGTGGAACCTGTTTTCTCCCACGTTTCAGAAAGGCCCTGAGTGGACAAGCCCATGGAGCATGGGCCCTGGTGAGGGGCTTTCACTCAGGGAGGCCACAGTGGGATGGTGGGGGTTGGGGGGGGGTCACTGCCATAGTCAGGAAGCTGTTAGCAGCATCTGCAGAGTACGGCAGCTGCTGTGGAAATGTCACCAGGGTGCTTTGAGGGGGGAGAATTGGGAGAAATGAAAGGAGGGAGGGGGAGGGGGAAGGGAGGAGAGGAAGGAGGAGAGGAGGGAGAGGCAGGGGAGGAGGGAAAGAAGGGGAAGAGGGGAGGAGGGAAGGGGAGGGGAGGAGGGATGAGAGGAGGGAGAGGCAGGGGAGGAGAGAAGGAAGGAGAAGAGGGGAGGAGGGAGAGGCAGGGGAGGAGGGAGGGAGGGAGAGGGAGGGGAGGAGGGAGGGGGGAGGTTGGGAGGGAGGGAGGGCGGGGAGGAGGGCTGTTCTCAGTTCCACCTCCTTGCCGGCCACGGCCACGGAGGCAGGTCGGGGGGATATGGGGGGAAAGTAGCTGGTCGAGTGTGTCTTTGGTCCCCAGATGCAGCGCAACCCCCGGCAGGTGCACAGAAAACCGTGCTTTAGACCCCAGGGTGCCACTGCCTCCTGTGGTCATGCAGAGTGACTGACGCCAAGTTGAGTGGAACATAAGAAAAGCCCCGAAATAGACCCGCACGGGGAGGAACTGGGTTTTGGTGAAGGCGATCCGAGGGAGGAAGGAAGCCCTTTTCAGTGAACTGCTGGAGGCAACTGGACAAGCACCCCAAAGGCAAAAGCCCCCAAAGGTTAGCCCTAGCCCCCCTCATCCCGGAAGAGCGGGGACAGAGGACCAGCACAGAGCCGGGGGCTCCCGCGGCCCACTTCAGACTCCGATTTGCGAAAGCTTGCTAACCACCAGCCAAATGCAGATCTTATTTTTAAAATACACAGACTCCATCCAAAACGCATTTTATGGAACAGTTTCCCTCCATTTTTATCAGTTTATGCTGTGTTCTGAATCCTGGGCTCGGCCACACGAGTGCAAAAGTAAAGGCCCGCATTTCTGTGGATCGGGAGCCCTGAGCTGCAGCGGGGAGGCAGGCAGGGGCTGGACCGCAGCCAAGAAAGAGGAGGTCGGGACGCATGGCTTTGCAAAGACCCCTCACCCACGTGTTGTGAACCCAGTGGCCCAGCCTTAGGGACACGGGGAAGGCTGCGTGGCGCGGGTCGGGGGACGTGGGTCAGGACACGGGGCGGGGGGGGGGGGGGGACACCAGCAGGTGGCACCAGCTTCTCCTCAGCGCGTTCCTCTGGGGCTCTGCTGGAAAGTGCGTCCGAATCCAGTCCAGCTCCCTCAGCAGGAATCCATACGGACGATCAGCTTGGGAGGCAACACGGAGCACAGGCCTTAGTTTCCGTGGTCACACGCGCGCGTGCACACACGTCCCCAGGCCCCAGACTGACGCGCCGCGGTTGGGTGGATCCCAAAGCCATTGCCCTCGGCATCTCTCGTGTCCCGCCAAGTGCAGCTTGACCCGCTCAGGCCCGTCTCTGCCCTCAGCTCTGACGCCCCCTCCCGGCATTGGGCCGGGGGTGTAGACGTCCACACATTTGCATGTTCTCAGAGAGGGGGTGCTGCGAACTGTGTTTCCTAGTGGTTTGAAGATCTACCAGGAAATGAGACGTTCCTCGTGCAGAATGGATCCCTGGCATCTCACTTCTGGAAAGGTCGGGCGCTGGGACTGGGGTCGGGCACCTCCACGGAGGGTGTGGGAAAGCAGCTGGACGCTCCCCCACTGGCCGCCAACAGGCGTGAGGTCGCTCGTGTCCTCGCAGAGGTGAGTGAGGGCACGCGGGCGGAGGTGCACTCGGCCTGAGGCCGCGGCCGCTCCTCTCGGAGGGGCGTCGCACGGGCTATGAAGGAGCCAACCGCAGGCGCGAAATCGGGATTTGTCAGACTCCCTGCGCACCACGTCTCTAACTGCTCGGGCTTCGTGTATATCCTGGGAGTTTTTCACAGGGATGCATGTCGGGTCCGCAGGCCTGGGGGGACCATCGCCCCCGAAGCCTACCTTCCGACGAGCAATATTTGACCCTTTACTGAAAAAAATGCACACCCCTCTTATTTATAACGAACCAAAACGCCTTCGAGCCACATGTCCAGAGCGGGGCGGGTGGAAATGGCCCCACGGTCCTTCGAGTGACTGTGCTCTCCTGCCGACAAGGGACACATTCCGGGAAAGGCCATTCCCTTAGCAGCTCCCGCTGTTTATTTTGATTCAACAAGAGAGATGGAATTAAATTTTAAAAAGCCAAAAAAAATTAATTAGAACCAGAAATGAACGAAGTGTTTCAGGGGTGTCAGGTTCTTCCAGCGTAGAGGACACCGTGCGTGTGGTCACCGTGGACGCTGGGATCTGTGTGTCTGGAAGGTTCTGGATCCTGCCCTGGGGGCCGCAGCTGGGCCTGCCAGCTGTCCCGGTTAGGCAGGTGGGGTTTGTGGGAGAAAAAGGCTCCCAAATTCCACAGCTGGACAAGAATATTTGAAACTTTATTACCTTTCTTAGCAGCAAGTGGATTATTACTACGGGCAAGTGTGAAGGTGTCGTTGATGGAAACACATGCATGTTTGGACACGTTTTTCGTGGTTTTGCTGGAGTCAAGAGAGGCGGGGCAAGCCTGGTTTAAGTGGGTGCGTGGGGTTCACGGGATCGGCTTTGGGTCGTTGGTAGTCACAGCCCACCTGAGCGGTGGTGACCGTTACTTGTGGGGTGCGTGTGTGGGGGGCTCACCAGCCCCTTCCCTTGGTGTGACGTCGCCCAGTCCCTTTGGGGGGGCCCGTCCTCGGCTAAGAAAAGCGGCGACCGCTCAGAGCGGCGAGATGGGCTAACCCTCCCAGCCTCCGTCCACTTGCCCCCGGATCGTGGGCCTGTAACCCACCTGGGGTCGTGCCCGAGGAAGCGTGTCCTCAGGCGACACCGGGACACGGCACGACCGTCCCTCCTTCCTCGCAGCCCCTCCCGCGCCCTGATAACCCCCCGGGGGCCCAGCCTGCGCCGACTCCTCTCAGGACGGCTCCCCTCCCGCCCCCACACGGAGCCGGGCTCTCACCCCGCGCCCTGTCTCAAGCGTCTGGCCCCGTGCAGCCTGGACACTCGGGCGGGGTGGGGCGCTGGGCCAGCCTGGAGAGGGTGAACCTCCTCGTGCCTCAGACCCCGTCAGGGCTGTCCTCCATGGGGACGCCCCTGTGCTGGGGTGTGGACGTTTGAGCCCCTGCGGTCTCCGCCCTGGCCCTGCCCTGACTTGCGTTCGGTGAGGTGAGACCCCCCCCCCCGCGCACCCCCATCCCCTCTCGGCCAGGCCCAGGGTGTGGTTATGTGGGGGCTACTTTCTGACTGTCCACCCTGCTCTTGGGGTGGGGCCTTGATTCTCACAGTGGCCAAGCTGAGGGGACCCCACTGGGCCTGTGCTGGTGCCCTGTTCCCCGGGATGGTCGCATACCTCCCGGGGCCGTGGGTGGAGGCCCTGGTTCCTCACTCCCCATTGGTGCTACCCCCTTTCTGAGATCCCTGCTGTCCTTTTCACGACCAGCGTTGGTGACTCCAGGTGCCAGGAGACCAGCTCGAACCGGAACCGGCCGATGGGGGAGAAGGCTTCAGAAGGGGTCTGGCTCGGGGGGTGCGGCTGCGGGAGCCTTTCTGCCCCTCCGGCTGCTTTTCTTGGGGGCAGGGAGCACCCCGCGGAGCTCAGGGCCATCTGTCCCCTGCCTACGGGGTCTGGCCTTTTCCTGTTATGAAGACGTCTCGGAAAAGGTTTCCACATAGATAGTAAAAACCCCAACCTGTCAGCTTTGGAAAAGAATTCCAACTCAGAAAGGCATAAATACATAATGTACCAGAGTTTTATTACTGAGTTTTACTGAAGCTTTTTCTTAGATTTTTGAAGCAGACGTGACCATTAGTGACAGATACTGTAGAGCAGGAAAAAAGTGAGCCTCTTTCTCATCTATGAAAGGTACGCGTGATTTCGTTAAAAATAGACCGGCTGCCCTCTTAGTGACCTCAAAATCTCAACATGCGCTTTCCTCTGTCAACACGCGGATTGTGATGAGTCCTGACACCTGGACAGCAGGCCACTGCCTCCTGCCGTCGGGCGGTCGGGGCTGGGGGCTCAGGAGGGTCCCCTGAACTGGACAGCAGGCCACCGCCTCCTGTGTCCTGCGGCTGGTCCTGGTGGGGGCCCTTGGGAGGGTCCCCGCTGGCTGGCCGGGGAGCCACAGCTGTGGGAGGGGCCGGGACCAGCCTCTCCGTCACTGGGGGCAGGTGGGCGGCGGGCGGGAGGCTGGTGTTCTCCCTGAAGCAGCTGGTTTCTTCCTTACTCAGAATCCGCCCTCCTGAGACGCACGGGTCTGCGGTACCCCGGGAAGCCTCTTGGGCTCACACTGTGCTGAGTCTGGTGCGTCTGGGTCCAGGGCAACCTCGGGTTTCTTCCCCCCCCCCCCGCCCCCAGGGTAAGTGTGTCCTTCTCACTTCTGAGGGCGTGACCTCCGTTTGTCCTGGGCTTGAACCTGCCTCTCAGCTCCTTCTGGGGGCCACACTAGGCCCCGTCTTCCGATCGCTTCTGTGCCACAGGGAAGTGCTCCCAGGTGCCATCCTGGAGCCCCGAATGCTGGGGGGGCACTTTCACATTGCTTCTTTTGTTAAGACCTCAAACACTTCAAAACTGACCGCAAAAAGTTCTCCAGAGGTCGTGGAAGCTGATAGGAATAAACAACAAGGAATGTCATCTGAGGACAGGTGCTCCCGCGAGGGCCCTCTGCGGTGCAGGCCCCAGCGTCCCAACAAGGGGAACTGAGGTCTAGACGATCAGCATTCCTGGGGAGCGAGGCTGCAGTGGGCCCGGGGGCCCAGACTCCACACACGGTGCAGGCGGGAGCGGGCGAATTCAGCAGGCCCCCGGGGGCCCAGCATCCATGAGCTGTAAGGGTGTCTGCTGAGGGCGGCACAGGTAAAACCATCAGTGGCAAGGGGCGAATCTTCTGCCTGCCCCTCACAGGGCTCGGGGTCTGCTGCTCCTGGGGGTCGGTTCTCTGCACACAGCTGGATTCTCAGTGGCTTTGAGGGGAGGGCAGGGGAGGGTGGGAGAGGGGAAGGGAGGGAAGGGGAGGGCCAGGGAGGTCAGGGGAGGGGAGGGGAGGGGAGGGTGGGAGGGACAAGGGGAGGGCAGGGGAGGGTGGGAGAGGGGAAGGGAGGGAAGGGGAGGGCCAGGGAGGGCAGGGGAGGGGAGGGAAGGGTGGGGGAGACCAGGGGAAGGCAGGGAGGGGAGGGGAGGGCCAGGGAGGTCAGGGGAGGGGAGGGGAAGGCAGGGCGGGGGAGGAGACAGAGAAGCTGGTGCCGTCTCGCTAAGGAGTCATCTGGTGCAAATCCCACAGGGCCCCACGTTCCCGTTCCGCTCCTGATCGCCGCGTGGGAGCAGACGGCCCGCGTGCCAACAGGGACAGGTGGGAGGACACACGTAACGCCGCCAGTGGCCCGGGGAGTAAATGCGGAAGCAGGGCGATGTTTCAAGCCGATTTGGGAAGCCCGCAACACGGTGTGGCAGTTCTCTGTAGCGGCTCCTGCCAGCTGGAGCTCTTACGCACCAATGTCCTTGTCTTGTCCCCATGGAGAGGCCTGGAAGCTTCGTGCTGGGGGCTTCAGGAAGGACCCCCGCCCCCAGGGTCAGAACCGGGCGGGTGGGCGGAACATCTGGGGCACCCGCAGCCTCAAGGCTGCCCAGGGAGGCTCGGGCTGCCCACCGCCCGGTCTCTGTCCGGGGAGCCTCCTCTCCTGACGGCAAACAGCACAAGGGCCTCCGGAAAAGAAGCTGGTATTTTTGTCTGGAAACTCGGTGGAAATAAACGGAGGAAATGTAATTCTTACTGTCAACACCTGACTTCATTTTGCAAGAGTTTGAGGACCACGGATGGGACCAGTACTCATCTCAAAACCCCCTGTCCTCGGGCATCTGTCTGGGCTTCCTCTGATGGTGTGGCTTCTCCTCGTGGGCGGGAGGACGCCGTGTCCCGGGAGTGAAGGCTGGTGTAGACGCTGTCGACTCCCACGGCGTCTCCGCCACGGGCGGTCCGTCATGACCAATAAACTCTTCAAGAGAAGGGCTGACGCTGGGATTCCTTCTGAGTTTCCCTGCTGGAAGAACTGGCCCTAAGCGTCATCAAGGCGCTCTTTCCCTGTGGGGTGAGGCTCTCTCTGGCCCCCACGGGTTCACATTCGCTCTGGTATGACATCACTGACGTGCCCAGGGGCTTGCGCGCCGAGGGACAGGACAGGAGGGCTTTGGGGCACAGCAGGGTATGCTGCCCAGGAGCCGCTGAGCCCCAGTCGACCGGGATTCTCTGCTGTGAGTTTTGTGTTCTGGGTTCCATCTGAGACTTTGTTCAGGAAAATCAAGGATATTCTGCTGAAAAAGAAAAAAAAGAGAGAAAATGTGGGAACTACTGGTTCAAAGTGCACTTTGCTGTTCAGGCTTTGGGATGATTTGATTAAAAGGAGCTCCCGTCTGTGCCTCGTGCTGATCTCCCTCTGAAACCCAATGGCAGGTGTGCTGGGGCAGGTTTGCAGAAGCCACATGACTCCAGAAGCTGAGCTGAATGTCTTTTCATTCTCCCTCATAAAAGAATCATTTGTGTTCCAATAAATTCTTAACCTCTGCATCGTCCAGGTCCCAGAAGTATCCTTTGGGTCATATAACCTAGGAAACCACCAACTATTGATGGTTGGTGGTGTGGATCATGGTGGTGATGACGGTGACAGTCATGGTGGTGATCTTGGTTGTGGTGATGACCATGACGGAGGTAATCGTAATGGTAGGGATGACAGAGGCAATGGGAGTGGTGGCAGACCCTTCCTGAGAACTCTCACATGCCCGGTTGTGTTAGCAGTGCTTGGCACACTCCCATGTCCGGTTGGCGTGATGTTGTGGCTGTCTCTCTGAAGGCTGACCAGAGGTGGGTCTGAAGTTCTGCTCCAAAGCCAATGCAAACAATCGTGAGTCAACCCCGGGGATCCTTTCATTCAGTAGCCGTGAGGCCCTAGTGAGTTACAGAGACTCTGAGTCTCGTGACAATGACATGTGGCCTCAGTAAGTGCCGACCTCGACACTCAGGGTTCGGGGCGCTGCTCCCCTTACCCTTGTAAAGATGGGGTAGGGTATGCTGGCCGGAAAGGGGAGTGGGCAGCAGACTGAGGCCTGTGTGCAGATCACGACCTTGAGTCTCTGGGTTCCCCTTGCACGTTTCCATGTCCGGTCTGTTCTCGAAAGGAGATTCACGAGCGCTTACTCCTGGGTGATGCTTCCCCAGTGGCTGGACCCAGGTCCGTGCCGGCTAGACTGGCAGCATGGAGGCTGAGGCACCAAGAACACAGGGACGGTCACCAGCAGTGCCGGGCAGCCCTGGAGGATGAGACTCCGCATGAGGGGGCAGAGCCCAGAGGGGAGGTGACGGGAGCGTTCTATCCAAAGGCCAGGTGGACAAGCTGCATGCTAAGGAGCAGCCAGGGCCTCGAGTGCGCGTTTGGGGCTCTTCTCCGCCCCCCCAGGCTCCCCGGCAGAGCACCTGGCTCCCGCACGGCCTGTGGACGAGCACGTGTCTCCACAGAGGGTTGGATCGTGCTGGAATTCACACGCAGGGGACACGGTGACAGGTTGAGCAGGCTGACCCACCTACAGGTTTGCTGGGGAGAACTGCCGGTTTCAGCCCTGAACGTCGCACGGCCACCCCCACACGGCACGGCTTCAGGGAAGTGAGACATTCCCGCGGGGAAGGGGCCCGTGTGGTGGGGCCACGGGGCCCGTGGGCCGTCTGTCTGCTCGAGCCTGTCGTTCTGCGCTTGGCGATGCTGCCTTTACAGAGCTGTGTCCCCATGTAGCTTTCCAGATTACGCTCCACCTGCTTGAAGCCCTTCGCTATGAAAACTGAAACGGCTCATTTAAACCACTGTGGACTGATAAGGGATGTTCTTTCTTAATTCTCAAGAGAGCGTTGTTGTTCTGAGGGGTTTTATTGCGGCTGCTTGGAGGGTGAGGGGGAGAAGCAGGTGCCTTCGCCCCATTTGCCGTATTTACGGCCGTGGAGCCCGCAGGTGGGGGCCGTGGCAGGGGCTGCAGGGCCCGGGCGTGCCGAGCCGTGAACTCACAAACCTGGGAGGTGGGAGGGCGCTGTCCTTTGTCACCAGCCTGGAACGAAGCCGTGAGCGGACCCCGGGGCTGCACCCTGTGAGCAAAAGCAGATGTGTCCTTTGAGGCCGCCGGCGAGGACCAGGACCGGGGAGGGACTCACGGCCAGACGCACGAGGACTTGGGGCCGGGTTTGATTTCAGAGGCACCCTTGCCCCTGCTGTGTCTCCTCCCTCTCAACCCAGGGGACGGCAAACCTCTGTGCAGGGTCAGATGGTAAGTGCTTCAGCTTCCTGGGTCCTGAGGCCCGTGCCACAGCCAGTGGCAAAATGAACGCCAATGGGTGCCAGTAAAACTGTCCCCAGGTGGCCTTGAGCCAGGCCCGTCCTGGAGCGGGGTCTCACCCCTGCCTGCTCAGCCCGGCCTCCCCACGGGCACCGGCTCAGCCGCCCCTGGCGCTGGGGTGACGTGCAGGGCTGAGATGCCCGGGAGAGCAGCCGTCTCTCCGTGGCTCCCTGATCCTGCCTGCAGACCCATCCTGCGTGAGAGCTGTTTCTGTCCACGAGTGTGGCGCCCAGACCCTGGTGGTGAAAATGCTCAGGGCCAGGGACTGGGCCTGGTCTGGCCCTGTCCGGGTCACAGCCTGGCTGCTGGCCTCCCTGCACTCCGGCCCCACCAGGGCATCTCTGCCACCGTCAACAGTGGGGCCCCCGGAGGGCATCAGGTCCTTCGGATTCTACTCGGTCTGGGTGAGGGTGAGGCCCTCAGGGTCCTGGGGGGCTGCCCGTGGGGTGGTGTTCTCAGAGACTCGAGAGGACAGTTGCAGAAGGTCCAGCTTCCTCGGGAGCTGGGCTAGCGGGTGCTGATGGTCACAGCTCTTTGGCCACCGTGTCTCTGGCTGGTGGCCAGAAATGAGGATAAATATTCCAGAAGACGATGGCTAGCGTGGGTCCTAACTGCGTCTCTTCAATATTTGAAAACAAGGCTTCGTGCCGTGGAGGACTTGGGTCAAGCTGTAATTTGGGAGGCAGGGTGGCAGCCCATCAGGCACCCGCCAAGACCACGGGGTTCCTCTCTGTGGCTCTTCCCGGAAGCAGCTCTGTCATCAGAGTTGGGACACAGGGAGGTGGGGGCCACAGAGACCAAGGCTCCCCAGCTAGTGGGGCGGGGGCTGGGGTCTGGGGCTGGGGTCCGGGACTGAGGTCCAGGGCTGGGGTCTGGGTCTGGGGTCCAGAACTAGGGTCCAAGACAGGGGTCTGGGGCTGGGGTCCGGGACTGAGGTCCAGGGCTGGGGTCTGGGTCTGGGGTCCAGAACTAGGGTCCAAGACAGGGGTCTGGGGCTGGGGTCCGGGACTGAGGTCCAGGGCTGGGGTCTGGGGCTGGGGTCCAGGGCTAGGATCCGAGGCTGGCTTCTGGGACTAGAGTCCAGGGCTGAGATCTGGGTCTGGGGTCTGGCACTGGGGTCTGGGGCAGGGGTCCGGGGCCTGGGGTCCAGGGCTGGGATCCAGGCTTCAGGCCAGGGAGCCTCCTGGGCTGCAGCTGGGATGTGAGTCAGGACTCAGTATACCCCTCACATTTGGGAAGGAGGTTCCCCTGTGAGGTGACACCAGGCTGAGAGTCTGTCCCCAGGGCACCAGTTCCTGCTGACCCTGGGTTCTCGGCCTTAGCTTCTTCGGGACACGCAGGCGGTGCCTTGATGGTCAGAGCATGGGCCTCGAGGCACTTGCCTATGGGGCAGGCCACACCTCCTGTGACCTCCTGGCTCCAGCATTGACTCCATACTCCCTCCCCTTGGACCCAGGGGGAGGCCCTGGGGCAGGTGTGGGGGGGGGTGCTTCCACGGGACCCCACTAGAGCCCCTGGGTGTGCGGCCAGGAGGCCCCGGCCATGCAGGTGGGCAGGAGCAGACCCCAAGACAGGCCCCCTTGCCCTCCAGCGCCGCGTCTGGGGAAGCAGAGCCCCCGAGGGGTGGAATTTGTCTCAGTGGAATCAAGCAACACTGGGCCTTTGGTCTGGACTCTCACCGAGCATCGCGTGTTCAGGGTCCTTCCACGTGGCAGCGGGTGTCCACACCTCGATCCTGTTCGTGGCCACGGGCTGTTCCCGCGTCTGCATGGACCACACTGTGTTTGTCCATTGCCATCTGCCGGTGGACAGCGGCCTGTTCCCGCGTCTGGTCGTCGTGAATAACGCTGCGGTGAGCGTCGTAGGCAAGGTCTGGCTTGAATACTAGTCTTGGGCTCCTGGGGCGTGAACCCCGTGGGCCTGCCGGCTCAGGTGGCAGTTTCGTGGACGGCTGCTCTCAGGCATTTATACGCGGTGCGCAGGTTGACATCCCTACATCATCTTCTATTTAAAACAAACATTAGCAAACTCAGGGCCGAGCAGCCGTTTATTAACTGTCACTCGATGTGAAAATTCACACCGTTTGAAACTTTCTTAGTGGTGCCGAATCGTGAGGTGGATCCGGCAGGCAGCTTCTTCATTTAAATACATCTCGGGCTCAAGGGGGGTTATATTCATAAAATAAATGACTTCGGTGGTTTTTTAAATTAAAAATCTCAACGCACGTCATCGCTGAGTTGAACACAATTCGGGGAGACCCTCCAGATAACGAAGTGTCCTCTGGGACACTTTGGGTATAAAAATGAAAGCAGCTCATCTTGGGGGGGCTGTCGTCTTGACAGCCGGCTGTCGCGGGAGACCCCAGGCGGCCCAGGGTCTGCTCCCCGGGGCTCAGCTGGAGGGTCTGAATGAAAACAACCGCAGAGAAGGTGCCGCCCACACGGTCTCTTCCTAGCTGCCGGGGCTTTTCCTGTGCTCACCTCCCGGAGGGCGCAGCAGCCCGGCCCATGAGGACTTCCCTGCCCAACGTTCTGGTCCCACTGCCGTCCCTACACAGACGCTCTCCGTCCAGGTGCACGTCGGTGTCCCTGACCATCTCTGTCCGGGCGGCACCTTTCCTGGCAGAGAAGCTGGGGTGTTCTTGCTGCCCGGGCAGCTCTCCAACGGCAGACAATTTCTCACAGTGCTGGAGCCTGGACGTCCGAGGTCAAGGTGCCCACAGGAGGCCTTTCTCTGAGGCCTGTGCCGCTGGCTCTCGGGCCTCCCCCTCCCCCCGGTGCTTGCTCGGCCCCTCGCGTTTGTGCAGAGAGGAGCCCTCCTGGGTCTCTCCTCGCGGGGACGCGGATGCGTCACGGGCCATCCTTGTGACCCATGCGACCCCAGTTACTGTGGAACGCCCACCTCAAGCCCCAGCAGGCCAGGTTAGGGCTGCAACATATGAATTTGGGGGACATCCATTCAGTCCGAGCGGGCGTGACAGCACATTCCATTCCTTTCTCTCTTCCCGGGGAGAAGAGAGACCGTGTGGGTGGTGGAGGCAAGTGGCTTCCGCCATCAGGGGCCGGTTCACAGCGGATACTCATCTGTGGGCAGCGGCTCTGTTGCCGAACGACATGCACAGGGTGACCCACACGCACTCGGAGGGTGAGGTGTGACGGGTCTGGGCACGAGCGCCCCCTGGATCAGCACCGCGATCGGGACACAGTGGCTATAAACCCCACCCGCTCGTCCAGCCCCGCGAGGAACTTCGGCCCCACCCTGAGCCCCGGGCAGCCCCTGGTCTGCTCCGGCCTGCGGCTCCGTCTCGCCTACACGGGACGTCACGGGCCTGCACCGCACGAGGGGGTCTCGGTGACTCACCCGCCCAAGAGCGAGCAGGCGTAGCTCCCGTCAGTGCCACTCGGCGTGCGGACACGCCACAACCCTAACCCTAACCCTCGCCTGCGGGGGGAGCTGGGCTATTTCCAGTTTTCACCATGACGAAAAGCTGCTATAAATCTTCTGGTTCAAGTCCGCAGGGGAACGCGTTCTCATTTCTCGGGGGAAACACCTGGCGGTGGAACAGGTGGATTGCGCGGCCGTGTTCGGGAAACTGCCAAGGGCTCCCCAGAGCACGTTCCCACCAGCCAAGAACGAGAGTTCCAGATCCCCCACATCCTGACCAGCTGCTCGTAAGGACGGTCAGGGTTTTACTGTTGATTTGCTATTGAGTACATACTGGGTTTCTTTTTTTTATTATTAAAAAAATATTTTTTAAGTTTATTTATTTCGGTAGAGAGAGAGAAAGAGAGATCACAAGCAGGAGAGGGTCAGAGAGAAGGAGAGACAGAATCCCAAGCAGGCTCCACACCATCAGGGCAGAGCCTGATGCGGGGCTCGAACTCGCAAACCGCGAAACTGTGACCTGAGCTGAGATCAGGAGTCAGACGCTCAATCGACCACGCCACCCACGTGCCCCATGTACCGGGTTTCTTTTTAAAGTAGTCTCTACATGGAACATGGGGCTCGAATACATGCCCCGAGATCAGGGGTCCCCTGAAATCAGGGATCCCCGACTGAGCCTGCCAGGCACCCCGTAGAGCGTTTTTAATTTGCATGTCCCCGTCAATTCCTTATTGGCTATTTGTACATGTTCTTTGCTAAAGGAAGTGTCTGTTGAAACCATTTCTGCCACTTTTACTGGGTTGTGCATCATCTTACCACTGAGCCAAGAGTGTTCACACACTCTGACACGTGTGTTACAAACGTACCTCTCACGGTCACTCACCTTTTCATCCACCTCACCGTGACTTTCCAAGAGTAACATCTTACTGTATGAACTCTGACTTTCCAATGTTTTCCTTTCTTTTATTTTTTTAAAATTTTTTTAACGTTTACTTATTTTTGACAGAGACAGAGCATGAGCGGGGGAGGGGCAGAGAGAGAGGGAGACACAGAATCTGAAGCAGCTCCAGGCTCTGAGCTGTCGGCACAGAGCCTGATTCAGGGCTCAAACCCATGAACTGTGAGATCATGACCTGAGCCAAAGTCGGACGCTCAACCGACTGAGCCACCCAGGCGCCCCTACTTTCCTTTATTTTAAATTATTTTCTCATTCCTGACATTAGTATTTTTTGCCCCCCCCCCCACTTCCTGATCAATGTAGCTGGAGGTTTATCAATTTTATTGATAATTTTTAAGTGATTGATTTCTTTGTTGTTTTCCTGTTTTCTAGTTCATTGATTTCTGCTCTGATCTTCATAATTTACCTTTTTGTGTTTACTCTGGGTTAAATGTCCTCTTTTTTTAAAGCTTCTTACAGAGGAAGCTGAGCTCATTTCTGACGGAAGCATTTACTGAGATACACGCACCCCAGGTGCCACTGCCGTAGCCTCCCACAAATTCTGAAATGTTGTATCCGGTTCCAAATGTTTCCTAATCGCCTTCTCGATTTCTTCTTTGACTCACAGGTCACGTGGGGCCCAAATAGGTGCGGATTTTCCCAAGCTCCTCATGTTCCTAATTCTAGTTTTATGCCGTCGCAGCTGGAGAACATGCTTGCACAGTTTGGACGTCCGGGGAACCCTCCCGCCCAAAGTCGGCTGCGTCTCAACGTCACCGCGCGTGTCCGCGGAAGGAGCGCGCCCTCCGCCGCATCGCGGGGCCTTCCGAGTATCGGTCGGATGACGCTGCCAAACGTGCCGTATCGGGGCTGGTTGGCCGTCTCTCTGTTCCGGTATTGACTCCGCTTCACGCGCTGGGTGGAATTCCCCGGAAGCCGCCGGGGCCTGGGCCCCGGTCGGCGGAGGTTTGCGCGGTCATCAGTCCCATCTCTTTGTGTGTGACGGTTCTATTCCGATCTCTCTCCTCTGAGTCAGTTTCAGCCGTTGTGTCTTTCGGAGGATGTGTCCGCTTCCATCCAGATGACGTCATTCTCAGCGGGCCCCCGTTCCTGGTGTGTTCCTGGCCGCAAGACCGCCTGCCAGCCATCTGAGCCCCGTCCTCAAAGAGCCTCTTTTGGGATTTGCTGATTTCCCGGGTCGTTCTGATCCCCACTCCGTGCTCTGTGCCCTCGGCTCTGTCCCTGCCCGCCTTCTGCTTCTGCCTCCTAAGGTGCAGGATGAAAGTGCTGACCTGGGAGGTCTCTCCTTGTTCAGACGTGTGCTCACGGGCGGAATCACCCGCCCCCTAAGCCCCGCTTTCACCGCGTCTAAAGGGCCCTGTGATGTCGGTGGGGCTCCCTTGGGCCTCCCTGCGGACCCTGCTGCTCATCAGGAGTGTTCTCTTAAACCTCCACACGGTCTGAATTTCTCACATTTGCTCTGTTACCAGCTCAATTTCCGTCAGGTCTCAGCACGCTGTATGCGTTCAGGCCTTTTTAACTTCATTGACACTGGTTTTGGCCCAACGTTATGACCTAATCTGGAGAATTCCCGAGCTCGCCCGGGGGGCACGTGGGAAGAACGTGGGCTCTTGGGGCGTGTTCCCCGGTGGCTCCCCGGGCTGTTCCCCCTGCGCTTCCCTGACCGATGTCCGCCCGGCCGTTCTAGACAGTGTGGACAGTGGGGTACCGAACACGCCAGCTCTTAGACTGAACATTTATCTCCCCCTCTAAGTCTGTCAGTTTTTGCTCTGTGTATTTAGAGATAGGTTGTCGGGTGTCTGCTCGTTCGTAACTGTTACATTTACAATGTCCTATTTTGTCTCGAGGAACAGCTTTTGTCTTAGGATCTACTCCCTCTCATGTTAGTACAGCCGGTCCAGGCTACTGTTTGCAGGGTATCTGTTTACCGTGCATTGGCTTTCAATCTATCTGTGTCTGAACCCGTAGACCTCAGACAGTTGGATCACTTTAAAAAATCCATTTCGGGGGCACCTGGGTGGCTCAGTTGGTTGAGCGTCGGACTTCGGCTCGGGTCATGATCTCGCGGTCCATGAGTTCAAGCCCCATATCGGGCTCTGTGCTGACAGCTCAGAGCCTGAAGCCTGTTTCAGATTCTGTGTCTCCCTCTCTCTCTCTTTCTCTCTGCCCCTCTCCCACTCATGCTCTGTCTCTCTGTCTCTGAGAAATGAATAAACGTTAAAAAAAATTTTTTTAAATCCGTTTCAGGTAAGGGGCATTAAGGAATCTACTCCTGAAATCAATGTTGCACCATATGCTAACTAACTTGGATGTCAATTAAACAGTAAATAATTTTTTAATAAATAAATAAAATATATTAAAATGTTTTAAAAAATAAAACCAGTAAGCTTTTTCTGCTTAGGTCACAGGAGGAAGTCAGAGATTCAAAGCATGAGAAAGATTCAAAGTGCCATTGTGGGCTTGAAGATGAAAAAGTCCATGTGACAAGGGGGCTTCTAGAAACTGAAAGTGCCCCCTCGGTTGCAACCATCAAGGGAAAAGGGAATTCAGTCAAATAGCTGCAAGGAACTGAAAGTTTGCAACGACAAGAATGCGCTTAGAAGTGGATTTTCCCAGACTCTTCGGAAAACTCAGTCCATTTAACAGAGAACCCCATTGGACTTTGCTAGACTTCTGACCTAAGGAAAATGAGTTAATAAATAGATGTGGTTTCATGCTGAAAAAAAAATCCATTTCACTGACCTCTGCCTTTTGACTGTGGGTTTAACCCATTTGCATTTTATATAATTACTGACAGGTGGGATTTATGTGTATCATGTTATTTTTTCTCTACACATCCTTTCTTTCTTTCTTTCTTTCTTTCTTTCTTTCTTTCTTTCTTTCTTTCTTTCTTTTTTTTCTTTTTTCAATGTTTATTTATTTTTGAGAAAGAAGCCGAGACAGCATGTGAGCAGGGGAGGGGCAGAGAGAGGGAGACACAGAATCCGAAACAGGCTCCAGGCTCCGAGCTGTCAGCACAGAGCCCGACGGGGGTCGAACTCACGAACCGTGAGATCATGACCTGAGCCGAAGTCGGACGCTTAACCGACTGAGCCACCCAGGCGCCCCACTACATGTCCTTTTTAAAAATGCGTATATCATTTATTGAAAACACATTTCAAGTGTCTTACTACATGTTTGGATTTTTTCCCAACTTTTTTATACTGTGATACAATAATACCATAAAATTCACCATCTTAACAGTCTTTAAGGGTACAATTCAGTGATACTAAATACATCGTAATGTTGTGCAACCGCCCCAAACGGTCCTTCTCCAGACTCCTTTCATCTTGTAAAATTATAAATCCATTATACCCTCAATTCTCCCCTCTCAGCCCCGGCACCCACCCCTCTCCATACTGAGTACTCCTTTAAGTGCGGTCATACGATGTTTGTCCTTTGGGGCTTGGATTATCTCACCAAGCATGTCCTCGAGGTCCATTCTTGTCGTAGAAAAACCTCCATCCTTGTTAAGGCTGAATAATATTCCATAGCACACGTATGCTGCATTTTGCTTACCCGTTAATCTATCAGGGGACATTACTTTTGCTTCCGTGTTTCAGCTCGTGTGAATAATGCGGCAGGGGACGCAGGGGTGCAGACATCTGTCTGAGTCCCTGCTTTTGGTTCTCGTGGGTGCATACCCCAAAGTCCAATTGCTGGGCCACGTGGCATCTCTACGGTTAATCCTTTGAGTGACTCCCACCCTGTTCCCACGGTGACCGCACCACCGCGCATTCCCGCCAATCTCTCCACGTCCTCCCGACCCTTGCCATTTTCCAGCTTTCTCGATCGCAGCCACCCTCATGGATGTGAGGTGGATCGTGCTGTGGTTTTGATCCGCGTTTCCCTGGTGACTGGAGCAGCCGGCCATCTTGTCGTGGCCTCACGGGCCACGGGCACATCTTCTTCGGAGAGATGGTTATGCAGGTTCTTTGCCCATATTCTCAGCAGGTTTTTGTTGCTGTTGTTGACGTTTAGGAATTTGCTGTGTATTCTGGATATTAGGGTCCCATCAGAGTCGTGATTTGCAAATACTTTCTCCCATTGTGTGGGTTGCCCGCTTACTCTGTTGATACTGTGTTTTGATGCACAAATTTAAGTTTTTTATGAAGTCAAATGTATCTATTTTTTCTTTCGTTGCCTGTGCCTTTGGCATCATAGCCAAGAAACCATCGCCAGGTCCAGTGTCGTGAGGCTTTTTTCCTGTTTTCTTATAAGAGCTTGGTTGGTTTAGGTCTTACATTTAGAGCCTTGATCCGTTTTGAATTAAATTTTGCGTGTGGTGCGAGGTAAGGGTCCGGCTTCGGTCTTGCAGGTGGCCAGACGCAGAGGTGGAACGCTATCCCAGCTTGGTTTGTAAAGGCCTGGGGGCATCTTTGGGGTAGCCCCGCTCTGGGATCGGCGCAGGTCTGCGGACTGAGGGGTGGGGCTCCATGGGGAGCATTTATGGGGCTAGCAGCCACGCTCCTGCGGGCACCCCTCCCCTCCCTGTCCCCGGACCGCCCCCTGCAGCCTTCCAGCTCTGCGGGACAATGGGTTCAGTGGACCCGGGGCCGGGGGCGGGGGGGAGTGTGGACAGCCACGCACCCCGTGGCCCACGCTGCCCTCGGGTGCGGGGCTCCGTGCTGAGCCGGTCCCAGCCCCCCCTTGCTGCCACGTGTTGAACCAGAGCGACAGATTTTCTCTCGTTACCGCACACCTTCCGTCAGCTTCATGTTCGGAAGGAGTTTCCACAGCCCTGCGGTAAAGCTGCCTGTTCCCGAGTCTGACTTCTCTGTCTAGCGTTTCTGAGACTTCACAGCACGTCCCCTGTTGGGATCAATCACGCTCACTCAGAGCAGGGTGTCACGGCCGGCGGCCAGAGGACGGCACGCAGTGGCTCTGCAGGCCGCTCTGAGTGACGGGCACCAAGCTGGGCAGCTGCAGGGGCCTCGCTGCTTCCTCGGACCCACCGGCAGGCCTGTGTGTGCCATGACGGCACCCGCCCCGTCGATTCTGCATCACCGGTGGACGTGACAGGAGGCCAGAGGGAGCTTTCCAGAGGCTGGAAACTGGAGTCCTCACCATGAGGCGTCATGCTACGTTTGGTGTTTTCTTCCTTTTATGACGGCAGAATATATTTACGGCACATAGCAGTGGGTTAAAAGGTGTCTCCTGAAAGGTCCTCACCCATACCAGGCCCTGGGAAAATGACCTTGCTTGGCAATAGGTTCTTTAAAGGTGTGATTGAGGAATTAGGGGGCCCCAAGTCCAGTGACGAGTGGCCCCAAGAGAGAGGCAGAGGGGGACTGGTGGCGGAGAAGAAAAGAAGGCGGTCGAGGCCCAGGCAGAGGCTGTTGCGTCCACAGTGAGGCACACATAAGGCAGAGAAGGCTGGAAGGGCTGGGGGGCCCCTCCGGGGTCCCTGGAGGGAGCAGAGCCCCACGGTCACCTCCATTCCCCACTCCTGAGACGAGTGGGTGTATACGCGCCCTAGCTGCTGATGATTCGTTTCTCCAGCCCAGCCACTCCCACACTGTGTCCCCAAGGCAGACGGAGCGGATGGCACCCTGCCCGGATTGTGTCGTCGGTTGAATAAACACATTTTCAAAAGCATCTTTATCCAATTACATCCAATTCTCCACCATTTATGTAAGAACCGTTGGTGTTCTTTTTTAATGCTACCGAAACCCTTAAACGTCAGGCCGAGGGTCAGAGGAGGGGAGCTCTACTCCCGGGGGCTGGTACACCCTCCGTGGACGCTGTCCTGGGTGCTCGCTCTGGCCTTCCTGCCACCAGACCCCTCCCAAGCCCACCTTCTCAGACGAGGGTCTCCCGCTGGCCTCTGCCACCTGCCTCCAGGGTCCAGGGGCTGTGCCCCCTCCCAGAGCAGGCCTGGCTCCAAGTCCTGCTCCAGTCAGCCTCTGAGGAACGAAAAGGTAGGGGTCACAGCCTGCCAGCTGTCCAGCCCTTCAACTTGTCAGGGCCTCGGGACTGACCAGGCTGAAGGACCGGCCCAGGGGGTGGAGTCAGATGCTGGGAACAGAGTCAGATGCCGGGAACAGAGTCAGACCCCGGGAGCGGAGCCAGACCCCCGCGGACAGGGACACTTTGTGGGTGTCGGAGAGAGGGCAGGGCTGTGCAGAGACGCAGGAGGTCTGGCAGCGGTGGTGAACTGGACTTAGTCCACACCAGCTCACAGTGGCTCATATCGGGGGGCAGGTAACAGGGGGCATTGTGAATTTTCGGGAACTTTGTATCTCGTTTTCCCTTGGCAGCTTGCCATCGGCCTTGGTGGAATTTCCTACGTGACAGAAATTGGCAAATCGGGACTCGCCCCCGCCACTGCCAGGCCAATGCCAGGGGCCGGGATGTCCCTGGAGGGATGAGGAGGGCTTATGTCCTGGGCCCGGATTCCTCCTTCCTGTGGCCGGGGTGGTGGGGTGGGGGACACTGAGCCGAGGAGGGCAGAGGGCACCAGGGCCACGCAGAACACGCCGTGTTGTTCTAGTTCGTGGTTCACTGACGACAGCGGGGATTACGTCGATTCTACCGACACCCTCGGGCTGTGCTTCGGAAAGCACTGCCACCCTCACCGGCCCCACCGTGGCACCGCCTCCCGCGGGAAGCCCTCCCTGAGCTCCCGCTGCAGGGACACCTGCTCACAAGACCCCATGAGATCAAGACCACGTGGTAACCTGCCCCACTCGTGGTCCCCAAGGGTCCTTGTCCCTGCTTCCCCAACGACCGTGGCTTCCAGATGTGCGACGCCCTAGATTCTCCAGCTAGTTGATAAGCGTCTTTCAACAAAAGGTGAACGGAGAAACGCTCATGACAGCCCGGGAACCCGATGTGTATAATGTCGGCGTGGCCAAGGTGAGCCCCGTGTGCTTGCTTATTAAGACGTACGCTGAGGAGGTAATTGTCTGAGCCACAGACATCTCTATTCACTTATCGCCATGTAGGAAAATGGAAATGCAGCACATGATTTAGTGACTAGAACTTCATAGGGCTTTCCTTTTATTTAATTGCCTGTTTTCCTTGAGCAGATCTACTATCCTGATGTTTTTGACCCCCTTCCTTTCGGACCCCTTGCAGGGTAATGAGCAATGAACGAGTGGCTTTCTCGGGGAGGACGGTGCTTCCCACCGTCGGCAGCTCGCGGACTGACGTGCTGTGAGGCCTGTATCCTGGCGCTCCTGCGGGTCGGGCTCAACGAGGAGGCGGTGAGGGGCGGGGGGAGGTCTTTTGTCCTTGGGAAGCAATAACCCCTCTTCCCAAAGCACTCTAGGAAGTTCTCTCCCAGTGCGCTCCAGAGATCACTACCCCTTGCTATGCACTCTGGGGCCGGCTCCCTCCTCCCCAGAAGCACGGGCCACGGCTCTGCTCTGGAGAAAGTTAAGCACTTTCAAAGCCTCTGAGTTTCAGCTCCAAAGGCTGATTACAAAAAGAACCCACACTCTCTGTATTTCTTGCTCCCCATTCCGTAGTCCAGAGAGGTTTTCCTCTTGTGCTAACTGGAAGCTGCCCTTTCACAGCCCCTCTCTCTGCTGGTCCCTTTTGTCTCTGCACAGAAGGGGTTCCCTCCCCTCCGTGGCTGTGCCAGCTTATCTCCCCAAATCACATACACGTGCCTCAATCCTGCCAGGCTGTCTCCTTCCAACTGTGGAGATCGTTCTGCCGACCCACCGATCGATTTCCTGGGTGTTCTAAGTACTCTGACCTCGATACAGCTGCGTTTGAGAGGAACATCCCGGTCCCCCTACCTCTCCGCCTTCTTAACTCCTCACAAAAAGATGCCGATTAAGTGTGGCGAACGACCAGCTTTCTTACTTTATTTTAGTGATGCCGCCACAGAGGCGTCCTGACTAGTCAACAGTGAATTGCTGTGGTGACTGCCAGACTGCGGACGGGCTAAGGTCCCATTAATCTGCAACTGTGAAGAAATAAGAAGCATGTGTGCATATGTGCGTGCACTCGTGTGAGTGTGTGTGTGTGTGTGTGTGTGTGTGTGTGTGGTGTGCACAGAAGGGATGTGCACCTGTGGATGGGGGGGTGTGTGCGGGTGGGTGCTGCTGGGTGTGTGTGTGCGTGTGTGGATGGGATGAGCAGACAAAGACAGATGAGATGGACGGACGGACAGACAGCTGTCCCCCAGGGGTCCCGGACACTTCCTCTCTGTGGCCCCCTGACCTGCTTTGGCCAACCACGTGTGAACAGCGGCCACACGTCCTTCCGGGCACACTGGGAAGCCCCACCTGCCACTCAGCTCCATCGGCCTCTGCCACGAGGGAGCCTGTGGGCAGCACAACCCCGGAAGCCTCTGAGATTTGGGGAGTTTTGTTCACCGTGTTCTAGTCCCCATTTACAAGCTCATTATGGGAAGAATCTTCATCTCACTTCCGATCTCAGACCCGGCGGTGCTGACCGTTCGCCGTGGAGTCGGACTGCCGAGGCGGAGGTCGCTCTGCCGCCTAGCTGAGCAACCCTGGGGGCGTCTCCAGCTCTCCGTGCCTCAGTTTCCACGCCTATAAAGCGGGGACGAAGCCAGCACCGCCCCGGGGGTCGTGCGGGATGAGGCAAGTAGCAGGTGCGGTGCCCGTGGGGAGACAAGTGCGGAGCGTGGGGGCATCACGTGACGTGTGGAAGTGACGGTGGCCTTGTACTCAGCGGGGGCTCCCGCTCGCCCGAGCTGCCCTGGTCAAACCGCGCTGGGTGTCAGCACCAGCAGCACGGGAGCCGCGTGGCGTCTGCACTGTGTGCGTTTTCCCGCCACGCCCGTTGAGGGTTCTAAGACCCGTCGTCCAGAGCGTTGGGGTCAGATTTTAAAGAAGTAAAAGCGACAAGCTTTATGACAGAAGCCTACCCCAGGGCCTCCGATGCCACAACACGCCTACACACTGCGTGCTGTGCACCAGAGTCACCCGCTCCCAACTCCGGGGCCGCGGCTGAGCCGGAGGACGGAGACTGGCCTGGAGACGCCCCAGTCCCAAGATTCGGCCCGTGGGACGCGGTCCGGCAGCGCAGGATCGGGGCAGGGACAGCCGGCGGGGGGGGAAGGGGGCCCGGGGTCTGGGCCAGGCCTCCTGTGAGTCATTTCCGGTCAGGGTAGAGCCACCGTCCCGGGGTCCCTGAGGGACAGCCTGCGGGCCTTCGTTTTCTGTTTAATGGGCCGTTTGTATGAATGTGTGCACAGGAGCGTCGTCAAAATTCCTGAGTTTTCTGGGATAAACTCAGCCCCCAAGGCCTGAGGGAGACGTGCGGGCAACCCTGTGCCCAGGGCACCCGGATGCCCGGACGCCCACAGCTCTCTGCCATCTGACCCCAACCTGACCCTGACGCCCACTGCTCTGTGGGCTCGTGTGGCTGTTAACGGCCCCCTGTGGCTTTTCCAGGCCTTCTCTGTCCCACCGTGTGAGAGCCCAGCTGAGCCCTGCCCGGCTGGAAGTTATCTGCCTCTAAGTGTCGGTAAAAAGAATACCAAGCACGACACCTCCAGGACCTTAAGGACTGGAAATTCAGTTCCAGTTTGTTGTTGCCAAGACATTGGATGGATGCCACCCCGGCCCACGGCCCGAGTCCAGGGTTTTCTTTGCTGCCTGGCTCGCCCAGTGCCCAGCTCGGCCAGGCCATGCTGCAGACCAGGCTGTGAGGGCCCGCGGGCAGCAGAGGGGATGCGCCAGCTCCTTTCCTTCCTTCGGAGGAACGACGGCTACTTGCTGGTGCCCAGGCGGCGCGTGAGGTCACGGCCCTGCCGCTGACCCCGTGGGTGCCAGGTCCTGCCTTTCCCTCACTGTGCAGGGGACTGGTGCTTTCTTTTTTTTAAAGTTTTTTATTTATTTTGAGAGAGAGAGAGAGAGAGAGAGAGAGAATCCCAAGTAGGCTCTGCACCATCAGCACACAGCCTGACGTGGGGCTTGAACTCACGAACCGTGAGATCATGACCTGAGCGGAAGTAGGATGCTTACCCGACCGAGCCCCCAGGCGCCCCGGGGGACGTGTGCTTTCTGTCCCTTCCACAGGAGACAGACGTCCTCACGAAGCCCACCCAGCACTTGCTGTCTGCTTTTCTCAGAAAGCACCTGCCCTTGTGGGCGAGGACACGGGGTCTCTGGGTCACGCGGACTCTCACAGGCCGACGTGCTCGTCCAGCAGACCACCTGCGATTTCTCTGTCACTTTGTGTTTCGCTCTCTCATTTTAAACAGCCTTATCCCCCCAGGTGTCTCTGAAAGCCACGTCCTTCCTGCTCCGACCCCTGCCCGCTGCCCCGAGGGTGAGGGCCCGTCAGGCAGGGCCGGTCACGCGTTTGCAGCAAAGCCTCAGTGTTGGAGCACGACCCACGCAGGCCAGACCGGGACGCACGCAGAGAGAGCGGCAGGTTCCGTCTGTCTTAGGAATGCCCGGAAGTCGCCCCGTTGGGCTTTCTGTGCCGAGGTTTGCTGGCTGGACGTACCGGGATTCACAGTTCTGGGCTCTGAAGTGGGACAGATTTGTCTTCATTGTTTTTTTTAAATGTATGAAAGGCACAAGACACAACCCAGCCGTACTGTGGTGGAATAGTCTTTTCCTTATGAAATCGGTTTCTAGAACGTAAGCTGTAGTTCGTCTGGCAGTCGGGGGAGACAGTGAATAAAGCTAAATTAGCGGCAGCCCGTGACGTGTCAGTCCGATTACCGCGGGCTTTGCTCCCTGACACGACAGCTATGGTCCCGGCAGATGGTGTGTGACTCCATTGTTGGTTAACCGGGTTATACTCTAAGTTCGTCCCACGGAGGGGCTCTCTGTTCAGGAGCTCGCGGTCCGTGTCCCAGCAGCCACCGGGGTGCAGCACAGTGAACAGGCGGGGACTCAGCACCCTGTGCTCACTCCGGGCGGGCACGGCGCCTCCAGGCCCCGCAGGGCGGGCTGCAGCCGCACGTGTGACCTGTCTCGAAACACTGGGTAAAATGAACCCTTTCCGAATTGGGCCCCTGTTCCCCCATCCCGGTGCTGCTGCAGACATGCTTGTGTCCAGAGGCACTTCGGCCCCAGAATGTAAGGAAGTCACCTGTCTGGGGCCAGGCACCAGCAGTGAGTGAGGGGGACAGGGAGGCACAGGCGCCACACGTGTGCACACAGGTAAACACACCTGCACACACCTGCACGCACGTGCAGAGGTGACTCATGCACGTATCCCCACACGGCGTATCCACACACACGTGCACACAAAACACACGCAGAGAGGTGTGCACACCCTTGCTCACCCTCACGCACACATCGACGGGTGCCCTCACCGCGCTCCCACCTCAAACCTGCAAATTCCTAATCACTTCCCAGTTTCTACAATTTTCCGTTTCATGAACGTTACGTAAACGGAGTCATACGCGTAACCTCTGGGGACTGGCTTTGCTCACTGGGCACGATTCCCTGCAGACTCACCACGGTCGTCCCCGCAGCTCGTGTCTGCTGCCCGGCGGCTTCCCACGCTTCAGGGTGTCTCGGCTTGTCCAACACTCAGATGGTGAGAAACACCAGGCCTGTTTCCACGTTTTGGCTCCTACAGATAAAAGTGTTATAAACATCCATGAACGCGTTTTCCTGCGAGCAAAGATTTCATTCTTCTCGGATAGATGCCCAGGAGGGCAGGTGCTGGGTCGCACAGTAATTGCATGTTTAATTTCTTAGGAAACTGCCGCCTGTCTTCCAGCGGGGCCGTCCCCGATCACTTCCCACGGCCGAACGTGACGGTCCGGCTCCTTTGCTCTCCGCCCGCACAGGCATTTCGTATTTCAGCCTTTCTGATAGGGTGAGGCGGTTTTAATTCTCCCTTTCCCAATGGCTGCCCGATGGCCGACGTTGAACGCCTCCTGGGCTCATCTGCTGCCTGTGTTTCCCTCTGCTGAACTGCCCCTCTGCGCGTTTGCTCGTTTTATAGTTGGACCGTGTGTTCCTTTGTTGTTTACGCTGACTTTGACACGTGCTAGTCTGCTGTCAGGTGTGGATTTGTAAACGTTCTCTCCCCGTCTGTAATGGGTGCCTCCCCCGACGGAGTCTCTCACGGAGCAGATGTCTGCGTGTGGGTGATGTCCACTGTGTCAACCACCCTTTCGTGGGACGCCCTTCCGTGTCAAGGGTGAGAGCAGTTTGCCCAGCCCTAAATATCAGCGATACCAAACATTTTCTTCTATGTGTTTTTCTAAAAGTGTTACAGTTTTCCGCTTCACGTTACGTCCATGATACATTTGGGCTTAACTTTCATTTAAGGTAAGAGGCTTAGGGCAAGACTCTGGGGAGCCTTGCAGGTTCCTGAGAAGAGAGAGCTGCCCCGTGGCAGGTCCCCCAGGAGTGACCCCCTCCCGGCCTCCCACCCAGAGGACCCCTTCCCGGGGGTTTGGGAGCCTCATGGCAGCTCCTTGGTGAAGTGAAGCCCACGGACAGGAGGGCTGGCTGGTGTTCCCCTCCCAGGGGTCCTCCTGCCGGCTGGGGAGGGACAGCATCTGTCACAGCATCCCAGCCCATCCCCAGGTCAGTTGGGATCCACTTTGGGGCAGATTTTGAGGGATTAGGTTCTGCATGAAGGGACACTGTTTCTGACGAAAAAGTTGAGACTGTGATTAATTGCACAAAGAATGGGCCGGTCCCAGACCTTGGAGAGCAGGTGGGCAGACAGAGGGAGCGCCAGCCGCCCTGAACCCCGGGTGACTGGCTGTGGGAGCCCTGAGTTGCTGGGCCAATCAGCATCCAGAGCCACCAGCTAAACACAAGTAGGAGCAGGCGGGTGATGGGTGAGTCGCCAGCGCTTCTGTGGGGAAGCATTACTCCTGAACATTCCGGATAGATCTGTCAGGGGACCGTGTGTGCAAAGGTGAAGGCCGGCATTTGACAACGTCGTCCCAAGACATCACACCAGGGAGGCCCTCTGATCCCAGGAGAATGCTTGGTGTGGACGGGACCTGGGACCTGCGTGGGAGAGCCTGTGGTCAACCAGACCTAGCCGCACCTCCCCGCCCTCTGCCTTGTGGCTATGGGCAGGGGGCCCTGGGGCTCTCCAGTTCCCCACGACGGGGTGGCGCTGAGGCTGTGTCCCCCCGTGCTGCTGTCATTGCGCAGAGGTGCTGGGTCCGGCCTCCTTCGGTTGCCCTGTGCTCTGTCACGAGCAGAGCAGATGTCCCGGCAGGGACCCCAGGGCAGGAAAGGCGGGAGGAAGATTCTCCAGAAGTAGGTGACACGGCTGACGGTCTCAGAACAAACAGCAGGCCACGACAAAGAATCAGATTAAATGTGACAGTAAAGAGGCCACCGTGTGCTCCGCCGGGAGAACAGGGGTCAGGGCACCGCTGGGTCGGAAGTGCCAGAGGAAGCTTCAGGCACCAGGACACCCCCACCCAGGGCCTGTCCCCTGCCCTGCGTGGGCCTCGTTCTTCTCTTGGGTCGTTCAAAGCGTGCGTGGATGGTTTACAGTATGCTCAGAGCTCTGCAAAAAGAACACGCCCCCGGAAACTGTAACGAACCACCTAAATCCATCAGTATCGTGTAAGGGATTAGATCATACTTGGGAAAGGATTGAGAAAAGTTCATCGTGATCCAGAATCACGAAGAATCCTCTGGAAAAGGGCCAGGGTGCGCTCCCTGTCTGCTGCATAATGACAGAGCTACAGGTCAGTGTCTAAGAAGGGACGGGAGGGCCTTTGATACTGAGTCGAGGGGTCTGCTGGAAATTTTTTAGTAGCTTTATCATCATCGTAGCGAGAGCTAATCTGTTGCACACACACAGAGAACAACAGCATTTTAGCATTCCTTGAGAAAGAAAATTGACATAATTTTATGACAAGAATGAACAAATGCTCTTTGTTCCCGGGGGAGGAGCACCCCCCCGCCCCGCGTGACCTGGGCACACTCAGAGCGCGGACACACAGGCGTGCTCACAGACACAAACTGCTCGCGCAGTGGGAGGGACCAGACCGGTGGAATATGACAATAGTGATGGCATGTCACTTCTGGTTTATGCTACGTCAGATGGTGACGTCGGCTTTGCAAAGAGACTCCGTTCCCCTCTGACTTGGACGAAGCACGTGGACGTGGTAGGAAGCCCACAGGCGGGAATCGAGGGCCAGCGGCCAACAGCCAGCGAGAAACCGAGGCCCCGGCCCCGCGACCCCTAAATTCTGCCGCCCGCCGCGTGAGCTGGAAGCTGCTCCTTCCCCAGGGGCCTCAGATGAGACCCCAGCCCTGCCCACGCCTGGCCTGCGGCCGGCACTCACACCAAGCCCCGACGGGCACTGAGTGCCGGGCAAGGCGCTGGCTGGCGGGCACCACTGGCCTCTCTGCCCAGAGAAATGGGCGGGGAGGTGAGCACGTGTGACTGTCACCGCCCGGCTGCGTGTGTCCCACCGGGCGGCCCCGGCGCCGGTCACGCTGAGGCAGTTTGGATCAGTCCACGGGGATTAATTTGGCCCGCGGCTCGCTGTTCGTCCCTGCCGAGAGCCGCTGTCGGCAAACCTTGCTGCCCGTCCCCAGGTCAGTCTGGCTGTTTCGGGCCTCCTTCCTGGCCGCCTTGGATGCCTCCCGACGAGGACGTGGGGGGTCCTGGCCAGGTGGAGACATGCGAGAGGGGTGACCGCCCTCCTCCCGGCCCCCGGCACACCCACCGGACTGCAGCCAACGAGGGCACGGGCCGGCCCCTCCCTTGCCGAGGGCCCCTGCCGTGGGCAGACCAGGCCCGAGTGGGCACGTGGGGCTGCGGGGGCTTGCTGGATCGGGAGGGGGGTGGAGGCCAGGCCCTCGCACACCTCGGACGAGCCATTACGCCGTCACCCCACTGCGTTTGCTGTGCTTAGCGCATGCTTCCAGGTAGCCGGCGTAGAGGAGGGGCCGGCCCGGCTCACGGAGGCCCCAGCACAGCAGGTGCGGTACGGTCACCGCCGGGCTCGGGCAGTGAGCCCGGGCAGGACCACAGCCAAGAGAGTGGCCGACAGGTGGAGCCGGCCCGCCTGCTTCCACTGAGGAGGCCACAGGGAGCTCTCTGTGAGGCTAAGACAGCAGGGACAGCCATCCCGCTGCTTGGGGCCATCCCTGACACAGTAACAGGGCGTCTGCCGAGACGGGTCCTCGTTCAGAGACCAGAGGTGCGCTCAGTGGGGGCAGAAGCAGAGGAGCCGGACTCGAGGGGCAGTGCCCTGAGACCCGGGGCTGGTGAGGGGCCGTGTTGGCCCTGCCTGGGCCGTGGGGGGGCCGGAGTGCCCTGGATGTGGAGCTGGAGGACGACAGGGTGTCCCAGGCGCCTTGACCCGGGGAAGATCTGAGCCGCGGTGGTCCGTCCTGCACCCAGGGATGACTGAGCCCAGCCCCCTGCCCACCCCCGGGGCGGGGGCTCCTGGGGTCCCAGGCGCGGGCTGACAGCCTCCTCACCGTCTGGGGGCCACGTGTCTCCGGAGGCCCCTGTCTCAGCCCACGTTTCTGATAAGCTGCAGCCGAACCCTGCTGTTTCCAGCCCGCGGAGAAGGCCCACGCGGCCGCGGGCCTGGGCTCGGCCAGGGGAGGGGGCGCCCATACCTGGCCAGGCACCTGACGGGTCCCTGTTCTCCAGGGTGCTGTCGCCCAGCTCACTCGAGGGCGGCAGTAGAAGCAGGTGCAGCCCTCACTCTGGGCACAACCGCCTCGAGGTGAGGGGAGAGAGCAGGTCCCTGGGCAAGGAGAGGCCCGGAGGCCCCCAGACCCTTCTCCTGCCCCTGCTTGGGGCCCCCGCCCTGTAAACCCAGAGCACGGGCGCAGAGGGGCCCCAGGTGACACTCCGGGCCTTGGCACCCTGATGTCTGTGACCAGGAGCAGCTTGTGGGGTTCAGCCTGCGCAGTGTGGGGCTCAGTGCCCGCTGGCCCAGTGCTCTCTGGGTGTGCCGGGCCTGGCCTCACGGGAGGGGGTGGAGGGCTGATTCAGCCTCGTGGGGCCTGGTCCTCAGACACCACCTCACATCCTCGGGAGGCTCCCGGCGCCCAGGGGACCCCAGCCCTTTGGTCTCTGTGCCGAGATGGCTCCGCCTGCGGGAGGCTGCGTGGTGGAAGGTGCTTTGCTGACATTTTATAAAAGCTGCCCTGAGGTACGGACGCCGTGCTGAGACCCCTCAGGTCACTGCGGGCACCGTGGGCACTTCCCCGGGCAGCGCGACCAGCGGTGCCCCCTGCCTTTCCCAGCCACGTCACTCTGCTCAGTTTATTTTCGGGACACACGTGCTCTCCCGCCAGTCACCCCTCCCGGAGACCCAGGGCGAACGCTCCGTGACCGTGGCCGTGCTGTGGGAGGGTGGGTCGACCCCGCAGAGCCCAGGGCGTGGCCCCCATTTCCCAGGCCGGTGCTGCTTGTGGACACCCTGCAGCTCACGCGTGCAGAGGGACCACAGTGCCTGGCTCTGCAGCGGAGAATGCGCACGAACCTCCACGGTGACTTCTGACGGACGGACAGATGCAGACATACCACCAAGCTGGCCACGGGTGTCTGATGTGGCACCTGGGCTCGACCCAGACACCCCAGTCCACACTGCTGATGGCCACGTCCTCTGAGAGAATCCAAACCCTCCTCACAGCCCGGGCCCCCTTCCCCGACACACTGAGCACAGTGTTGACAGGAACTGGGTGCTGTCCCGCTCACGCCCTGCCACCCGCCCCGGCGGGGCCACCGCCACTCCCTTCTAGTTGGCGTTTCCTCCTAGGGAATCTGGCGACAAGAGAAGGCTGGGACTCTGGGCTCTATGATGCAAGTAGAACCGGGGCTCTACTCTCGTGCCCTAACCACACCCCAACACCATCACCGGGGGTTAGGGCTTCAACATGTGAATCTGGGGGACACAAACCCGCAGTTCACAGCAGCCTGTCTGCCTGGGCTCACCTGGTGGGGTGACCCAGACCCACCGGGGGTGAGGGTCCCCGTGCCCTTCTGGGCTGTGTTTGCATCAAGACTGAGGACCGCAGTGTGAAGGGTTCCCCAGGGGATCGCTCGGGGCCAGACCCACCTTCCCTCTGCCCGTCAACAGCAGGCGGCTCACGACCACTTGGCGACCAGGAGCTGCCCACCGCCAATACGACGGTGCCCAGCTGCTCACTGGCATCTTGGCTCAAGGGGTCAGAGCTTGGAGTTTGGTGGGTTCCTTCTGTGTCCCTGGTAGAGGTGTCCCCTGGGACATCTGCTCCCAGAGCCCAGCATGGGGGGTGGGGAGGCCCTCAGAGGGCTCCAAGCCACTCCTGCCCCCACGGCTGGCTCCTGGCCCTGCTGGGTGTTGGTGGAGGCAGGCACTGCAGCAGCGGCCCCCCCCATAGGGACCGTCTCAAACGGAGGCCTCACCCCACACTCTCGGCGGTGCCGGGGGCTGGCGCGTGCGGCTCTGCACGCTCCTGGCCTCCCACGGCTTCCGAGTCCTTGGTGGCGCTGTTCCCGCCTCTGCGCGCCAAGGATCCTAGAACAGATGTCAGACGTTGCAAATTTCACCATGGTGGGAGTTTGATATTTTCGTATTTCTTTACACATATCCTTGGGCTGTGCTCTGGGATTCTGTTAAATTACTTGGTCCTTTTGGGTCTTGCTTTTTTAAGATTTAAGTGGGACCAGAGTAGTGTGTTCTGCGGGCTCATTATTTTCCACCGTGTCCCTCCCCGGGGCCCCATGAATCCTGAGACCTCCTAGTCTGGCTGGTGGGACCAAGCCTACACGAGGACCAGACACCGTCCCCTCTATGCCTCTCGGCTGGCTCTGTCCCTGACCGCAGGCTCCAGTATGCGGACCAGTCCTCTGCTCTCACACGGGACGAGGCTGTCTCCCTTTGTGCAGCATCCAAATTGCCCCGGGGCCAGGGAGGGGGGCACCGGCTCTGCCTCAGTCCCCCCTGTCTGCAGCCCAGAAACTCCCTCAAGGAAGTCAGCGGGCACATGTGGGTCTCACTGTCTCTCAGGGATCCCTGACCTTAGGGGTCAGTGTGCGGGCTCTAGAAAACCACTGTTTCATCTGTTGTGCCTGTTCTAGTGTCTCAGGCCCAGGACAAACTCAGTCCCCATTCCTGTGTTTTGTGCAGCAGCAGAAATGGACCATCCCCCAGAGACCATCCCTCCTAGCTTCCACCACCCCCCCGGATTGCTCTCCGTTCCCTCTGTGTCACTCACTATCTGGTCTGTCGTTCATGTCGCGGCCTTGACTTTGCCCAAATGTCTGGAGGAGCTGCCCACTCTTGGCTCTGAGCCAGGCGCTGAGTCTAGGATTTGGAGCCCAGAGGTTTGGGCTCCTTCCCAGGCTTGCGAGGCCCCCATAACATGGCGGGGGGCCCACGAGCCAGCACATGCAGGCTCCTTCTCTTGAGCCACTCTGTCCCACCAGGGGCAGGGGAGGGCCAGGAGGAGGGGTCTGGAGGCTTCCCTGCCTCACATGAGCCCCAGCCTCCTAGGTTCCAGGAGCCCTGGGCCCCGAGTCTCTGCGCCTGAGGCGTGGTCCACCCACTCTGTCCCGGCTGCTCCGTGACCAGCCTGGTTCTTTCCCACCTCCCCACGTGGGCCAGCGTCTCCCCACCTTCTAACTACAGACTTTGTGGGTGCCTCCCAGCCCATTCTCTCTGATCTTGCAGATTTGTGTGCTTTTTCCCTTTAATTCACTTTGCTGCTCTTACTGGGGTCTCAGGGGCAATCGGAGGTGCGCGAAGGGAAGCCTGGGTGTGGAAAGCCTCACCGTCCGCCGAGAGCAGCCGGGCCTGAGGACTCGTTTCTGCAGCAGCTGCAACGAAATAGTCCTGTGGCTGCACCTGAGGGAAGGAAAAGGAAAGATGAGGTCATTGCTGTCTTGTGTGGTTTTCACAACAAAATCTGGGCACGTGTGAGCGAGTGTGCCAAGGGCCCTCAGCCTCAGCCCGGCCCCGGGGTCTCCCGGGCCCCAACGCCTGGCAGCAGCCAGTGTGGGGTCCCACACGGGAGCAGGGGTGTGGGAGACAGTGGCACCCCCAGAGCCGCGTGAGGCCAAGGACGGGACAAGTCTTCTAACGAACCTGGGATGTCCTGACAGCTGGTGACAGGCAGGCCAAACGTGTTTGTCTTCTTGTCCGGTCTGAAAGTAAGACCCTCCTCCCCTGGATGGGCTCTGCCCCTCCCCAGCAGGCATGCGTCACTCACCTGCCGGGGCACCTGGGAACAGACACCAGGCCTGCGGGGTTACCTTCTGGGCTGGGGGGTGGCACACAGCATGGATAAGCAGGGTCTATGTAGTTTGGAAGATGTGTGTCTGACATCGGGGCAGTTTGCAGTGGAGGACGTCACAAGATGGGACCACACCACCCCCTGCCCGGCCCCTGCCCAAGGACCCACCCGGCAGTGGTGACAGCCCAGCCCCTTGGGAGGGTGGGGCCGAGGCAGCCTGGCCAGGGAGCTGCCCGGGGGCCCGGAGTGCGGGGCAGGGACTCAGAGGCTGGGCACAGGGGCCCAGGAGGACCTGGGGGCTGGGTGACCTCAGAACGTGGCTCCAAACGGGGGGGGGGTGTCTTTTGTTGGGTGTAGACACACCCGCCAGGCAGGAAGCCCCCGTCGGTGTGTGCTAAGGAGCTCACAGAAACAAAGCCAGCAGATTGTAATCGGGATGAAGAATTGTTCATAATCATGGGAAGCTGTGGTTAAGTTTCCCAAAATAGGACTTGTGGGGAGAGATGGGCAACTTAGCACTTGTCATCAAAACAGAGAAAGTGGAAAAAAACCAGCAGCTTAAAAAGAAAGAGCATTTACATTTAAGAAATACATTATCAGTGTGTTTTGCTGTCCCCCGGAACTGCTCTGGCACCATCAATGTCATTCTTGTCTGGAGATGTTCTGAGTGTGTGCGGTGTAGCGTGCCTCGTGACCCGTGTGGTGACGGCGCGTGCCCTGTGACCCTTGAGCCCTGGAGGGGCAGCAGCTGACGAGACCCTGTCCCCGGGATGCCAGCCCGGGGGGCTTGTGCACGTGGACCCATCCCCAGTGTGGGGAAACCCTGACATCCTACCGAGAGCAGAGCGCAGGGCGGCCGCAACCCTTCCGCAGGGACTCGGAGGTGAGCAGCCCCAGGCCCCCAGTGATGGGCGGCGATGAGATCCCCAAGATCCTGGAGGACAGAGTGGGAAACCGGCCCTTCTGCGAGGACAAGAGCGGCAACCGTCCTGAGGCCCCCCTGCCCCCCCGTGAGGACGGGAGCAGCAGGAGTCCTGAGCACCGCCCACCCCACCCCCTCCCGACAAGGACGGGAGCAGCAGCCATCCTGAGCCCCCGCAGGACAGGAGCAGGCAGTCCCTCCCTGGCCAGACCGTGGGAGAGACGCAAGGACCCCGGACCAGCTTCCACCACCAGCCCCGGAGAGCCCGGCAGAGCCGATACTCTGGACCCGATGGGCCGCTTGCCCAGCGTGAGCTAAAGGAGGCCCTAACTGGCACGTGTGCCTTCCGGAATGCTCTCTGACCTGCAGGGTGGGCGCTCTGTGGCCCACAGAGCAGAGGTTCTCCTTGGACCACAGCTGCAAGGGAGACCCCCAGACCCGCGTGAATGTGCCTACTTCATGACCCTTGGTCTGGGCAGCCGGGTCGCTTTTCTGGGACCCGCTGTGCCCCACACGCGTCAGGACAGGGCCGCACCCCCCAGCTCTCCTCCAGGCCCTCTGCAAACAGGTGTCCCCGTCACACATCTTGGGCAGAAGGAACCGACGCTCCAACACACTTTGAAAAGAAGGAAGAAGCGTGATAATGTGAAGGCTAAATTTGGTCTTAATTACTTTGAACAGAATACACCCCAGGGAGAAGGGATCTTTTTCTAAGACTTCGCAGCGTCAGGAGAGAGAATGTCTGCGAACAACCCGTGCTGGGGCCCCGGGGCCTCCCTGCCTGGGAACGACCTTCCTCCCGAGAGGAATCCTGAACAGACGTGGCCCTCAGGACGGCGGCCGCGGTGAGGGCATGGGGACCGTGACCAGGGCGGCAGCCAACCATCCCCCACCTCGGGGCCCAGAAGCCGGTGAGTGGACCGGGCTGGATTCTTCCCTTGGAGAAGCCGAGAGGCCCCGGAGAAAAGGCCCGCGGATGGCCATGGGGCCACCAGGGCTCGGCCCTCCAGCCAGACAGGGCTGCCCAGGAGCAGAGCAGCACCGGAAATGATGGCCGCAGTGCGGGAGGGCTGGCCCAGCAGCGCCGTGAAGCGGGGGACCTTTTGGGGTACCGGGGAACCCCCCCAAAAGTGCATGGGGGCGCCGAGCAAAGCAGAGCGTGCATCTGGGGGTCTCGTGAGACAGCAGAGAAAATGCGGGGATGGGTCTCAGGATGACAGAAACCCCACTGCTGAAGAATCCTGTCCCTAGCAGTCACCCGGGGAGGGGGTGGGGGGAGGACGCGGCCCAGCCAAGCCTCCAGCCACTGGGACAAGAGGCCGGGGCCAGGCACTGGGACCCGGGGGGCTTCCAGGGGCCAGGCAGGAGCCGGGAGAGGAAATGCCACAGCCACACCGCAGGCACTGTTCACCCCTTGCGGTGAGCAATCCACCTTCTCAGCGTGAACGCCATCCCCTTATCTGGTTCCAGAACATTCTCACGGTCCCGAAAACAACCCGTCCCTATCAGCCACTGCTCTGCCGCCTGCCTCTGGCTCTGCCTGTTCCCGACATGGCCCCACGTGGACCTCCTCGCCCGGTGCTGGGGGCAGCAGCGCCTTGCCAGCCCCACATCGGGGTCCCTGGCCACCCACACACACCAGTGGCTCGAAGGAACTGCAAGTTTTCACTCAGCTCTGGGGGACACGCAGCTCGATGCCACCGTTTCTGGGAGTTCAGCTGACAGTGGAAAGCCAAGGACTGGTGACAGACCTCAGGCGTAGTCACGGAGATCCACCTTCCAGGGCCAGCATCTGTCACTGAGGCCTTGATGATGAGAAGAGAATGTGAGGGAAGTGTTGGCAGGCGTGGGGCAGACGTCCGTGTCTCTGTCTCTGTCTCTCTGCCTATCTCTGTCTCTGTCTATCTCTATCTCTGTGACTCTGTCTGTCTGTCTCTGTGTCTTGCACACACTGGCCTTGCAGGTAAACCCACCACTTGCTGATGGGGAGTTGTGGGCTGCTGACGCCCTCAGTCACGCTGCATCTGGCAGGTTCGAGGGAGTCAGGCGGGAACAGCAGATGGGCTTTAGGGTCCCAGCTCCCTTGGGGTTATTTTGTAGGTTTGTTTTCAACCACGTCTTTCTCGTTGATCCACTCAGCAAACACTAAGCGGACACCGTTAAGTGGACCAGGAGGGACACTCCTCGACCCGCCCGTGGGGCCAAGGTCAGGACATGTCGTGTGCTTATTGGCCGTGCCATTTCTTCTTTGGCGAAATTTCTGCTCAAGTATTCGTCCACTTTATTTGGGTTATTTTATTGATTAATTGTAGACGTTCTTTATGTACGGTGGATACAAGTCCGTCATCAGACACATGGCTTGCAAATATTGCCTCCAGTCTGTGGCTTGCCTTGTCACTTTCAAAATGATGCCTTTTGAAGTCCAATTGACCAGTTTTTTCTTTAATCACTCATGTTTTGTGTGTCACATCTAAGAAATCTCTGCCAAACCCAAGGTCTGGAGTATCACTCCCGCGTTTCTTTTTAAGGGCTTTATGAGTTGAGTTTGTTCACTTAGGTCTTTGATCCATTCTGATCAAATTCATCCTTTTTATATAAATTCCTCTTTTCGCACATGGTGACCAACGGTTCCTCCTCGTGTATTGAGAAGGCCGTTCTTTCCCCCCTGGAATTGCTTCCGTGCCTTTGCTGAAAATCAATTGCCCGTAAGCATGAGGGTTTATCTGTGGCTCTCAGTCGTGTTCCGCTGACCCGCACGTCTGTCCTCGGCAGGAACCGCAGGGCCCTGGCGGCTGCAGTGAGTTGTCCCACTTTCTTTTCTAAGACCGGCTGTTCTGGGTCCTCTGCGTTTCCATAGAACAGATTACGTCATCAGCTTCCGAGGAATCTCTTGTCTTTGTACTTCTGGTGTTCACACTTGGCCCGAGTTCTCTCCATCCTGAACATCGGTCTCAGGTCTGTGAGTCCACAGCTGTGATGCATGTGGTCTGGCCCTGTGGTGGCTAAGTGGCCACTGGAAACAGGGCCCTGGTCCCCCATGCCAGGGTCTGGCCAGTGTCCCCTGGGCTCGCTCACTGGGTGCGTGATGTCCCCCAGCAAGGGTGGTGGATGACAACCAGACCATCTAAGTGCCAGCGGGATGGGCCCGAGGGCACACGGTGGGCTCAGCCCTCTCACCAAACAGCTTAGTAAACTCAGCTCGTTCAACCAGGTGGGTTTTAATTTTCTTTTTTAAACAGCCTCATAAGGAAATGCGGAAGCTTTTACATCCCTCCATTCTGCCTGCCATCTAGACCAGGGTGAGAACGGCCAGAAGCTTTGGTCTGGGGACAAGTCCAACGTCCCTGCCTCGAGCCTCAGGCCCGGACACAGACAGCAGACAGCCAGCAGGCTTGCCACACTGGCACTCTGCCCCCAGGTCACCGGCCTCCTTCAGAGAAGCACATAAGCATGGCCTTGCCAAGCCGCTAAAGGAAGAACGGCTCAGCCAACCAACGTGGGCGCCCACACGTTGCCACAGATGTCAGAAACTCCTCTGCTCACCTCGAGCCCGGGTCTGGTCTGGTTTGCCCCCGTTTCCAGGTCGACATAATGGAAAATTACTCTCCTCGTAATACTAAATTACATGGAGACACCTTCCCCACATCGTCTTTCTACTGTTCGAAAGCATTAACACTGTGCATAGTTAATCCGCAAGGTGTTAAACACACAGCTTCTGTGCTGTGTGTCAGTGTCCCTCATGCACAACCTCCCGGTGCTGCTTGGGTTTTATTTTCTCTATTTCTGTTTTGTTTGTGGTTTTCTCTAGATTTGCATTTTGTACACTTGCAAAATACTTTTCAGGGAGGTTTTAAAAGAATCATTTTTGCCTTGGAGTAAAAACAAAGAACGCTCCTGCTAAAAGTGCCAGTAAACTAGACGTGCTGACTCACACTGAGAATTTTCCGTGGCTACTGGGTTTTAACCGCCTAGATAGAGGAATCATTTTTGACAATTGGGCCTGAACTGTTTGGTTTTATTTGTTTATTTATTTATTTATTTTAACATTTATTTATTTTTGAGACAGAGAGAGACAGAGCATGAACGGGGGAGGGGCAGAGAGAGAGGGAGACACAGAATCAGAAGCAGGCTCCAGGCTCCGAGCCGTCAGCCCAGAGCCCGACGCGGGGCTTGAACTCACGGACCGCGAGATCGTGACCTGAGCTGAAGTCAGACACTTAACCGACTTAGCCACCCAGGAGCCCCTAGGCCTGAACTGTTTGTGCGCGGAAAGTAGCCCTGACAGCAGGACGTTTTTCCCAGCGCGTGGACTGGGGGGTGGGGGACGAGGTGTCGTCTCCACCACATGCACCCCACCCCCACCGTAGCCAGGGCCCCAGACCTCACCACGCCCACTTGACGGGCAAGGACTGGCCCTGATCACACAGCACCAGGATAGGAGCCCCCAGGCGGTGGGACCATGAGAGCGGCCAGGGCACAGGGTCACCCACTCTCCACACTCACCCTGGGGTGCAGAGGCGGCCCGGCCCCAGCAGGGAGGGGGTCCGGCATCCTCACACCCGCCCCTCCGCTGCCCTACACTCGTCAGGGTGCTGACAGAACCCACAGAGCGGCCGGCCACGGGGAGGAGGCCCACGGAGGATGCATGAAGCCCGCCGTGCCCGCCATATCTCCTGGAGGCCCCCTCACCTGCCGCCCTTCTGGCCAGGGGACAGGCCTTTGTGGCCTCCAGGTAGGGCCGGCTATGTGGTTTTCGAGGTCCGGTGCAAGATGAAAATGTGGGGTCCTTGTTAAAAACTTATGAAGAATTTCAAGACGGCAACAGCAGAGATTAGACCAAGCGTGGGGTCCTACTGAGTGGGGGCCTGTGTGTCTGCCCAGGCCGCAGCCCCGTGACGCCGGCCCTGCCCTCAGGGGTCCCCGAGGCAGGACAGGGTGCCATCAGGCGTGTCTCTGGGCAAAGCCCACATTTGGGGAAACGTTCTCCCCCCGAACCCCAAGAACCCTCCTCCTAGTGACGGCCCCTCTTGTCCTTGGCACCAGGGTGGGGGAGCCCTGGGGACAAGTAAAGACCACCGATCTGCTACCGGCCGGGATGTCTGGTGCCACAGGTGACAGCTGCTGGCCTTGCATGGTGGGAACAGCAGCTTCAGGTAGGGCAGGACCCGGGCGATGGTGCCCAGCGCCCCACGGATGGGCCGCAGTCCCCACCCCCATCATCTCTGAGGGGCTGTTCCATAAGCCCTCCCGCCAAATCCTCTCATCATTCCCACAGGCTTTGCTCAAGAAAGGGAATTACTTAGGAGACTAGAGTTCTTCCTGCCATGGTGACTTTCACGCCTTCCTCTGGGTTATCGCTTGAGGTTTTCCACAAAACCCACCCTGGAAGGCGGGCAGGAGGCTTCCAACGCTGCACGTGGGGCTGGCACGCTGGACGTGGCTCCACGAGCCCTGGAAGGTGTGGGACGGAGAAGCCTGCCCGGGGCACCTCTGGCCCGAGCTTGGGTCCTTGTCCGCCTGGAACGGGCAGCCTGGCCCCGCACGCCGAGCACGCTCCCGCAAAGGTGGCGGGGGCAGCAGGGACGCGCTCACGGAGTCGCCTACCGAGGTCACTGCCAACGCGTAGGCACAGAGCACCTCCCGGGTGAAAGCCAAGGACGGGCTAACGTCTGTGCAGCTCTCAGACCAGGCCCAGCAAACAGGAAGAGGAACAAATGAGTGTGTGTGCCTGCTGGGCTATGGAAAGCTGGCTCGTTCTGGAAAGGCTTCACGGCTGCCAATGGAGACACCGGAAAACAGCAAAAATAAATGGCCAAGAACAAGAGAAAGCCAGCGGGAGGGGCGGCTGGGTGTGCAGGGCCTCCCGGGGCCGGCGCGCTCACGGGTGGTTACGAGGAAGGGGTAGGGCCTCTGGTCTCAGGGCACACGGTCCCCGTGGTGTCCCCGGCTCCAGCCCGTCTGCAGACCGAGACCCGGTTCCGGTTGCCGCATCCGCCAGACGGGCAGGGATCCCACGGCGTTTGGTGCCCGGCAGCATTTGGTGTGTGTGCCAGGCCGTCTCCCCTGCACCCCCAGCCCCCGCCACGCTCGCGGCCCCTCGTGGGTGGGCTCTAGGTCACTCCTAGGTGACGCTCAGCTAATGGGAGCCCCTTCGGGGGTGGAGAGTGTCCCTCTCGGGGGCCGAGGTGGGGTCGGCGGCCGAGACAGGAACTGGAGGCCCCGATTCCGAGGATTCCGAGTTCGGGCGAAGCGCTCCACAGGCAGGAGTATGTTCCGTCGGGGCGCCCGCGAGCGGCCTGGCTCTTCTTCCCGAGCCGCAACTGGGCAGAGGCTCCGGGGACGGTGGCTTCGGCCTGAGTGGCCTGAGTGGCAGCGGGAGGTGGAACTGGTCCGTGGGGCAGCAGAGAGCGCCCCCATGCGACCACTGTGTCCTGTGGCGCACGAAGGCCAGCACGGCGGTATTTTCACCACTGTTGTTTGCAAATCAGGAACTTCAGAAACAGGGGAGAAGTCCCCGGGGTGAGGGCCCCCAGGCTCCAGGCCCCGCGGCCTCCTCTGGGGCGTCCTCACCCTACCCTGACCGAAGGCCTCGGCCGGGCAGGGTCAGAGCTGCGCGGGCAGAGCCACGAGCTTGGAGGGCAGCACTCAGCCGAGAACCTGCCGGGCGTGCGGCCAGACCGCGTCCGGGATGGAGGCTGGCCCTAAATCTCCGCGAAACCCTCTCCAGTCCCTTCCGGGGTTCAGATGGAAACGGTCTGCAACCAGCTTCCGGATGCTTCGAAAGCGAGTTTCCTGACTGCCCCCGGAACAAGAACGTGCGGTGCGGGCCAGTGGGTGAGGGCCTCTCACTGCGTGAACCCAGAGCTCTGAGCGGGGGGAGGAGGCCGGCCGGCCCAGGCGTCCTGCTCTGGGGACACTCAGGTCAGCGTTCTTGCGATTGATGAGGTGGAGACGTCCCGACCAGGATACACACGAGCCAGCCTGGGCGGCCAGAGCTCCGTCCCTGGCCCCCGCGGGTGCAGAGTCTGGCCGGGGGCCAGCCTGCCGTCTTGCTGCCAGGCTCTGGGACACGCAGGTTCGTCCCAGAGGAAGGAGCTCCCCGAACCACTGGTCTGCCACCGGCTCTTTTCAGACACACCGAAGCCTGTCGTCGCCTCTGCTCTGTGACGGGCACCCTCCCCGGGCGCACACAGCCGGGGGATCTGCTGAGACCAGGAGCATGCCATCCTCCCCGAGCAGAGCTCGCGCTGTGTCTGGGCTCACTCGGCGGGACCGGATGCCTCCCCCCAGACCCAGACACGCTGCCACAGGACACGTTTTCTGCGTGGCCCCCTCTGGGAGGAGTGGAGGCAGTTAGGGCAATGGTGAAATCGTGCCCTGATGTTGTCACCACCCACCAGCCACCGTGGCCTTTGTGCCCGTGGACACAGTCGTGGACGTGACCCGTGGTGTGCCACATGCTTAGTGACCAAGGTCAGGCACAGATGTTGTCTTGGGCCGGGAAGCTTCTGTGACCTTCTTCGGGAAAAGTGAATTCTTCAACACGTGGTGCCTGAGGCCGTGCCTTACGCCCCGTTCCCGGTTTTGAGCCCAACACACGATTTCATCTCAAAAGGCAAGAAGCCGTGGAGCATCTCCTCTGTCCCAGGTCACCGTGACCCTCAAGCTGCCCACATGGAGACGGACCACTCACCGCGCAGTTGGGAGCTGCCTGGCGCCCGCCCCCGCGGGTGTCACGCGTGGACCGGAGCTAAAGCAAGTGGGTTGGCGCAAAAGGAAGGCGCTGCTTTGCCGGAAGAGAATCCCCTTTCCTGCCTTCACAGGCACCGCGACCAGTGAGCAGACAAGGCCAGAGTCCTGGGGAGACCCGCCTCCTGCCGCCGCCTCCCTCGCCCCCTCCCTCCGCCCCGGTGGACACAGACACACTGCCTGACTCGCGGATAAAGAAGGAACTTCATTGGGTCCGTCTGCAGCTGAGCGAGTGCGGGGCCCAGGGCTCGTGAAGTGCCAGGCCGGCCCCCGAGTTTCTGGCCCAGGGGAGCCCCTCGAGGGCCCCCAGGTGGCACCACGGGCCCAGGGGCCCAACCCGAGAACCGCTGGCCAGGTGACTGTCCCGTCCCCTAGGGGGTCTGACCTCCCGCATGCTTCACCTGCAGACAAGGAGCCTCCGTGGCCGAGTCCCCTGAGCCCACGGCTGCGCCCCAGGTGACACTGCACAGGGGGCTCGATCACTCCGCTTGAATGCCGCCAATGAAGGTCTACACCGAATTTTTACATCGTGGTTTCAGGCCCTTTAGCAATTGGCTCAGAGAGGAGAGCGTGTGTCAGCGAGGTCCGCAGCTGTGACAGCCCCTCAGGCGGACGGGGGCGATGGCTCCTTCCTGGCCAGTGGCCTCTGGCCGCCCCAGGGAGGGAGAGGGAGAGAGCACCGCGTCCCTCCACCAACCCGGAGAAGCACGGAGCTTGCCAGCCGGGTCTCAGCTGCACGTGCGATGGGTCCCAGCTGGGCAGGGACGGGCGCTCGGTTCCACAGGAACGACACGCCGAGGCCACATGCTCTCAGGGAGCGGACGTGGCACACACGCAGCTGAGGACACAAGAAGCTGCCGTGTGCGGTGCCCACGCGGGTCTGGGTGGTGAGCAGGGTCACGGGCATCCTGAGGTCAGGCGTTTCCCTACGCGGCTAAAACGCCCTTAGACCACAGTGTTCGCACGCAAAGCTGTGGCCTAGACGCAGCTCCCTAGACCGGGGTCGCCCTGCGCCGGGGGCAGTGGGACCCCGGACATCCCGCGGGAGGAGGGGGACGCCCGCGAGGCTCTGGTGCTGGCAGCTGTGCCGCAGGCGCCCAGCCGTCCTGGCGGAGACTTCTGGAAGGACGTCATCTCGTCCCTCTGTTCATGAAGAAACGCACACGCAGAACTTTGGGGAATCCGGAAAACTGTGGAGGAAACAGTCGCCACAGGTGGGACGTGAGCAGCGCGGGCCTTTAGGAAGCTGGCTAGTGCCACTGCGAAGCCACCGCCACCACGTGGCCCCGTGGGCGTTTGCACTCCAGTGTGCCTGGCTCCCCCCGCCCGCCCACTCCCTGCCGCCAGCGGGCGGAGGTGACCTGGGTCCTGCTGACGTGGAACATGCCACAGCCCGGCCCTCACTCCGACACCCGCCAGCGCGGACACCTGCCCTGAGCGGGGCAGGGGAAGGAATCACAAAACACGTGGCCAGAGGAGGAAAGCTCCAGAACTGACCGGCAGAGTTCCGAGGGCGGCTCCGAACAGGGAAAACTGCCAAACCCTGAGCCCTTGAGGCACCAGAACCAGCTGTGCCGCCCTCAAGGGTGAGGGTCCTCAGGGGGGCGTGGGGTGTCGGCCCCTGCCGAGGCTTCTCCTCTGGCCGTCACAGCCAGGCCACCACCCTCGGGTCTAATCACTACATCACCCGGCCGGCCCAGCCAGGGTGGAGGTGCGGCCAGGCCGAGGTCGTGCCGCCGGCCACGGGGATGAGAAGGGGGAGGCTGTGAGTCAGGGGCTGGGGAGGCGGGACTTGGGGTTGACTGCACCCGCTGGCCAGGCGGTCAGGGGTCGCCTCGTGGGGTCAGGGGGACGCAGCCTCGAGATGGCTGTCTGGAGAGCCACAGTCCGCAGCACTAGGCAGGGTCTGCAGGGGGGCCCTGAGGGAGCCGGGCGCCCCTCACGGCCTGCCCTCCCTCGGAGGCCCCGGCAGGGATGGGGGAGAAGGCACCCAAGCCCTGAGGTGAGATGGTCCCTCCCCACGTGCCGTCTCACCTGTCTGTCCACAGGGGCCTCGGGCTCGGACGCCCCCGCACAAGGCCCCACCCTCCCTGTGGGTCAGTTGGACTAACGTCCCGCGGCCCAGCGTCGGGCCTGCGGCTCTGTCTCCAGACTAACAGCCAGCTCCACAGAGGGTGCGTCAGGAGCACCTCACTAGAGCTCCCTGGAGGAAGAAAGCACCTCGACGCGCGGGATGGCCCATATCATGACCAATGAAATACTCACCAAAAAGCAAAAGCAGCACGTTTCTCTGGTTAGTTAAAACAGTGCATCTTCCTGGTGCGGCCGTGCGCCTCTGTGTGAGCAGGTTCCCCGCGCTGGCTGAGGCGGGACCCAGCTCAGGCAGGTGACCCGAGGGGCTCCCGGGCTCCCGGTGGGATCCTGCCTGGCGGTGAGGCCTCCGGGCTGGGGGGGCTGCCAGGGGGGTGCTGGGCCGGACCACGTGACCACAGATCCCAGGAGGAGGCATGGCGGCCTCGGGGGCGAGCACGGTTTGTGAGAATGACCCCGCAAAGGCTGGTGGGCCTGACGGCCAGCCCAAGCGCCCAGGCGCGGTCCCCAGGGAAGGCTCTGGGCCTTGTTCCCAGGCCGGGGCTGGGAGGGTCCGTTCAGCAGGGAGGAGCGTGCTGGGGCTCACCTTTGGAGAAATGAGAAAGAAGAGTTTGTGTCTTCCCTCAACTGCGTGAAACGCTGGAACGTGTCACCCAGAGGACTTCCCAAACTGCCAGTGGGCAACATCGTTACCCCGCTTGACAGCTGGGGGAGCTGGGGCAGGAGAGGTGACCTGCCTGATTCCCGGGCTCGGGGCGGCTCCAAGGGTCTGCACACAGGATGGGGGTCTCACATGCGTGGCCATTCACGTGGACATCGTTGGAAGGGCCACAGCATCCGGGCTTGGGCCTGCGGAGCGGGGCCCGGACCCACACTCATTTCCTCCTCCTCCTCCTGGCTGCGCGCCCCGGGGCCAGGGATCCTGCGGGCACAGGGACCCCCCAGCTGAGGGAGGTGGAGCCCGGGCCTCCCTGTGCTAGACTGTGACCCCACACACTGCACATCCGCTGTGGGCGACCCACTCGCCCCAGGGCCCCGAGTCCCGCTCCTGCAACCGGGCCCTGAGGCCCTCCGGGGGACACCTCACCAGGCATTTCCCGCTGGGGCCCCAGGACCGCTCCGGAATAGCGACGTCCCTGGATCCGAGCTGACCCTGCCCAGGGGTCCGGGGGTCACGGGGGGCCCCGCACATCACCGCCTCCACAGCGGCTTGGGCCTCCTACACCCACGATCTGGGTCAGGGCAAAGGGGTGAGTGTGGCCCCACGGAGCCCATGGGATCAGCTGACAGTGGGCTCCTGTGCCTGTGATCGCCCGGACCTTCTCCCCGACCCCAGTCCCTGCCTGTCCCTCCAGGGGCCCCTGAGCAAGCCAGTCTGTTTCAGCGAGGCCTCCAGACCTGCTGCACCAACAACGTGTGACGTCTGACCCAGCCGCCCTGCGTCCTGCGGTCCTGGGGTCCCTTGCATGGGCACACGGGGCGCTGACGGCCGTTCCGCTTGGATATACGGCCGACCCTGGCACAGGGCCGCCGCGGGGGCAGTCCTCTGCTGAGTCGGCGTTCAGACGGAACCTGGTACCTGAATGTTCACAGCGGCCAAAGGCTGGAGACAGCCAACGCCAGTTTGTTCGTGGGTGAACAAACGTGGGGTGCCCACTCGAGAGGTGTGACTGGCCTCGGCTGGAGGTGCTGGTCATACCACAGCTGAGGGGAACCTCAGGAACATGGGGACCGAGGAACGGGCACCAAGGCGGAACCCGTGTGTGACCCCAGCTGTGGGAAAAGCCCAGAACAGGCAAACCCAGAGGGCAGACGCGGCACAACCCGAGAGAGTTTGGGGGTCGGCAGGGGGAGGCCGGGAAACTTCTGGAAGCAACAGGTAGAATCTGACTCCACCTCATAAGCTGGGACTGGCTCCTCCGGGCTCTCCTCCGGAGGCCCGGCCCCTGGAAGAGACACCCAGGACACGCGGGGAGCCAACAGACTGCCGGGGCCCCTGCCTCGTGCCCTGCATGCAGACGGCATCATATAAATGCTCACTGCCCCGTGCTGCTGTGGGTCCCTCCTCATGTGTGGCATCTTGTCCTCTAAACATAAACGCCCAGGTGTGGGCGGCCCCCTTCACCGGGCAGCGAGCTTGGCAGGCAGGAGGGTCCTGGGATTCGGGGAGACCACGGACATCACACGCCCTCAGTGGCGCAGACAGATGACAAGGGTCACAGAGATCAACTCTAGCCTCTGGTGTGGGGATCACAGAGTCTTTGGTGTGGAGAGCGTTGGGGTCACGCTCTTATGGCAGGAAACTGTCATGAAGAACAAAACGGCCAGTGTCCCGACAGATAGGCCGCCATCCCTGTGCACAGGCCGCGTGTCTGCTCTAGGGGACCTGGTCCTCTCTGCGCCGGGACAGCCAGTGCGTGGCCAGGGCCAGTCAGACGCAGGCGTCCACTGAGAAGGGAGGCAGGAAGGCGTGTGCAGTTCACACAGCAGTGTTGCTGAGCAAGCAAAACGAGACACTGACAATCCAACCAGCAGGTGCGAGACCCGGGCGCTCCCAGACGGCCCCGCCTCCTGGGCGTTGTCCAAGCAGCCAGGACTCAGAACTGGAAAGACTCGGGTTGGAAGAACCTTCTGGAATGGCTGGTTGGAGAGGTGCTGGGAGCAAACACGTCTCCTTGCCGAGCGTCTAGGCACCGCGAAGGTGCCTCGTCCCAGGACAGGCCCCCCGGCAGAGAGGAGCCACGTGTCCGGCAACTTCCACTGGGACAGACGCCCACACCCGGCTTCTGCGACGACCCGATCGGCAAGGCTCCGGGGCTGCCGACCCGAACCCTCACACCCTGCTCTTCACAATCCAGGTGCCGTGTGGACACAGCGGGGCAGGAGCCACAGCCAAGCTGCTCCGCTAACTTTTCCTGCTGCCTGGGGCCGGCCAGCGTGCCTCTCCTGAGGCTCTGAGGGGCCTGGGGACCCGGCTCTGGTCACGGGGTTGTCACTGCCCCCGTCACGTTTGTCCCCAGGACCCCACGAGGGTGAAGGCTCAGGCATTTTCTCCCAGAGACTAGGGAGCACGCTGTACACAATTGTAGCCAGAGATGCCAGGCCCTGGAGGCGTGGCCGTGTGTGAGAGGCCCTGGGAACCCCCAAAGCCAGCCGGAGCCAGGGCAGCTCACGATGTACCTCGCCAACCAGTAATGAGTCACAGCCAAGTGAACCCAGGAGAGGCCCAGGGGAGGCCCAGGGGAGACCCGGGGATGGCCCAGGGAGGCCCAGGAGAGGCCCAGGGGAGGCCCAGGGGAGGCCCAGGGGAGGCCCAGGGGTGGCCCAGGAGAGGCCCAAGCGAGGCCCAGGGGAGGCCCAGGGGTGGCCCAGGGGAGACTCAGGGGTGGCCCAGGGGAGACCCAGGGGTGGCCCAGGGGAGACTCAGGGGTGGTCAAGGGGAGGCCCAGGAGAGGCCCAGAGGAGGCCCAAGGGAGGCCCAGGGGTGGCCCAGGGAGGCCCAGGAGAGGCCCAGGGGAGGCCCAGGGGAGGCCCAGGGGAGGCCCAGGGAAGGCCCAGGGGAGGCCCAGGGAGGCCCAGGAGAGGCCCAGGGGTGGCCCAGGGGAGGCCCAGGGAAGGCCCAGGGGAGGCCCAGGGGAGGCCCAAGGGAGGCCCAGGGGAGACCCAGGGATGGCCCAGGGAGGCCCAGGAGAGGCCCAGGGGAGGCCCAGGGGAGGCCCAGAGGTGGCCCAGGAGAGGCCCAGGGGAGGCCCAGGGGAGACCCGGGGATGGCCCAGGGAGGCCTAGGAGAGGCCCAGGGAGGCCCAGGGGAGGCCCAGAGGTGGCCCAGGAGAGGCCCAGGGGAGGCCCAGGGGAGACTCAGGGGTGGCCCAGGGGAGACCCAGGGGAGGCCCAGGGAAGACTCAGGGGTGGTCAAGGGGAGGCCCAGGGGAGGCCCAGGAGAGGCCCAGGGGAGGCCCAGGGGAAGCCCAGGGGTGGCCCAGGGGAGACCCAGGGGAGGCCCAGGGGAGACTCAGGGGTGGTCAAGGGGAGGCCCAGGGGAGGCCCAGGAGAGGCCCAGAGGAGGCCCAAGGGAGGCCCAGGAGGGGCCCAGGGGAGGCCCAGGGAGGCCCAGGGGAGGCCCAGGGGAGACCCAGGGGAGACCCAGGGGAGACCCAGGGGAGGCCCTGGAAGAATGAGTCCTCTGGAAGAAGGCAGCTGCAGGACTGGGACAGCAGCAGAGCCACCAGGAAGGCCTGCACCCCCAAGCCAAGCCCTTAGGGGAGGCCTAAGCGAGGCCCAGGAGAGCCCAGGGGAGGCCCAGGGTGGCCCACGAGAGCCCTAGGAGAGGCTTAGGTGCCACCACTCTGAGCCAGCTACTAGGTATCCTCTGGGATGCCTGATTCCCACAGTAAACCAGGACCCTCGGTGAGAACAGCAGGACCAGGACAATAGGACCCTAGGGCCCTACCACCCTACATCCAGGAATGTCCCAAAGCATGACGGGTGCTTTGCCGGTCGAGTGTGTCCTCTTACATTTGGACAGGGCTGCAACGTGGCCGTGTGCCCCTGCTTGACCTGGAGCCGGCAGGAGGCCAGGACAGTGCAGAGGGCAGCAGGCTGTGTCCAGAAATGAAGCTCAGCCTGGACGTGTCCCAACGCCAACTTGTGATCCCAGCCTCATGTGGCAGCTTTTATGCCTTCCTTTTACTGGAAACACTACCTTCCCAGACAGTAAAGAGCCACTCTGACGGCCGTGGGTCGGCTGCTCCCTCCCTGAATCCGGGCTGGCACTGGGCTTGGCTTGGGGGTGCAGGCCTTCCTGGTGGCTGGGCTGCTGTCCCAGTCCTGCGGCTGCCTTCTTCCAGAGGACTCACTCTTCACACAGGGGTCATTGCGGGGAGGTTCTGGAGCCCTCTGGGCCAAGCACAGAGCACCCGGGCCATGCCCCGCCCCGCCCACGAGGGACCCCGGGAGGAGGGCCGGCCCCCCGCCCCGAGGCTTCTGTGCATGAACCCGAGGAGCTCCCAGTCCAGGCTGACCCAGCCGGTGGGCCCGCCAGCCTGCGAGCTTGCCTGTGGTTGCTGTCTACACTCACCACCTCATTTCACAAAGACCACGAGGCGGGAGAATGCACAGCAGAGCAAGAAAGACACGCGGGGGGCGGGGCTCAGGCTGGGCTGAGAGCTCATGCACAAGCTCGGGGGAGCGGTGGCCGGGCTGAGAAAAGCGTGTCCTCCACGTTCGGGTAGGGGTAGGTCTGCTGACCAGCCCCGCCTGCACCCCCCGGGGACCCTGAACTGCCGTTTTGAGCTGATCCCCGTGCTGGCCCAGAGGGACGGCTGCCGCTCCCGTGGCCCCAGCTCCGTAGGCGCCACCACCCCCCGCGCGCTGGGACCACGAGAAGCACCGGCGGAGTCACGGTGCAGGACCCTCATCTACAACAGCTGCCTCATCAGCCGGGACGGTCCCCTCGTGGGCTCTCCTGGCTGTGAGAGGGCGAGGCCTGGAGAAGCCACCCAGGCTCTGCCACCGCTGTGGACCCGCCGAGCTCAGGGCTCAGGGGGCTGGTCGGGTGCCCTCAGAAGGGCGCTCTGTGCCAGATCACCCCCAGCACCCCCCACAGCTCAGCTGTCACCCTCGGAGGCTGGGGGGGAGGGGGGGGCGGGGCGAGGCCCAGAGATGGTGGGCAGAGTTGCCCGCACGAAATGCCAAAGATGGATGGCACAGGTACCCCCATGCGCATGCGCACGACACAGGCACGTGCGTGTACAAATGCACACGAGACATTCACGCACTCGTGTGCACACACGCTCATGCACAAGAACGCTCCCGTGCACACACACGTCACCAGCTGCCATGGCAGGGTGGCTCATCCTGGAGTCGGCTCACTCACTCACCGGCAGGGAGGAGGGGACGCGACGGCTGCGTGGGGACGCTGGGCAGTGCCCTGTGGACTCCTGCTGGACCCTCGCTTGGGGAGAAGAGAATCTCCCGACCTGACTGCCTCCTCCCTACATTAAAATCAGGATGGTCCATCTGATTTTCAACACTACGATTTTATACAGGTGGGGGTTTTTTTCTTTTTTTTTTTAATTTTTTTTCAATATTTATTTATTTTTTGAGAGAGAGACAGAGCATGAGTGGGGGAGGGGCAGAGTGTTTTTTTCTTTTAAGAAAAAAATAAAGGGATTCTTCTACTCGGAAAAGATACGATTTTGCTTTTGTAAAATCTATAGACGATCCCCTGTGACTTCGCTTTTGTTCAGTGCGGCTCATTGAGCTACGAGGCTATAGCTTCCTTCTGACGGCTTCATGTCAGACGTCAGTCGAGTTTGCCCAGCGAGACGCACTTTCTGAACAAATGAAAAAATACATTTCGCAGATTTGGATAAAAGGCAAAGGTCGCTTGGGTGGAAACGTTTTCCTTTCTGTGCGTGTGGTAACTATGTGCATCACAGACTCTCACAAGATTCCTTCCAGCACCTTCCAGGCTGGCTGTCTTCGGTGCTGAGTGTGGATCCCGCCGTGAAGACAGCACCCTGGTTTGAGGAAGGTGGCCCTCAGCATGTGGGCACCTGCACCCACCCCCCCGCGGTGGCCTGGGCGTGGTGTCCCAGCGTCGGCACCCTCCTGGGGCCAGGGGACGGTCGAGGCCTCGGGGCGTCCCATTGCCCCAGGCTCTGCAGCAGACCCGGAGCCTGGAGCGGCCACCTGCACACACACCTGACACGGCCCCGGCCGGAGAACAGACTAGAGACACACGTCGTGCTCACGCAGCTGCTGTGTCCCCGACAGCACCTGCACTACTGGGCCCTGGCCGGGGTTGTCTGTCGCTCTGCCCCCCAGGCGGCCCGCTCTGTGCCTCCTACGGGGCCGAGGGCTAGTCGGACTGTGCCCTGCAAGAGGACAGCAGTTCAATGACACTGGCCACCCAGGCAGCGAGGCAGGGCCGAGCCCGCGGGTGACTGACTACGAGCTTGGGTCAGCCTGGAATCCCGGGGCCAGATGCCCGGGGGCCGAGGGCCTGCCGGCCAGGCCCCAGGATGCGGTCCGATGCGTCCCAGCCACTCGGGCAGCTGGCCAGGAGCCCCCTCACACCCCAAGTGGAAACCCCACTGTCCCTTGTCGTCCTGTGGTTGGAAGTCACCGTGGCCCAGACAGGACAAGGGACTCCGTGGTCAAGGACAGTCGCCTTCTCTTCCTGCTGGTGGCAGTGGCTGGGGTAGGTGCAGGGCTCAAAGGGAGCAGTGGGTCATTCCCCAGGTATTTGCGGACAGCCTGGAACAAGGCGCCCTTGAAGGACACCAGTCTGTCTGTGGAACGTGTGTGTGAGGCCCAGCAAGCCAACCAGATGCTCGGACCAACCCAGCCAGGCAGCGTGTGGCCCTGACTCGTGCACGCGTCCGAATGTGGCCGTGCAGACTCCCAGCAAGGCCCACGTGTGACGGGCGCCCTCCCGTCGGCCACGGCCCGGGCTGCACGGGCTCCGCAGGGGCGGCAGGTGTGTGGAGACAAACCCGGCAGGGGAGAGGGCCAGCGGCTCACCGAGCTGCACGAACGCCATCCGCTCCGGGTGTGGAGAGGACAAGACGCCCACAGCCAGGGCCGCTGAAGACTGAGCCCTGCAGCGGGCCGTGCATCGGCCAGCGGGGCGGGTGCCTGCTGGGGCCAGAGACACCAAAGGAGCAGGTCTGGGAGCGCCTAGGCCACGCCGTGCACAGAGCAGTGTCCACGGACACCGCGAGGCAGGTGAGGACACCGGATTTGGGTTCCATCCCCACATTCGGTCCCGCTTCCGCGCGGTCACAGACAGGGGTGGGGGTGACCTTCGTTGTCCTTTCCTCCAAACAAACAACGTTCAAAATCACCCGACTGGCTTCGGGGTCAAGTTCTTCCGTGATGTGCCCCCGGTAGCAACTCAACCACACACAGAAGCAATTTCGAGATTGAGATACTCGGGAAGTGCTGTGCGTCTTGATCCACGGGCCCAGGGAGAGGGGAGTGGCCGACCGCGGTGAGCTTGCCTGTCGGCTCTGCACGGTGCACCCCGGAAGCAGAGAAGAGGCCGGGACAACACGTGGGGTCCACGTGGCTCTCCAGAGGCCGGCCGGGGGACCCCCACGGGGAGCTGTCCCCTCCGCCCTGAGCCCCTCCCTGAGCTGTATGGAGAGGTTCCTGTTCAGGTTTCTGACCTTCCAAGTGCGTGGGCTCACCTGGCCCTGGGGGCTGGGACCCTGTCCCACGTGTCAACCCTGCTGTTAGACGCAGTGATGCTCCCCACGCCGCCCAGCACTGCCTCACGGTGTGGGTTCCTGATGTGCTAGCACGTTTGTCTTCAAAAGTAGGGTTCAGCGCGTCGGGAAGCTTCTGGGTCCCAATGCTGAGCGGGTCACGGACAGACCTTTAGCTCCCCTCACGGTCGTGGGTGCCAGATCTCAGAACAAAAAGTGACTTGTGAACTACCTCCTCAGAATTAAGTTTTGAATCACTCTCTATAAATTCAGAAACTCAGTTGTTGCTGGGGTGACCTTGGGTTTCTGCAGCTAAAAATATCTGAACAATGAACTTGACAAATGATTTTGGCTGAAGGATCCATCAGCCATGTCAGCTCTGAGCCCGGGGTGTGGGGGCTCACTGCCCTCCTGCCGGTTCCTGAGGCCGACTAATCAGATAATCAGGCAGCGTCAGAAGATTAGCCTCCCCTGAGTCGTCAGGACACTGATGTATTTGGGAAAAATTGACCGAACTTCTTCTGCACAGCTCAGAGGAGCCTCCCAGGATCCGTCGTCCTCAGAGGCCAAGTAGAGACTTCATGGCGTGTCTCAAAAATCCTGTCTCCTCCGCAGGCCTGACGGGTCTGCCTGGATGTAACTTCCCGGCCCCCTCGCCCACTTCCTCTGCCCAGGACCGGGCTTGCCCCTGAAGTCATCTGACCTCGTGGACCTTGATACGAGGGGCAGAAGCTCGAGCTGGTCCTGACCATCAGGCACGGAAGTTCGTGGCCTCCACAGCCCGATTCCACCAGGGTTTTGAATGATCGCCCTCATGGGTGACACGGGTCTACAGAGCCACATGTAGCCCTTCCTTACGAAAGTAGAAACTGAAACCACGTTAAAACTGACGTGACAACGGCAAGAGCGACGTCCCCAACCGCTCGGTGAACACGCCCCGGGTACGCGCAAGCGATGTCCTCACAGATGCAAGCCTGGCCTTGAGTGTCCTGGTTCCTGATGTGGGCGAATAAAGCCAGAAACTGTTCCCTTAAAAAAAGAGGTTTTCCTGGGCCCAAGACGCGTGGTCCGGCGGTCTGGGAGCCTTTCCCGGGGAACGTGGCTGGGAACTCACAGCACTTTGACACTGGGGACATCTAACCACTGCTGATTAAATCAGCAGGAGCGTATCGAGAACCCACCGGGCACTCCGCGAGAAGTCCACGCGGACACGGAGCGGGAGCACAGACCGGGCGTGGGCAGGGGCCGCCGGGCGAGCGGGGAGGAGGCGGGCGGGCGTGTGGGGGGCGGGGGGCCAGCTAGACCCAGGCGGGGCTGCGCGGGGTGGTCGGCAGCTGCTACAAACGAAGGTGGGGCAGGAGCTGGGGTCGCGGCCACTTCAGGCCCCGGCGCTTTGAGCACGGAGCTGGGAGCTGCTGGGCAAGGAGAGCCACGACGGGGGCTGAGAGAACATGCCAGGGGGATGTCTCCACGGGGGACAGATGCTAGAACAGCCAGAGAACCAGCGAGCCCGGGGCTACCACGTTGGGCACCGAGGCCTGCACAGCAGTGAGCGTGTGGGGCCCTGGGAGAGTGCCATGACGAGGGTGTGGTCTGGGCCAGGGCTTCAGGGGGGACACGGTTTCCTCCCAGAGACCCCAGCCCCGGTGCCCCTCAGGAACATAGTGTGGCCAGCCTGTCTCTCCCCGGCAGGAGGAGCCCTTGGTCCTCAAGAGTGAGGAGCCCAGGGGCACATCCCTGGCAGACTGGGCCCCTCGCATCCCCCACAGAGTCCCAGACAGGCCAGCAGAGGCTCGGGGCATGTGGGTTCGGGCACAGCGACCCTCTGTCCTCGTCCATGGTCCCCACAGGAACCCGGGACCACCCCCCAGCCTCCTCGGTGGCGGGGGAGGCCCTGGACCCAGGTGAAGGCGGGGGAAGCACACCCTCTGCCGAAAATCCTTGCGAGGATCTAATCCTGACCTTGTGCAAAACGAGCCCCGACACAGGCAGGCCCACGGGGGGTACAGGGCGGGGGGCAGCGTTTGCTAGAAGTGCAGAAAAGCGTGTGTCTCTGGACAACTGACCTGACGGACGCTGCCCCGCCCTGCCGGTCCCGTCCCACGTCGGGAGGGGGCTCCGGGCGTCTGAGTGGGGACGGAGGAGGGCCCCTGGCCTGTCCTGTAGGGGCAGCGGGCTGTGCACGAGGCCCCCGCAGCCCAGCGCCGGAGGCCCGGGGCCACAGTGGACCCCGAAGCTCTACAAAAAACACTGGAAGGTCCGGGGGAGCCAGCAGGCGGCTTGCCCTCTTCCGCAGTGGAAACCGCACGAGAGCGCCAGCTGGCCTCACGCCCGGGCGCCACACGCGTGGGACAGAGGCTGCCGCTCTCGCCTCTGACGCTCTGGAGCGGAGACGCTGGCCCCCTTCCTCCGACTCCGCAGCCGCACACGAGCCAGGCCAGTCACTGTGTGCCCAGGGCCGGCTCCTCCGTGCCCCAGAATGGACCCCCCTCGAGGGAAATGCGGGCGGAGGGTTTCCCCGTGGTCACCCTCGGGGGGGCCGAGCTCCCGTCCTGTGACTTGGGTTTCCACATGTGATGTCAGAGACACCTCATCGTCCGGGGCGCCCGTGTCCCACCCTGGGGACCCCCGGTACCCTCTGGATCGGCAGCCCCGCGGCCCGTGGCAGAGTCACGGCGCGTCTGCAAGGCCTGGCGAGGCCAGCGCCTTCGGGCAGGGTCGGGTGCTGGCCAAGGCAGCCGGGAGCCGCGTGAAGGTTGTCTCACCGACGGTCTGCTCGGGTGGGACCCTGCCCCCTGTCCCGGCCGCGTCACGGGGTTGGATGTTGCGGTTAAAAATAAAACTTTAAAAGCGCAACATCTGAGCGGGGCTGGGAGCAGCCTCACGGTCTCACGGAAGCTCTGGGAGCCCCGGAGCCCGCGCGGCACAAGTCAGTCTCTGTCTCCGACAACAAACGTTTGTTAAAAATTCCTGCACTTTCTAATGAGAGCCAAGGGTGTCCCGTCGTCGCGGGCGCTCGTTATTGATCATGCCCGGCAAAGTCTGCTCCGTTTTATTTCGAAACGCGGATCAAGAGCCCGCGGACGCTCCTGGCATGTGAAGGCCGCGCGTTCAGAACCACAGAGGCACCCGCGGCCCCGCTCGCCCGGGAAGCCGGCTCCAGGTGCCGCCTCGGAGCTCGAGTGTGCGGTCTGGCCACACTCAGAGGGACCCAGGCCCGGCCTGGCGGCAGGTGGGCGGGAGGACGGAGCGGCCACAGAGGCGCTGCCCGGGGGGCGCGGGGGACGGGGGGGGGGGGGGGACCACAGCCGGTGTCCTCACGCTTGCCCGTCCGGCCCTAGGCTGTGCCCCAAAACCGCCCATTCAGGGCAGACGCTGAGGACGCAGGCGGGGATGCTCTGCCCGTCCTTCCATCCGTTTATAGTCTCATTACCTGCCCCTGAGGCTCCCGCTCTCGGCAGGTCTCCGCGGGGACACTCGGCAGGTCTCCGCGGGGACGGCGAATGGGATGAGGCGAGAGTCTCTCCCCAGCGCCCGCTCACGGCAGTGCCGGGAGGCGCCGGACGGTCTGCGCCCAGCGGGACACCCGGCAGCACGAGCCGTGGCTTCCACGTGCGGCGTCCGCTGACGCCCCCCACGTCCCGACAGGAGGCCCAGCCCCTCGGTGGCCACCGCCGTCCCGCCCGGCCTTCCTGGACGACTTCCCACAGCCCTGGTGTCGCTGGACCCACTGTGGCGGGGGATGTGCCACCGTGGTCTTCACGGTGGCCGCCTGCGCTTGGGGCGCCACCAGCTCCTCACTGCCCCCAGAGCTGTCCCGCCCACCTGTCGCCCCTGCCCCCCCTCCGCCTGTCGTCCCTGCCCCTCCGCCTGTCACCTCTGCCCCCCTCTACCTGTCGCCCATGCCCCCTCCGTCTGTCACCCCTGCCCTCCTCCACCTGTCACCCCTGCCCCTCTGCTTGTCGCCCCTGCCCCCACTCTGCCTATCACCCCTGCCCCCCCTCCACCTGTCACCCCTGCCCCCTCCGCCTGTCGCCCCTGCCCCCCCTCCACCTGTCACCCTTACTCCCCCCATGCCTGTCGCCCCTGCCCCTTCCACCTGTCACCCCTGCCCCTCTGCCTGTTGCCCCTGCCCCCACTCTGCCTGTCGCCCCTGCCCCTTCCACCTGTCACCCCTGCCCCTCTGCCTGTTGCCCCTGCCCCCACTCTGCTTATCACCCCTGCCCCCTCTCCACCTGTCATCCCTGCCCCCTCTGCCTGTCGCCTCTGCTCCCCTCCACCTGTCACCCTTACTCCCCCCCGCCTGCCACCCCTGCTCCTCTGCCTATCGCCCCTGCCCCCCTCCACCTGTCACCCCTGTTCCCCCTCTGCCTGTCGCCCCTGCCCACCACTCTGCCTGTCACCCCTGCCCCCCCTCCGCCTGTCACCCCTGCCCCCACTCTGCCTGTCACCCCTGCCCTTCCACCAGTCACCCCTGCCCCCCTCCACCTGTCACCCCTGCCCCCATCCACCTGTCACCCCTGCCCCTCTACCTGTTCCCCCTGCCCCCACCCTGCCTGTCACCCCTGCCCCCCCTCCACCTGTCACCCCTGCCCCCCTCCACCTGTCGCCCCTGGCCCACCTCCACCTGTCATCCCTGCCCCCTCTGCCTGTCGCCTCTGCTCCCCTCCACCTGTCACCCTTACTCTCCCCCGCCTGCCTCCCCTGGTCCTCTGCCTATCACCCCTGCCCCCCTCCACCTATCACCCCTGCCCCCTTCCACCTGTCACCCCTGTTCCCCCTCTGCCTGTCGCCCCTGCCCACCACTCTGCCTGTCACCCCTGCCCCCCCACCTGTCACCCCTGCCCCTCTCTGCCTGTCGCCCCTGACCCCCCTCCACCTGTCACCCCTGCTCCCCCTCTGCCTGTTGCCCCTGCCCACCCCTCTGCCTGTCACCCCTGCCCCCCTCCGCCTGTCGCCCCTTCCCCCCTTCACCCCTGATTCACCTCCTGGAGCCAGCTTGACTCTCTCCCACCCCGGCCTGAGCTCCAGCGCTTTCCTCTGTCCAGAACGGTGGGGCTCCCGCTGTGGGTGTGTGGACAGCCCTCATTCCTCTGCATGCTCACTTGTCCCCAGCGATCCTGTGGCACAGCCCAGGCCCCTGCACCCTGCCCAGCCTTCAGGGAGGCTTTCCAATACCTAGAAGATCGGAAGGTCCACGGATCCATCACCCTGGAGCCGGGGTGGGGCGGGGATACCTGGGGACCAGCCTGGTGAGGGGCCAGCAGACTCCGTCCTGGAGCACAGGGCCTCCCGGGGCACAGGTGACAGAGACCACCAGGCACAGGCAGGATGCCCACTCGGAGGCGATAGAGGGACCCAGGAAAATACCTTCGTGCTGGAAGCTGGACGAGGGTTACTCCAGACAGCTAGGTTCTGCCCAGTCGTCCCCCATCAGAACGGTCCATCCCTATCCCTCCAAGGGTGAGCAGGCCAGAGGACAGGTGCCATCCAGGAAGGAGGAGAGGGCACAGCAGAGGCCGAGCAGAGGGGCTCCTGGGCCCTGAGTCTCTGAGAGCACCCCCCAGGCCCAGCCCAAGCCAAGATGCCATTTTGTAAATGAAAGAAAGTCCATCTGGAAGCATCTACAGGGGATTCAGCCAAGTGGCCAGAGCGGGGGTGAGGGCAGGGGTAGGAGCAAGGTGCTTAGGCCTCACCGTCTCTCACTCAGGTTTGCTGTCTGTGGCCCCTGAGTCTGGCCTCGCCCTGGGAGGGATGACCTGTGCTTACAGCTCCTCCGTCGGCTCTGAGGCTGGACCCTCGGTCCTGCGTGGCCTCCGACGGCCCCCAGGGGTCAGGTGCTGGGGCCCCGGGTTGGCCGAGGCAAGGAAGCGGTGCACCCACAAGCTAATTTGCAAAAAGCAGCTTCTAGAGCATCCCTGAGAACAGGAGGGAAACATTTCATCTTCCTCTAGTGAGTGTGTGGCAGGAGGGAGCTCCCTTCCCCCCGTGAAATCGTGACTCCTCGTCTCCGGGAGGTCGGTGCGTCTGTCCCGCGACCTCCGTCCCCTCTGGCAGATGTCAGCCCCCCGCGGAGCTCCTGATCACTGGAGCGGGTGGGCACTAAAGGAGATGTGAAATTCCTGGGGACGACTGGGGGGTGTCGGTCACATGTCTGCCCTTCCCACATCACTGAAAATCCCGGAGCCAAAACTGAAGAGCCCCTTTAGTCGGGCAGGGACACAGCCTCGCTGCAGACCAGCAACCACACCACGAGTCGGGTCCTCAGCTGCCGTGCACAGCAGGCTGGATGCCGTTGTGTCCACACCAGGCTGCGTGTCCAGACGGCAAGGGCACCTCTTCTTTGACCAGAATTTGGTCTTGAGAGTCTAGTTGGGCCCGCGTGGAGGAGGGGGGCCTCCTGAGAAATCCACATGTCCTTGGGACCGTACGAGGAGGGCCCGGAAGGAGCCACGAGCGCTGGGCTGGGCATCCAGAGCCTGGAGGTGAGATCCTGCAAGTTGGGCCCATGCCAGCCTCAAGAGGAGGAAAGAAGCGGCCACCGTGCACAGGACACATTGCGCAGAAGACCAAGGTGGCCGTGGGGGCTCCCCCAGCTTCTCAGCGAATGGCCTTCCCCACGGGAGCCAGCCGGGCCGCAGGAACCACCTGTGGAGGAACAAAGAGCAAAACAACTGGGGGGAGAGGGGAGGAGGGGACGTGCATCCCAAGAGAGAAGAGCGTGGCCTCCAGGGTACCACACGTTCTGTCTGTAGGCAAGTGTCTCAAGGAGAACAAGGGTCCAGGGATATGGCTGATGCAGAAAGTTGAGGAGAAGGCTGGGGAGGGGCCGGCCAAGGAAGGGAAGGGAAGAGACAGTAAATACACTGCACAGATGGACACTCCTTGCGTGGCCAAAACAGCGTCAGGGACGTGGCCAGGGGCTCGGAGAAACCAAGAAAACAGTGGACACAAACCACCACACCAACAGTTTCAGTGAGACGAGCATTCGGAACCCAGAGGGGACCCACTGGCTGAGTTGTTCCTGAGGAGGAGGCCAGGCCAGGCAGGATACGAAACATTCGAAGCAACACGCGGTGGACAGTGTCCTCAAACATTCAGTGACACAGAATTACTGACCAAGACCTGTCGTGGCGAGGTTATCAGATTTCAAGAATAGAGACACAATCGTTGGAATATCCAGGCAGAAAAAGCAAATCATGTGAACGGACAGAAAATTCTGGCTACGCTTGGGCCTCCTGTAGAGGCCCTCGGGTCCCGTGGGTGGAACCGACAAAGAAGGTGGGGAGAGAATGAGCAAAACTGAACTTGCCCTCTGTGGGCGCCCAGCCGCCTGGCCTCCTCACACACAGAGGCCTCAAGGGCGCTCCGCCCCAGCGCTCCTCCGAAAGAATGTCGCATGGCAGGGTGGACGGGGACCAGACCAGAGCCAGGACCCCAGAGTGGAGGAGCCACGGGCCAGGACGTGCGTGCTCGAGCCCCTCCTGTATGCGCCGAGCTTGAACCACAGGACACGAATTCACCCAGTGCCCCTCGCATGTTAGAAAAGCAATAATGTTGTGAGATGAGGGATGCAGAAGAGGGGCTGGAGGAAGCACACGGGAGTGCACACGGGGGTGCAATGGGTGTGTGCATGGGTGTACGCACAGGTGTGCACACGGGTGCACAGTCAACGCACAGGAGTAACTGGGACACGAAGGTTTTCTAAAACTCAGCCACTGGAACCCCTTCGCAGTCCACGACATCTGTGTCTTTGGGGCAGGTGGCCTCGGCCTCAGCTGCTCGTTCTGAACGCCAGCTCCCCTCTGACCACTTCACGGGGTCTCACAGCTGTGGCGGTTCCGAAAGCCATCAGGACCCACGTGCCTCTCAAGGCGAGACCGGGGACTGCGGGGTCTTCAAAGACTCTCTTACGGGAAAGCGACGTTTCTTTGATGTGCTGTCCCCTCCGATCCACTTCAACCGACTTCCCTTTGCTTAAAGTTAAGTAAAATTAATTGTATTCTATATGTTTTATGAAAATACTGGGTATGTGTCATCCCAGCTTTCAAAACTGATGTCTTTCTAGCTCTAAGTACCTGCCAAGGGGGATCTGCCTTGAGGGGTTGGATTTTGGATAATTGTTTTGCCTTCTTAACACTTTCCTGTGTAGTTTGAATTTTTCTTAAGAAGGAGCATGTACCATATTTTGTAGAAACAACTAAATCATTACAGTTGAAGGAAACACACCATGGATGAGAGAGACCCGCACACGCAGAGCGCGTGGCCGGTGGCTGCGCCTGGAGTCCAAGTGCGCTCCTGGCAGGCTCGGCCCCAGTTAGGGTCAGCTCCGTGTTGGGGGGGTGGGGGGAGGGGGGCAGCGGGGAGGGCTCGGGGTCCTTGCTTTGACCTGCGGCCCCTTTCCTCCATGAACACAAGTGACCTGCAGCGCCTGCCCCACCGCGTCCCGGGCCCAGTGGTTGTTTCAGGCACACGACACGACGTCTACAGAAGAGATGCGGACCACAAACAGCTTTCAGAGATTCCCGGGGCCGGGGCAGAGGTCAGCATGCATTGAAACGACTGTGTTAATTCAACAAACCTTCAAGTTTGCACGGAAGCACGGCCAGAACCAAAGTCCAAGAAGGGTGTTTTAAACACCATTTAGATACAAATTTTTATTTTTATTTTAGGATATAAATGTTTAAAGGCTAAACATATTTCTGTTTCGTAAAGAAAACTTCTCATTTTAGGAAACACATTAATGTTTAAAATGTATGTAAATGAGGGAAGAGAATCTTTTACCCAATGTAAGAGAGCTTTAAAATGTAGGCGTTTCAAACAAAAGCTAATAAATTTTTAATCAATCTAGTCTCAAGTAAATGCAGTTTCGGAGTATTTTAAGAAAACCTTTTATGATGAACTTTCCATTTCTGCCAACATATAACAATTAAAGTGATATTTAGTATAAGAAGGTGGTGCTACATTATAGAATTTAATCTGTATGGCTCACTCCAAAACTGGGGAAGTAAGAAGAAAAAAACTCGTAACGAGGAGTGTTTTCTCCTCCCAAGAACAATCTCCAATTTTCAGGTCCAAAATAAGTTCCAAAGGGATAGTGAAGTCGTGACCCAGAAAATGGCGGCAGAAATGCTGAGCCAAACTTCAGGGGACGAGTGAGCGCTATCCCGTATCCCGGGCATGTTCGTGTTTCCTGAGCTGAGGGACCGCTGACCCGGCTCCCCGAAGTCGCGGGGACCCAGGACTGTGCGCTTCCCCCCGGTCTCCACTAACTGGCTCCACCGAGGCCGGAAGGAAGCGCTCCAGAGAGCAGACCTCGTGGATAAGCAGCAAGGCGCCGCGGTCCAGGCAGCCCCGAGGGCCAGGCTGTCCTCACTGCTCCCGGGATTCCACCTCCACGTAAGCGTCACCCAAATGTCACCATTAACATTGAGATCAAGTATCTTCCGCAGAATGGGTCTACAAAACCCACTGGGGGGAAATTAGAAGGTTGTCTTAAATATCTTGTCAGAAGCCTTCCTGTCCTCTGGGGTCGAGAAAAGTGACTGCCCCGTGACACCGGTCGGTAATTACAAGGGGTCAGGAGCACAGCTCTCTCACTTAAGTTCTCCCAGGTGGGGCCTTTCGGTTCTCGGCCTCCTGCATTTTGAGCACCTCGTATGCCAGGCTCTCGTCCGAGTTGTGGGCAAGTCGAGGCCCCACAGCAGCCAGCCTTGTCGAGAGGGAGAGTAAAGAAACGGCTTTCTGGGCCATAGCAGCACCGTGGTGACAGAGGCCCTGAGGCAGGTGCAAAGAGGTCAGAAGAATCCTGTCCGTTCCCGGAGGGGGGGCAAACCAGCGTCCCAGCTCCACGCATCTGCCCATCGGGGGGAGGCACCAAGATTCGGGAGGGGTGAACATACGGTCCCTCGGGAAGTCTGGGTCTCGGGTCTCAAGCTCAGTGGACTTTGCCCGCCTGTGGGCAGTGAGTCCTGTCTGCTCCGACATTTCCCCGGGTCTGCTGTCCCAGGACTCGACACCAACAAGAGTGTGATAAAGCTTTTGGTTTCCATGAATCCAGATTTCAGTTAAGCTTTCCGTGCCCATGGTGATTACAGCATGAAATGAACTTTAAGAGAACATCCAGGGGCGCCTGGGGGGCTCAGTGGGTTAAGCATCTGCCTTCGGCTCAGGCCATGATCTCAAGGTTCATGAGTTTGAGCCCCACGTCCAGCTCTGCGCTGACAGCATGGAGCCTGCTTGGGATTCTGTCTCCTTCTCTCTCTTTGCCCCTCCCCTGCTTGCACATGCTCTCTTTCTCAAAATAAATCAACTTAAAAAAAAACAGTATCTTGTTCAAGAGGCAGGATCCCCTGGGAGGCTGTCCTGCCCCCGCTTTGCCCCCAGGTCCTCAGCTCCTGGCTTGTCCACCCACCCCTGCGTTCTGGGCTGTGGGTCCCCAGGACTGAAGAGTGGTGGTCCCCAAACCACATGCACGTGTCAGCCCCCAAAACCTGTGAGTGCAGCCTTCCTCGGAGAAGGGTCTTTAACAGATGTAGGTTAAGGATCTTGACACACCATCATCCTGGATTGTGCAGGTGGGCCCTGGGCAGTGACGAGGGTCCTGACAGGAGGAAGCATGGGGATGTCTGAGACAGACTGGAGAGGAGGCACCGTGACCGTGGAGGCACAGAGAGGCGTGATGCAGCCAGCAGGTCAAGGAATGCAGACAGCCGTTAAAGCTGCAACCAGGAAAACGCAGACCCTCCCCCGGAGCCTCCGGAGGGAGCGCAGCCCCTGCCAGCGCCTTGATTTGGGATGTCTGGCCTCCGAAGCTGTGAGAGAGTAGATTTCTGTTGCTCTGAGCCCCCTGGTTTACGGTAATTTGTTAGGACAAACCTGGACAGCTACTACAGAACGCTTCGCCCCAGGCTGGGTCCCAGCTGTTCCTGTACATGCTCACAGCACGCAGCTTAGTTTTAAATGAACAGTCTCCTTTTCCAACACAATCGCAGTAAGTGAGAACAATTGCTTAAATTAAGGTGAGGACATGGTCTTAGGTCAGCCCTGGGCATTCGTGGAGTGTCCCCATCTGAAACCTCTCCCGTCCCCAGAAGCCCTGTGGGCTGGGGTCTGCCCTCACCACCCCAGGCCCACAGCCAGCCCTAACTCGGCCCCGAAGCGACCCTCACGTGCCAGCTAGCCCGTCCCCACCACCAACTCCCGCCCAGTGCCGGGCACCTTGAGGTCCCGCTCAGCCTCACGCAGAACCTGCCGGTGGCTTCACAAACATCCCCACCGCGGGGGCACACGGTGAAAATGCTGGGGCTGAACAATCTGGCTGAGACCACGGAGTCTCCACGTACGGCACCCCGAGTGAGCCCAGGCGGCAGGCTCTGCGGTGGGAGTCTGTTTGGCTGGCCCCTCAGCCATCCACTTGGGCAGAGACCCCTGGACCTTCAGTGATGTTTGGAGGCTGGTGCTGGGGCTGGTTCCCGTGTTGGAGGCCATCCCACGGCTTTGCTGGAGGGAACAAGGACTTCTAAGAAAGAACTTGTGCTGGGGTCACTGTTTCCTGCTCTGAACATTCCTTCAAGGGAATGTATCCTCCTGACTCCTGTCCACTCCACTCCACACGCACACGGAAGGCACCAGGGCCATGTGGTCTGCTCCGAAAGGCATTTAAATTGTGTGATTCTTGTTCCGCTTGGAGGTAAACACAAGCTGATGTTGATAAGAAGTGATTGCTCAGTAAACAGGAGCCCACATTTCTGTGCTAGGACACGAGGCTCGTGAGCTATGAAAGTCTGTGTGGAGGCAAAAAGTGCTCATCGCAAGCACGACAGAGGGAAGGCCGGGCCCCGGCTGTCAGCCCCAAACCTCGCCGTGTCCCCCGCCACCCGTCTCCTCCTGCGTTGGAAGCACAAATCCCCGTGGGAGGTGGGACGCTTCCCTTGTGGGCTGCATGGTCCCCAGTCACCGGGCAGACACCCACAGACAGTGGGGGGGAGGCGCTGACACCGGGGCTGTCCCTCGGCCCACAGCCCAAGGTCCCGGGCCGGCGGACTGCTTCCCGTGGGGACCCAGCAGGACTTCTCTCTGCCTCGGCTCCTTGGAAGGGCAGACTGTGGGCAAGTGTGAAGTCCCAGCCGGGTGGGGGCTTCTTTGCAATTTGAGGCGAGGAATTCTCAGGAACGCATCGAACACGGACATCCCCCAGACTCAGCAGGGCTCAAACCACCGCCATTTCCACGCCCCGTGGTTCTCAGGGCTCAGCTGGAGGCTCTCCTGTCTCTGCTGGGACTCGCGCTTCTGCTTTCAGCCTCGGCCGGAAAAGCTCGTGCCCGCCACGCAGGCCCCCGTCCCCTGGCCACCGGCTCCGGCGGGCTCGCGGTGTCCCAGGGCTCCAGGACGGCGGACAGGAGCCACAGGCCGCGAGAGGCTCAGGCCAGAACGGGTATCACATCACAGCCGCCACAGACCGTTCGCCAAAGCTGGCCACCGGGGCAGCGCAGATTCAAGGGTGAGAGGAACCACGGAGCCCGTGGCAGAGAGGCATGGACAGGGGAGAGGCTGCAGCCGTTCCCAAAGACGACCCACCACAGCAGGTGAGGGTGCGGATGCTGGTCCTGAACCAGAGCCTTGGGCAAGGAGCCTGCGTGTACCTGTGCACCTGTGCAGGCTGAGGGCACCTGGTAGCTGTCCATCTCCGGAGACAGTACCTCTGCCAGCTGGGGGTCGGGAGACTTCTGCCCTCTCCTGTCCTCCCATCAGCAGCCAGAGCTGACAGCCTCCAACCCTTCAGACACAGACGCCCTTGACCCCATATGCCCTGCAGTCACCCCTCGCCTCTCCCCACTGCCCAGCCCCACAAGCTGAGGCAAGGTCCCTCTGGCCCGACTGGGACCAGGCACTGAGGCAGACAGGGGCCTTGCTGGGGTCAGAAAACCACCCCAGCCATGTCCTCTGGCACTTGCTTTGTATCACCAGGTGAAACCTCTCTCGACTCGGCAGCCACAGGGGCCCCAGTGGGTCTTTGCAGCCAGCCTGCCCTGCCGTGAACACACGCAGCTATGTCCTGCTCGCACGCGGCGTGCCGCCTGGACCCCGCTCAAACACGTGGCAGGTGCAGGGTCACAGGGCAACTGTCCTGCCAGAGATGAGAACACGGGCCATCTGGTTATAAACAAAGTGTGGCTACGGGAGTCAAGGAAGGAGCTCCCGGGGCAGCTGGCCCCGAGGACGGGGTGGAGGGAGGGGGGACCAGAGCTGCGCGGAGTGAGGCCGGGCGCTGGCCTGACCACACGGTGCCCGAGCCAGAGGCCAAGCTTCTCGGGGCCTGTTTGGGGCATCTGGTCGCGGGCTGGACTCCCGTGTGTCGTGGCCTCGTCTGCTGTCTGGAGAGGCCAGCTGACGGCTCGTGCTTCTCGGCCAGACTCCACTGGCCCCGCCGACCAGCCACTTGAGTCAGGCTCTGGGCTGCCCACGCAGCCACGGGGCCCTGGGAGCCCACCACATCTCTGGGAGACCAGGAGAAGCCGAAATACCGTGCAAGCAAGGATGGCAGGGTTGGGGGGCACAGCACTGTCCTCCGAGACCGTGGGTCTTTTCTTCAGAAACAACTGCCCGGGTCCTTGATTTGGTGGGTCTTTAGGAATTCTGTGCACACACCTCAAGTCCTGAATAATGAATCAAACCACCCTGGCGTGATTGATTTTTTAAATGAGCCATTTGCATATTGTAATTAATCATGCTGTCCCTGGGGGCGGGGGCTGGAGGAGCCATCGGGAATGTCAAATGTCGGCTCTCGTGTCCTCCGCCCGACCCGGGGCTCGGGAAGCAAACGCGAGCCCAGAACAGCAGCGCTTCCCAGGGCAGCTGCTGGACTGAGGCTTCAGAGACGGGGTGGACGAATGTCGAAAGGCAGGGCACGGCGGCCAAGACTTCCAGGAACCAAGGGTCCAGCACTGCCACTCTCTGGGTGTCCCCGCCCTGGGGACAGACGTCCTCGGCCGGGGGCTGGGTCCTCCAAGGCCTCTCACAGCCCCAGGCTGGTGCTGGCCTCCAGACTCTCAGCCCAACTACCACCCAGGCCTCTCCTAAGCAGGACCAGGGCCCGGAGATCGAGGTGCCTCACAGTGGTTGGGCCGGACGGCAGCCGTCCTGGCCTGGGGCAGCCAGGAGACCACGTCTACCTTCAACACTGGACAGTTGTCCCTGAGACATGGACCGAGGCCAGACCCTCGGGACAGGAAGGAGCCAGGGCCTGACCTCAAGTGTGGGTGTCTGGGGAAGGGGGCCCATCTCCCCATCGTGCCAAGGGCAGAGTAACAGTGGAGTATGGCTGCCTGGGAAGAGCCCCCCGCACAGCAGCACAGCCCCGCCCCGCCCCAGTCCTGCTGGCCTGTAGTCCTTCGGACACATCCTCTGGGCGAAACCTGCACCATAGTGTCCCCACTTGAGTGGGAGCAGGGCGGGGCCTATGCCCCCCGGGTACATTTCCACAGACACACGGCAGGCGTCCAGGGTGACAGGGGTCCCAGCATCACCACCTGCCCAGGGTCCGTCGGTGCAGACATGTGGGCAGGAGTCCCGGGGATGGGCTGACATCTCCGACGAGAGCCCTTCCTGGTACCGCGTGGGTGGGACGGGTGCCGCAGGAGAAGACGGCAGTGATCCTGGAGCCTGAGAAGCCGCACAGCTAAGACACCCAGATAAACCTATTAGCACATTTTAAACCATTGATCAAAGCAGAACACTGCAAAACACCCTGGGATTCCACCGAGCACGTCATTAATTCGAGCCTCGCGGCGGAAGTCAGATCGCACCCGAGGAGACTCTAACGGGTGTTGGCCTGGAGACGCCGGGCCCGGCACGAGCCTGCAGGGCCTCGAGCCTGACGCCACTTCTCACACCCGAGTGAAGTTCCTGGGAGGCAAAGCCCAGACGCCGCCCTCCCTGCGAGCCCGGAGGCCGCCCTGCAGAGGCGCCGGCTGTCAGGCTTTGCAGTAAGTCTGCAGCCTGCACGGAAGTCCTGAGCTCAGGAGCTGGTGGGGGACGAAGGTCTCCTTCACTCCCTCACGCACGTCTTCTGAGTGTCCTGGGTGCAGCAGGGGCCCCGCCTGCAGGGTCTCCAGTAGCGGGGAATGGAACGGTGGGGCCCGTGCGGCTAAGGGGAGGGGGGCTGTGCTGGACCACGGAGGGGTCTGAGGCCCAGAGCTGCAGGTATTCATGGGCGGCTGAGACGGGACGTTTTTGGGAGTGTGGCAGAGTGGGAGAGCGCCCACCGGGGCCTCAGGGTGATAGGACGCGCTCCGTCACCCTCTGTCGCTGTGTTCACCCACTGCAGGTCAAGCCAACCCGTATTCAGCCATGCCACAGCTTTGGTGACTCTGCCAGCTGCAGGGTGGGGACGTTGTCCAGCAGCGTGGGGGTGTGAGCTAGACAGGGTCACCCTTGATCCCACACAGGAGCTGGACAGGCTCGGAGGTCTCCTCTGCCGGCCACAGGGGGCTCGGTCCACCACCATCCTGCACACAGTTCAATGGACCCCCGTTCCCTGGCCGTCAGGTTGTCTGTCCCTGTCCCCCACCCCCAAGGCCAGTGCCAGGGGGTCACACGGACACGAGAATGACAGGATAGTCTTGGGCCCGGGGAGAGCCGGCCGTGGCCCGCCCACCCACCTGCCCACGCTGGCTGCCGGGGAGCTCCGTGCCCGGGGACCCAGAAGCTTGTAACGGATGACACTCCTCATCTGTGACTCTCCGGGCCTCTGTAATGAGCAAAAGGTATCTCCTTGCCTTGACACGTTCTCAGATTTACTCAGGAGACGTTCTGGAGCCACAGCATCGCAGAGCCTGGGGGGCCCCGGCCTCACCCTGTCCAGCGCCCGGGGTTAGTCGCCGGGAGGCCTGAGATGGGGCCCTGGCCCGGCCACCCACCCTGGCCGGCTCCTCGGTGCTGAGCTGAGCACCGATCTTGCCACGAGCAAGTCATAGGCAGGCCTGTTTCTAGAACTTCTCTCCTTCCCACATGCGTCCTGTGACCTGCAGGCTGAGCATGTGGCCGGAACATGCCTGGGCCTGGCTGGCCCAGGCCATCACCCCACTCTTACCGTCTGCCCCCGACTTGTCACACAGGCGGTGACAAGCACGCAACTTTGGGGTCTAATCAGGGGTCAAATGTCCTCTGCCGCCTGCCCATTCAGTGATCCCGTACTGAGTCCGTGAACTTCACTGGGCCATAAAAACGTGGGGAGAAACCCCAGCAACAGCCGTGACGTGGGTGACAGCCAGGCACCGTGGGTGCAGGGAGGGAGACCCTGGGGTGGCCCGTCCTGGCCCCGCTGCCACCGGCGGCCCTGCCACGTCCTCCTCCTCCTCCTGGTGGCTCCAGGTCAGGTGGCTGTGGCCTCGCCCTTCCAGCAGCCACCAGAGACCCGCCTGCCCACGGGGCAGAAGCCACGCTCACAGCAGCTGGAGTTGACGAGCAGGGCGGCCCACGTTCCGAGTGTCCTGGCCGCTCCTAAGGAACGCGTTCCTCGTAAAACTCGAGGGAAAGGAAAAGCCCGGGGACAGAGCAGACTGTTGGCCACTCTTACGTGGGGAGTTCATTTCCCACCACGCGGCGTGTCCGCCCGGCCGTGGCTCTCTGGCGGCTCCACGTCGCCGTGGCTCGCCGGCCGGCACCGCACCGAGCTCGCTCCCCCCGCTCCCCGCGCCTCGTCTGCCATCCAGCCCGCCGGGGCGGTGACGATCAGGAACCAGATCCAGACGGACGATGCCACCCTCGGAAGCCGCTTTCGCCAGGTGGTTTCGAGGCGGCCTCCACAGAAGTGCTTCCAGGAACCACGGCCCCTTTCACGGGCAAGGATAATGCCAGGTGAGTGCCGTCGACAACGTGACGCGAGACCCGGGGCCTGTGGCTCCCGGGCGCCTCTGGCACGGCATCCTCCCGGCGGGAAGGTGGGTGGGAGTCGAGCCCGGGGGTGGGGGGTCGAGTGCTGGGCTCCCGGGACCCCCACTGCTAATGTGAGCAGCTTTGAAAGAGCCACGAGGGCTGAAGCGTCCCCGTGCTCGCCGAAGGCCGGAAGGCCGGCATTTCTCAGGGCTGACCGGGCAGGAGGGAGAACACACGGCGGGGCCCGTCCCCTCCCCGCGGGGCCCCCCCAGCCGTCCAGGCCGGCTTCCAGGCAGGCTCGCTAATGCCAGAGGGTGCCGGACGCCGTGTCCCCAACTCTCCCCGGTCCGTGCCTTGGGGTGCGCCTGGGGACAGCGCCACGATCCCGTGACCTGGCGCACCCCCGCGGCCCACGGTTAGGCCCTCTGTGCCGGGCGGCCCGGGACCCTGGCAAAGGGCACGCTCCCTCATCTGATTCCCCCTGCACCTTGTACTTCAGCTTGTGCTTTCAGCAACCAACCTCTGCCACATGCCTCTGCAAACCCTTCCAGGGGCCCCGAGCACGCCCCACAAACTGCTGCACTTCCGTGACCACACAGGACAAGATGCAACCCCTGGGAACAGCAGGCGAGCCTCCCCGCCGGTGTCCTGAGAGTGGCTGGGCTCATCTCGCTCACCCTCCTAGGGCTTTTCCTCCTCCTAAAGGGGGAAATCCCATGGGATCCAGTAAGATGACCCTGTTTGGCGATGAGCCAGGCTCTGGGCAGCAGGAGGGAGAGCCAGACAGAGGGACCGACCACGGCCAAGGCCGAGGGAACCCCAAGGGGGTGCAGCCATCTACAAATCTACAAGGTGGGTTTTTGTCAGGGATTTTGCCCCCTGGGACAGCGCCCGGTGCCTGGCCACCATAGAGGACACAACCCAGGTGTGGACACTACCAGGCATGCGATGAGGGCACCGGGCATGTGACGTCCCAGGGAGCAGGCCCCGGACCCTGGCCTGGACCAACCTCCAGGGCTAGAGCGTCAGGTGACGGCTCCCTGAGCACCTGTGGGCAGGGCTCTCTGCTGATCATCTGGCTGAGACCAGAGACCAGAAAGAGGCCACCCTCAGGCCCTGTCCCCAGGTCACAGCCCAGTGGCCCTCCCTGCAGACACCCAGGTCTGACCCTCTGGATTCAGAACGGGCGCTGGCACAATGTGCCTCTGAGCAGAAGGAGCGAACTCTGCCCGGGCCCTGGTTTTGCTCTGTCCGCTTCTCTGGTTCCTAACCTGTCCCCAAGACAGGTGCTCGCGTCTGCACTTGCCATCTGTGCGTCCTCACAGACTGCAGACACGGCTTCTTAGAGAATGAGGCCATCGCGGGCGCCCAGACAGTGCTTCTCCTGGGGCGGCCCTGTCATCCAAGAAACAGGCAGGTCTGAGGGCAGGTGCAGGGCTCAGTGCCGGCCTGGCTCTGCGACCTGGGGGTGGGGAGGCATGAGTCCAGAGTCACGTCATTAGGCTAAGACATTAGAGAGAGACGGAGAGGACCCAGGATGGGCTCTTCGTGGCTCGGTGGGCCCAGGCGAGACACAGGCAAGCCAAGGGCACAGGCGGCGAGGCTGGGCCCTCCACACCAGAGAGGCTGCATGGCTCTGAGCAGGGGCATGAGGGTCTCGGGGACCCCGCCTCGGGAAGCATCTCAGAACAGCACTGAGCAAAGGGTTTCGGGAGGAGGACAAGAGGGACCCCGGTTTCCATGGCGAGCCCCAAGAGGGCTCCTCCTGGGGTCCCACCGTGGCCTTCCGTCCCGGAACCTCAGGAAGGGGCCCGGGCCGAGCCTGGCCTTTGTGGGAGGTAAGGAGCCTGGGGCGCCTCCACAGGCCCGCAGACCAGACGCTGTCCCTCGGGCATGGGCTCCCTGCCGCAGGCTGGTGGCGAGCTCCGACCCGCTCCAGCCCCACTCCGAGTCAGCACAGAGACCAGCCACGCCAAGCCCGCGCTGCCAGACAGGCCAGGACTCGCTCGGAGCGGGCCTGAGCATCACCTAGTTGACCCTGTGATGCACGTAGAAGCCAGGGGCTTGAGTGCACAGGCCCTGGAGCCCAAGGTCACAGGGACAGACCGCATAGGAGGGTGGGGCTGTGAACTCGCTGTCCACGCCGGGCCGGCGTCTGCACCCAGGGAGAGGGCGCGAGGGCAGCCTACAGGGGTGACAGCAGCAGGTGGGAACGATGGTGGAACATAGATCCCATCAGAGTCGCAGACCACTGCTCCCAGAGCGTCCTTGCAAAGGCTTTCGGGGAAGAGAGCTAATTTAGAAGGAATAGAATAGGTGAGACCGACCTTGGTGAAAACCTTGTGCAGAACAATCTCCTTCCCGGTGCCCACTCCCAGGAGCCCCTGGGGCCCAGGCTGAGGCGGGGGCTCTTCAGGCAGGGGTCCTTGAGGGGCAGCCTCTGTGTGTCCGTCACAGGCTCCGCAGGCAGCTGTTTGGGGGGCAAGCATTTCCCGCTTTCCGATGGCCGTGGCGTCACACACACAGGGAGCCCATCTTGCCCCTCGGTCACCATGGGTTCCCTGTGCCCTATAGGCCTGATGGGTGGCAGCAGAGGTGCCGCAGGGGCAGGACAGGAAGCGCAGGGATGGCCGGGCCCCCCGAGCCAACGAGGAGCCAATCGTGAAGGATGGAAGACAGTGGACACAGAGGAGGACACGGGGGATGGGGGGCGGGCAGGACGGAGGTGCAGCCTGCCTCCCACAGAAGCAGGGGGCCTGCACGCTGTGCCCGGGGCTGGGGCTGCCCCTTCTCACCGGCAGCATCAGGCAGGGGAGGTGGAAGGTGCGTCCGCTCCAGACAGGGCTCCCTGGGTCCAGCCCACGAGCCGTCCGAGTGCCCAGGGCCGAGATGGACAGGCTCATGGGACGGCTCCCTGCAGTTCCCCAAAGGGCTGTGATGACAGCAGGTGCATGCCCCTGGCCTCTGCGCGGACTGTCTCCGCACAGAAAGTAGGGAGCTAACTGGACATCCAGTCCAGCACAGAAGGGCTGTCACTTTCCCCAGCCCAGGCTCAAGTCGGGGCAGAGGCAGAGTGGCCTCCTTGCCGGACGCCGAGAGAGAGAAGCAGCTGGCCTTGGAGAGTCACCTCCCGTCCCTGCATCTAGTGCAGACACCTCCTGAGGGGCCAGTGGCTTCTACACGTTGAATATGATGGCGCTTAAAAAATAATTCTGCTGTTTGAATTTGGGGCCTGAGAAACGCTCGGTCGAAGAGGGAGCCACGGGCTCCAGGCGGGTACCGGAGCCCCGACGACGTCAGCCACTTTGTCTCACCGCCCGCCTCACGGTGCTGGGGTCAGGGACCTGGCTTTCCACAGAGGTGCCCATCGGGCCAGCGCAGCCGTGACTGCGCACGGACACCGGAGACCTGACCCCTCGCTGCCTCAAGGCACCTCCCCACTTTCTCACGAGAGGGTTTCTCTCCCCCGGGAACCCATCTGGAGGGATGGGCCGGCCCTGACTTGGGGGCATAACGTGCTCACGATGGCGTTCTGTCTCCAGGGCGATCCGAGGCGTGTGGGGGCGCCAGCGCCACCTGTGGAAGCATCCCCTTCCCGGCCTGTCTTGGGGACGCCCTTGAACCGTGAGTGGAATTGTGCAGCTCGTTTCCTGCCTGGAGCGGGAGGCCTCGTGTGGCCCGCCACACGCCTTCTAACTGCCGCGTGGCCCCTTATGTGAGCGCACCACAGCTGGCCCAGTCCACCCACCCCGTGAACATGAAGGTGCCTCCGATTTCGGTCTGTGAGCGGCAGCGATAGGAACACCCCTGGCCTTCCTTGAAGACGCGCCAGTCACTTCTCCGGTCACTCCCAGGGCTCCCAGGGTTCAGCCGATGTGCAGCCAGTGGGAGATACTAGGAGGTTTAGTGGAAGGAGTTGGCTCATGTGGTGAGGGCTGGCCAACCAGCTGGCCTTGGACAGACAAGCTGGAGGGATGTCTTCTCCCCAGCAGGTGTGGGGAGTACTGGGCGGAGCATGGGGGAGGGGGGCCTGGGAGTTGACCAGGGTAGAAAGTGGGTCCGAACCCCCAGGTGTGTGAGAGCCGGGCTCGGGGTCTCTCTGGAGGTGAGTGATCTGACCCCAGACCCGGCCAGGTTGCCTTGTGTTGGGACCCTTCCTTCTGTTCAACAGAAGGAGACCCCAGGACTCCAGGTGGCGGTCCCCTGACACCCACCCCAGGCCAAGGGTGCCAGTTTTCAGTGTCCCCTGGGGACAGCCTGAGGGAATTTTGTCCCGCATTGCCTGAGGGCATCTTCCAAGCACCAACTCCCACAGAGCTCCCACAGGGCCCTCCTACCCCACCCTGGGAAACGCAGGTGGCCTCAGGCAGAGGGACCCTCTCTGGGGCCTGGGACCACCCTGAACCCCACTGTCCTGACTGTGGCAATCTCCTGGCACTCTAGGCCACTAGACAGGCAGCACCCGGCAAGGTCCGACCATCAGAAAAGCCTCCTCTTGGCCTGTGGGAGCCAAATTCCAGCCCCGCCCCCCATAAGCCCTGTTCCCATGGCCCCAGCCTCATATATTCATCCACACAGCCCCATCCCCACTGGCCCATTTACATAGATCCCTCCATACCGACCCATCCACATAGGCCCATCCACATTGATCTGTCCACATAGACCCATCACCACGAGACCATCCCCACAGACCTCATTCCCCTTTCACATAGACCTATCCGCATAGGCCCAACCACATTGATCTGTCCACATAGGCCCATCACCATGAGACCATCCCCACAGACCTCATTCCCCATTCACATAGACCTCTCCGCATAGACCTATCCACATAGGCCCATCCACATTGATCTGTCCACATAGGCCTGTCCACATAGACCCATCCGCATAGATCTATCCGCATAGATCTATCCACATAGACCCATACACATAGGCCCATTCACATAGACCCATCCACATAAACCCCTCCACATAGGCCTGTCCACATTGATCTGTCCACATAGGCCCATCCACATAGATCTGTCCACATGAACCCCTCCACATAGGCCCATCCACACTGATCTGTCCACATAGGCCTGTCCACATAGACCCATCCGCATAGATCTATCCGCATAGATCTATCCACATAGACCCATACACATAGGCCCATCCACATAGACCCATCCACATAAACCCCTCCACATAGGCCTGTCCACATTGATCTGTCCACAAAGGCCAGTTCCCTGCATTTCCAGAGGCTCTGGTTTCCAGGTGCTTTGCTCTATAAATTAATACATGACAATTATGACTCTCCTGTCATTCTCTAAAGCCGGGTCTGGGCTTCAGCGGGAGACAGGAGAGACTTTCTCACTGTGGAAACTATCTCTCAAATGGCACCTGTGGCCAATGTGACTGGTTTTTCATTATTGCGAAGTCTTCACTGACCTCTCATCTGCTTCAGACCAAAACTAATAACACATTCATTTATGTCTGAGTGATTTGGCCCGAAGGTCTCCGGGCAGTCCTGCGGCCGGGGCATCCCTGGGGGGACCCAACCATGTCCTGCACGGGCCCAAGCCCAGTCAGGGCTGTGCTCTTGTGCAGAGAGGGTGTGGCTGTCCTCGGCCCTGGGCCGGCCTCAGCTCCTGCCCGCTGCTCACCCTGTCCCTGGGCCCCTGCTGGGAAGGTCTGAGACAGGGACTTCCATCTAGTGTGCCACCAGCCTCCTGAGCCCTCAACACGTTTGCTCAACCCCAAATGAAGAAACAGAAAAGCATCCAATGTTTTCTTAGAACAGTGAGAAACCTACTCGATGATTTTAATTGTGTTTGCCTCGGGGCATTTAAATCATCCCAGAGCAAGGTGTGAAAATCTGCCCCCATTGGTTAGGGATTGAGCCTTGACGGGAGCAGCCCCTGTGGAGTGTGGTCTCGGAGCAGAGGCCTTCCTGCTGGACTCTTGTTGTCCAGCCTCTAAGAAGGCCTCATGATTGGGAGCAGAGCCCAGTGAACCCGGTGGGCTGGGGCAGGGGTGAGGGACCAGCGGCCTGGGCCCTGGGCTAGAGCACACCCTGGAGGAAGGGGTCCTGTGCCTGAGATGTTGGCAGCTTCCCAGTGCCTCTGAGAAATTCCCTTCTCACTGGCCTTTGAGACGTCCAGTCAGCCGAGTGTCTCTGTGCCATTGCTCACGGCCTGGCCAGACCAGCCACCTCTGCAAACACAGCGGCCCGGCCTGCTCCCCGCCAGCCACGAAGTCTCTCCCTGCTCGGTGAGGTCCTATTCTTCCCTCAAGACACAGCTCAAAGGCTGCCTCCTCCAGGAAGCCCTGCCTGCTGGCTCACCCTGGACAGTCAGACTGCTGGCCAGCAGCCCTGTGACCCAGTGCTGTCCCTCGTGCCTTAAACGGCAGCCATTTCCTCCACCGGCTCCAAGCTCTCCAGACCTGAGCGGAGGGCCCTGCACCCCATCTCTAGGAGCGACCTGGCCTCTCCATAAGGGGGGGACCACCTGCCAGGATCGATGCATCACCATGGAAACCAGTTACCGTGAATCCGATGTCTGCTGCCAAGAACACAAACCGCACACGAGTTCTCGTCACCAAGAGCACGTGACTTGATAGTTGCCTGGCCGGCCGGACACAGGCCAGGACATAGTCGGGGCGCCCAGGGACAGACGGACGGCGCCTCCAAGGACAGCCATGATGACTCCACCAGAGCAGAGGTTTCTGAGGGGCCTGAGCCCCCAGGCCCCCCCAAACCCGAGTTCGGCTGTGACAGCAGCCACGGGGCGGGTGCTGGGAGGGGGGGGCGGGGGGGCGGGTAGGAGGGCTTCTCAGACCCTCCTTCCAGCTCCACCCAGGCCCCTCCAGGGCACAGCCTCCCAGGGAGGTTTCCTCCCCAGGCCTCCCATCTGTCTCTCTCTGTCTCTGTCTCTCTGTCCCTCTGTCTCCCCCTTTGTCTCTCTCTCTCTCTCTCTCTGTCTCTCTCTCTGTCCCTCTGTCTCTTTCTGTCCATCTGTCTCTCTCTCATGACCAGCAAGGCCTTTGCCTGTGACTGTCCAGAGGGGTATGGCTTGGGCCTGGCATCAGGAGTCACAGCAGGAGAGGAGGGAGGACGGCGGCCCTGGTCCTGGCCCCCACGGTGCCCCCAGAGGCCCAAGAGGAGAGCGTGGGCCTCGTGAGGGGCAGGACGGCCGGCGAAGCAGGGCCCCTGGGGCATGGAGCCCGTGGCCAGGAGAGGTGGCCAGCAGTAACCTGTTCTGTGAGACAATTAAAGTCAGCCCTCGAACCAGGCACCTGCTGGGTCTAACCTGGGAGCTCAGCGCCTCTGACACGTGGGAGGAGAGGCAGGACCCCCAGGAGCTGGCGGAGGACGGTGGGAACCAACGGCCTGTGCCTGGAGAAGTGACGTGCTCCCAGAAGTAGGCCTCCTCCCAGTTTCAGAGCCTGGGTCAGTCCCCGCCCCTGAGAAGCCTCCCGAGGCAGGACGTTCAGGTGCGGCGGGCCGGGTCTCAGATGGGCCTGGTTTGGAGCCTGCAGAGGAGGCTGGTGACGAGGGCTCTCGGCGAGGGGAGGACCAGAGAGGTCACGGAGCGCTGCTTACAGGTTGGCACTGGGGGTCCTGGAGACCTGGAGACGCAGAGCACACGTGAGCCTCCTCCTGAGGGGAGCTGGTCTCCGTCAGTTTGGGGGGCAGACCACAGGGGTGAGGACCTGCCGTCTGGAGCCGCAGCCACGCCCCAGGCAGCGACGCTCGGCTCGCAGACACGCTGCACGGGAGATGGGGCTCCAGGGAGAGGCCCGGGGGCTGCGTGCCGCCTGCCGGGGACGCAAGGGCCTGGCCACGGACGCATCAGCCTCGCCGCAAACCACCCGATTTACACACGTTTCTGATGCCTCATCGAGAACTTAAGAGCCATAGTATCTCCTTCACAGAATCCAAACATTAAGCTTTTCGGGTTCATTTCCAATTTAACATCCTCCTTCCAAAATGTCTCTCTCCTAACACAGTCTGCCAAGGCCAGAGAGGATGCTTGGAACCTTCCAGCACGACACCCCTCCTGGTGCACGTGGGGGTCTCAGCACACGGTTTTGCTAACCGCCCAGACGGCAGCCGGGAGGTCATACGGAAGGAGATGCAGATGTTCAGAGTCTGTGTTTTTCCTGAGTTTTCTAAGCAACAGATAACCAGGGTCCAGCCACTTGCCTGGGGAGTGATTCCAGGTGCAGCGTCCTCTTTGCTTCTGTCTGGTGTCCATCCCTTCCCCATCGGGGTGGCGATGCACATGTGTGGGGCCGGCCCGGAGCTGGGTCTCTGCGGCTGCCTGCCGGGGAGGGGGGAGGGGTCAGAGGCGGTGGTCTTTGCACACAGCTGGGCCCTCCGGGGGCCCACGGGAGCTCCTGGTCAGGAAGTGCCACCAGCTGACACGGGCCAGCCTCCCCCGGGCACAAAGCACCTCATCCTTATGACAGTGACCTGGGCGGTGCCGGGCAGGGGTCTGGTCCAGGAACAACCTGGGCCCACCCGCCCTTCCCCCACAAGCACCACCCACGAAGGGCCCGGGACCTGGGTGCGCAGGGCCGTGGAGAGGCACCTGCACCCACACCGGGAACGGAGAACAGGGCGGACGCTGAGGCAGGTTTCAGAAGTCATCTTGAAAGCCTGATTGATGGATCCGGCTGTGTCCCAACTGCATTTGGAGAAAACTGCTCAATGGAGAATCTTTTATTAAACCCAGGATTAAGAAGGCTTGTTTTATCAGAGTTTCAGAAGTGACAGAGGATTAAACCAGCAGGATGGAGGGATTCGAAGTAGGAGACAGGAGGTCTCTGCAATGCTGCGCCCTCACGCTCCAGGGGGCACGGGGGTCCTGGGCGTTGCAGGCCTTGGCCAGACTCCCTAAAGATGGTCAGGTCTGGTCCCGGGGCCTACACGGCCCGTTCTCCACCCGGTGCGGTCTGTGCTTGGCCATCACTTCCCCGGGTCACCAGCTGCAGGACAGGCACCTCAAGGTCAGGTCGAGGCGGGGGACACAGCTCCCGACTGCTGGGCGGCCCCGGGCCCTGCACTTCGCACCCCACAAGCCCAGGGAGCCAGAGCATCCTGCCCTCTGCAGGGCCTTGAACCCCTGAGCCGGGGCAAAGGGTGCAGCCTGCCCGGAAGAAGGCTGACGTGAGCCTGCTCAGCAGGGACTCCCGCCCGGCCGCCCTTGGGGTCTCAGGGCATCTCTGAGGAGGTCTCGTGGAGGGAGGTTCAAGCCCCTCCAGGTGCCGTGGGTCTGGGCCTGGAGCAGGTCCAGGCTGATCGGCAGGGGCAGCTTGAGGGCGAGGAGGAAAGAGGCCAGCATGGCCCATGAGCCCCGCCGAGGGAGGGGAGGGAGGCCCCTGGGCCCCACAGAGAGAAACGGACGTCCAGGGGGCAGGGATGCTGGGGACAAGCTGGGCCGGGCTGATGGCGGCACCCGCAGCTCGGCTGCGCCAGTGGGGTCCTCCTGCCACGGACGGCCGCGTGTGCCTTCTGCTTCCTCCACCCACCTCCCACTCACCGACGTTTTCCTAAGTTTTTCCTTCTCCTGCTGCTCTAGCGGGAAGACGTAGAACATCTGGGCTTACCGGTCACATAACTGTCTGTGAAACGCACTGTGAAATTAATGAGGGTCTGAGCCTTTACAGACTTCCGGGAGCCAGAGAAGCAAGCCCCCTTGGGAAAGAAGGACTCCCAGTTTGGGGGGAAACCAGCGCTGCCTAGCAGCACAGCCAGAGCCACGGGCGCCCGGCCGCGACAGGTGCGTTGGAGCACGAGCGTGACCTGGGGCTCGGCATTGACTCTGTGGTTCCGTCCCCGAGCAGACACGGTTCCCGAGAAGCCTGCGAGTTTCTGGCAAGGCCACCCTTGCTCCCGTCCTCACGGTGCCCGCTGTCCTGCACACGGTCGGTTCCACGTTGGTGTCATCAGAGACCCCGCGGGGCCCAGATCCAAGAGCGCCAAGCCCTGCCTCCTGTAGGACTGTGTTTGGGTAAATGTTCACTATATTCATGAGTTCTTCCTCAGGATTCCAGTGGCTTTCCACCTTTGTTCCACGATGTTTGCCTTCTACTCATCCCTTGGGGGGGGGTTGGTGTGTATAGAATTAATTTTAGTTATGTCTCCTATCCTGCTTTGTGATCTAGGCAAACAGTGGAGCCGACCAAATGACCACAATAAGGAGCTAATTGAAAAAATCTAAATGTTACAACTATAAAAACATCACGTCGTTTGTTATTGTTCACACTGATTTTGTTGGGGGTTTTCTTTACCAAAAAAACCTACATAGACTCAAGAAGGTAATTTCTGAAAGTATGGATCCAAAACAATAAGCTGACCAACACTCATCACCCTGCCCGGCCTCGGGCACCGGTACCAGTGCCCCACGGTGCTCTCGGCCGCCTCACTGCACACGCACCTGCACACGCACACTGTTGCACACACGTGCACATGTATACACTCCGTGCCTCACTGTGAGGTGTTATTCCAATCCTGCCCCGCTCTTAGGTGCCCAGATCGTCCCAAACCTCTGCTGTTCCAACAGCTTAAAGCAAGAATATCTGGCTGACAAACTGTTGGAAATTAAAAATAAAGATTATTTTTATGCTTAAGGATATTTTAAAAGGAGAGGAAGAAATGCTTCAAGATATCAAGCACTAGAAGACTGTCTTGTGGTGTGCCAAAACTGCTAATACCAGAGAACCAGTGACTCGGGAATATTAATTTTCAGACAAATCATTATTTTAACAGAACTGCCAGGCGGAACAACTTGCTTCTGACCACGTCTAATCTGGTGAAATTGCTTTGGCCCAAGCGCAAGAAGCCTTGGCAGGAGGCACCAGGCGGCAGCGAGGAGGAGGCTGGTGAGGCCGGGCTGAGCCGGGCCGCGTTGGACCGGCAGCCTGGCAGGGCCACGTGCCCCAGGACCTGCGCAGGCCAAGCAGGTCAGACGGCGGGGCCAAGAGGCTGGAGCCGGGTCGAGGGCTCCTCGGTGGCTGATCTCCCGGGCCGGTCGCCAGGAAGAGGCTACACCCCGCACAGCACAGACACATCCCCTCGGGCGCTGCACGGACTGCTCTGGGCCTGACCCTCACAGACACAGGGCACCAGGGGGTGACAAGAGACGGCAGCAGACGCGGGTGCTGGACGGAGGGCACGTGCGAGGGGGCAGGACTCCCAGGCTCCTCTGAGCAGGACCCCGAGCTCCGCCTGCGTCGGCCACCCTGAACGGGGCTGCAGGGAACGACCCTCGTAGAAGGGGACCCCCGGAGCCACCCCACCCACAGGGGCCCCAGATGGGAACCTGGGCCCACAGAGAGTGTCAGGCCCCAAGACACCGGCCCCCGTCCCAGCCGGCCCACAGTCTTCGGGAAGCACTAACTTCTGGTTAACTGTTCAGGTCTGGAAACTGGACTAGTCCTGGTGTAAAACCATCGGAGCCCTGGGTGTTCCCGCTTCTGTCTTGGTCCCGTGTGCAGCCGCGATGCCAGCTGGGCGGGAAGCAGTGGTCTGACCGGGAAAAGCCCACACACAGGCCCTGGTTAGGACGGCCGCACGTCTGCAGGAGACACACACCCTCCCGTCTCCACGGAGCCAACTCCGGGCTGGTGCCCTGCCGCCCCTCCTGGCGGCCCCGACCCCCAGGTGACCAGCTCTCACCCTACGAACACACTGCTGTGTGCGAAGTTCCCCCCAGCAGACTCACCCCGTGCCTGTGGCTGGGGTTCTGGGCCACCGTCGAGCCCAGGAGGTGTGGGTGCGGCTCCCTGAGTTCCTGGTCACGGACAGCACCCCTGGGTGGTGCCCATGTGGCTGCTGTGTGTCCTACCCCTGGGGTCAGAAGACTAAGAAGGGGGAGAAAATGTGATTTGAGGGAGACGAGACTAAACATACAAGAGCAACCTGGGGGCTGCTGCGTGCCCCCCCCCACCGCCTGCTCCCCAGAGTCTGCAAGGGGCGAGGGCCCAAGGAGCCCTGGGGGGGCCCTGCTCAGACTACCCCCACCCTGGAGCCCGACCCCACAGGACACCTTCCAGAGGTGAAACCTGAAAACACTCCACTGCCTGCCGACTACGAATGATCTGGTAGATGGGAGGTAGCACGAAATGTCCCGTGGCCTCCCTGTGACCTCCCCGTGGCCTTGGTCAGAGGCCTGACTCCTCCTGGGAGCCCGACAAGTTTGTTAGTTTCATTGTTTGGGTCTCAAACTAGGCTCCACTTCAGGGCAGAATGAATCTGTTGAGGCAAATCTTTGTTAGAAATGGTCTGCACAGATGCAAACTGACGCCTGAGGGGGCGGGGCTGGTTGCCACGGCAACGGGAGAGCCGGTTTTGATTCTGCTTCGTGAGCCTCGGATGCTAAGTGCGCCGAGAGCGGGCGTCCTGCACCCCCCAGGGCCAGGCTGCGCTCTCACCCGGAAACACGTCGCCAGCAACCGTGGGCTTCTGCTTTCGGGTTCCCAGGACCCTTGCGGTGGCTGGAAAGCGGGTACCCGCAAAAGTCCCCAAAATGTTCTGAGAGGAGGCAAGTCTGGGCTGAGCCATTCTAGCCACCTAATACCTGAGCTGGCGCTCCCCACGGACAGAGGGAAGTCAGCGCCGGAGTTTCCCCGAGCCCCTCTGTACTGGCTCTGTCACCGTGCTGACACCCCCAGCCGTCCGTCACCCTTTGATTCCATCCACTGTGAGGCTGGTCTTGAGGCGGCCCCACCGTCCTCCCCAGACTGTTTCCTCCTGTCCCGTGAATGGCTGCCGGTTCCGGAAGCCGGCAGGTGCAGAGAAAGGCCACCCCCCAAGCACGTGCCCTGGTCGTAGGGACCCAGGACACTGGACACTGGCCGTTCAGCACGGCAGAAGCATCCAGCCAGCTCGATCCGAGCAGCAGGGTGGACTCGGCCCCCTGGGGCTACGCTCCCTGACTAGGCAAACCCCTAGTTGGAAGTCCCACACGGGGCCTGAGCAGGCCGCCCTGCTGTCCTGCACAGAAAGCCCCAGCCATCCACCTCTGAGTCAGAAGCAACTTTCCCCCGACAAAGGAAACCACTCTCAGTGGAACGAACAGCTCAGGCAGCGGATAGGAGGTCAGGGCTGGACGTCCGGAGGTCAGTGTTGCCTCCCACACGGACAGAGTGCAGACCCACGCCTGCGGTGAGCCCTTCTGTACAGAGGCCTGAACTCAGAATGTGCCAGAACCCTGGCCTTCCTGCAGGAAGCGGAGCCAAGAGCTCCCTGGGGAGACGCTGGTCCTGGAAAGAACCGAGGCACGCCCCCCCACCCCGCAAGTATCAGGAGCGAGTGCCTGGTGCCGTAAGAAGGCCTGAGCCCCAGAACACTTGTTTCACTCAGAGTCTTTGGCGCGCTGGGAGCGATGAGAAGTATGTGACAACTGTCTCTGTGGCCCCGATCCTCTGAGGCCCCAAGAGCAACGTGAGGGCACGTCCCTCCCGAGCAAGCATGGTGCCATGACTTCCGTGCAGCCACATCGAGCAGGGTCCCTCCTTGTTCTCCAAGCCGAGGACGTTGTCTCATTAGAGAGAAGATCTGAGGCTCTCCACAATGGCCGGTCACACTGAGCCCTGGACCCACAGTCCCTGACCCTCCGGGGGCGGGGGGGGGGGGGGCAGGGGGACGACCAGGCAGGCTCCGTGGAACGACAGCAAAGGGAGTCTGACCGCTGGTGCCCCTGTTTCCCCATCTCACAGCTGTGCTGCCCTGTGCTGGGTACAGATGGCCTCTGGCATGTGTGAGGGGATGCCGTGCCCCGCCCCCACCTGCTGCCCCAGGCCTGGGTCTGTAACAGATGTCCTGCCGTGTGCAGTCCTGAGGCTGTGCACCGGGCACCCGGAGGGGCGATGGCAGGGCAGCTGTGGGCGGGCGGGGGTAGCGCTGCCCCTCACAAAGCCAGAGGCCCTCCGATGAGGCTCCTCCGACAGCCCTCAGTGTGGGGCAGCCCAGCGATTCCAGAGGGACACCTGCACCCAGGTGTGGATTCTGGGTGTGGCCCCTTGGATGCAGGCCACAGAGTGCAGGGTCTGGACGTGCCCTTCGAGGGCAGCACTGAGGCCTGGCTAGAGGGGCTGCTGGGGGCGTCCAGGACTGGGCTGGCCCGGTCCTCTGCCTCCCAATAGCCTCTTCTGTAAGTTCTCCCAGAAGCTGCCTTTTTGGGATTCAGGAGGCCCCGATTCTGGTCCTACCGCCTCTGCTCTGAGGCCAGGGCAAATCACAGGCTCTTGGGACAGAGCACAAGGCTGTGCACAGAGCAAGAGACTGCCGGCGGCCGCCAGCAATGCCCCTCCTCTGTGCCCTTCCCACCACCCTTCTGCCATCTCCGGGCTGGGAGCCCTGGTGAGGGATTGGCCCGTGTTCATGTCATGCCCTGAACGTGGACAGTCTTTGTGAAGGGATCGACAGGTGGACAAGCCCCATGGGGCCGCCCAGCAGTCTGGGCTGAACCCTGAGCTCACAGCGGGCTTTCCCACCTTCCTCCTTGCCCCACTTGTCCAGAACAAAAGCCGGGGCCCCCCACCCCCAGGGGAGCAATCCCGGAAAGCTGGGGCGGGTAAGGGCTTGGGGACGGACACCCACATTGCCGCACACTCTTCACCCCTCTGGCTTTCACATTCCTTGTCCAAATCCCAGGCCTCATCACTGTATCCACAGAGAAGCATGGGGAACACAGCCCCCAGAGGCAAGGGCCACGAGCTGAGAAAGTCGTGAATCTTAGTGATGCCCCAGAGTCCAGGCCCAGGCCCTCCAGAATCGGGGGGGGGGGGGGGCTCTCCCGAGCAGGCACCAGTGTCCTGACCTTCCAGCCGGGAGGGAAGAGCGTGGGCCTCCCCCAAGCTCACACGTGTGTGCCGAGCACAGTCCCCAGGCCCCCCAGCCGCACCTGACTGGGGGCACAGAGCCAGAAGCCCTCACAGGGGTCGTGCTGGCTGCAAAGCCCACCCGCGTCCCCGGGTCTCACCTGTCCTCCACCCCCCAGCACCCGGCCCGACGGGGGGCTGGGCCAGGACCCTGGATGGGGACGGGGGCCTCTCTGTGCAAGGCCACGGCCCACCCACACCGGCAGGCAATTTGGATCTGAGAATATTTTAATACAAGGACTATGAGAATTCCTCTGAACTCCGGTTCCTTGCTCACATTTCTGTTCCTGGAGCCTTCAACGGACGAGGATTTTCTTTAAAAATAAAGTGAAATCATCCAGTCCTCCTTCCGCCTCCTTTCAGGGAAGTGCTTTAATGTGAGTTGTCCGATTCTGTTGGAAGCGGAGGCAAAACCTGGCCGGTTGTCTCTTTAAATCGGCTCTGCAGTGTGCCGGGCGGCCGGCGGGGCTGGGAAGAACCATTCTGCCCTGCCGCAGGGAGCCGGGCCACAGCCCGCCCAGCGCCATCAGCGCCTCCCCCATCCCCATGGTTACGGCTCCTGCTTCCCGGCCCGGTCCCCGTGCCCGGCTGTCGCCCGCCCTCCGAAGCAGGCGCAGAGGCGGCTGGCGGTCCCCACGCGGAGCTCTGGAAGCCACCCGCGGAGAATTGCATTGAATGTCTGCGGGTCCTGGCTCTGACTCACTCTCTCGGTGCAGTGCCCGTGGCGCCGTGGCCGGGCTGCAGTCTTGCAATCTGTTGATAACTCCACTTGCTAGCTCGGAATGGAAAACTGCTCCCCGACACAGAGAACTCGCCACAGCCCGTCGGCACCGCGCGGCGCAGCGCCGGGGCTCCCGCTGCCTCTGCCTGAATAGGTGAGAAGTTGGGCTGCGTTTCCCGGGGCTGCGTGGCGGGTGGGCCCGGGCAGGGAGGCAGCGCGGCGGGCAGGGTCGGAGCCCTCCGGCCGGCCGCGGCGTCCACTCCCCCAGCCGTTGCTCGGGCAGCAGCGCCGAGCGGGCTGGGGCGGCTCCTGCTGTTCCGGAGGCAGATGCTGTATAACTTTGGGTTCCGCGGAAGGCGCGGAGCCGCCACGGAGATGGCGCGTCCGGGGGGCGACGCCGGCCCCTGTGTCTGCCGGCCCGGGGCTGGCCGATCGTGGGGACGGCGAGTCGAGGCTTCTTCGGTTCCCTGACTTAAGCTGACAGACATGTTTCGGGGCCGAGCTGCGTGTGCTGGGCGGCGAGCCGAGGCCGGCTCCCAACGTGGGGAAGGCAGTGCTCCGGGAGGGCTGCCCGAGGTCCCTGCGGCTCCTGAGCCCCCGGCCAGCACCAGAGCCCGGCAGACACGGCAGGCCCCCTGCGTGCCCCTGGCGACGCAGCCCCCGGCCCGACGCTCCGACCGGCTGGCCGGGTGGGATGGCCACGGGGGGGGGGGGGGGGCGACGCCGCCTGGCTGAGGCCCCGGGGACCCTCCGCCCTGCCCTAACCGTGCCCTGTCTTCACAGATGGGGACAACCTCGTGACCCTCACCCGCCCCACCGTCGCCCTGAGGCCCCTGGCCCCGGGCTGGACCCCACAGCCACTGTGTGGGACCTTGACCTTCGGGACGGCCATGGAGGCCGGCGGGGAGGAGGGTGCCACATAATCGGCTCGGCGGCGACCCCGCTCCGTCCGCACTCTGGCTGCAGGAGCTTCGCAGGGCTCATGGTGAGTACGCGCCCCCCGGGCAGCGGGGCCCGGCCACCCCTGTCCGTGGAGTTACCACGTGGCCAGTTAGCAGCATCGGGCCCCGGTGTCCAGGGCTGCCCGCCGGCTGCTCTGCTGTGGGCTTGCTCGGCGTCGATCATACTAATTAGTGGCAGGCATGCTGCAATGTGGAGCCATTTAATCATGGGAGGAGATACGGCCCTGGGTCCCTCCCCCAGGGCTCGGGTGCAGGACCGGGGAGGCCCCCCCTGGCCCCTGGCCGGGGTCGCTGCCCCTCCTGTCCAAGGCCATCGTGTGCAGCGCTCCCAGGGCAGCTCCGCCAGCCCCTTCCCGTCAGAAAGTGGGCTGCACGGCAGGGAGACGCGGGTGGGCTTCGGAAGCACGTAGAGCAGACGGGGGCAGGACGCCTCTGTCACCAGAAAAGGGGGCACGGCTGCTGTGGGCAGGGCCATGAGGGGACTCGTCCCGGAGGCTCGTGCAGCCTGGATGTGGCCGCTGCCGCTTGCGTTCCGGGAAGGCTGGTGGCCGGGTAAATAATGCATTGTGTGTGTTTGTGAAGGACGGTGGTGGGGGGCCCAGCGCGTGCAGGGAATGCCGATGGCCACAGGACACGTGGCCGGCAGCAGCCGTGGCTTGGACGCCAGCAATGACTCAAATGCACACCGATTGTCTGCTTCATGGGGCGGGGGGGGGGGGGGGGTCTGTCTGAGTCACTTGTTCGTTTCCTTCCTGTTCTGCTCAAGACGCCCAAACAAGGTCGGGCTTGTGGCCAAGACTCAGCATTGTGCATGCCACTGCTCCAAGCCTCGCCGGCCCGGAGGGTGACAGGCAGCCTAGAGGTTGTGCGTCCAGGCTCACCACTCCTGGGGAGGCTGCCGGCCTGGCTGGGGCCCCAGCTTTTCAGGGGACCCAGGGTGCCTTGCCCAACAGGGCTGCCCCCCCTTGGTATTTTTCCAGCTTTCCACCCTCAGGTTAGAGCCTTATTTGCAAATGGAACCTGTCATTTGCAGACAAAGGGTGAGCTCAGAGGTGTTTCAGGAGGCTGGGGGGGGCGGGGGCGGGGTGGGGGGGGGACGCTGCAGCAGCTTCCCTGGCCTCTCCGAGCACCGCTGGGTGACCCTCCCCATGTCCGCTCTGCGTCCCGTCTACACTCTGCCTTCAGTCCCCAGTGACTGTGTTCTGGTCCCAGACGCTGGACACTGGCCAGCCCAGGACAGTGAAAACTGGCGGGTTACACTTGCCCGGAGGGTTTGGGATCTCCGCAGCTCGTTGGGCTTTGATTCTTAACAAATAACGTTTACACTGGAGAGTCTCCAGAAGAAATGGAGAGCCCAGCCCAGCGTGGGGGCCGCTCTGCTGCAAACGCTTCCCTGCGTGTGTCCCTGAGACTATAGTGCGGACACCTGCGTGGCTTCGCCCCAGGGGCCCAGGGCACAAGGAAGACCAGAGGCTGTGGCCAGCAGGGTAGCCCGCCCCTGCCCACCCACACTGCTGCACTCACACCGCCAGCCAGACGTGTGCCCGGGCTGGCGGTCCGCTTCCCTGACACCGAGGCCAGCCACCCGCTTTCTGGCTCCTGAGCGTGAAGACGCTCGGTCTTGCGGAAGCGCTTCGGGGGCCACGCTGACGCCTGCGTTACACTGAGGCTCTGTCCTCCCTCCTGGACAGGCGCCCCGTCTGCTGTCAGCGTGCCGGCGAGACCGTGAAGGCACATGCAGCCCGGACGCTCCCCTGTGGGGCCTGCAGGACACAGGCCACCAGCACGGCTGTTAGCAAGCAGGGCAGGTGTGGACAGTGGCCCTGTTGGTATTCACGTCCGAGCAGCTGCCAGACGGGCATTGCTTTGCACCCCATGGCCTTCTGTGATCCGCACACTTTCCTCCTCAAAGCTCGGTGGCATCTTGGAAGGGAGTAAGAGGTTGTCCGAGGTTGTGTGCTTTCTTCCTGTTTCCTTTCACAGCGTAGGTCTCGTGGTTCACCCGACAAGCGGCGTGGTCGCTGTGAGGGAGGCCACGTTCATTTTGTACAAGCTCTGCCTTCCCGGCCACACCCCCCGTGGCTGACAAGGCGTCGTGGGGACTCCTCTGATCACCGGGACATCAAGGGGACCTCAGAGGGCAGGTCCGTCCGCTCACTAATGTTGAGCCCGAGAGGCAGAGACCCCCCTTCAGTGGCTTCACTTTGGTATGACCCAGACCCAGCAGGTGCCAGCGGCTGCCAAGGACCCCACGGAGCTCACACTCGCCCTGAATTCAGGGCTGACCGCAGTGTCATCAGACTATCCTTTGTCACGTCCAGCAGAGGCTGGAAGCCAGGACAGGGTGAGAAGCCAGGCCTGCCCCCAGCTCTGCTTGGAGCAGAGGAGTCCCAAAGACACAGGGCGCTCAGGACACCCCTTTTCTGCACATCAGCACCTCACATTTGAAAAAGCAACAATGGAATTAAAACCCCTGAAAAGACCATGGACGTGGAGGCCTGAGGGGCAGGGACCGGCGCAGTCCCTGTGCTATATTTCCCACACGGGGAAAGTATGAGAGAAACATGCACCAGCTGTACAAATGTGACGTCCAGTGAGGATAATTTGTGCTCCGGAGGAATAAATTACTTACCTTTTGCCTCTGCGGCCCCCCGGGACGCTGCCATGGACGGACCAATAAGATACAGTGATCATTAAAAACTCAGACAAGGGGCGTTGGGGGCTAACAGCGAGATCAGTCTCAGTCGGTACAGAGCAGAGGCAGAGAGGACGGCGAGGAGGGTCTGCGCCTCCTGGGGAGAAGAGCCCCTTCCCTGCACCCCGCGGCCGGCCCCTGACTTAAGACCTCCCTCCTCCTTCCTTCCTGTCTCTCTTAACGTCTAGGTGATTTATTTGCAAAACATACCAAAAGACACACCCAACTAAAATAATAATAAAGCATAAAAAGGGGTAAGCCTCAGGACCAGGGGAAATGCCCGCAAACCCCAGACCAGGGCTCTGCGCCTCCAGGCTCCACGGAGGACGCAGGCCAGCCCGTGGGACGATGGAGCCTCGGTTTCCCGGAAGGAGAGACATGGCCACGCAGCTTGGAAAGGCAGAGCAGTGAGCAGGCACGGCGGGCTGGGGGCACGGCGGTGGGAGCGGCTGTCTGGACTGAGCCCAGCCTCTCGGGCGTGAGGTCCGTTCTGGTCTGAAGGGCCCCGGAGGGATGTGTCCCGGGGAGTCAGCCCCGCACACCACGAGGATTTTGTCCGTGGGACACTTGCAGTGCAGGCCCTCCGGGAGGAACCTGTGTACGTGTGAACCCTAAAATATAAAATGGTGTCTCCCTTTTGCCTTCCCTACTTTGAGTTTTAAGCGTCATCTCTAAAAATGTACAAGGGCACCCTTGGTCACTAACTTGCAGGAAGAAAGCAGAAGCCGAAAGGAAGTGAGGCTCTGTTTCTGCGACAACTCACTTGGCACAGCTCTTCTGGGATCAGAAGCCTCCCTTGCTGCCTCGCTCAAAGCCAGGCCCTCGGATGGGAACGCATCCCTGAAGCAGGGTGACCTCGGCCGTGCGTGAGCTGGCCCGGGCGCCGCGATCGGGACACGCTGCGTCTCGAACTGACCTCCCGACGCGTTTGCCTGTGGCGGGAACGGTGGTCTCATTTCCCCTGGCTCAGCATGAAGTGTGTGTGGATAAGACTTGGAGGGTAGGATGCGCTCGAACGTAAGCTCTGTGATGAGGGTCCTGGCCACCGGACGCACTTCTCCGACCCTGGGCACACATGCAGGGCGGGGACGCAGGGCACCAGGCATCGCTGCAGACTACGCCTTCCTCTCCCGCCATCCCTGCCCCCACCTCCAACCAAGAGTCAGGGCTGCGAACACGGCAGGAAGGCGGGGGTCTCTGGGGGAGTGGTGACGGAGCCCCAAGACAGGGCACGAAGGGACTGCGAGTCCCCAGAGGTGTGGGCCCACCCCAGGCCTCAGCCCGAGGCGTGCCGAGCACACTGGTGAGAAAACACGCTTGGGTCGGGCTCTGCCGGCGGCTTGCTCACATGTATGCGCACAGGAACCCGGTCCCGGCAGCCAGGGGGCTCCAAGAGAAGTGCCAGTGTTTTTTAGACACCAGGGTAAAAGCCATCGTCTTTGTGAAAAGAACTAATCATGCACACGAGGGCCCGGGCACGTCTGTGGGACGCGATCAGGCCTGACTTGCGGAGAGCCTGCCGGGCCCACTCCACGCCTGTCAGCAGTGTCCAACTCTCAGAAGAAATGGACCGTGAGAAGATCATCCGATATCAGGATCTGACCACAGAAACTTGCTTTCCTCGACTTCTGCAGTGATTTTCCACTGGCTGGAAGCTGGCGCTGGCCGCCTGTGACAAGTGTCAAACCCTTGGGGCTCTCCGGAGCCACAGGGCGCACCCTTCCCACCATCACGCACGGCAAGCGCTCCAGAACTTGGGATGCCGGGTGTGTGAGCACTTCCAGTGGACCGGGACACCAACGGGAGCCCAGCAGGCCCGTTCAGCTGTGACGCCCGGCCCTGCTCCACCTTTCTTATAAAACACTTACTCTTGGGGGGCCTGGGTGGCTGAGTCAGTTGGGTGTCCTACTTCGGCTCAGGCCATGATCTCACGGTTCATGAGTTCGAGCCCCGCGTCTGTGCTGACAGCTCAGAGCCCGGAGCTGCTTCGGATACTGTGTCTCCCTCGCTCTGTGCCCCTCCCCCACTCGTGCTCTGTCTCTCTCTCAAAAATAAATAAAAACATTAAAAAATTAAAAACAAAAAACACCTGTTCTTTCTTCACCAACAGGCAATTAAGTCCCACATCACAGAAACCTGTCCTCACACGGACAGAAGTTCTGTGTTGCAGGATGGAGGGCCCAGCAGGTGCCCGCCCCAGCCATCGAGGCCTGCCTGACGTGTGTACCTTAGGAGGAAGCCTCCATTAGCCATGGGTTAGTGGCCAGGGTGGGTAGCCCTGCAGGGACCCAGGCCGCAGACCCTTCCCCCGGGGCTGAGCCTCGGTGTTGGGGGGGGGGGGGGGGCCTGGTCAGCTGCATCAGGGAGGACACTCACTTCCCCAAGAGGGCCCTGGAACCCTGTCACCTTGAGGCCGGCCTCCTTGGCTGTCTCTCCTCCTGGGCTCGTAATTTCATGGGAATTGGAGCCACATGTGCAGCACGGGTCCTGCTGAAACCCCAGTCGTCCCGACAGGAGTCCTCGGTGTTCTGTGCACGTCCACACCTGCCCTTCAGGCTTCCTGGCCGAAGGACAGTCAGGACCATAAGGGGATCACCACGGTGTCCAGCCCACGGCCTGCCGAGTGACACAGTGCCCCTCCTTCGGTCACATCGGGTCATCTGCTGGGCCAGGGGTGCTACTTCCGGCTCTGGTAGTCAGCTAGATCCCTCAGCGGCCAGACAGGGAGGAGTCTGGGTCGTGTCCAGGTCACTTGGAACCTTTTCCCTGGTGACAGGATCCCATCTGCTATCATCATGGCAGCAGAGAGACCTCCTTGGAAAAGTCCCTGGCAGGAGCAGATCAGGGGACAGAGGCCATGGCTGGACACCAGGGTGGCCCTTGGCTGTCCCCCGGCTGGCCAGGGCCTCATCTCAGCTGGACTGACAAGAAATTATCCCCCAGGAAATGAAGCAGGTTGAGCTCTTGGACACAGAAGCTTCCCGGCCATGGCGAGGCCAAGGGCCCTGCAAGGACGATTTTCTCTCGATTTCCCACGTGACTCAGGCTGGGCGCCTTCCTGGAGGACCACTGGCCACCTCCCGCTGCGCTGACCACGCATCTAGACACGGCCCAGGGTGGGCACATCCACCACGGGCACGGCTGCTGACAAGGCTGCAGAACCCCCACCCTGACCACAGCCTGTCCTCACAGCTGGGCAGCTCAGCACTGTCTCCCCGGGGTTCCCCAGGGCAGCCGCCATGGACACAGCCCTCACCTGCCCTCACCTGCCCCCCAAGCCTGGCAAGTACCAAGGCCATGCTGGTAGAGCCCACGGTTCAGAACATGAGCTGAGGGGTCAAGACCTGGGGAAGGGGGCGGAGGGGACACAACCAGCACCCTGGGCTGGGGAGGGGCCTTAAAGTGCCCGGTGAGTGGGAGGGGGAGGGAGGGGGAGGGAGGAGGTAACCAGTGCCCCGGGAAGGAGTGGGAGTCCATCTCCAGAACCCCTTGGGAGGCCAGGGGATCTGCAACCAGCACCCCAGACCGAGCAGGTTAAAATACAGAATTGTCTTTCTCTCTGTCCTGGAGCCTGGAAGTTCAAGATCAGATGTCACAGGGCTATGAGAAATAGCCCGCCGTGTAGACGGCTGCCTTCCTGCTGTGTCCTCAAATGGCCTTCCTCTGGGCAGGTCGCGTCCAAGTCTCCCTCTTATAAGGACGTGGGCCCTGTCGAACGAGGCCTCACCCTATGACCTCTTGTGATGGCCATCACCTCTGTGACAGCCACCTCCACTAGTCACATGGGGCACAAGGATGTCAGCCTGTGCTTCCGGGGACTTGGCTCAGTCCACAGCGGGGCTTCCCTGTGACGCTGCGAGTTACAACACAGCGTTGCTCGGGGGGTCAGAGGGCAGAGGGCAAAGATGCACGAGGCCAGGGCTCCTGACTCCCAGCCCGTGGAGCCCGCACAGCAGACGAGGGTCTGTGCACCGGGGGCCCCTCCTCCAGGGCAGAAACCTCCCGGCTTTGGAGCTTGGAGCGCAGGCCTCGCCAACCCGCCCACATGACCATGGGCTTTGCGGCCATTTTTCCTGTCGCTGGAGTTTGGGAACGTGGTCCTGGCACGTAAATCTCGTGCCAGGCGGGTGCTGTCCTGAGGGCCTCGGGGCCCTGCCGACCTATCGCGTCAACCGCTTTTCCTCCACCGACCTGAGTCGGCTCCAGGGACTCGCTTGACACAAAATTCTCCCGGGGGATCTCGTAAAGCAGGATCTTGATGCGCGTGAGGCGGGACATCTGCACGGCTCCATCCGGACCCTCGCGCGGGCGGGTTTGGGGAGACAGCCGTGCTCCGAGGAAGCGGGGCGCCCGTCACAAACCTCCGCTCCACTCAGGAGACACCTCCGGCCGCTTTCAGGGGAGAGGCCAGACCCGGGGGGAGCCAGGTGGCTCCGCCAGGTGCACAGTTCCTCGCCACGTTGCCCACTCGTTCTGCTCTGTGCTCTATCCAGGATTTGAAAACCGTGCTCTCCCTGCCCCAGGACCCAGGGGAGTTCCTGCACCCCGTGGTGTATGCCTGCACCGCCGTCATGCTGCTCTGTCTCCTCGCCTCTGTCATCACTTACGTCGTGCACCAAAAGTAAGGCCCCACTCGGCACCAAGACTGCATGCTTCTACCTTCAAATGCAAACCCTGAAACGAGACCCTCCCCACCCCACGTAGTGAGAAGTCCCTGGCAGGTACTTCACGGACCACCTGCCTACGTGGCAGGCGTGGCCAAATCCTCCGCCGAGTTTTCAGGGACAGCCATGCCCTTCCGCTCCAGGCCTCCACCAGGGCCACCTATGTTCTTATCAAAAGGGGTGAAATAGGTACTTCCTCCAATGGCCCAGGGTCAGTTCAGGTGCTCCAAGGGCCCACAGCCTTGGGAAGTTAGCATAGCTCGCGGAACCCTCACACACCTTTTCGTTGTGCCTCTTAATCTGGGGCGGGGCAGGGGGGCGTCTAGTTGTCTTTCTTCTGAGCTGGTTTCCTGGCCACCTCTGCCTGTGCAGGGAAATGACCTGGGGGTGTCTGCATCACTTGAAGATGCACTGTGAAATGTGAGGAGGGGTCTCTGTCATGGTCAGGATCAAGCCCATAATCAAAGTCATGAGCAAAGCCTAGACTGTGGGCATAACCAGTGATGAGAAGAGGCTTGGGTGTGTCCAAGGCCACAGTCATGGGGAGAGTGTTGGGCATATCCAAAGCCATGATCATGGGGAGAGGGTTGGGCATGTCCGAGGCCGTGATCATGGGGAGAGGGTTGGGCATGTCCAAAGCCGTGATCATGGGGAGAGGGTTGGGCATGTCCAAAGCCGTGATCATGGGGAGAGGGTTGGGCATGTCCAAAGCCGTGATCATGGGGAGAGGGTTGGGCATGTCCGAGGCCATGATCATGGGGAGAGGGTTGGGCATGTCCAAAGCCGTGATCATGGGGAGAGGGTTGGGCATGTCCAAAGCCATGATCATGGGGAGAGGGTTGGGCATATCCAAAGCCATGATCATGGGGAGAGGGTTGGGCATGTCCAAGGCCATGGAGAAACTGTGGCCACCATTACAGCTGTAAGAATAGGATGAGTAATCTCTACCATGGCCGTAGCCAGGGTGAGGCCAAGTCATGGAGGTGGTCACAGCCATAGGCAAGGTCCTAGGCCACAGACTACAGGGGTCTTGCTTCCAGTCAGTCACAGTCATGCCCTCTTCTTGAGGTACCAGACATCTGCTCAGAGAGGGAAGAAGAACTCCATCCTGGGAATCAGGAGGTGTGGCCAGGTGTGTCCCACCCTCTAGCTCTGTGACCAGACAAGGCATAGAGTCTCAGGTTTCAGTATTAGCATCTGTCCAATGACCAGGTTCGAGATTTCTCAAAACCCTCCAGTCTAGCATTCCAAGTCGATTTAACACAAAAACGTCCAACAACCACACACTGAGGGTGCCACACACACCCTGTGTGTTCCCATCCATCTGGTCCTTTGGGTGGGCTCCCCCGGCCTCTTTCGGTGACACCTCGGGGGTCTTCAGCTCTGTCCCCACGTGGACGGAGCATGGCAACTGGGGAAGAGGGCTGATCTGTGCACCTCGCTCTGCGTGCTGGGTCCTGATGGGACATCTCCGTCTCCCACAGTGCCATCCGGATCAGCCGGAAAGGCCGGCACACGCTCCTCAACTTCTGCTTTCACGCGGCTCTGACCTTCACAGTATTTGCCGGCGGCGTGAACCGCACCAAATACCCAATCCTGTGCCAGGCGGTGAGTGCCATCCACACCCTCATTTTGCTACAAAATTTAAAGTGTTTATCGCCGCTCCTACCAAAAGGGAAATGTATGATAATTGTCTTGTTTATGAAAAAACACTCGAGTATTTGTTCAGATGTGTCTCCTGGAGGGAGTAGTTCAGCATCCAGGGCACCTGTATTACAGCCTTTTTGCCACGTGAGGCTGACTATTCTGCTCAGCACTGGATCGTGTCAGGTACTTTGCTTTTCGCTTGACCAGGTGGCTCCGAGGCGTCTGGTCACATGCGAACTGGACGCTTCCCGTCCGGCAAACGGTGCTGGTCCCCGGAATAGGGTCAGGAGCTTCCCGCCTCCCAGAGACTGGCCCAGAGACAGGAGCACAGAGAAGGGGCCAACTGCCACCCCCCGCCACCGCCGTCCAGGTATGCTCTGGCACCAGAGCAGGTGGCTGGGGAGTCCAGGCCGCAGAGGCCCTGCCCCACACATGGAGCTCACTCTGAGAGGCTCTGCTCCCATCTCAGGTAGAATAGGGGCTTCTGAACATCGCAGCATTGAGAACAAGTCACCAAAGGGCCTTCTTTCCACTCCATGGCCTCACCTGACTTTTCCTTCAAAAGGGGGGAAACGCCCTTTGGTTCTGACAGAGCTCGGAGGGGGCCTTCCCACCAGCAGCACCTGCTTCCTCCTGCTGCTCTGTGCGGCCCTGGCCCAGGACAGGCGGCCCCACACCCAAGTCTCTCTGTTGGCTCCGCCCTCCAGAGCCTCACTCAGACCCCTTGCTCCTGGCTCCAGCTCAGCCCAGGTGGATAGTCACCTCTATGTGGACAGTGACCTCCAGAATGAACAGCGATCTCCAGGTAGAGTTTCCTGTGATGTGGACAGTAGTCTCCAGGTGAACAGTGGCCTCCACGGGCAGGGTAACCTCTAGGTGAACAATGACCTCCAAGTGGACATTAACCTCCAGGTGGATGGTGACCTCCAGGTGGACAATGACCTTTAGGCAGTCTCCTCCAGGTGGACAGTCTGCTGCAGGTGGATAGTGATCTCCAGGTGGACAGTGACCTCCAGGTGGACAGTGACCTCCAGGTGGACAGTCTCCTCCAAGGGGACAGTGACCACCAGGTGGACAATGACCACCAGGTGAACAGTCTCCTCCAAGGGGACAGTGACCTCGAAGTGGACAGTGACCTCCAGGTGGACAGTCTCTTCCAGGTGCACAGTGACCTCCAGGTGAACAGTCTCCTATAAGTGGACAGTGACCTCCAAGTGGACAGTGACCTCCAAGTGGACAGTGACCTCCAGGTGCACAGTCTCCTCCAAGTGGAAAATGACCTCCAGGTGGAGAGTGACCTCCAGGTGGACAGTGACCTCCAAGTGGGCAGTGACCTCCAGGTGGACAATGACCTCCAGGTGGACAGTCTCCTCCAAGGGGACAGTGACCTCCAGGTGGACAGTGACCTCCAGGTGGACAGTGACCTCCAAGGGGACAGTGACCTCCAAGGGGACAGTGACCTCCAGGTGGACAATGACCTCCAGGTGAACAGTCTCCTCCAAATGGACAGTGACCTCCAGGTGGACAGTCTCTTCCAGGTGGACAGTGACCTCCAGGTGAACAGTCTCCTCCAGGTGAACAGTCTCCTCTAAGTGGACAGTGACCTCCAAGTGGACAGTGACCTCCAAGTGGACAATGACCTCCAAGTGGACAGTCTCCTCCAGGTGGACAGTGACCTCCAGGTGAACAGTGACCTCCAAGTGGGCAGTGACCTCCAGGTGGACAGTGACCTCCAAGTGGGCAGTGACCTCCAGGTGGACAGGCTCCTCCAAGTGGACAGTGACCTCGAAGTGGACAGTGACCTCCCGGTGGACAGTGACCTCCAAGTGGACAGTGACGTCCAGGTGGACAGTGACCTCCATGTTGACAGTCTCCTCCAAGGGGACAGTGACCTCCAGGTGGACAGTGACCTCCATGTTGACAGTCTCCTCCAAGGAGACAGTAACCGCCAGGTGGACAGTGACCTCCAGGTGGACAGTGACCTCCAGGTGGACAGTCTCCTCCAAGTGGACAGTGACTTCCAGGTGCACAGTCTCCTCCAGGTGGACAATGACCTCCAGGTGGAGAGTGACCTCCAGGTGGACAGTGACCTCCAAGTGGGCAGTGACCTCCAGGTGAGCAGTGACCTCCAGGTGGACAGTGACCTCCAGGTGAACAGTGACCTCCAGGTGGACAGTGACCTCCAGGTGAACAGTGACTTCCAGGTGGACAGTCTCCTCCAGGTGGACAGTGACCTCCAAGTGGACAGTGACCTCCCAGTGGATAGTGACCTCCAGGTGGACAGTGACCTCCAGGTGAACAGTGACCTCCAAGTGGGCAGTGACCTCCAAGTGGACAGTGACTTCCAGGTGGAAAGTGACCTCCAAGTTGGCAGTGACCTCCAGGTGGACAATGACCTCAAGGTGGACAGTCTCCTCCAAGTGGACAGTGACCTCCAGGTGGACAGTGTCTTCCAGGTGGGCAGTCTCCTCCAGGTGGACAGTGACCTCCAGATGGACAGTGACCTCCAAGTGGACAGTGACCTCCAGGTGGACAGTGACCTCCAGATGAACAGTGACCTCCAAGTGGACAGTGACCTCCAGGTGGACAGTGACCTCCAGATGGACAGTGACCTCCAGGTGGACAGTGACCTCCAAGTGGACAGTGACCTCCAGGTGGACAGTGACCTCCAGGTGAACAGTGACCTCCAGGTGGACAGGCTCCTCCAAGTGGACAGTGACCTCCAAGTGGACAGTGACTTCCAGGTGGAGAGTGACCTCCAAGTGGGCAGTGACCTCCAGGTGGACAATGACCTCAAGGTGAACAGTCTCCTCCAAGTGGAAGTGACCTCCCAGTGGACAGTCTCTTCCAGGTGAACAGTGACCTCCAAGTGGACAGTGACCTCCAGGTGCACAGTCTCTTCCAGGTGAACAGTGACCTCCAAGTGGACAGTGACCTCCCGGTGGACAGTGACCTCCCCGTGGACAGTGACCTCCAAGTGGACAGTGACCTCCAGGTGGACAGCGACCTCCAAGTGGATAGTGACCTCCAGGTGAACAGTGACCTCCAGGTGGACAGTCTCCTCCAATTGGACAGTGAATTCCAAGTGGACAGTGACCTCCAGTCCCCAGGCAGGAGCCAGATGGGGGCTGCCCCATGGACTGAAGAGCCATCTTACCAAGGACTCCCCTCTTCGGTTCTGCCATTGGTGGTGTGTGTCTGCCGGGGCCACGTGGCGGGAGGGTCTCAGCCTGGCATCCACGGCGCTCGTGTCGCTCCCCTTATAGCCTCTGTTGCTGTGAATCCTACAACCATTTACTGATGCTGTGGAAGCTGCTGAGGCCTAATTATCTGACACTCGGGTGCACCGGTGGCGACCTCGATGGCAGTCTGTGCACACAAAATGACCTGTCCCCTGCACAGATGGCAGGCGACTCACCCTGGGGCGGGAGGGTGAGAGGCTGTTCAAGCAGGGGTGGCATGGGGAAGAATCGGGCTGAGCTCCGGCTCCAGGCACCGGCCACCAGACAGCACCTCGTCCCAGGGCCCAGGCAGCCTGACATCCGGCTCGGTTCCCTGCGAATCCCCGTCCAGGCCGTGCACCCCCCCGAGAACCGGATTCTGCCATCCACGCTGGAGCCCCAGCTGCAAAGCCGCCAGCAGGTGACTAAAAACCGCACTGAGGGGCAGTCACGCTTCCTTAAGCCTTTGGATAGGCACGGCAACAACCACAGCACATACCCCGGGAAACCCAATCCGTGTCCTGCCTGGAGGTGCCTGCCGAAGAGCGGAGCCCGCCGAGGGCGGTGAAATGTCGCGCTCGGCCAACGAGGGCTCTTGCGCCGGGTCCCTGGCGGCGAGGAGCCGGCTTCAGCACCCCCTCCCCCCAGGCTCCGCGGTGCCGCTGGGGAGCCCACCCCCTCCCGAAACCCGGGAACTGTGTCCATGCTCCAGCCTGGATGGGGGTTCCTGGAGGCCAGGGACCTCGTTAGCCAGGTGGACACCCTAGGAGCGTGGCAGGTCGGGGAGCGCTCCGGGCCTGGAAGGGTCCGGGGAGGCAAGGTCTGCAGAGGTGATGACGGTAGTGTGAGAAACGGTTGGTTCTCCTGTGGTGGCCACCCTCAGGAACCCCGTCGGGGGAAGCCAGCCTATGAGCTCCGGAGTAGATCCCACCCTGACCTCCGGACTACGTGTCCCCGGGAGCGGGGCGTGATACCTTCGGTCATTCATTCGCGAATTTCGAGCAGAGCCGTGCTAACTCTGGCTGCACTGCCCAGCTTTCCGGCAGGGGAAGAGGGACAGAGAGCACCATGTGCACGAGAGAGAACAGTGACCTCTGTTCTCTGGACAGAGATGGGAGACGCCTCCCAGGTGAGGAGACGGGGCTGCAACCCCAGCGAGCCCTCCAGGTGGCATTCTTGAAGTGACTCCCCCGACATTTCTCTAAGTCGGGCCTGTGCCTTGCAGACGAAGACAGAAACGTCGCTACTGTTATGGAGGGTAACCCAGCATAGACACCCTGTCCTCTGCCCACCGGAGAGGAGGCAGGCCTGACGAGGCACAGCTGGGAGACCACAGCGTCAGAAGCCGGGACAGTTGACTTTAATGTGGCGATTTGACTGATCACGGGGCCGACATTTGGCCGACATCATTCTGGGTGCGTCCGTGCGGTGTGGATGCGGTCAGTGCTGGAACCGGTGGGCTGGCTCAGGCAGGTGCCCTCCCCATCATGGGGCTCATCCTCTCCACCAGGGGCCTGGGGACGATGACAGAGGAAGGAGGGACTCTCTCTGTGCCTGTCCAGGCTGGGACATAGGTCTTGGCGGGAGCCACAGTCGGGTCTCCTGGGCCTCCAGCCTGCCCACCACGAGCCACGGGTCTCAGACTTCTTAGCCTCCACATCTCCACAAGCCAATTCATGGTAAATGTGGTTTTCCTCCAGGGGGCAGCCAGGCCTGCCCCCACGCTGACAGGGGACAAGCTGGCGACCACCCTGGCACCTGAACACGGGATGCCCCCGCCAGCCTTCCCTATCCAGGTGTGGCTCACACTCATGCTCTGTGGCCCGAAACTTGGTCGGCTGGAGAACAGATGGTTGCTATGGCAACAAGAAGATGACCGGGCACCTCATTAAAGTCCTAAGTGACATCGTGAACACAAACGGCCGGCCGCCAGTGGCCCCATATGATGATGTGCGTCAGTGCCGGGTTGGGGCCGAGAGTGGGGCAGCCTGCCGGTCCTGGTGGCGAGCCGAGGTGGGGGGTCCTATGACCTCTCCACGTGTCCGGCCCAAAGTGGCGTCTGGGAGGGGGAGGCTGCAACCCCCCGGCAGGCGAGGCTCAGAGCAGCCCATCGGGAGCATAGCCGGCTCTTCCCACCCCCTGCTGACCCTGGGGCTTCTCTGTGGACTCGGTGTCTGTTTCCAGTCACCTGTGGTGACGGCCACGCTGCTGTCCCCTCAACAGAGAGCCCACGATCCTTCAGTTGAGGGCCAGACGGACACGCCCCTTCCTTCCTCCTGGTTCAGGTGCAGAGTGCCTGCCCCCCAGTTCCCAGGCTGGGGTGAGGTCCGGCACGCGGGCACCCACAGGAGGCCCAGGCCAGGCTGCGGAAAAGGCCGCGGAAAAGGCTGCAGAAAAGGCGGCACTCACCAGGCGTGTGCAGGGAGGCCCCTGAAACCACAAACAGCTCCGGGGCTCCCACCCCACCCATCCCGTTCCCCTTGGTTATTTGAGGTTTTCTAATAAGTGAAACTTGAATTCCAGATTCAGTAAATCATTGTAATGCAATGTTAGCTTTATTCAGAGAATCACCTTTCCGATCACAGCCACGATTTACTTGTCATCGTGAAATGTCAGGTTCTTGCTTCGTAGGTAACCTCGTTTTCTAGAAGCAGGTGGAGACAGAGGAGCATGATTAGCTAACACAGTAAGTGCTGGGGGAGGGGTAAAAGCTCGGCCAGCAGCTCCCACAGCAACCAGCAGCTGCGCCTGTGGGAGCGGACGTCAGCGGCTGATCCTGGAGGTGCTTTATGTCACACGCAACCCCAACACCAGCCTCGTGGGGAGACCCTGCTGCAGGGCCGCCCGCCCCTCAACTGGTGGCACCCGTGTGGGGCCCAGCCCAGAGGACGTCCTCCCTGGAGCCCTCGGGTTCCCGCGTCTGGGCCAGGCTGACCATGGGCACGTTGGCGGGCACTGTGCACGCACAGAGGGGCACCTATGGGGCCAGCCTCTCGCGGACCGCCCAGGAGGTACCGTGTGTGCGGGCCCGGGGGTCCCCGGCCCCATGTCTCCTCAGGACACAAATCTCACCAGCTCCAGAGTCCTGGAGGCCCGGGCAACTCCCTGTGAAGGGGACATCGGCGCTGAGTGAGACCCCCACGTGCCCTCCTGCGGGGCTCATCCCCTGTCACTATCAAGCTGAATCCTGAGGACGCGAAGGGAGCAGGAGGGCCCAGGCCCAGGCCTCGGGGGGCACACGGTCTCCGGGGCAGCACGCTGGGGGGCGGCCCTCGGAGGCGCTGCTGACCGGCCTCTCCCCGCAGGTGGGCATCCTGCTGCACTACTCCACGCTGGCCACCATGCTGTGGATCGGGGTGACCGCCAGGAACATCTACAAGCAGGTGACCAAGAAGGCCCCGCCCTGCCCCAGGCAGCCCCTGCTCAGGTACCGAGCACGCACACCTGGCCACCTGGTCTACCTTCCGGGGGGTCTCGGCACACCGGCTCAAAGGGAAACGGGGTCCGGGGACAACCCGGTCTGCACAGGTGGCCAGGGCCAGGGCGGGTGCTGGGGGCAGGGTGGGGTGCCGGAGAGGGATGTCGGGGTGCTGGGGTAGAGCTGGAGCCAGATCGGCAGGTCCGGGGGCCGATGTGTCCCCCTGGGGGCTGGGCGTGCCTCTGTGCTAGAGAGCTCTGCGCCCCTGGGGCTACAGCAGAGACGGCCCTGGGTGATGGGTCAGTGCTCCGGCCTCGGCGACAGTTCACTCACGAGCCTCAGTGAGCCAGGGTACCTGCTCGTTAGCTGGGAGAGACCCAGGTGGCTCGGTCGCTGACCCCAAGGTGACCCCGTGGCCTGGGCCTTTCAAGGCTGGTGGCAGATGGGTCTGGAGAGGGGCCCCTGCTCCAGCCAGTGGACTGTTACTTGGACAAGCTGGGAAGGTTCAGGGTGGACAGGTGGTCCCTGTGAGGGGCAGCGGATGTCCCTGGGAGGTTGTGGCCTGGTCCCAGGGCCATGGACACCCAGCCCCTCGGGCTGAGCTCTGTCCGGGTCCAAATTTGAAGGGCCACCTGGGAGTACCTCTGTGCGCCTAAAAACCGTCAGAAGAACTCATTTTGAGGCAGATAAAACAATGCCTCATCGTTTAATAAGCAAGGTGACCTTCCCCAGAGGTTTTCCGACACCGTCTGATTTTCGGAAGCTAGCAGACCCCTGACCACGCAGCTGGTGCTTCTGCTGCGGGCAGGGGCCAGAAGGCAGGACTTCAGGGCCTCGTTTCTCCTGCCGGGGAGGCCCCAGGTCCCCAGGGTTTAAAAATCACTCTCAAAATGAATTTCCTGGCCTATAATTGATTGAAACGCTGCCTGGCTTTTTGAAGAATGAGATGGAGGCCACGGAGCATTCTGGCACTTGTCTCTCTGACAGCCTCAGAACGCGTGTGACTGAGCGAGACTCCCAGGGGCTTCCAGGAGCAACAGGTCTGTGGCTCATGGGCCTGTGCTCCATGGGCTGTGGGCTCCAGGGGCCTGGGGTCTTGTGGCGCTATGGGCTCGGTGGGCCTGTTCTCTGTGGGCTGTGGACTCAGGGAACCTCGGGTCGTGGGGGTCTGTGGGCTCAGAGGGCCCGAGGCTGGGGTTACATGGGTTCCATGGGCCATGAGCTCGAGGGTCTCAGAGCACCCGGGTCTAGAGGGGTCTGGGCTCGGTGGCTATGCACTGAACTGGCCATGTCACAGAGACAGATAACTCTGAGATACTTACTCCTTTTGTTGTGTAGCCTAGAAACCGCCAGCACCTCTCCCCCACGTCCCCTTCTTTGGTGCAAAAAGCTGGACACTGGGGGGGCGGGGGGACATGGCGATGTGATCCCAACAGCACCCTAGGGGACTGACCTCTGTCAGGTTCAGACTCAGGAGGGTGGAGACATTGACTCTGGGCTCTGCGGAGGGCCCGTCCTCCCCCGCTGCCTATTCAGGCCACGCCTGGCCTGGGGCTTGTGATGGGAACCCCAGAAGCTGGGGGCCAAAGTCTTTTCCTCCCAGAGGCCCCTCGACTTGCCATCCACGCTCACCCTGCAGGCCCAACACCAGCCGGGGCCATTCTTACCAGCGATGGCTCTTCCTGCTGGCCCCCAGGAGGCATCCTTTTATCTGGCCCCTGACCCCATGCCCAGCGCTGCAAAGTAGCCTGTGTGTGCCCACGTCAGCACAAATGTAGTTCTGGAGTCTTCTGGGGAGGGAAGGGCCCCCGGGCCACACCGTATGCTGAATGCTGAGCAGAGCATCACATCACGTCCTGCTGACCCTTGGCGAGGCCCGGGCAGCGCTGGCAGCGACCAGAGCTGGTGCTGCGGTCTGCAGACAGGGGCCCCTGTGTCCTCCCTCTGAAGTTTTCCGATGAGAAGTAAAAAGAAAATAGTTGTGGGTTCAAACCTTCTGTGTGAACTCAGAGCACACAGCTTTTTGAGAAACAAGGGGCCGATTGTCTAATTTCTTATGTTGGCCCGGCGGCCAGTTGGCCACAGAGATGCCACCAAGGGGTCTGCCGCAGGGGAGTCCGTCTGTGGGGCCTGAGAGCCCGCACTGGGGTCTGCCCGCTTGCTCCACAGGCCCCTCTGCTCAGCCTTGGGGAAAACCAAGCCCATTTGGAGATTTCAAGGAAACCACAGCCACATAAAATTTTACAGGACTCTGGAGTGGAAGACATCTCAGGCCAGATTCTCCTTCCTGCCTGAGCCCCGGGGGTGATCCCCACTCAGCAGAGGGGACAGTCCCCACTGAGGCCCCCGCTCCGGGGGTCAGGCTCACCACCCTCCCGTTAGGGCCGGTTCCAGGGGCAGAGAGGACAGATGGATCTTGTGTTGCAAGATTGGTCTGGCTACTCATGGTCCCCTGCACATGAATATTTGGATCAGTTCCGCACACACGGCCACTGGAGTTTTGATGGAAGCTGCCTGGCATGGAAAGAGCATGGCACATTAACATTCACAGCATCACGCAGTAACACAGGACATCTGTCCCTTTATTGGGGTCCGCGAGATTTCTGTCGGCAACATTTCTGGCTCTCAGCGCACGCGTCTCGGGCCGCCTACGGAGGACTTTTCCCGAAGCATTGTCTTCATGCTGTTGTGAATGGGATTGTCTCCTTAATGTTCTCTTGGGGTTGATTCTAGCTCACGAGTAGAAACACAGCCGGATATCGTGCGGTCTTCCGTCCTGGGGGTTTGCTGAATGTGTCCAGGAGCTTTCCCGTGGATCCCGTCGGGTCATGTCTGTACGACCGCGACCCGGGCACTCCGGGACTGCTTCCTGCTTCCTGTCCAGTTCTGGTGGCCTTTACTTCTTTTCTGGCCTAATTGCTCGGGCCAGAACTGCCACACAATTCTAGTCCTCTCTCTCTGTCTTAGTCTGTCTGTTAGACATTTCTGCCGATGAGTCTGGACATGCTGCAGGGTTTTTCACTCATTTTAAGTATTGTCTGATTTTCCTGATTGTTTTTTCTTTTTCTTTTCCTTTTCTTTTTTTGGCCTGTTGGTTGCATGAAAGCGTGCTGTTTAATTTCCATATATGGTTAGGTCTTGGGGTGGGGGGGTCCCCTCGACACCTGTGCACTTCAGTGGCAAGCTGAGGGAAGGAAATTCCAGCTCGACCAAGGTGGCTGGCGGCCTCAGGGGGAGGTCCCCATCACAGTGACAGGAGCACACAGCCCCTCGTTCCTACCCTCATCCCTGCCCCGGGGCGCAGGTGTGGCGGGGCAGCCTCGAGGGGTAGGTTACACTGCTCGGCCTGCTGGCTGAACCCCCGAGGCCAGGCTGGCCGTGTGGGCTTTCTCCGCATGGGGTTGGGGGGCACTGTGGGGCTGCGGCCCAGTGGATACTTCCATCTTTAGGGAGCACCTTGGCTGAGGCCGTGGCCGGCCCCAGGCATCACCCACCAGAGCGCTGGCCCTTCCGGTATGTCCCCACAGGTGTGGCTGTGCACTAAGTGTGAGTCCCATCCCTGTCCCTCAGTGGTGCCTCCGTGCCTCTTGCCAAATGTCACTGCCTGGAACCAAGGGGTAAATCTCACCAGAAGTATTGTCCCATGGCCTCGGAGGTGCGGCTCGGGGATAGGACAGACTCAGAGCCTCAGCTTGGGGTGCAGGGTCCCAGCCCCAGGGTCTGGCTTTCCCACGCAGGAGGGCAAGACCAGTGCTAGGCAGTGCGTGTTGAGAAGCGATGGCCTTGAGGAGAGGGGATGCGAGGGACAACAGGAGATGAGAGGGGTCAGCCCCAAGAGGCCAGCTACTCTGTGGGGTCAGGGCTGGGTGTCAGACAGATTCCAGGAGCCCACCTGATGTCTCCACGTGTCCCCCAGGAGCTAACCCCACCCCACGTCCCCCATGTGTCCCCAGGAACTAACCCCACCCCACGTCCCCTGTGTGTCCTCAAGAACTAACCCCCACCCGATGTCCCCCGTGTGTCCCCAGGAACTAGCCCCCACCCCACGTCCCCCATGTGTTCCCCGTCCCACCATTCATGTCAAAGAGCTATCGCTGCTCCTGATGGTCCCTGTCCCCCGACCCAGATCAGGTGGTCCCCAGTCCCTGACTCTGCCCCAGTCTGTCTCCAGCCCGCCCCCCAGCCCAGTCTACGGACCCGGCCGCTGCGGGCAGACTGCGCTGCATGTGTCCCAGACATGCCCGCCGGCCCCTGCTCATGTCCGAGCACGTGGTAAGAGAAGGCAGACGGGCCCAGAAACACTGAGACAAGAACAATGCTGCGTGTTCTCTGCGCCAGCCTTCTCCACAGAGAACAGGACTCATGAACGGCTCCCACGTCTGCGAGGTCGCACCGCGCTGAGGGCTCCAGGCCAAACCACCGCGGGCCGTTCGTCACTGCCTTGGATCCCTTTAGCTGCTACTCAGATGTCTTCTCTTCCCGCGTCTGTGCTTTTCCAGCCGGCCTCACCACCTCACCACCACGGTCACCAGTACAGACAATTTAAGGACCACAGCCCCTCACTTCCCGCACAGCGGCTCTGCGGGAGCAGCGTCAGCCCTGAGCACGCTGGAGCGTGGCGGGGAGAGCAGTGCACGCCCTGGGCAGCAGTGCTGTGCTGGCCGAAGCCGTGGTGCCCCCAACGGCGCTACTCAGCCCCTTCAGCAAGGTCTCTCAGGAGACAGACCTTCTCAAGGCTTCCACACCTTCTGTTAGGTCTCCATCCGTGCTGGCTGCCTTGACACAATGCCACCGACTGGAGGCTTATAGACAGCAGAAATGTGTCTCACAGTCTGGAGGCTGGACGCCTGGGGTCAGGGGCCAGCACGCTCGGTTCCAGTGGGAGCAGACTTCTTGCTTCACAGGCAGAAGGGACAGGGGGCTGTCTGGGGTCAGACCTTGTCCATGAGGGCTCCACTCTCACAGTGCACCCACCTCCCCATCACCTGGGGCTGGGGCTTTGCTGTGTGGGCCTGGGGACACACACGTTCAGCCCCTCGCAGTTGGCCGGGGGAGGTGTCTCCTAATGAAGCCGGCCTCCCTGCTGTGATTTTCGAGATCCTCAGGGCCAGTTCCCAATTTAGCTGCCTGTGATTATGCCCTAATTTTGCAGCCTCTCCTGGCCTTTCTGATACAGTGCACCAAGGTAGGTCACTATTATTTAAAGCCTGCCGGTAGTGTTTCTACCTGAAGAAAGCTGCACTAAAACCCAGGCACTCACGCTCTAGACGCCGCGAGCCCTGTGGTGAAAGGCGCTAGCTGGCCCGTTCACCCAACATGCAGCTGGTGCCGAACTGGACCGCCCGGCCCGGCGGGGGGAAGGTCCCGGGGCTGCCTCTGCAGGAGCCCCTTCCGCGACGGCAGTGTGTATGCTGAGAGACGGCACAGATCGGCACTTGCTCTCGGCTTCTCCGCCCCTTTGGCGCGGCCGCGGGAGCCCCCAGGAAGCCCATGCAGGGCCCAGGTGGGAGGCTGTCCTGCATGGGGGCAGGGGCTCCAAGGCCATTGGCGAACCGAGCCGGAGCCACCCTGGCTGATGCCCGTGGCCTCCGGTGACCCCGCGATGCTACACGCGGGGGGCAGAGGTCCTGCTTCACAGGCCGAGCTTCAGAAGTCAGGACCGCTTCTCAGGCAGAAGTGGCCACGCGCCCCCGGGGCTGGCACCACCAGGGCGAGTCCCGGCAGGCGGCACTGTGGTGTTTCTACGCGGAATCTTGGAGCGTCCCGGCCTCACGCTACATGTCAGGGCACATTTCTGGACGGGACCCCAGGCAGAGTCGTGTGCACACACACTGTGCCCTGTGCTCGGCACAGACATCGCTCTGGGTCTCTGCGTGAGCCCCGGGGTCTCGTCAACAGCCCCCCTCCAGGCACCAAACCCATGTGGCTGTCGCCGCCACTCGCCCTCGGTCGGCGCAAGCCGTGGGTGACTGTGCCGCGCATCTCCAAGGGCACGGTGGCTTTACCAGCAGCACACTCAGACAAGTGTGTAAGTGCTCTGTGGTCTCCGACGAAACCATCGATCTGGTGGCACGGAGTGCTAACCGGACCCGGAGATGGGCGTCTCTCAGATGGATCCCGGGTCGGGGTAGCGCCTGGGCCCGGGTCCCGCAGCCCCCACACCTGCCCATGGCATACGCGTGGTCCTCAAGCTCGCTTGGGCTGCGTCTCCTCGTGCCCAAGCGTGGCCTGGACGAACTCCCCGGCACATCGAGGGTGCTCTCCTCCCTGAGTGCCGCAGGGCGGCCCCAGGGCCAGGCAGTCCCGGGGGACGCTCTTCAGGAGAGGAGGTGCCTCTCGTGGGGGTGGTTTAGTCGGGTCCAGCCCCCGGAGGGGTTCTGGGCCTCTTTCTGTGACTGAGCGAGGCCGCACCAGCCTGCAGGCCGGGGACCACGCTCCCGTGCCCCTCCCGCCCCCTCGCCTCCCTGGCCTGTGTGGACGTCCCCTCGGGCAGGGTCCACCTGGTGGTCGGCGGCAGGCTATGGGACACACTCCAGAAGAGAGAGAGGCGTCCAAGGGCTCGGAGTCTGCAGAAGCCGGGCCCCAACTCTGGACTCAGCCGGACGCCTGGGCCCTTTGGTCTCCGTCCCAGCAGGGCCTGCGGGATGTACTTAGCGCTCAGCCTCCTCCATGAAGACTTGTTGCCCGTCCAGGGAGGAAATGCACTAAAAGCCGCCAAGGAAAGGCACTGACGGGCGTGCAGGGAAGACGCCCGGAAGAGAGGCCACGAGGGTGTAACGGCCGCCAAGCCGAGCACCAAAGGGCTCCTCGCGTCCGGGGGCGTCCGAGCGGGCTCCCAGGGCCTCGGGCTCCCCGCCTGGGCCGCCTCCCCAAGGCTGCATCCCACCCCCAGCCCATCCATCCCCCAACGCGTTCCCACAGCTGCCTGTCTCCTCCTTCAGAACCCAGGAGGGCCTGGCAGCCAGGACCCCACCGAGAATCCCAAATATTCTCCTGTCCCTGCAACTCACCTGCAGGCTGGTGACTGTCACGCCCAATAGCAGTGCCTCTGGCTGTGCTGGGGTGGGTGGGGGGAGAAGGTCTCAAGTACGGCTGGCCAGTGGACAGAACTGTCCAGGAGGGCAAGGTGGGCTCACTGCCCCCGTCCAGCTGTTGGGACCCCGTCACGTGTCCCCTGCTGGCTCTGAAATCGGGGGCTGGGGCTGCGGGGAAACTGTCTGCTGTGCCCGGTCTCTCCTGTGGCCCCCGAGACTCCGTCCGGCATCGCTCACGGATGGAGGCAGGTGCCCGGGTTCTAAGGTCAGGTTTTCCCGCAGCTCCGGAGGCTGCGAGGCTCGCTGGACACACACGCACACAGAGGGAGCCCTCAAATGGCCCGTTTATAGCATCAAGGCCGGCTCAGCAGGGCTGGTGGCAGGAAAGTTCACGTCTGGCAAAGCATCGCTGACAATAGATGCTGGTGAGTGGCGTGATGTGTGGCACCAGAGACGCATCCTCCTGGGCCCTCACAAAGAGGGACACCGCCACGGAGGCCCTGCTCCCCTGCGTCCACGGCTGCCTGTCCTCTGAGAGGCAGACAGACACCTGTGGACAACGACCCTGTGGACTCTGTGGACCCCGTGGACCCCTGGACCCCCAGCACAGGCACCACCCCGGGGAGCCGGCCGCAGATCAATGCGGCCCCCATGCCCCCTGCCCCCTGCCCCAGGTGGCTGGGCCCGGGGCCACCACTGACAAGCGCCGCTTTGGTGGCAGAGAGGGAGTGAGCCACGGATGGGATCGTGGAAGGGGTCGGACTGTGTTGCAGCCACACCTGCTGACCTCGGCCGACCCTGACACAGGCTTCTGGATCATTCTCTGGTCTCTACCTCCAGAACTCCCGGGTTTGCCCTTTCATTAAAAGCCCGTGCCCGCTGCCTGGACTTCTGCCGTGTCCCGGGAGCTGGTTCGTTCCTGCTTCAGCCCTGGTTCCCGTCGGCCGCAGGCGAGTCAGGTGCCCACGTAGGAGCCGCGCTCGCTCTGCCCGGGCCACGGCTCCGGGAGACACCTGCTCCTTTCTGGAGTGTTTGTCTTGTTTTAGTAGAACATTTACACCAAAACATGCCAAAAACATGCGTGCGAGCTTACGAAACTTGTCACGTGCCTTCAGGGGGAGAAACGGAAGCTTCCCCTGCCAGACGCCTCCAGGGTTGTGCCCACTTGCAGCCCACACCCCCGTCCTGGCTCTTGACTTCTGTCTCTTTCTATGGCTTCACCAGCCAAGTGTGAGCCCTCCAACTCCAGTTTTGTCTGCAGGGACTCTGAGCTGTGTATATGTCGCTCGCTTTATGTTGTTTCTACCTGGTTCTTCCACTGCACCGTCCACGTGACGTCCACGTTGCCGTCTCGCCGACTGAGCTGGGCTCGGGCCCAGGGCTCGGCTCAGCCGCCCCTTCCTGCAGCCCGGACGCCCCCGCTGGCCCTGAGATCTCGCCCGCACAGGCTCCCCCTCGCCTGTCCTCCACTCACTCTGTCCCCTGCCCCAGCTGGGACCCTGTGGGCACCGGGCTTTCTCTCCGTGCACTGCCTGTTCTAGCCCCTTTCTCATTTTCCGTCGGGCCGTCTGTCTTTTCTCGGTGAATTAGAGGAGTTCCTTGTACGCGCCTCACATGAGCCTGTGGCCGCGTGTGTCACAAATAGCTTTTCCTGCTCACAGCAGCTAGAAGCGTGTTTGCGCTTCAACGAGCCTGATCCTCCCCAACCCACCTTCGCATCCAGCTCGGTAATTCCCCCTCCCGACCCGCGTGGTGCGGTGGTGACATCAGAGCAGAGTGTGGCTGGGAACCTACATGGCAAGGTGGTGACATCAGAGCTGTGTGTGTGGCTGGGGACCCATGTGGCGGTGGTGACATTGGAGAGGTGTGTGTGGCTGGGGACCGTACTCTCATTCTGCTCCTGATGTGACTTAAAACAGCACACTATTTCATTACCGTCCTGGTGGTCAGAAACCCGGAACCGGTGTCCTGGGCCGCGTCCAGGTGAGGGCAGGTGGCTCCTCTGAGGCTCCAGGGGACACACGTGGTCTTGCCTCTTCTGGAGGCACCACGCTCGTCGGGGGCCTTCCTCTGACTCACAGCCAGCCATGCAGCGTCTTCCCTCCTGTCTGACCTCGACCTCCCTTTACGAGGACCTCTGTGATGATGTCAGGCCACCCAGGTCACCTGGACCATCCCTATCCCTGTATCTGTCCCTAACCCTAACCCTAATCTCTTTACCGTGCAGGCGGCACAACCCCGTCCTGGGGGCCAACGTTAGCCCGCGGCAGGGACAGACTTCACATACCTGGACGTGCACATCACGTGCCCCGCTCCACTGACCCCGCGTGACGCTTCGCCCTGGGCCGAGTGTCCTTGGTTCAGGCCACCACTGGGCTCCCCGATCTGCCCTTCAGTGGGACACTGTCCCCGTGCTTCTGGGGGAGCCCAGGCCAGTCAGGCAAGGGCCCCCTTCCGCCCTCCTCCCCAGGTGCCTGCATCTCTGGGCCCTGTGCGTGTCCAAGGGCCTCTCGGGGTCCAGCGTGGTGCCTCGGGGTGGCAGCTGGGGTCCCACGGAGGGTCAGCTTCACCCTTCTTTCTAAAAACGTCCCCCTAGAGGAAGAGACAGGTCTGGTCCCTGGGAGCCACGTGAGCTCCCAGAATCCCAGCTGACTTGCCCTGTGTGGTCCGTGTGGGGACACAGAGCACAGAGACGTGGCTGGTCTTAAACGTGCCAGTGTCTCCTGGGGTCACATCAGGGGACGTCCTACAGTGAACAGGGGTTTCAGTGCCACCAGAGCTGGCCGGTCAGCGACAATGCCAGATGGGACGCCCGAGACTGGGCTTCACGCCTTATGGGGCGGGAGTGGCTGGAGGGCACTGGTGACCAGGCCCAAAGGGTCCCCGGCCACCGGGCGAGCTGAGGCTGGTACAGGGCAGCCCACCTCGGGGACGGCCGGGGCCCCGCAGGTGTCCCGCATGCCCACGCCGCTGGCTGCCCACAGCCGCAGTGAGAACGGCCATCCCAGGTGGGGCACCCGAGGGGCCACCGGCACCCTCTGCCCACACAGCCGGTCCGGCACCAGGAGCCCAGCTCCCCGGCGGTCCCGTGGGCTGGCGACTTGGGGCTGGAGCCGCTCGGGCAGAGGCAGGGAGAGCCCCAGCCGAGGACGAGGCGGCCGCCGGCCTGAGGGGCCCGGCCGGAGGCAGTGGGGGCTGTATCACCCTGCAGGATGTGTGAGCCAGGAGGGCTTGGAGGACGCAGTCCCCCTGAGCCAGGGGTCCCCTGGGAATGGTCTGTGGCCACTGGAGCTGGACAGGAGTCGAGGGGCCACACTGGCCTGGGGGGACCACAGGGGGCTGTCCAAGGCAAGCCACCCACGTGGGTGCAGCTTAGCAATGCGGCCCCTTTGTCTTCCCAGGACACAGAGCGACGCGCTGGGGGCTGCTACTGCTGCTGGAGCAGGGCGAGCGCCACGCTGCTCCCGTCTCGGCGCTCCCACGTCACCTCGTGCACTTCCTCGCGCATTAAAGGGGACCTCCTGGCCGGAACCCCAGGATCTCTGTCTCCGTGGAGGGCGGAGGCACGGCTCGGGGGACGGCGACTTTCTGCAGGTTCCAAGGGGCTCTCGAGCCTGGTCAGCCCTGGGAGCAGAGCCGCCGCAGCCAGGCGTGGCAGGCGACGTCACATGACGTCACGCGTCCCAACCGGCCGTGGACTCAGCCCAGGCCGGCGCCTTTCTCCGTACTATAGGCTCTGGACCCCAGGCCAGGTCCCCAAGCACACGCTCACCGGCGGCATTTTCCTCCAGCCATCGAAAGCAGTCGGGGACATTTCCCTCGCAGCTTTGCCGAGCTTGGCTCACTGCCCCGCCTTTTGTGCTGTGCCGGACCTCACAGGGTATCTCCGCCTCCACCCGCCTCGCTCGGGCCCCTGGGCCGGCTGCTTGCAGGCCCGGGAGAGGCACGCGGAGCCCCTGCCTTACGTGCCGCTCGGCAGACCCAGGAGACTCCGTCCGGGCCGAGCTTGCTGAGATTTTTCATGACGAACGTGTATTAAATCCTGTCAGGTGTTGTTACTGCATCTACGAGCCAATCGTATGTCCCTACTGTGCTCCACGACGAACTACGTCGATTTTATGAAGAACACGCTTTGCATTTCTGCGATAAACTTACTTGTGATATTTTATCCTGTGCATTAAGTCCTCGATTCCATTTGCTGATACACTGTTAGAGGGGCTTGTGTCTGTTCAGGGGGACACTGAGGGCAATTCACTCTTTTCTCATGCATCTGTCTGGTTTTCCTACCGGCTTCTGCTGCCCTGTAAACTGAGTCAGGAGGTGACCCTTCTTTATTTTCTGGAAAAGCCTGTAGAAGATGGATCGGTGTCGTCTCTTCCTTAGACGCGTGACCATACGCACTGCTGACGCTCGAGGGGCCTGGAATCTCCTCTGCTGGATGTTTGTGAATGTTGGAACCAACCATTTTACCAGATACAGAGTATTCTGATTTCCTAATTCTTGTTTCGATCTGGCTGATTTCTATTTTTTTCAAGGAATTTGGCCACTTCATCTAAGCTGCTGAAGTAATGGCCACGGCTGTTTACAAATCGCCGTCCCCGCCCCATGGGAGTCTGGTTCTCTGTGGCCCCACTTCCTGTCAGCCCGGGCAGGCGGGCACAGGGTTGTCGATTTTCTGCGGAAATCGACGCTTGGCTTGCTGTTTTTCACTATTGCTCGCTGTCTGCTCTCCTCCATGTCGTCTCCTTCATTCTGGTGACTCAGTTTACCCTGCCCTCTTCCTTTTCTGCCTCGTCGAGTGGAGCCCTGGGTAGTGAATGTCAGGCCTCCCTGTTTTTCCCACAGAAGCATTTGCTACTATGAATGTTCCTCTGAGCCCTGCATCCCAAAAATAGGTTGTTCCTTTCTCATCGTGTTTAAGACGTTTTCCAGATTCCCTCGTGACGTCTTTTTAGACCCACGAGTTATTTAGAAGTGTGCCGTTTCACCTGCAGGTATTTGCGGTTTCCCTAGTTTCCTCACTGAATAATTATTAATTGTTAATAGGACTTCATGGAGGTCAGGCCACAGGCTCTGGATGATCACAACCCTCTTAACCTGACCGAGGTTTGTTTCGTGGTGCACACGTCATCCGCCACGGTGAGCAGACCGCGGGTACGGGGCACGAACGAGCGTCGTCAGTTACCGGGTGTGATGGTCCAGGAAGAGCATTTGTGGGGAAGTGATTCATATCATTGTTCAAATCTTCTATTTCTCTACCGATTTCTCGCCTAGCTGCCCCAGCAACTGCTAAGAGAGGGGAGTTTAAATCGCCAGCCGTGATTTTGGAGTTGTCTGTCTTTCCCTTTACTTGTGTCCCTTTTTGCCTCCCATATTTGAATCTTTTCTTGGGCCGCACACGTGTGCGCCCGCGGTGTCTTCCCGTGAGCCACGCTGATATCGCCATAACACGGGCCTCTTCAACTCTTCCCCTTGAAGCCCTTCTTCCCTGGTATCAGGGTGGCTGCCACAGCCTTCCTGGGCCCCCGTCTCCATCAACGTCCAGAGGCTCTGCAGCTCCGCACGGAAGGTGCTCCCGCCACGGACAGGGCGGTCTCAGCATGCCGTGGCGCACCTGCCCGGCCCACCTCTGCGTGAGCTGGGGCATTCCGTCCCGGAACGCTGAGCGGAGTCAGGTCTCCATTCCACCACCTGTCTTCTGCTTTTACTTCTTTTTTTTTCCTTCTCTTCCTCTTTCCCTGTCCTATTTTCTTCTTTCGGATTATTTTTTTTAATGTTTTACATTTCATTTTAATTTATCTATTAACTTTTCCCTATCAATGTTTCGTATTGCCGCGGGGATTGATGTGCACCAGCTCTCCGCACTGTCTTTGGTCTGACAGGTATACGCGTCCATGTGAAAGGTATACAGAGATCCCGCCCGTGAGGCTGTGCCCCCGCCATCTCGGTGCTAAAGACACAGCATCTGCTACTCAACATGGATTATCAACTCCCCTAGGCAGCATTAGAATCTTTCTTTAAGCAATCATATATTTTTTTAATCAAGAAGAAGGAAGACCTTTTATATTTGCCCCAACATTTGGCATTTCTGGCGTCCTCCATTCTTTTGAGTTTCCATCTGGTGTAATAGCCCTTTAGCCTGAAGGACGTCACTCAGCATTTCTTGAAGGTCAGCTGGCAACAAATTCACTCAGTTTTATTTTTGTCAGAAAATGTCCGTATCTGTCCTCGTTCTGAAGGACGCGTTCTCTGCATAGAGAACTCTGGGAGGCACAGAGTCCCCAGGTCACCCTGCTCCCACCCACAGTCCTGGGACCTAGGCCATTCCCCTCATCCAGGAGGGTGGCGCCCGCTCCCTGTGGTCACCATGAGCTGGTGCCTTGGTCACCGTGGCCCCTATGGTGCACTCGGTGGCCAGGCGCTCGTGGACCATGTGCTTGGCCGCTCCTCACGTTCCCAGGATCCAGCTCACTGAACCGGGCACTAGAAGGCCCTCAGACGGAGCCGCTGGCTGAGGCCCCGCTGGCAAAAAGGCCAGGCCAGGCCCAGAATGGGGGTCAACTTCCATCCAGATGGGTCCCTGACCTGAGGGGAGTGGGGGTCACAGGTCAGAACTCCCCCCCAAGGAACTGAGAAGCCAGGCTGCCAGGCGGTGCACAAAGATGTGAGGGGGGGAGGGACAGGGGAAGGGGAGTGGAGGAGGGGAGATGCTGGGAGGGGAGGAGGAGGAGGGAGGAGGGAGAGGAGGAAGGGGGAGGAGCGAGGCCGGCTCTGGTGGGGGCTCCCCTGTTGGGTGGGTGTTTGTCAAGGACATGGGGCCCCTCCTTTTCGGGAGGAGAGCTAGTACAACAAGGTCATCCTTGGGGGGCTCAGCCGGTTTCTCAGGCCATGAGAGGGTTTCTCTCCTCTTGTAGGTTCTACCTCATCAGCGGAGGGGTGCCCTTCATCATCTGCGGGGTCACGGCCGCCACGAACATCAGGAACTATGGGACAGAGGATGAGGACGGGCCCTAGTGAGTATCTCCCCGTCAGTGGAGGACGCCCCAGCCCCCCCCCCCCCGCAAGCCCTGAGGCCCGGAGCACCGCGCTGTGGGGGGTGCCCAGCAGGACCACCGCCTGCCCCCCACATGTCCCCCCCGCCCGCCAGCAGACCCCTCCCGGACACTGAGGGCCACATCTCCGGGGCCAGCTCAGAGCGTGGACAGGTCAGGAGCAGCACCCGGCACTCGGGCCCTTCCGGTCGTGCCCCCAGAAGGTCGGCCCTGCTCCCTTGGGGCTCCGGCACTGGGTCTGAGGCCTTCCGGGACAGGGAGAGAAGGTGTCACCGAAGAGAGGTGGGCGCGGGCCCCACACAGCCCCGACTGCAGGCGGTCCGGGTGCCGGCAGGGTGGCGGGCACGGCCGAGTCTGCGTCCCTGCCGTGTGAGAGGCCTCGCGCTGCAGAGAAAGTCTCCCCGTGAGCTCTGGGAGGCAGGGACCGCGGGGCCGCCGGGCACTTGGCCCCAATGCCACGACTCACTGAGCCCTCTCCTCCCGCAGCTGCTGGATGGCCTGGGAGCCCAGCCTGGGCGCGTTCTACGGGCCGGCGGCCTTCATCGCGCTGGTCACCTGCGTGTACTTCCTGGGCACCTACGTCCAGCTGCGGCGCCACCCAGAGCGCAGGTACGAGCTCAGGCCGCGGGCGGAGGAGCAGCGGCGACTGGCAATGCGCGAGGCTGGCCACAGCCCCGGGGCTCCGCCCGGCACGCCGCCCGCCTGCGACGCCCTGGCCGCCTCGCTGCTGCAGAACGAGCACTCACTCAAGGCCCAGCTGCGGGCCGCCGCCTTCACGCTGTTCCTGTTCACGGCCACCTGGACCTTCGGGGCGCTGGCCGTGTCCCAGGGCCACTTCCTGGACATGATCTTCAGCTGCCTGTACGGCGCCTTCTGCGTGACGCTGGGGCTCTTCGTGCTCATCCACCACTGTGCCAAGAGAGACGACGTGTGGCAGTGCTGGTGGGCCTGCCGCCCCTCCCGCGGCATCGCCACGCTCGGCGCCCACCCCACGCTCGACACCAACGGGGACGCGCTGGGACCCGTGGCCTGCCGGCGGGACTCGCCGCATCCGGGCAAACCGCGGGGCTTTGGCGCCCCCCCCGCCGGCCACTGCAAAATGACCAACCTGCAGGCGGCCCGGGGCCACGTCAGCTGCCTGTCACCGGCCACGCCGTGCTGCGCCAAGATGCACGGTGAGCGGCCGACGGAGGACGCGGCCCACGTCCACATGCACGAGGAGGACCCCTTTGGGCACGACCCGCACCTGCACGGCTGCCTCCAGGGCAGAACTAAGCCCCCCTACTTCGGCCGCCACCTGGGGGCCGCAACGCAGGAGTGCGCCTACCACGTCCCGTCCAGCCCGGACGGCAGCCCCCGCAGCTCGCGCACGGACAGCGCCCCCAGCTCGCTGGAGGGCCCGGTGGGGGCACACGCGCTGGCCTGCTGCGCCCAGGGCGACCCCTTCCCCCTGGTCAGCCAGCCCGAGGGCAGCGACACGGCGCTCTACGGCTGCCCGCGGAGGCCAGCCAGGGCGGTGGCCCACGGCCCGGCCCACTTCGAGATGCTCCGGAGGACGCAGTCCCTGCCCTTCGGCGGGCCCGGCCAGAACGGGCTGCTCCAGGGAGACATGTGTGAAGTCCTGTCCTTCAGCGCGGACGGCACGGGCAACATCCGGACAGGGCCATGGAAGAACGAGACCACCGTGTAGCAGCCCCTGGCGGTCCCGCCACGTGAGGCCGGTGGGACGTCGCCCCCCACAACCCCCTTCTCTGCGAATGACCCACGCGGGAAGACGCCGTGGGTCACCTCCGCGTCCACCGGCCCTGAGGTCAGACAGGCCGTCCGTGTCTCAGTCACTGGCTTTCCGACCCCCGTGCCCAGTGTCCGGGCTGGCCCGGGAACAGAGCAGGGGTTCCATCAGGGGAATCACCCTCGGCGCCTGGCATGTGCCCCATCTGCCCCACCGGCCTGGTCACAGCAGAAGACGTACCACCCACGTCTTCCAGTGGCCGGTGTGTGTTTCGTCGAGCTTTGTTCCAAGACGCAGGTGGGCCTGCTACTGCCCGGTACAGGGTGCTCTGGACCTGGGCCGTCACCACCAGCCTCTCCGCCAGCCGCCGTCTGAGGCAGAAGGCCACGTCGGCGCCTCTGCTCAGCACCTGTCCTACCTGCGGCCCCCACAGGCCTGAGAGCGTCACGGACGCCGGGGCTTGTCACCACAATCCGGGAGCGTGTGGGAACCGGGGCGGGGGCGGGGGGGGCTGCCACTGTTCTCCAGGGCGCCGGCTGGGGCCTTCGAGGGGGCCCGCGCCTTCCGAAACGCCCCAGTGTCCTTCAGCAGACTTGACCGTCAAAGCCAGCCACTGTTGGGACCATACCCCGCCCCAACGAGGGCATTTGGGGCCATAAAGTTCCCTGCCCCGAAAAGAAGGGGCTGGCATTTCCGTGAGCACCTGGGCACAAGCCCAGACTCGGTTTTGGTGAGCCTTGTGTGCAGTAAGGGGCCCGTCCCCGGGCAAGGGAACATTCTGAGGAACACGTGTGTGAGACTGTGCACGGCCGTTCTGTGGCACACATACGCGCACATGTGCACACGCATGTACACGCATACCACACACCGTGCACACAGAGTTCACGTTGCCCAGACATCCGAGCACCGGGTCCCACTGCATAGCCGTCATCTCCGTGCCTCCTCCGTGTGCCCCGCTGTCTGGGCAGGGGTGCTTCACCAGGAGCAGGCCCTCCTAACGCACGCGGGGAGGCGAGGGGGCGTGTCGGGGGTCCCCAGGGCCGGCAACGCTCAGTATCTGAGCACAAGGAGCCTTGCTTCCCAGGATTCTTGCAAACCTGACAATGTCCTGGACCAGCCACAAACCCGCGTGTCCTCACAGGTCAACCAGATGGGCAACCAGATGACCGCCGGGCAGTTTCTGTCTCTGTCCAGCCTGCTCGCCTGCTTCCATAGCCGATAGGAGCCAGAGACCCGACGCTGTGCTGTGTACACGCTGTAGATGCAGAACCTCACACGAAATACAGTATTTTGCACTGTTTGCCTTTGTGAGGCTGGTTAATGGCACCCGCGTCTGTCTCTCATCCGCGAGGGGGCGGGCCCGCCTCAGTGCGTGGCTCCCGCGTCTGCACCGGGACCCAGCCGGGACCGGGGAGCCCAGACAGGCTGTTCTCCCTGGACACCCCGGTCCTCTGGAGGCACCCACCGTGGTCCTTTCTGCCCCCAGCAGCCCCAGCAGCTCCGCATTCAAACCAAAGAAATTCAACACTAAACATTAAACCTCGTGTGTTTCAGTATTGATTCGGCCTCCTGAGTCCACTTGGGACAGTGTTGTGACATATCCCATCCGCATGTAATGTTCTCAGAGCATAAATCCACAGCTCACCGCAGCACAGACACCCCACACGGAACACACTTCCAGAAGGATGCGGGACGGGAGGTCGGAACCAGATCCAACGTCTCTGGTCTCGTGGTATGTCACCTCCGTCCTTTGTGCGTGAGTGTGTATATGTATACGTGTGTGGGTTGTGAGAGTCGGGCGCGTGTTGTCTGTGTGTGCATTTGAGCGTGTGTGTGTGCACGTGTACATGTGTGCAGGTTGTGACAGTTGGGCGTGTGTTGTCTGTGTGTGCATTTGAGCATGTGCATGCGTCCACACGTACACGTGCGCGGGTTGTGAGAGTCGGGCGTGTGCTGTCTGTCCGTGCATTTGAGCGTGTGTGTGTGCACGTGTACACGTGTGCAGGTTGTGACAGTTGGGCGTGTGCTGTCTGTGTGTGCATTTGAGTATGTGCATGCGTCCACACGTACACGTGTGTGGGTTGTGAGAGTTGGGTGTGTGTTGTCTGAGCGTGCACGCGTGCACTTATGCACGTGCGTGTGTGAGAGACGTGTGCCTGCCCTTCCCAGAGAGCATGTGAGACACACAGCGATGCCACGTGGGGGTGCATCTCACTCCCCCGGGGTAGAGGGACACCAAGCTCTCCCCATCAGCAAAGCCTCTGGAAGCCAGACACGTCTGGACCGCATCCCTGCCGCGGTTCGAGCCGAGACAGATGGCGGCCAGGGCCAGGCTGTGCATCTGCCGCTGCTCTCCGGACAGCATCTGCTGCGGCCTCGGTCGGCTGCCCCCGCGGGACCCTGGGAGGCCCGGTTTGAGGCTCGGCCCTCCTCCGGGCATAGCTGGCGCTCCGGGCCTGGAGAGCACAGGCACAATGACAGACGAAAGGCACCCCCAGCCCTCTGACTCTCCCGAAAGGCCTGCTGAGCCACCTCTGGACGCCGGTCCCCTGGGGAGCCCCTGCCGGCTCTGTGGGGTGGGGGCTGGGTCAGGGATCCGGGCTCAGCAGCCCTGCCCCTCACCCCATTGCCCCATGCCCTGCCTGCCTGGCTGGGACTCTACAGGATGGTCAAGGGTAGCCCTGAGCCTCAGGGACCCACCTTGGGACAAGGATCAGCTCGAGGGTGTGAGCTCAGGCACCCAGGAGCAGCCTCTCGGGTGGGGGCCTCCCGAGAGGGGCCAGGCTTTGTGCTGGGCTGGGGCGGCCACCTGCCCCCCGCACTCAGGGCCCCAGACAGGCACGTAGGGGGCCGCACGCAGAGGTGGTGGCTCCAGCCCGGCCGTGTCCGCCCCACGTGCTGCCCGTGCCACGCCTGCCATCCTGCCACTCACCCTGAACCCGCAGGGGTTCCAGGGTGGGAGGGGGACAACGCGGGCCACGGCAACCAGACCCGCCCCTTCTGAGGATGGCACCACCTCCCGGGGCAGCTGGGCCCGCCCACCCGCACGTGACCCTCTCACCTCCTCACCAGGCTGTGTCGACCACCCAGAGGCTGCGGCAGAAGGTTTCATTACACGACTTATTATCCAACAGGCACTTGGGGTTAAAATTTTGCCCACTGGATCCAAGATCAAAGAACGTTCTGCCGCCCACAGGTCAGGGAGGAAGGACATCCAGGTCTGATGTGCAGGGGTGGGCATGCCCGGACGGTGGGGCAGGAGACAGGACCAGAGTCCCCAAGGACACGGGGCACAGTGCACAGGCACACACACACAAGCACATGTGTGCCCACTCGCTTATACACGTGCACACACGCTTACACACGCTTACACATGTGCACATGCACAGGCTAAAGGCTTGATCCCAGCCCATCTTCCCCCAGAAGCTGGTCCCACCGAGACCCCACCTCCCATCCCACGGGGCCAGCGGCCCTCCCTCCGGGGTCACTGGAGAAGGGAGCCCAGTTCCCTGCAGGGGTCCCCCAGGCACAGCCAGGCTCCTGCCCCCCATTCCTGCCCCAGGGGCTGGCCTAGGGCACCACCGCCCCACCTCGGAGCGCTATGGAGGCCGGATGGGGAGTGTGGCAGCCCCTCATGCCGCAGAGGGATGTGGTTAGAGCCAGGAAGAATTTCCCTCCAGAAGCCCTGGCTGCTGGGGAGCTGGTGTGAGTCCCAGTGGACCCCACTCAGCCGGGCTGGTCCCGGGACACAGAGCAGAGCAGACAGTCTAAGGGCTGACACCCCACAAGCTCCCACAGGTGGCATAAGCAGGCGGGGCGCGTCCACGTCGCCCCTTCAGGCTGTGCAGAACGCAGCCGCGTGCTGTGAGGTGGGCAATCAAGAGTAAGGAACAGACCAGGAGCAAAGCCCTGGGGTCCCCTGTGTGTGCAGGCGCCTGAGGGAGAGTGGTCCGAACGACACCGATGCCTCACAATTTCTACATGGGTCACCCCCAAACCGAACATGTCCCCACGTCAGTGGGCAGAGGCGACCTCAGGCCGTTCCAAGATCCCCAGGTCTCGGGAGCAGCTCGGAACGTCGCACAGCAACAGCCTTCGAGCCTTGGCCAGATTTGAGCCCACGGAGCAGACTGCACTTCCGTGCCCCGTGCACACCTGGAGCCGCCTCCTGGTGCCACCGTGGCTGCAGGGGGATTTGAGCCAGCACCGCAGACAGACAGGATGGTTTTGAACAGAAGTCGTGTGGATTCTGCAAACACAGGAACCCCCACCGGCACCTGGGTCGGAAGCACGACCTATGACACCCCACAAGAGGATTCCGCACCCGCAGGAGCACGGTGGCCTTGGGGGACCGCCCCCGGCAAGCCTGAGGGAGCGGGAAGGGGCCTGGCTCAGGGTTACTGCGGCAGGCGACGGGGCCGGGTGAGGGTCTCCACACGCAGGCGGGAGCTCGTGGGGCTTGAATCTCCCCCGGCACCCAAGTGGAAGCCCTTGCACAGGTGTGGGTCAGACCCCATCACACGGCACCGCCATGGCAGCCGCTCGGGGACGTCACGGACAGTGCTGAGGGCCACGCCAGCTTCAGGGGCACACCGTTGGTGTGGGCTGCTAAGAAGGAGTCCGGGACAAGCGCTCGCGTGGCCCAGGGGGAGAGGCCAGGCTCTGACATGGGGGGACGGCCAGGGGAGGACTCTGGGCCCCAGTGGATAGGTCTGAGCCCCGCACCAGGGGTCTGGAACAGCGGGAGGATGGTCAGTCTCTGTCCCCAGGCAGCTATGTCCTGGGGCTGGAGGGCCCCCACCGTGGGGCCGGGGACCCGGCAGTGCTAGGAGCAGAGCAGCACCTCCCCCCGCCCAGGTCGCAGTCTGGCCCCCCCACACCCCACCCACCCCTCCAGCACTGGCTTCTCCATTTGGCCTCAAGCAGGATGATGTGCAGAGGACAGAGCCAAACCTCGTGGGGCTGGTGGGACGGAACGCGCTCTCTGTACAGAACATCTGGGCTTCAGAAGCAGGTGCAGAGGCTAAGTGGCCAACTTCAATTTAGTCCAAATCTAACCAGATTGAAAATTACTCTAATAAGATCGATAAAAAATGAGTTTTAGGACGCCTGAGTGACTCAGACGGTTAAGCGTCTGACTTCGGCTCAGGTGATGATCTCACGGTTCATGGGATCGAACCCCACGTCAGGCTCTGTGCTGACAGCAGGGATCCTGCTTGAGATTCTCTCTCTCTCTCTCTCTCTCTCTCTCTCTCTCTTTCTCCCCCGCTCATGCTGTCTCTGTCTCTCAAAATAAATAAATAAACATTTTTTAAATACTTAAAAAAAACAAGTTTCTGCATAATGAGTAACTTGGTGGCCTTGATAATTTACCACAGGAGCCTGAACACACTCGGGGACTCTCGTGCTTGGAGGAGGCTTGCTGAGCCCAGAGCCACCCACTTGCTTGTTCCGCACGTCCCTGGACCTGGTGAGCCCGGTGAGGACAGTGCCCCGCATCCCACGGTGTCCTCTAGGGAGGGCCTCACCCTCTGCTCTGGCCTCCTGCTCCTAGTGTGCAGGTGTCCTTCCTGGCTGTCCAGTGGCACATCCCTCCCCACGCTATGTCTCCCTTGAGCCCATCCACTGCTCCCAGAGGACCCCCTGCCCCACTGGGCCAGCGGGACGGCTGTGCCCACTCCCGTGCTGGCCTCCTGATGTATCCACGCGCATTTTAAATACACACAGCCCAGGGTTTGTCAATTCTACTGCAGGGGAGGGCGAGGGTGGGTGTGGGAGAGGGCGGGGGGCAGGGGCCACACTTGGGCCTTGCTGCGTTACGACATCAGCTGCTGGTGGGAGAAATGGACCAAAGACGGACATGAAAGGCTCACTGTGGGCCAGAGTGGGGAGGTACCTGGGGCCACCCTGAGAAGATGTGCTGGGCCCCTGGCAGAAGGGGTCACCAGTGAAAGTGAATGAAGAAAAGTTTGTGGCCGTGTTATGTCTCCTGGGCCTCAGATGTGCGGGGGCGCCCTGCTGCTGGACCCTGGCGGGGGGGGGGGGGGGGGGAGAAGGGGCACAACAGCCATCCTCCCTCCCGAATGCTGGGGCCCCTGGGCCTTCCAGCCTTTTCCATCTGGTTCCACACGCCGCATTTGGTAATGGGCCATCCACCTTACGCGCCTTCGCAGCTGGCACACAGGTCAGAGCCGTCATTAAGGGGATCAGGAGAGAGGAGGCGGGCAGACCAGAGAAACCGGGACCCTGGGCATTAGCCAGCTCCTTGCGCCTCCTGCCTGGGGGAGCTGGGCCTGAACCACTTAGCTCAGGCTCTGATGAAGGAGGGAAGGGAGGGGAGGGGAGGAGGGGGCCAGCTCAGGCCAGGCTGCAGCTGGGGGCTCTCACGGGAAGAAGCGGGCCCTGGAGTCAGCCCAAAGCCCTCCAGGAAGGAGGAATGAAACATTCCAGACCAAGGGATGAGTCCAGACCTGGGGGTGGGGGAGGGCAGGGTGGGCCTGGGTGCTCCACCCTTCCTCTTCACTCTTCCAGCCTCCCTACTGTGTTCAGACAGGGATTAGGCTCAGGTCCCGCTGCTGGCCAAAGACAGAGCCAGGACCTGTGAGCCGGGGCCTGCCAGAGCCCAAATGCAGCACGGAACCCGGTGGCCCCCTGGCTCCTCCGCCGCTAAAGCATGGCCTGGGGGGGGGGGGGTCCGTCGGGACCACTACAGACCCTGCACACCCCAGGTGCCAGCCCAGGCTGAATGGTGGCCACGGCTAGGCATCCGAGAGCCCCAGGGCCTGGTCCACTCCCGTAAGGTCCAGCTCCCCGGCAGCGAGCTCAGGCCAGGATCCGGACAGGAGGCAGACCCTCACTGGGCCAGGTACAGAGGCAGGAGCCCCTGGCCGCACTCCACCGCTATCCTGGGGACCAGGGTCCACGTGGGACCCCACAAGCTGTGCAACAAGAAGCCTCTGCAGACACACAGCAGGACAGTCTGAGGTCGCAAGGTGTGGGGTCACGAGCCCAGGGTGACCAGGGTGACCCAAAGGCCCGTCCCGGATGAGGGTCCCTAGCAGGAGACCCCAGCGCCACCAACCCCGGGCCCTGTAGACCCTGCTGGACCTCCCGGGGAGGGCCAAGCCGCTTGTCCTTCCACAGAAGGGTGTGTCCCGCACAATGCAAGTGGGCTACACAGTAGGTGCTCAAGAAATGCTTGTGGAGTTGAAGTAAGTGGACACCAAACACGGGGCTGTGGCCAATGGCTGCAAAGAGCACCAGGGGAGCGGAGTCCCCTTGGGGCAAGGTCTTGACCAGGTCCTGGACCTGGGGCTGCCCCGTAGATAGCTGTGGAGCACATGCCCCTCCCTGGCAACAGTGGGGGCTCCTGACAAAGCGAAATCATTGAATGACATTTACATTCAGGGTGGACTGCGGCGGGGTCTTGCGGGGGAGGCAAGAGGTGAGGCTCCCCCCCAGGACGGCATGGGCAGACGGGAATCTAGGGAGCGGGGCAGGTCTGACGGAGGTTCTCTCCTCGGCCAAACCTTCCCCGGGCCCATCCGGTTGCAGCAAGAACACCGCCCTCCAAACCTGGCCACCCTGGGCCGCCCTCAGCAGGAATCCTGGGAGGTGGGTGTGGCCAGAGCCCCCAGACCCAGGGTCTCCTCCCGGTGATTTCCCCCCGCCAACCTTCCTTGGCCGTCACCCCCTGTGTCGGTGGTGCCTTTGGAATAGAGCCCAGCCTTCCCCACTCAGTCGCCCTGAAGACAGGCGCCCACACTGCCGCGGCCTCTGTCCTGCTCTGCTCTCTCTGCCAGGGTTGGGGACGGATGGCCACTGAAAGGAAGAGTCAGGGGGAGCGGTTTCTGGCTGAAGTGACCGAATAGGGTCCCTGTGAGAGGCTGCCGGGTGATGGCACATCACGGCAAAGGAGGAGGGGCCCAACCCGCGGCCGGCGTTCTGGCCAGACTAGCTGGCAGGATTCTCACTAAGAGGGGATGGTTTGGGGGCGCCCGGGGGCACCGTAAGTTGAGCATTGGACTCCTGATTTTGGCTCAGGTCGTGATCCCAGGGTCGTGGGATCACGCCCCAAGTCGGGCTCCTCACTGAGAGTGGAGCCTGCTTGGGATTCTCTCTCTTTCTCTGTCTACCCCTCCCCCACTAGCACTTTCTCTCTCTCTAAAAAAAGATACACATATATATGAAAAATCTAAGTTGATGCACAACAGCCCTTTTGAGCCGCCTCCAAATCTTAAAAAAAAGACAGGACAGAGTTGCTGCTGCCCTCCCCCAGCTCAGGTTCCGTGCAGCACCCGGGTGCTGCTGGGGGTGCTGGCCTGGAGCGCCCCCCAGGGCAGCGTGACCCACCTGGGTCCGAGGAACAAGGTCAGCGAAAAGTGAGCGAACCAGGTAAGAACAAGAAACCACCTGCAGACACGGCCACACCCAGCTCGCCTCTTAAGCTGCACACAGGCCCCCAGGACCCCCGCACTGGAAACTAGACCACAGGGAAGGCAGAAGCTTGAGGAGAGGCCACGGGTCTCCCCCCCGTCCCTGTCCCATCGCTGGGACCCGAGGCCCAGGAGGCCGAGGGCCCCAGCAGGACGCGCCACACTCAAGAGTTTACAAAGTGCTGGCGGCTGTCCCTGCCACACCCCACGTCTCACGGCCTGAGCTGGGGCTGCGGCGAGGGAGGCACTGGGGGGAGGTGGCCCGCCAAGAGTCTGCGGCCCCTCCAGCCTTCCCTGGGTCCCTGGGACCCTGTCAGCAGCAGGAGACACACTGAAGTCACAGCAGGCGTCGGCCCGACCACCCGGACCCGCTCTCCCCCCGCCCCCACGACCTCCACAGCAACCAACTCAGTGTCGGGAGTCAGCCAGTGACGGCCGCCTCTCTGCCCGGGTCTTTCCCCCACCCAACTCAGGAGCGGTGAGTGGGGAAGGCCGAGGACCGCGTCCCAGCCTCCAGCAGGGCGCCTGAGCCCCCTTTCCTCTGGGGACTCTCCCACTCCCTGCCTGCCTTGGGGTCTCTGCCCAAGACGAGAGTCGCGGGACCCCCGCGCGGTGCGCTCGCCGTATCAGCCCCTGCCGTTCTCATCCGGGGGAGCACGCGCCCTTTGCCAAGTATATTCGGAAGCCCCGGGCCACGTGCCTTTCACGTGCCACTCGTCAAATGCTGACGTCGGCCCCGTGAACAGGCTCGGAGAGGTCAAGTGACCTGCCCGGGACCACACGGTCAGGGCGCGGCAGCCTGGCTCTGCCGGAACATCCGTGAGCCACGTGCCCTGCCGGCAAAGCCCTCCGGCCGCTCCGAGGAAGCAGCTCCGAGGCCAGCACTCACCCCGGGCCCAGCCAGCCTCCGCCTCCGCCCCGTACCTGCGGGAAGGAGGGACGGAGCTTCACCTGCTGCGCAGGCCTCTCTCCTCTGTCTGCGTCCGTTCCCACACGACGCCCCTCCTCACAGCGCGCTCTGTCGGGGCCCCAGCGACCACCAGGGCCGACAGCACGGGGGTGGGCAGAGCAATGTGGAGGGACAGCGTCCCGGACGAGGGCAGTGGCCTCAGTCACGTCCTGAAGGTAAACCCTCTTGCACGACGACGTGCACACTGAGCTCAGGAAGCTGAAGGCAGCAGGGTTAGTTCCCTCACTTCCCGCAGATGCACCAGAAACAGAGGCAAGTGACTATGAACACCTGGGGAGACGGCATTCTGGAATGTTCATAAACACGTGGAATTCGTTCCAGAGCTGCGTGGAACCATCCTGAACAGAGAACGTCAGCCTGAGGCCCCGGGAGGCCACGAAGGGATCTCTCCCTGGAAGAGACGAATCGGGAAACGGAGGTGGTGCCTGCCTCATGGCCAACAGCCCTCAGACGAAGGTGGGGGAACCCACCGGTGTTTCGGGGTAAATGATAAGACGGAAGTCCCGGCACAGAAGGAAAAGCCCATTCACAAACCTGCCCGTGAGAAACACTGAGCGTTTGGGGGGCGAAGGGGACCCCTGAGAAGGCCACTGAGCTCGGCCTCGGCCCCAGGGCTCTGTGGAAAAGTCGCCAAAGCCGTGGCCTGAGAAGCTTTGGGAAAGCCGGAGAGCACAGGTCACGGGACGTCCACGAAAGGAACACACTTGCATGCAGTTCGGGGCAAAGAGGAGAGGGAGACCCCAATATGGCAGGAACGGGTGTGCCTTACCCGAGGGTCCGGGGCCCCGGGGCGTGGCTCCCTGCCGGAGGCCGTGTTCATCGGGATCTGAGTCTCAGATCTTTTCCTCTTTTTCTGAGAAACGTTTCCCAGTGAAGTGAGTGAAATGGAGTATTTCGTTATTTTTCAAGAGACATAAACATCCATCCGGGAAAGATGTAGCATTTTAGCATTTCATCGATAGGGACCCACAGCGTAAAATCAGTTTTGCTCTCCATGCAGGAGGGAATACCATAGCCAGAAAGCTCTTGGCGATTTCTCCTTTAAACTGGCTTTAGTTGAATTTAGTCTGGAATTTGGTTTTTAAAGACCAATGTTTGTTTGTAACGGGTTAGGGTTAGTGTACTGGCCAGAGAAGCCTCAAGTGGGCCCGGGGGCCCTGGAGAGAGCGAGCTAACTTTATGTTACACAACGGCCACCGCCTTCCTCTGGCTGCAGACTGACCCACAAAAAGCCCTATTTGAAATTCGGTTCCACGAATAGAAACAAGGAAAAGAAGTGCCAGTTCCCAGGCCCAGGGCTTCCTCTGCCTACAGACCCAACCCCCAGCCACGGAGAAGGGCTAAGCCTCGCAGGGACCCTCCAAACGCACCCCAAAGCCCACACCGAGTCACTGATGGCTTTTTAATTACAGAGAATCCTGGGCAGCTGAGGGAGGGGAGAGGTGCCAACAATAACAGTGGGGGGGGCGTGGAGAGGAGGCATCTGGTGCCCCCAACCCACAGCGGGCAATCCCGCCCCCCCACCACCACCTGCTGGCGCTGAGATGTCAGAGTCAGAGCCGCCCACGCCTGCATTTGTCCTTGGCAGAAATCACTCATGAGCGGCATGCGGTGAAAACACAAGCTACCACGCCGCAGTGGGTTTGTCATTAAACCTGCAGTTAGCACAGTGGCCGCCCCGCCCGGGAAGCAGCCGGGCGCTCTGGAGCCCGGAGGAGGGGCGCTGGCGCCCGGGAGCTCCACTCAACACCTGGGCCACCAGGTGCACCGGCCCACGCCGAACAGGGCGATCCCCCCCGACCCCCGGGCGACACCACATCTGTCCCTTCACTGCACGCAGCAGGACACTCGCTGGCCGGGGTCCTCCAGCCCGGGAAGGCTGTGCCACACGTGACCGTAGCCCAGGAGAGGCTGCTCTCTGAGGCTCTCCCGGCCGCAGCAATGGAAACGCAGACACACGCGGCCAGCTCAGGGGGCAAGGAGGGCCGCATGTGCCCAGAGCGGCACGGGGACCTGCCACGAGCCGTGTGCCCGCCCGACACCGCACTCCAAGTGGCAGACACGCTGCTCTCGGCCCCAGCGGAGCTCTGAGTGCAGTAATCAGGCTCCCAGGGGCGAAAACAGCTTCTTCTTGGTCCCGGGGCCAGCTCTGAGGACAGGGTTGCGGGTGGAACTGTGTTCCCAAAAATGACATGTTGAGGTCCTAGCTCCAGGTACCTGTGTGACCTTATTTGGAAATCAGTGCTTTGTGGATATAATCCAACATGACTGGTGTCCTTATGGAAAAAGGGACAGCCACGATAATAGTCACAGAGTGACAACCACAGGGTGACAGCCACAGAGTGATAGCCACACAGTGACAGCCAGAGTGACAGCCACAGAGTGACAACCACAGAGTGACAGCCACAGAATAATAGCCACAAAGCGGCAGCCACAGGCTGACAGCCACAGTGGCAGCCACAGAGTGTTAAGAGGGCTCAGGCCCCTCCAACAGGAGCCATGTCAGTGGCCCGCCACCCTTGGGTGTCTGCCTGCAGCCCCAGGAGAAACATGGTCGTTTACTTTTCCAAAAGACTCCATACTGTAAAATGAACCCTATGGTCACGGGAAACAAAAGAAAATTTAAATGTTTTTGTTTCTTGAATATTTGTGGTGTTTTTAAGTCTATTTATTTATTCTGAGAGAGAGGGAGAGAGAATCCCGAGCAGGCTCCACAGTCAGCGCAGAGCCCAATGCAGGGCTTGAATCCCATGAACTGTGCGATCATGACCTGGACGGAAATCAAGAGTCAGATGCTTAACTGACTGAGCCACCCAGGCGCCCCAGTTTATTGAATATTTGGTTTATGAAACACTACATGCGTTTTTGTTGCAAAGATGTGTAATCGGGGTCTACAGACACTATGAAGCATGAAAAGATATCACAGGAGGATACAATTCTGGCCACAGTTTGATGTCTGTAATTTAAGGGAAAATACTATGATGAAGATTTTGGACTGGTAAAGAACGCGTTTATGTGATTTCTTAAGTGACTGACATGTGGTATCGACACCTGGCTGGCACCGTCGATGGAGCATGCGACTCTTGATCTGAGGGTCGTGAGTTCAAGCCCCATATTGGGCATAGAACCTACTTAAAAATAAAAGTGTAAAAAAGCAAAACCATTTTGGTATTTAGCTTCTTGGGTACATTCACAAGAGTAACAGCTTTATTTCAAAATATCAATATTTACCACACCAGAAATTACATTCTTTGCATTATTTACATTTGTGATTTCTTTAACAATTTAAATGTTGACTTTGAAATGTTCAAACAGTTTGACAGCTTTTCAGAATTCATTTAAGGAAAGTGAGAGCCAGGACCCAGAAGAGCCCACTCCGCTCACCTCAGCACACAGCCTGGCCATGCTGAGTGCCGACTGAGCACCCCAAGACCCAAGCGAGCCCCCATCCGAAGGAGACGCCCAGCTCAGAAGGACAAGGCAGAGTCCTGCCAGTGTCTGTGTAGGACAAGGGCCCAGCAGTCAGCACGGAGCTTTGCAGGAAACAGCGTCCATCAGGGATGTCCTGACCTGACATTGACCAGGAGGGAGGTCCATGGAGGGTGGAGGGCAGAGGCCAGAGGCAGGGAGGGCAGCTCAGGCCAGGATCTGCAGGGGGGGTGGAGGAGGGGGGGGGAGTCTTGTGGGAAAGTGAGGTGGGGCAGAGAGTGAGTAGAGAGGTCAGGGAAGGCCACTGAGAAGGCTGGGGCACCACCACGTCATGGCCTCGGACCTCTGACATCACCCCAGAGGCCTCAGGAAGAAGGCTGGGCATGGGCTGGGCACACTGGGGTGGTGGCAGGGGCAGGCATGGAGGCCAAAACTGAGAGGCTATTCCAGTGGTCTGTTCGCCAGGGCTCTTGGCCCTGAGTTTGGAACTCTTTTCGAGTGGACATCCAGGGGCCACCGGGATGTCCTCACACCCAAGTGTGTTGCTCTGGGGTCAAGAATCATGCCTCATCCAACATTAACGGAGCATCTATTGTGTCTAAGGCACCAAAACACAGAGCCAACACCAAATCCTTCCTTGGACCAAAGCTGGCCACAAAAGCCGGCTCTATGCAAACACTCGGACTAAGCAAGCTTCCAGCGGGGGTGACATCACTCACTGAACAAGACCAATGACGACAAACTTTTAAACGAAGGAAGGATAGCAGTGTGGCCTCAGCCCCACGGGGTCTCCCCCCCCCCCCCCCGCCCCCCTCGGCTCCTCCCCTCAGCTGCTCCCCAGCCCCTCCCCCGCCCCTCCCCCCCAGCCCCAGCTCCTGCCCCCTCCTCTCCCCTCGGCTCCTCCCCCCGCCCCTCCCCCTCAGCGCCTCCCACCCCGCCCTGCCACTCCCCCTCAGCTCCTCCCCTGACCTCCCCGCGGCCCCTCGACCCCGCGCACCCTGGTCCGTCTCCTCCGAGCAGCCGTCTGACCAAGGAGCCGGGAAGTGTCCACTAGGCGCCTTCAGGCTGCAACAGCCAAAGCTGAGTGAGCCGCATCAAAGCCTGTCCGTCACCCAAACTGCACGCACCTCTTGCTCAAGTAGACCGTGTGTCCTCAGACTCAAGACCGCTCCCCAGCTGTGGGATTATCTTTACCCTCCCAATCGGCGCCTCAGTCCCCACCCCTGACCCCTGGCCCAGGGGCGCAGCCACCGCGGAGCCAGGTGACAGAGCCCACACGCACCCCCGTGAGGTCCCTGCAGCCCGTGGGGGCGCACGGGGCACCTGCGCTGGGCGGCGGGTGAAGGGCATCTCCAGCCCTCGGCAAGGGAAAGCGCGGCCAGGGGGAGCCCGCGGGCAGGGGGCTCAGCTCTGTGGACTCGGAGCCTGGAGCGGCCCGCCTGCCACCCTCTGCCTCCTTCTGAGGCCTGGGTGCTGCCAGCTGGCCCCCACCGCACAGCTGCCAGCTGGCTTCTGCAGCTCCAGCCACGGCCACCCACCCCACCCTGGCTGCTGCCCTGAGCTTCCCAGAACCCCCAGAAGTGGGGAGCGGCACCCACAAGTCTGCTTGACTTGGGTGGCTTCAAGGATCAGCATTTTGCCGCGGGTGAGGCCGGCCAGCACCCACCTGGCTGCCAGCCTGAGGCCTATTTCTTTGGTGACTCGGATGGCCCTCGCATGCTTGGGTGTCACGTGCCAGGGCCCAGGGTCACAGTGACCTGACCTGGGCACAGAATGCTGGGAATCCGTGCCCCAGTGCTTGCTCGGACTTGGCAGGCCTTGCCACAACACCTGCCTCGTTCACGCGAGAATTTGGGGAGCACCCGCCGGTGCACCTGGCGGGGGGGGGGGGGGGGGGGGGGGGGGGGGGGGTTTGCTGGCTACATGTGCACATGTGGAAACCCACAAGCCTGGCCAGTAGCACCTGCTCTCCTACCAGGGCTCTGGCCCAGAGCTCTGCTGGGAGCCCGGCGAGGACGACGTCCACCAGGGTGGTGAGACTGCCACCCACCCTCCCGTGGAAAAGGTGGTAGGGGGTGCTGTCTGGCCCTTTGCCGGCCTGTTTGCCAACCACAGGCCCCAGGTTGGGGCAAGGCTCACCCCGGTGCTGTGCAAAGTCCAGCCACTGGACCACAAATGGGGCGACGGAGGGGTTAATCAGGAGGCAGCAGGACCGCCAAATTGTGGGGAGGGGCTGTGTGGCGTCTCCTACGCCCCCAGGCTGGCTGGTAAGGTGTGGATGAAGCTGTAATCCTGCCTCCGCACAAGCATCCGGGAGACCCTCACTCAAGCGAGGAGGCAAGGCCAGACCCCAAGCTGCCCAGACCGGCCCCCGCCGGATCTCCTGCCCCCTCACTCCCGTCTCCCCTTCCCCCCCCCCCACAACCGCGCGCCTCCGCAGCCGCCACCCCCAGCGAGGACTGCGGCAGCCGCGCCCCTGGGCGGCGGGGGGAGGAAAGGGGGGGGGGGGCGGACGGAGGGTCCACGTCCCACCCAGAGCCCTCCTGGGAGTGGGCCACGGCCCTCGACCTCGGGGCCCCAGGTGGGCGCAGACCCAGGCAGCAGCCTGCGGTGGCGTCGCTGAGGACGCCGGCCACACGAGAGGCCCCGCCCCAAACGGTGCCAGCCGCTCACAGGCCGCCGGCTCCGTGCAGCTGCAGAAGCAGCCAGCGTCCCCGAGGAACAGAGTCCCCGAGAGCGCGCAGACCCCAGTCGCGCCCAAGCGCCCGCCAAAGTGAGCCCGGCCTGGCGAGTGCCGGGACCCCCGGTTCCTCCCGGACACCCCGTCCCCCGCTCGGGTGACACTGCGGCAGGCGCGCGGGCGGCGCGCCGAGGGCGGGGCCGCGGGGGGCGGGCGCGTTGCCATGGCGGCGGGGCGCGCGTAGCCGGAGCCGGAGCCGGAGCCGGAGTCCAAACCGAAGCCCGAGCCCGGCCGTGCGCGGAGCCGGAGTCCAAACCGGAGCCCGAGCCCGGCCGCGCGCGGAGCCCGGCGCAGGGCCCGCGGGAAGGCCCAGGCCGGACGGGCGCGGCGGGGCAGGGGCGCCGGCCGGAGCGCGGAGCGCGAGGCCCCAGCGCTGGCCGAGTCCGAGGCGCCCCCCGCGCGCCCGCACGATGCAGGCCATGGACGCGGCCGTGGCGGATTTGTACGAGGAGGACGGCAAGGACCTAGCGGGCTACGACTTCGAGCCGCTCCCCACTCTGCCGGAGGACGAGGTGAGCCCGGGCGCGGTGGGCCCCGCCTCCCCCCACCTGCTCCTAGGGAGAGTACGGGGGAGGGTGCCCCGGCTCCCAGGACCCCTGCCCCTGGCCCAGGTCTTGGAGGCCGCTCTCAGCAACGCCCCGTCAGCCTTAACATTTTCGCCTTGAGAGGACAGGACCCTTGGAATGTCAGCCCCACGGGACAGCAGTGGGTGGGTGGTCACTGAAGAAGTTGGGTCCTTCCGCGGGGAGGGTGGGGGCTCCTGATTATAAACGTTGGATGGATGAGTGTGGGGTGGGGCGTCGTGAGCGGGAGGGGGTGGAGCACTGTCCTCCTCCCTGCCGGCACCCTAGGAGGTCAGTGGGAGGCACTGGCCAGCAGAGCGCAATCAGGCCGGCCTGCTCAGGAGCTGGGTGGGGGGGAGCCCCCGGGACTGAGGGCCGCCGCCTGCACACAGAACAGCAGAGGCCTCCGCCCAGCATCCCGAGTCCCGAAGCATCCCCCCTCCCAAGGCTCAGAGGGACCAGCAGTCTCCGCCACATAGAGCTTCTGGTCATTAACTGGACAGGTGCCCACAGAACCGATTTGCCTGCACCTCTTGCTTCCCCACGGCACCCGCAGGCTGAGGCCTGGGGCCAAATCAACAAGCCGGGTCCCTCCATGTGATAGGTGGCCCCCCGAGAAGGCAGCCACTCCCAGGAAGACCCAAGGCTCTGGGGTCTTGGCAAAGGAGGGCCTTCCAAGCCTCCAAGCAGGCAGATGCCCCAGTCCCTGGGCTTCTGTGCTCACTGTGGAGGGATCCTGGCATCATGCAACCATCCACGGAACGGGCTGTAACCGGCATGTTGCTGATGAGGACCCTCCAGTGCCCACGTGGGCGAGACTGGTGGCCAAGACTTAGACACGGCCACCACCCTCCTAGAGCAGATAAGGGGGTTCCTAAGGACCTAGCCACAGCCCCTAGGGCCCTCTGCCTTCTGCCTGCCATTCCCCCCACACACACACACACTTTTGCAAGAAGGCTGGCTGTTAAGGGCAGGGTTCATGACATGGTGGCCCTGTCCTTCTGGGGAGCAGAGCCTGCTGTGGGAACCCCGTGGCTGGCTTGCCAAGAGCCGCTGAGGCCGGACCCGAGGGTTGGTGTGCCCCCCCCCCCCGCCATGGTGGCCTGGATTTGGTGAGAGACAAGGCTGCAGAGAGGGAAAGCTAGAGAATAAATAAACCTCTGGGCATTTCCATGGCTTTGATGCAAAAAGAAAGGGGGCGCCCAGCCCACAGCCTTCAAAACCTCCCCCAGAGGACACATTTCAGTGTGTCTGTTAGAAGATTCACCTCCTAAGTCACCGTCCAAAGCAGATGGGGAACGTGGATCTTTGTATCAGCGACCCCATCCTCTTAGGGCCTCCTTCGTGCCCTGTGGCTCGTGCCAAACAAACAAACAACAGCAGAGCCGGGATTCAGAGCCAGAGCCGGATCCCCGCCCACGGCCTGTACCCCCGTGGCCCTCTGCCTTCGCTGGGTTGGAGGGTTCCCTGGTGCCCCTCTGGGTTGGAGCAGCCCCCTAGCTGTGCACAGTGCATACGGCTGCGGGGTTCCCGTCGTCCTGTGACCGAGGCCTCCAGATGAAGTGGGATGCCACTGGGTTAGTAGCATCCATTGGGAAAGCTCAGATGAGCCCTTCAAACTTCTTTCACCTTTTGGGGGAGACAGGCACCGTCTTTGGGCATGCTCCCGTAAAACAGGAAGCCTGTCCAGCTCAAGCCTTGGAGCCAGACCAATGTCCTGTGCCTGTGAACACACCTGATCCAGACTTTATGCTTCCTGCATACGTTCAACTCGGTTGGTGTTGAAGGTTTTAAATCCCCATCAGAGTCGTGTGACTGTACCTGCTAACATTATGGCGTCAGGTTGCACCTGAAAAGCCATCCCGTGTAAGGTGAGGGGGTAGCCAGACTGCAACATCACCCATACTGACGGAAACCCCGGGAAGAGCCAGGACAGAGAAGACATGGGGCATCTTCTCACCCATGGAGGGGTGGTGGGTGCCAGACCCAGGACATGGACAGACTGCACAAGACATGGGAATTCACCATTTTTATAGCTGATTATAACAACAGACTGCACGACAGGCCAGGACTCCCCACGAGCCCCAGGGAATGTCCTTCCCTGGTTGTAACCCCAGGGAAAATCCAAATGGCCAGTGAACACATGAAAAATGTTTGACTTCATCAGTATCAAGGAACGCAAAATACACCGCCGTGAACACCTGTCCACGAGTGCTAGATGGCAAAAACTGAAAGACTGTATGGTGGCCACGTCAGCAGGGACAGGCATGGTGGCAGACCCCCTTGCTGGTGGCAGTGTCCCAGCGCTTCCACTCTGGGTGTGTGCCCCGGAGGGTTCTCTCAGCTGCAAACCCCCCGGGCCCGTGGTGAGCGGGTCTGAGGCCCTGGGGGCTGTCGCCCCACCTGTCCCGCTGCACTGGTCGCAGCAAAGGTCAGGATGAGGGACCAGGCAGAGCAGCGGCTGCCGGAGGGGCAGATGCCAGGCCTTCTGGAGGCAGGTGATGTCGCCCTCAGGAGCCTCCAGGGGACAAGGACAGGGCAGACTTGGAGGTGAAGTTGGCACCGGGGCAGGGCATCTCCGGGTTTCTAGACTTCCCTGCGGTGTAGGGGGCTTTCCTATCCCTTCCGGGTTCTGTGAGCATCTCCCCAGCATCCATGCACCGGGCGCCAGGCTGGGCCCGGGGATGTGAAGGTGGGTGGGGGGCAGCCTGTGCTGCCTGGAGGCACCCACGGCTGTGGGTGCCCTGTGAAGAAACAGATATTCCCACTGGGCCCTCCGGGTCCACGTGATGACCCCACCCAGACGACACAGAGCAGCAGGCGACTGGGGAGGTGAGGAGAGCTTCGTGCTGGGTGACAGTCCGGAGTTGGAGGGGGGCGCTTTAGGGCAAGCACCCCCAACGGGGTACTATGCAGACCTCCCCAGCTTCCTCCAAGCTGCCAGCAGGCCCCGAGATTGTCCACAAGTGTCCTCAGCAATGATTTGGGTTTGTGTTGGGGGTTCCCATCACGATGCTCCAGGGTTGAGAAAAGTAACATACGAGAGTATGTTTGAAATGGACAATAACCATCCACGGTCCCTGTGGGTCCCCACGTAACCCTGACTCACAGGGTTATCTCTGATGGGGTGGGGGGGGTCTTCGAGGCACAGAAGCTCCTGGATGGACCCACTTTGCTATAACCAGACAAGGGTCGTCAGGTGGGAAGCCAGCCCTGCCCTGTGGCTGGTGAGGGGCTTCCCTGGGGACCAGCCTCCCTGAGGAGCACCCCTCCTCCCAGCCTGGACGGGACAGGGTTTGTGTCTGCACAATCTCTAGGGAAGGACAGTTCACAGGCCTGCTCACAGCCGAGGCAGCACCTTGCTGGCCAACAGTGAGGGGTGGGGTTCCAGGCCCTGTGGGCTCTACTGGGTTTTGAAGAACCTTCTGGGCCTGCGCTGGAGTCTGGGTCTGTACCCGAGAGGTAGAGCCACCAGAGGCTGCCCAGCAGCGACAAGGTCAGGTCACGCTGGCAACGGCAGGGGACGGCTGCGGTGTGGGAGGCCACGAACCCTCTGGCCTGTCACAGGCCCTCATGGGTGCGGGTCTGTGGCTGTGCTGGACGGGGGACTACAGACAGGCATCAGTGGGAGCTGCGGCCGGTGTTTCTGTTCCCAGCCCGTCACCTCCTTCCGAAACGTTGCCGCGGCCAGTGGAGCCGCGAGTCCTGCCCTGGGGCCCGTGGTATCCGGATCCGGGCCCCCCTGGCAGCAAGGCTCAGAGCCCGCGGGACCCGGAGATGGGCACAGACGGGCAGGACGCCCATGTGGCTCTTGTCTGTCAAGGTGGCTGGGGGTTCTGGTGGGGATGTTCGCTGAGGGAGCAGAGTGGCTGGCATGGGCTTCCCCGTCTCTCACCCCTGCCCGGCCCATTAGCCAAGCCTCGGCCCTTCTGCCCTCCTTGGGCCGTGGATTCAGGCAAGGGAGGGTCATTCCAACAGCCAGGGCTGGAGCAGGCGGAACGGAAGGGTGGGTGGCAGGCCCCAGAGGACAGGTGACCAGGGAGGCCATGGGTCAGGGTCCCCAGCACTTGGTGACCCCCCCGCCACCATGCTGGTATATCGGAACCAGCGGCACATCTCAGCCCCGCCCTGGAACCGTGTGTCAGCTGAATTGTGCCTTCCCGTTGCAACAGCTGGGCTTTGGAGGGGCCGAGAGCATCTTGTCCGCGAGTGGCAGCTTCCGCCGTGTGCCGGAAGCAATGACCCACGGAATCCACCCCGTAAAGTCGCACAGAGAATCCGCACCCCACCGTTTAGATGCTCCCACCGTGAACAGGCACTGGGGGTTAGGGGCCTCCCCACTCACGGGGCATCTTCCAGCTGGGCCGGGGGCCCTCGACCTGAACAGGAAGTCAGGCTCTGGGCCGTGAGATGCCCCCGGGGAGCACCCGACCTGGGCTCCCTTCTCCTGGCGGCACATTCAGTCAACAGCCGCGCAAGCTGGTGCCTGCAGCCTGTGCAGACACCGCGAGCACAGCATCAACAAGGTGCCTGCGGTGGGGACCGGCTCACGCTCGCGCCGTGGGCTTCACTCTCCTCAGGAGCATAAACCCAGAGTCTTTGGGTTGTTGGTTAGTGTGTGTCTACTTGTGTGGTCGCGTGCATGTGCGTGTGCACGCGTGTGTGCCGTGTGTGCACGTACACACTGCCAAGACGCCTCTTTAACGAGGCCCCACGAGCATCACTGGGCCCTCCTGCGTCCTGGGGAGCCCACGTGCTGCAGCGAGGGCCCTAGACTGAGCCAGATCAGACAGACCTTTCATCCGTGGACCTCAGAGGCTGGGAAATTCAGATTTTCCGGTTTGCCAGCCTCCTCCACGCCCGAGTCTAATCCTGTGCTCTGCTTTGTGCCCTCATTCTCCTTTGAAAACTCCCAGACCACCTTCATCACAGGGCCGCACCCATTTCTGGAACCTGGCTGGCAGCTCTGACTTGGATGTGGGTGAACCCCGTGGCCCCGTCTTCTTGAACCAGCTTCCAATGGGCTGGCTGCCCTTCCCTCATCCATCTACCTCACAGAAAGAGCTGGAAGGGCCTGGGGAGTGACGTGGAGACCTGTGCTGAGCTCTGAGGAGGAAGCAGATGGTGGGATGTGCCAAGTCACGTGGGCACAGGCAGCCCAGGCCCGGGTCCCCTCCTGTCACCCGCACTGCTGAACCCCAGAGGTTTGGCCAAGGTGCTCATGGGGGCCACTCCCTGATTTTTCCTTCTTCTTTCTTTCTTTCTTTCTTTCTTTCTTTCTTTCTTTCTTTCTTTTTCTCTTTCTTTCTTTCTTTTTCTTTCCTTCTTTTTCTTTCTTTGTTTCTTTCTTTCTCTTTCTTTCCCCCTTTCTCTTTCTTTTTTCTTTGTTTCTTTCTTTCCTTCCTTCTTTCCTTTCTTCTTTCTTTCTTTCTTTCTTTCCTTCTCTTTCTCTTTCTTGGCTTAAGCTCTTTGTCCCCTTTGTCTGTGGTTGTGGGGATTCCTGCAATACAAATGGGGGAAATTCAAGGGCAGGAGCTAGGAGACTTTCCAGGCCTGGAGGGCTTGGCCACATGGGGAGAACACTCCTGTGTGCTGGGAGGGCTGGGCAGCTGAGGCTGGAGAAGGAGGGGGCTCCGTCTGTCTTCTACACCATCTCCCCTACCCTCCACCTCCTCTCCTGACCCCACGCACATGCTTCCTGCAGGCTCCAGCTCCCAGCCTGGCTCCCTGAGCTCCTCCCTCCCGAGGGCCAGTGGAACACAGTCCCACAGATGCACAGAGGTGACTAGGGCATTGAACAGCAGGCCAGATTAGGGCCTCAAGATCCAAGGTGTCTGACGTGTGGCAGTGTGTGTGTGCACACTCAGGGTGCACGTATGGGTCTGAGTGTGTGCACACAGGTATGTTGTGCACGTGTGAGGGTGTGTATAGCGTATGTGTGAATGTATGTGGGTGTGTGTGACTCGGGATTGCACAGGTGTGCATTTAAGTGAAAGTATGGGTATCTGAGCGTGCGTGAGACTGTGTGGCATATGCCTGACCACTGAGGACACATCAACTCATTTTTTGAGCGTGTTGGTACATGTGTGATTTGCATGTGTGCATGTGAGTGCACATGTTGGTGTAAACCCACGTGCGTGCATGCACAAGGGAGGTGTGTGCGTGTCTGACAGCGTGCGGGTGTCTGACGTGCATACATTCGGGGTGCGTGTGTGCGTGCTGGTGACATAGTCACAGCGGAGTCTAGTCAGACGTGAACGCTGAGCCCGGCACAGGGAGGCCTGGGGTCTGGCCTGCAAGAGAAAGCCCCTTGACCTGGGTCCTCCGTGGACTGACTGGAGCACCTGCTCTGCTATGGGCTTCCCACACACTGTGCATTTGTACACGTCGGCTCGTCTCCACCGGTGCCCACGGCTTGCTGACGACCTGAAAGCCCTCGGCGTGCCCACCGAGCCACGGGTGGTGAGCCTGTGGGCCGGGTGCCTCCGCCAGTGGGCTGTGGGGCGGCCAGAATTTCTGGGACAAAGAGCTAGGTCCCGACCGCAGGAGTAACACCTGTTCCCAATGATATGCTGGTCATTTTGCCAAATACTCTGTGGCTTCTGGCATCCAGGGAACAGTGGGCTGGGTGACATTCTGGGTTTGTTGTTTTTCCTTAAAAAGCCTTTGCCTACAACCCTGTTTCTGACGTAAAGTGAAACGTCGCCGCGTGCTGTCTGCTTCCCTGGAATCGGTCTCGACGTGGGGGTGCCGGGCCTTCCCTGGGGAGGGGGCCCTATGGCGGCCTGGGCCCGTCCCCAGACCCGTCTCAGCCGCGGCCTGTCTTGGCAGGAGAACGTGTCCCTGGCCGACATCCTGTCGCTGCGGGACAGCGGCCTCAGCGAGCAGGAAGCGTGGGCCGTGTGCCTGGAGTGCAGCCTGTCCATGAGGAGCGTTGCCCACGCGGCCATCTTCCAGACCCTCTGCATCACGCCCGACACCCTGGCTTTCAACACCAGCGGGAACGTGTGCTTCATGGAGCTGCTCAGCGGTGAGCCCGGGGCGGGGCAGCGGGGGTGGGCTGCGGAAGGTAGCTTTGGGGCACAGTGTGGACACGGGCGCCCTGGGCCGGCCCAGAGCAACAGAGCCCAGGCCTCCCTGGTCCCCTGGTGGGATCTCCAGCCCCGAGGACCGCTGAGGGAGAAGGAGGCGGGAGGGCCCTCGTGCACGGCCCATATGGTCCCCGCAGGGACGAGCTGGGGGCTGCCAGCTCCGAGGCATCCGGTCCTGCTGGCCCCCAGGGAGTGCACGTGCAGAGGGCATCGTAGCGGGCACAGGAGGCCGCCTGACATCTGCCTCCAGTGTTCCCGTGGCCTCCCCTCCCCGCCACTGTGCTCTTGGGACCGTTTCCCCACACTTAACAGTGAAGAGTGAAGTTTTCCCTCTCAACCGCTGTTTCCTCAGGGACGCGGGGACAGAAGGGGGTCGGGAGAGAGCCATCGGCCCCCGGGAAGCAGGAGGCGACGCGCCTCCCTCCGGGCTGGCGGGTTTCTCTTCACCCTGGGCGTTGTGGGCGTGTGACCAGAGCCTTCTCTCTTCCGTCCCCAGATGACCCCGAGGGTGCCTTTGTTCCCCCCGAGTTCGATGTGACCGGGAACACCTTTGAGGTGGGTGGCCAGGCCGCTGGGGCTGGGGCACCTCTGTGCAGGGTCGGGGGGGCTGTCTTGGGACACCCACCTTTGTCAGACTCAGGGTCCCGATGGGGCAGCTCGGCTCTGGTGATGGCTTGCTGTCTGGATGCGCGCTTGTCATGACAGCTGTAGGGTATGTCTCCCGAGTGCGAATTTACTGGATTTAACTTGCTAAAAGCGTCTGGAACTGGCAGTGGCGGCTGGCGGGAGTCACAGTTTCTCGGGGAGAATTAGCGGAGGGTGGGTCGTGGCATCCAGAGGAAACACGTGGCCTCTGAAGCATCAGTCCCCAGGGGGAGCAGCAGCCACAGCAGGCTGCTGTGGGCCAGCATCACCAAGGTCCCCCGGGCGCCCCCCCGATCCTTAGAATGGACCCCGGGGCCCTGCTGTGTGCAGGTGCGGGAGGTCCGGGTCGGGCACGAAGGAAGGGCTGGAGAGCCCAGCTTTCCGCAGAGCCCCGGCCCCTAAGACAGTGGAGAAAACGAAATCACTTGTTAACAAGTAAGTGTTTAGTTACAAACTCAAACTGTAGATGAAAACACATTAGCTTAGTGACGTTAGGCTACGTTTTCAGCCCCAAATGAGAGTTTTAGGATTGGCTCCTCCTGTGCCCAATTTTCCTTTAAAATAAGCTGGAACCCAGCCCCTCGCTGAGAGGCCCTTGTCCCAGCTCCGCTGGCAGCAGGATGCAGGCCCGAGTCGCTGGTGGGTCAGGTCCCTGGCTTCCCTGAAGGGTCAGCACCAGGCCCGCGTGCCCTTCTGTTTGTGGCCGTTCCCGTCCCTGGTCTGTGCACAGGCTTCTGCCTTTTCACTGCATCTTTAATGTTTATTTTATTTTATTTTATTTTATTTTATTTTATTTTATTTTGAGAGATAGATAGATAGAAAGAAGGAACAGGGGAGGGGCAGAGAAAGAGGGAGACACAGAATCAGAAGCAGCTCTAGACTCTGAGGTGTCAGCACAGAGCCTGACGCGGGGCTCGAACGCACGGACTGCAAGGTCATGACCTGAGCTGGAGTCAGATGCTGAACTGACTGAGCCACCCGGGCGCCCCTTCACTGCATCTTTAGATCCGGACCGGACGCGACACTAAAGCCCAGAAAGTAGTGATGGCCTCCGCCCCCGCCCCCGGTCCGCCGGCCAGGCTCCTGCACTCCTTCCCTGTCCCCTCGCGGCTCTGTGCCTAAAAGCAGTATCGTTTCGTTCGCGCTGTTTTTAACATTCTAAAACGAGCATCAGCTGCGATGCGTGCCATCCTCTGGAACTTCCTTTTACGCACTTCCACGAAGATTCATCGGACCACGCGCGCTGTCGTTGTCACCCCTGTGAAGTAGCGAGCCTCTCCGCCCGCGCTGCGCCTTCTCCGTGGGTCTGGGCCGCAGCTCCTCCGGGGCGTGAGCCCAGCGACGCGGCGGCCACACGTGCGCTCCGGCCGCCCGCAGGCCCGTCTCCTCGTGCTTTTCTTCAGAGTCTCACCGTCTTGCCGGGACCGTAAAGGTCTCGTCTGTAACTTGTCTTCACACCGTCTTTAAGGCAGCGAGCGGCTCTCAGCCTCTTTGGCTCTCGGGACCCTTTTACGCCCCTGCAAATCGCAGAGCAGCCAGAGCCAGAGAGCTCCTGTTTTTGCGGGTTACGCCTACCGGTCCGTGGTGTAGACCAGGGCTGAGACGTGGGAAGCGGTTACCTGGTAATTCACTTAAAAATAGCAATAAACTGCTGACTGTTGACACACAGGCCGTATTTCTATTAGCAATAGCAGCATTTTCCCAAGAAAACAGCGAGAAGAGTGGGGCTGTTTCACACGTCTGCAAGCCCCGTAGCGCCCTGCTCTGTGGAAGCCAGCGTGGTTTCCACGGCAGCGTGCGGCCTGTTGCGATGGCACCGCGGGTGTACCCCGGAAGGTCCAGGGTGCGCTCGGACCGCACGACACAGAGGCGGCAAAGAGCATGACCCGGTCACCCTGAAAACCGTTCGCCCCAGGAGGGGCCCCTTGGAGGTCTCCTGCCTTAGTATAATCTCCTCTCAGCCTTAATATAGTCAAATTTATTCATGTTTTCTCTCGTTGTTAGTACTTGTTGTACCTTAAGAAACCTCGCCACCCCCAAGGGCTAACAGAGACGTGCTCATAATTTCTACATAATTGACTTTTTTCTGTAGCTGAGGTAAGGGCCCGGTTTTATGCGTTTCCCTGTGGATACCCGCTCCTGGACCTGCCAACCCCGATGCTGGCCACAGCCGCTGTGCACCCAGCTCTGGACAGCACGGTGGGCTTCCCGGCTCCGTGCTCCCGGCCCCTGCCCCAGACCCAGCCCTCCCGGCTGGGCACCCGCCCCTGTCCTTTTTCAAGTGTTCTGACTCTGCTCAGCCTTCACTCTTGCACGTCAATCTGAGAATTAGCTATCAGGTTCCACAAAATCCTCTGCTGAATCAAGGGGCATCTGGGGGGCTCATTCGGTTGGGTGTCCAACTCTTGGTTTCGGCTCAGGTCACGATCTCACTGTTCATGGGATCAAGCCCCACGTTGGGCTCTGTGATGACAGCACAGAGCCTGCTTGGGATTCTCTCTCCCTCTCTCTCTCTACCACCCCCCCACACTCTCTCTCTCTCAAAATAAATAAATAAACATTAAAAAAACACCTCTATTGAATCTGTCAGTCACTTTGGGGAGAATTCAGTCGTTATAAGTTCTTCTCCATAAACACTTCTTCCTTTTCATTTATTTAGATCTCAGTAACATTTTTTCACTGTAGGAGTCTTGAATATCACTTATTAGTTTATGCTCTGGAACTGGATATTTTCTGCTTCTATTCTAAATTGATGGTCATCTTGTCATTGCATTTTTCTGCTTGTTTGTTGCTAGTCTTTGGAAACACAACTCACTTATTATCTCAATCTTATGTCCATCCACCTTGCTAAACTCTTTCGTTATTTCCCATAACTTACAGATTCTTTAGCTTTTCTATCTAAGTAACCAGGTCACCAGCCTGTGCAAAGGTTTTGCATCACGTCTCCCTTCCCATCCTGCTCTGTGCCCACAGGAGCCGCAGCAAGGTGCCAGGTAGCACAGTGTAGCGGGCCCGCATCCTGCCTCAGGGACACGGGGCTCAGAAAGTGCTGCTTCTCCCCTTCTGGGGGGAAAAGCCAGGGTGGCGTTTGCTACGTGCCTGCCTTCTGTGCCGTGTCCTATCACGAATGTACCTTAGGCTTTACGAAAATGTTTCTGCACCCTTTGAATTGATCATTGAGATTTTTAATACTTACGCATTTATTTTCTAATGTCAATTCATCCTTTCCTGTTTAGAGAAACCAGGCCAGCTGTCTTATCTTCTTGGTGCACTGTTGCACTGGATCTGCTGGTGCTTACTCTGGGGTTTTGTGCCGTTTCCGACTGGTACTGGGGGCAGGGCCCTCTCAGTCTGTGCGAGCGCCCCTGCCCCTGCCTGGGAGGGTTTATGTAACAACAGGGCACACCGCTCCTGGAGGGCCGGTCCCACTTACTTATGGGGCCACCTGTTCCCTTTGAAGGAAGTTCTTTCAGTGCTGCTCAATTTTTAACAGTTACAGGGTCCATCTATTTTGTATTTCTCATTGAATCAGCTCTCTGGTAAGCTGAATATTTCTGAAATGTACCCATTTTTAATTGTTTTTTAAGTCATCAGCATTTGGTTGTAGACAGTGTCCCTTCTTAGTCCCTGCACTGTCTGTGGGACATTGGATAATTTAAATTCTCTTCCCTTGCACGTGTCAGTCGCATTGGGGGGTTTTACTTTGTTAGTTTTTTCAAAGAGCCCACTTTATACCACATGATCTTTCCTGATGTGGTTTCATTTTCTTTTTCGACTGATTCTGCTCTACTTTCCATTCTCTTTTCCTTGTTTTGAGTTTGGTAAGTATTCCTTCTCTAAAATAAGTTGGACACTCAGCTCGTCTGTCTTCAGCCTATCTTCCTTTCTAATATGAGCATTTATATCCAAGGCTATGAATTTCCCTCAAAACATGGGTTTAGCTGCATCCTGCAAGCTTTGCCTCGTAGCATCTGCAGTATTTTCTACTTCTAAGTATTTCTTTTAATTCCCACTGGGATTTCTTCTTTAGCCTATGAGTTGTTTGGCAACAAGAATGGGTTGAGTTTTTTCTGCCTTTTTTTGAGGTGTAATACACATACAGAGACACACATGTCACAAGCATGGCAGCACCCTATGGGGTGCAGGGCCAGGTGGGTCCATGATAGAGTCCACAACCCAGCCTGTCCACAGTGACAAGCAGGGTTCCCAAGTCTTAAATGCTTCACATCTCTAAAATCTTCCTATAATGAAAAGTCTTGTTTTCTGAGTTATCTTAATTCCCAACGGGCGATAGGTGATTTTCTTTGTTTTTCTGTCCATGGAGCAAACAATCCTTCTTACCTGACACGTGAAAGGGGACTGCAGAGTGCACTGATGCCTTGGTCCCAGTGTTTGCATGGGGTCCCATGCATCCCCCATCAGCCCTGTGATTCCAGGGTCTCTGTTCTACTCTTGTATTAGCTTCATGCTGGTGCCTGTTCCTGGGGCTGTCAGAACATCCCTAAGCGTCACATCTGGAGGTCTCCAGGTCTCCAGGAATAACTGCACATGTCACATGGGCTCGTCAGGCCTGCCCAGGCACCTGCTCCTGCCTGCGTCCTGGGGTGGCAACCCCCTGCCCATAGGAACCATGGTGGCAAATGTGTTTTCTTCGTGCCACTGCTGCTGTTGGCACCAAGACGCCTCTGGCCCTGACCTCTGTGTCTCTGCACTATTGCGCGGGTGCAGCCCGTTGGAACACTTGCTGGGCATGTCAGGACTGAGCCCATCCCCTTGCCCACCGCACGCCTTCCAGACCTGTAGCTGGCACAACTCATGCTGCTGCCCACCAGCCCCTGCCGGCCTGGTCTTGCCCCCACATCTGCCCCGGAGAGAGGACAAAGATAGGTAGCAGTCCTCAAGTCCTCATACTGAATTCCCCCTTGTGACCCTACCCCACCACCCACCCACTGCTGGGCTGACCCTTCAGTCTCCCTAAAACCCAAGATGCATGGAAGCTGGCCCTCCTGGGACCATCCTCTGAACATCTCAACCCTTGCTCAGGAAACCCCAGAGATGGGCTAGTTTCCAAAAGCTAAAACTATGACCCATGACCAACATTCAAGGCCTGCCCCAGGCAAGCCCCCGACTGCTACAGGAGTCTTCTCTGGACCTTATCACCCTGAGTATGTTCGGGTTCCAGTGGAGCCTAGCCAGGATGACCTCAACATCCGCCACCCGCTATTACTGCCCACTGCCATTTGTCCACAGACATGTATGTTAGGCCTCACAGTGAACAGAACAGATGGGCTCCTGCCTCATGGGAGTCATGGTCTTTCACAGGGGATAGACTTGATGTAGGCAGTGGGCTGGGTCCTGAGAGAGGAGAATGGGGTCTTTCAAGGAGATGACAGGGTCCCCAGCCAGGTCAAAAGTCCCTGGAGGCCACTCTATGAGAAAGTGATATTCAGGTTGGAACCTGAAGGGTGAGTAGGGTTCACCAGATTGAGACCTGGGAGGGGCTTCCAAGACAGAAGGAAATGTGCAAAAATGCTTGAGTGGCAAAGATGCTGATATTGGCCAGTATGTCATGGACAGTGTCATCCAACAACCAATAAGAAGTTTATTTGCTGAGTTATTGTCAAACTAAAAGATATGGAATGATGGATGAGTGGATGGATGGATGTTTGGGTGGGTGGGTGGGTGGGTGGATGCATGGATAGATGTGTAGATGGATGGATGGATGGATGGATGGATGGATGTGTGGGTGGGTAGATGGATGACCATAGACAGGTGGTTGGATAGATGGGTACCAGTGTTCCTGAAGGGAAATAAGGAGTGGTAAAGGCAGAAGCAGATACCCTGGCCTTGCAGGCACAGAGACAGGTTTTATTCTCAGAGCTGTGATGAGGGTGGTGGGCAGAACTGCACCCCCACAGCTCATAGTCCCGGCTGGAGTCCTACAGGTAGGGCCTCATAGGGTTTGCCTCTCCTTCTACGCCAAGCATTAGCAACCAGCAATGTCCCTAAAACAAGGCATCTGCCCGAGTCCTTGAAGCCCCTTGACTTAAGTTTGGCCCCTTCAGGAAGCCCTGGACACTGGCTGTGTGGGACCCCAGGCAGGGGCCCCGGGGTGTGATCGACATGGTCAGTGTGTGAAAAGAGAGAGAAGGCTGCCCTCTTCTTGGGGACCAGGGCTGGGAGTTCTAATGTCTTCTGTGAGAGGTGGGGTAGTGGCCCAGCGGCCCAGCTTTGGGCATGGGGAGAGTGGATGGATTTGGGAGTCATCAGTGCAGCTCAGCCATGTACATGGGGGCCCAAGCAGGCAGCGGGATGCCAACACTGATTGGTGTGTGGGGTCAGGGGACAGGATTGCCTTGTCTGTAGAGAGCAAGTTTGTGGGCCTGAAGTCTAAGAGGCTTCAGTGGAAAATGACAGAATAAGAGGCTTCAGAGGCCAGGTAGAAACAAGATACATCCCAAAAAAATAAGTAGCTTCTCTTTGTATTGGTAATTACTGGTTAGAGATGAAATGGAAAATGTTTCATTTATAACAGCAACAACAACTATAGAAAGTCCGGAGTAAATACAGCAGGAAGGATAGAAATGTAAAGTGAACCGCTTTTCCAAAGGTAAGAAAATAGGATGCGAGAAAAGGAGGAGACAGACCCCATCCCTGCATCTGAGTTTGCCCCAGCTTTTGGGAGGCATAACTGACGTATGACGTTGCACAAGTTTGCGTACAAACGAATGACTTAATACATTTGTATCTTGCAAAATGATTCACACTACTAATAGGGTTAATTAACACCTCCATCACGTCATTACCATTTTTTTGGTTGTGAGAACACTTAGCATCTACTCTCTTAACAACCTTCAAGTGTATAATACAGTGTTGTTCACTGTAGTCACCAAGCTGCACGTTGGATGCCAGGAACTTACACATCTTATAAGCGTGAGTTTCGGTCCTGTCTCCAACATCTCCCTGGTTCCTCCACCCCCAGCCCTTGGCAACCTCCACTCCACTCTCTGTTTCTGTGAGTCTGGCTTTTTTAGATTCCACGTAGAAGTAAGAGCACCCAGCATTTGTCCTCCTGTGTCAGACTTATCTCACACAGCCTAATGCCTTCACGGGCCATCCTTTCGTGTGGCTGAATGATGCTCCTTTCTTTGCTGATTCTTCCAAACACAGACAGGCTGCTTCCACTTCTTGGCTTTTGTAAGCAAAGCTGCGTGAGCATGGGGTGCACACAGCTCTTCGATTGCCTGATTTCACTTCCTTTGGACATGTACCCAGAAGTGGGATGGCTGGATGATAGGGTTATCCTGTGTTTAATTTTTGAGGAACCGCCGTGCTGTTTTCCACATTGGCTGCACCAGTTTGCATTCCCACCAGCACCACATCCACACCAACACATATCACCCCTTGCCTTCTCAATAATAGCCATCCTAACAGGTGTGGTTTTGATTTGCGTTTCCCTGATCGTGAGTGATGGTGAGCATCTTTTCAGGCACCTGTCGGCCATGCGGATGTCTTCTTTGGGAAAACCTCCATTCAGTCCCTCTGCCCATTTTTTAAATCAGATTGTTTCCTTGCTGTTGAGTCGTCTGAGCTCCTCATATATTTTGGATATGAACTGCCTGTGAGGCAGGTGGCTTACAAATATGTTCTCCCTTTCTGTAGGTTGTCTTTCCATTATGTCGACTGTTCCCTTCACTCTTCAGAAGCTTGTTATTTGCTGTCATCCCACTTATTTGTTTTTTCTTTTGTTGCTTGTGCTTTGGTGTCGCATCCAAAAACTCATTGCCAAGACCAATGTCTCAGAGCTTCTTCCCTGTGTTTTCTTCTAGGAATGTTATGGCTTGGGGTCTTATGTTAAGTCTTTAATCCATTTTTTGTATATACATACATACATAGGATTATATAAATAGATGAATCATTGACGAGTAGATAGGAGATGATGATGATAGATAGATAGATAGATAGATAGATAGATAGATAGGAAGGGAAGGGAAGAAAGAAGGGTTATTTCCTCAAATTCTCCCATGGAGTAGACAGATACATTTTGTAGCTTTGATGGTATTTGTGATCTCACAATTTGGATAGCACATTGCAAGTCAAAAGCCCCAAAGAGATAACTTGGGCATCGTGGGATCATGCTCCATGGGATTCATACTGAAATGTATCTCTGCATGAGAAATTAGTTTTCCTTCCAGCACCTCCCTAGGCAAAGGCACTAGGCAGAGGTCACTGCATGTTCCTCTCCAGGCCCATCTTGTCCAAAAATACACCTGAACCAGACCCTCCTCCCACACCACTCCGCACACACCGCTATTAAGTCCTTGGTTCATTCTGCTGATTGTTTACTTGTTCATCTGCCCCTTGGTCCATGACTTCTCTTCCTGTGCTCTGACAGTCAGGATCATGTCTCTTCTCTTCTTGATTTTTGAATTTTTCCACAATATAATCATGCCCACAAAAACATCATATTAAATACACTTTGGTGGTAAGAGCTGTCGTAAGGATACATGGCAGTCACTGATTGCCATGTCACCATATGCCTCCTTCTGTGAAGCTTGGTTAAGAAAATCAAAATTGAGAAATCCAAATGTATAGCATCTAGGATTCTGCTCAGGGCTAATTGTCTAGAACTAAATCCTCAAGGTCTGCTTCTCTTGGTGCCCTTTTGTGACCTCTGCCTGACTCTAGCCCCAAGCCTTCAGTCTAGATCTTTCTATATTAAGATTCAATCCAAAGAAGATAATTCTGGGGGCACCTAGGTGATTCAGTTCATTAAGCGTCCAACTTCAGCTCACGTCATGATCTCACAGATTGTTGGTTGGAAACCTGTGTCGGGCTCTGTGCTGACAGCTCAGAGCCTAGAGCTGCTTTGGATTCTGTGTCTCCCTCTCTCTCTGCCCCTCTCCTGCTCACACTCTGTCTCTCTGTCTCTCAAAAATGAATATATGTTAAAAAAATTTAAAAACAAAGAAGGTAATTCTGGTCGGCTTTGATCTTGCTGAAAAGTCTCAAGCACTTTGGGATTCTCTGGTTTTGTCTGAGATTCTGCCTATTTTAATTTTTTTTCTCATGTGTGAACAAGAGTGCATATCACACTGTTATCACTGAAATAGCATTGGAGGAAAGGTGATCAATTATCTTTGCTTTTATACATCTTTGTGCAGCAATGTTCCAATTGTTCCAGTGAGATTGCATTGCTATTTTAATTTCAACAGCTCAAATAAAAAAAAAAAACTTTAAATTTTTTTTTAAATATTTAATCCATTTTGAGTTCATTTTTGTCCATTTTTGTAAGTGGTGCAAGATAGTCCAGCTTCTTTGTTCTGCAGGTAATTATCCAGTTGCCCAACATTTATTGAAGAGATTGTCCTTTCCCCATGGAGTATTACTGGCTCCCTTGGCAAATATTGGTTGACTGTATAGACTTGAGTTTATTTCTGGACTCTCAATTCAGTTCCATTGGTCTGTGTGTCTGTTTGTATTCCAGTACCATGCTGTTTGGACTGCTATAGCTTTGAAATCAGGACATGTGATGCCTCCAGCTTTATTCTTCTTTCTCAGGATTGCTTTGGCTATTTAGGGGTCTATTTCTTTCTATTTCTGTGAAAAATGCCATCAGAATTTTGATAGGGATTGCATTCAATCTATAGATGACTTTGGGTAGTATGGACAAATATTTAACAATACTAATTCTAAAAGTACTAACAATACCAATACAAAAATTTAACAATACGAATTCTTCCAGCCCGGGAATATGGCGTCTCTTCCCATTTATTTGTGTCTTCTTTAATTTCTTTCACCAAACTTTTTTGTTCTTAAACTTTTTTTAAATCTTTTTAATGTTTATTTATTTTTGAGAGAGAGGGAGAGAGAGGGAAAGAGCGTGAGTGGAGGAGGGGTGGAGAGAGACACAGAATCCAAAGCAGGCCCCAGGCTCCGAGCTGTCAGCACAGAGCCTGATGCGGAGCTTGAATTCACAAACTGTGAGATCATGACCTGAGCCAAAGTCGGACGCTCAACCGACTGAGCCACCCAGGTGCCCCAAAGTCTTAAACTTTTAAATGTACAAAGTTTTCACTTCTTTGGTTAGATTTATTCTTAATTATGTTTTTGACGCTATTGTGAATGGGATTGTTTTCTGTATTTATTTTCCTATATTTCATTGTTAGTGGACCAAAGATAACTGGCTTCTGCATATGGATTTTGTGTCCTGCAACTTTACGGAATTGTTGATCCTTCTAACAGGGTTCTGGTGGACTCGTCAGGCTCTTCTGTATGTAGGATTATATTGTGTGCAAATAGAGACAGTTTTACCTCTTCCCTCCTGATTTGGATGTATTTTATTTCTTTTTCTTGCCTGATTGCTCTATCTGGGACTTCCAGGGCTGTGTTGCATAGGAGAGGGGACAGTGGGCACCCTTGTCTTGCTCTGATCTTAGAGGAGAAGGACTCAACCTGTCACCGTTGAGTGTGATGTTAGCTGGAGGCTTGTCACATGCGGCCTTTGTTATGTTGAGATATGTTTCTTCCCCACTCAGTCTCTTGAGAGTTTTTATCATGAAAGATGACGAATTTTGTCACATGCTTTTGCTGCACCTACTGAGGTGGTCGTACAATTTTCATCCTTCATTCTACTAATGTCGTCATCAAGTTGGCTGATGTGCAGGTGCTGAACCACCCTTGCAACCCTGGGACAAATCCCACTTGACCATGGTGCGTGATCCTTATGATTGTTGTTGAATTCAGTTTGTTGACATTTTGCTGAGAATTTATACATCTATGTTCGTCAGGGATATTGGCCTATAGTTTTCTTTTGGTTCCTTACCTGGCATTGGTATCAGAGTAGTGTTGGCCTCACAAAATGAGTTTGCAAGTGTTCCCTTGTCTTTAATTTTCTGGAAGAATTTAAGAAGGATTGGTATTAATTCTTCTTTAAATATTTGGTAGAATTCATTAGGGAAACCATCTGGTCCTGGGCTTTTCTTTGTTGAGAGGTCTTTGATTACAGATTCAATCTCTTTTCTAGTAATGGTCTGTCCAGATTTTCGATGTCTTCATGGTTCAGTCTTGGTGTGTTTTATGTTTCTAGGAATTTATCCACTTTTTTCTAGGTTATCCGATTTGTTGCCGTGCAGTTGTTCGTACTAGTCCCTTAAGATCCTGTGGATTTCTGTGGTGTTACTTGTAATGTCTCCTCGTTCCCTTCCGATTCTGTTAATTCGAGTCTTGTCTTTTTTTCCCGGTTAGTCCAGCACTAGGGTCCACAGCCAGGACCGAGGTCTGTCTTGCCTATTACCTGACACACAGGTGGGCGACACTCCCTCCAGGTTCCCTTGGTGGGAGACACTGGCTCCCACAACCCCCACAGAGAGGCTCTTGGCCATGGACGGAGGTTGAATTGCTGTTGAGGAACAGGCCCTGGGACATGTTGGTGGCCATCTTGGTGACATCCTAAGCATTTTATCTTGTAAGAATTCTGCGATGTCAGTGCAATTACAATAAAATCCCAACTGTTTTTAGTTTGTTTTCTCAATGGGAATAGGAGAACTTATATTTGTTTTCTAAAACCTGACAAATGTGAAAATAATCAAACTTTTTAAGAAAAAAAAGGAATGACAACTTGTCCTCAGGACGTGAAAATACACTCTGAAGCTACTATAATTAAAATAGCACCGTCTGGACAGGAGGACAGGAGGAGAGGCCAGCTGGTTCTCAGGGTCCCAGGGGAGCCAGCGGGACGGGCAGTGGCTCAGCAGCAGAGGGTGGGATCTTCTTTAAATGGTGCCAGGGGGTGCTCTCTACCAGGAGGGAAAGAAGCCCAGACCCTGCAGCACGCCAGCACTCTGACACACTTCAAATGGATCAGAGCTGGGTGTGTACAAATTATAAAATATTGGAGGAAACAAAAGCAAGCTGTCTTTATCATCTCGGGTTAGGGAGGTTCCTCCTAAGAAGCAGCTGAAGAAAAAGTGTCTGATTTCACAAACTAAACCTTAGACATTATGAAGGTCAAGGGGCGCGTGGCTGGCTCAGTTGGAGGACCGTGCGACTCTCGGTCTCGGGGTCGTGAGTTCGAGCCCCACCTTAGGTATAGAGACTACTTAAATAAAAGTAAAAACTTAAAACAAAAGGAAGTTTTGAATGTCAAAAACTGCACGAACCGCGTCGAAAGCTAAGTGACAAGTGGAGAGAACATATGTGTGGCACACAGACCAGGAGTCCGATCCCCAGTGCGCCAAGCGTGCGCCCCAAACAGGCCACGACGCGGTGGAGGTAGGGAGTCCGCGAGTGGGCAGAAAGAGGAAAAGTTAAATCCGTGCCCAGCGATGCTCAGTCTCATTCACAATGAGAGAAATGCAGGTTTAAAAATAGAAGACTCCGCCCTTCAGAGACACGGCAGCCTTCACAGGTGGGACCCTAGCGTCTCTGCACCCTGGGTGGGGGCTGGGGTGAGCCGGGAGCCCGGGAGGGGCACCGGTGGGCGCAGCCAGGCCAGCACAGACCCCACACCCACGCGCCTGGGGCCCCGCGGTGGGGGGAGGCGCTACCTTGGCCGTGCTTGCGCCGGCCCTACAGAGCAGCCGTGGTCCCCGAAAACACCCGTTCCTGGCCAGAGGAACAGAGGCCGTGTGGGGACAAGCCACGCTCCACGGCACCGACAGGCTCTTTGGTGCCGCAGGCTCACATCTACTCTCTGGGGGCCACGCTGAAGGCGGCCCTCGAGTATGTGGCCGAGCCCGAGCCCGAGCCCGAGCCCAGGCTGAGCCAGGACCTGGAGGCCTTACTGAGCCAGATGCAGGCAGAGAACCCCAGGGACCGGCCAGACCTCCAGGTAAAGACTCGTCGGCCATCCCCGCACTTCACCCCCAGGCCGAGACCTGAGACCCTCCCCACGGCCCCGATGCCCCAGCACACACCCACGGGACCCTCCTGTCCCCATACCTCACCCCTCTGTCATACGGGCTCTCCCCCTGGGATTCGGTGGCATTGCATTTTGCTTAAACCAGAACTTGATTTCTTATTATGCATTGTTATTATGAAGAGGTGTGGCTTATAATTCTCGTGGGCTAAACAGAATCTCCTGGTTTCCCGTAATCCCAGGACACAGGGTGTTTTTATGCCAGAAAGTAGATGTGGCGGGCGGGCGGGCTGTCGGCCACAGGGCTTCCTCGTGGTGAGCGGTCCCGGCTGAGGCGCTCACACACATGTCTGCAGAGCATCATAGCGCTGTGTGAAAAGAAGATGCTTTTCACGTCCTCCTGCCGCCTGTGCCGGAGCCTCTCGGCCGTCGGGAGGAGGGTGCTCTCCATTGAGTCTTTCGGAGCATTTCAAGGTAAGCACACGCACACACGTACGCGCACATGCGCACAGATGGTCACGCATACGTGCGCACGCCTGCACATACCCACTCACATACGTGCCTGTGAACGTGCACAGGTCTCAGCACAGATCACACACGTGTTCACACCTCTGTACTCTCACACCATGAAACACCCACGTGTACACATGCAAACAGACCACGTGTGCCCCACAAGCACACGTGTTCACACTCACATTAACACGCATGAAAGTGCAAAGTCGTACACCTCTTCATCCTCGTACACAAGCATGCACACTTGTGCACAAAGACAGTACTCTCCCACACATACAAACCCGTTGTGCAAACGTGCACGCAGATCAACACGTACACACTCACCCTCTCAGTCACTTTGTGCACGCTTTGCAGATCCCCGTGCGGCTGGGGGTGAAAACCCAGGTCCTGGTGAGAAGTGACCGGTATTAGGCCTCTTGTCTCTGTCCTAGTCTGTGAGCAGGTCAGTCCCTGGACACGGGGACATTTCACTCTTCGTTTCCGTTTGCCAACACCACGCAGTGTCTCTGAGGCCCATTGCTTCTCTGCTATGGAAGCTGTTGCTGAAGCACCTGGGACTTTCTCAGCTCACGTGAGACTCTGGCACGGTCTCAGGTGGCCTTCCGAACAAATGCCCGCATCGCTCTGCCCTGTGCCTGCAGCGAGGAGCCTGGAGGGCCCTCGGGGGAGGCACATGTGGCCGGAGGGACCCGCCACACCGGGGACCACGGGCCTGAGGCGTGGCTCCAACAGCGAAGCAGAGAGAGGTCACCACCACGCGGGCTGCAGGCCACAAAAGGGGCCGTGTGTCTGTAGCGTGGTTCACACAGACACAGACACGTGTGGGGGACATTGTGCACCAGGACAGGGCAGGGTTGCAGCCAGATTCAGTGTCTTCCTTCGGGGAACATCACTATGTAATTGTGCCAGAAAGCCAAGGCTCTTTGGACAAGATGCTTGGGTGACCTTGGGAAAACCCTGAAGGGGCTCAAGGAGGCTGGGGATGTGGCCCGGACCCTCTGCAGTCTCAGTATTTAGAATCAGCTGGGTTTTGTGATCAAGGAGGTGGATGAAGACGGGGAGGCATATACACGCGCACACACAGATGGTGACGCAGGTGGGGGGGAGCAGTGGGGGACCCAGGAGTGCAGCAGAGGAATCCCCATCCCTTCTGGTGACCGCAGGGTCACTGGCCACGTCCCCCACAGCAATCTCCTTGCTTTTGCCCAGATGTCAGCGAGAGCTCCTGCAGCGGGAGGCCGGCGACAGGAAGCACAGGGCCCAGAAAGCAGCCCGGGGGCCGCACCGCGGACCCAGAAGGCCCAGCCCAGCGCCCCGCCCACGAAGCCCACGGCGCCCCGGAGCAGCCCGTGGCCCTGCCTTCCAAGCCCCTACTGTCGGCCCCCGTGAGAAACGGAGAGCGGCTGGCCAGCCTCGTCTTGGATGCCCAGCGCCCCCTGGGTGACCCGGAGAGGAGCTGCCTGAGGAAAGTGCAGACGTTCCCCAGGCTCCTGCCCGACGGCCCGGAGGCCAGCGCCCTCTGCCTGACGCTGGGCCCCCAGCTGCCCCCATCGGAGCTCTTCCCTCCAGACCCCAGGAAGCCCTTTCTGGAGGGGATGAATGGCCTTTCCAGCTACAAGACACAGCCCTCGGCCAGACTGCGGCCAGAGCAGGAGCCTGAGATCCGGCGGGGAGGACCCGGAGGCACCGGCAGAGGTGGGGACGGGGCGTCTGGGGCGCCGGGCTGGGGCCCCACGGAGGAAAGCCCCGCGCCCCGACCCAAGGCCCCTGGAGATGCAGGCGGAGAACCGGGGACTTGCAGGGCTGAGGAGGGGATTCTGGACGGAGCTGGGGAGCCGGCTAGCACAGCCACAGAGCAGGTGGGTGACGCGGTTCTCCTCCCGCGGAGCCCCGGGGTCGGGGGGGGTGGGCAGCACACAACACACACATCCACTGCTGGTCCTTTACCACAAGGAAGGGAGTCAGCCTTCACCCCTGCTCAGGAATGTGCAAGCTACCTGGGTTCTGACGGAAGCTGTGACTACCGCCTCCCCCTGCCGCAGGTGTGGCCCCAGGCGTGGCCCCAGGTGTGACGCCAGGCCAGAGCCTCCCCTGTGGCCCCCCTGGGGGTGCAGGGGGGCATCCCACAGAGCACCCCACACGCCCAGGCCTCACCTGGCTTCACCCAGCACGCAGCACCCTGCGCATTCTCCAAAGAGGCACACCCCTGCCTGGGGGGTAATGCTCTTTTATCTTCTTTAATTTAAATTTTAGTTGGTTAGCATGCAGCGCAACGTGGGTTTCAGGGGTAGAACCCAGTGATTCACCCAGCGCTCACTCCAGACAGCGCCCTCCTTAATGCCCATCACCATCCAGCCCATCCCCCACCCACCTCCCTCCATCAACCTTCGGTTTGTTCTCCGTATTTAAGAGTCTCTTGTGGTTTGTTTCATTCTCTTGTCTTCTCGCCCCACTGCCCCTATGTTCATCTGTTTGTTTCCCAAGTTTCACACGCGTGAAACCATAGGATACCTGTCTTTGACTGACTTCTCTCGCTTGGTGTCATACCCTCTAACTCATCCGTCATTGCAAATGGCAAGATTTCATTCTTGTTGGTGGCCGAGGAGTATTCCATCGTGCCTGTCAGACCACCTCTTCTTACGCAAACAATGCGCAGGGAGCTGCCTCCGCAGGGGGAGGCGGGGCAGCATCAGGCCCAGAAGGGGCATCCACCTCTGGGACCCCGCCCCCAGCCCTGGCGCTCCACCCCCCAGCCCTGGCGCCCCGCCCCCAAACCCTGGCACTCCCTCTGAGGCTTGTTTTCAACGTCAGGCACTAACACCACGAGTTGGGATTGCTCACGGGTCAAGCGTGGCGCCCTGCGCCCTCAGATCTTCATCGATGCTGGGGTTCTGTGCAGCTGTCAGGACGGGGTCTCCCAGGGCAGCTGGGGTCTCCCAGGCCTGGTGGCTGCACCCCATCTGCTGAGACGGACAGGCATCTCCGTTCTGGGAGTTTGCACTGTGTTTAGTTGAACCACAGGTGCTCTGAGGGGCCTGCGGCCCTAGGCCCTTCTGTGTGGTGACACCTGGGCTCAGCAGGTCCCTCCCCAACGCTCTGTCCCCATGAGGTCCTCAGGCAAAGCCACCTAGGGGGCCAGTGTGCTGCAGGGCAGCGCTGGGCCCTCACCAGGGCACCAAAGGCCGTGTTTCCCACCACGCTCTGTTGACCCAAAGGACAAAAGGTCAACAGTCTGTGATTTATATTTGTATTCATATCCTGGTAAGGACCCGAGGGTAACTTACATAAAAAACATAGTTACCGTAAGGCAAATGTCTGTCCTGACGACCCCAGTGCACTGACACGTGCTTAACGTGCACATGCATGTGTCCCCACTCAGCTCACACGGCCTCCACTGGCCTCCTGCGTCCACCCGACCTCCACACCAGCTTGTGCAGAGAGAGCTCCCAGTCACACACACTAGCCCTGGACTTGGCTCACCTTCCCCTGCCCAACAGCCTCACAACGGCCCGCCTTCCAGATGGGTAAACTGAGGCACAGAGTGGCCATGCACCCTCTTGGAGGGTGGGCAGCCACTGAGGGGCAGGGCTGACTGGGAGCCCAGCTACTGTCTTGACCACTAGGCTTCCCTGCCCCAGAGGCCCCGTGGGACCAGGGCCACGCAGACCTCCCCCCACCCCAGGCATCAGGGCACCCAGATCTCCACTGCGGAGCGTGAACAGGGTTCAGAGCTGGCTGCTTCAATCCCCACATGTAGCAGGAGGCTTGGGGTGCACCGCTCCCGGAACGTGGGCCGCCAGCCAGGCACTGCAGAAACGGGGCTAGAAGGAGCAAGGCGGCTGCACCCCGCGTGGAGCGGGGTCAAGGGTGGAGACACTGCCTCTGGAACCTTCCCTAGAGCGTGCACTTCTGTGTCCCAAGTGCGGAGGCTGTGGTCCTAGCTCTTCCCGTGGCCTCGAAGTGGCAAACTACCTTCCAGCAGAGTGCGTTCTGACTCCAGGACTTTTCCGTGTGTAGCAGGGACGGTGGGGGTGAAGCAAAGCTCGTGTCACATAAACTTTGCCCTCTCACCCGTTGAGCATGCGGTCTGGAGCACCCAGCACGGTCACCCCGCAGGCAGCCACTCCCACCCTCCATCCCCAGGACTCTCCCATTCCCCCAAACCGAAGGTCTGTCCCCGATCAGGTCCCCATCCCCTCCCCGCCCCTGGCGCCCACCATCCGCCCTCTGTGTCTGGAACGTGATGGCTCTGGGGACCTCGCGAGGGTGGAGTCACACTGGGCCTGTCTTTTTGTGTCCAGCTTCTGTCACTGGGCATCGCGCCCTCAGGGCTCATCTGCCCCATGGCAGGTGTCTCCCTCCCGTGAGGCTGGGGGACGTTGTGCCGTGTGGACGGGCCGCTGCGTTCACCCGCTCGTCCACGGTGGACACTCGGGTCCCTTCCACCTGTGGGCTCCTGTGAATCTGCTGCCGTGGACACGGGGGTGTCTGTCTGAGGCCCCGCTTTCAGTTTGGGGGGGGGCGCCCAGAAGTGGGATCGCCCGATCATGTGGTGATCCTGTGTTTAATCTTGAGGACCCGCCACACCGTTGTCCACACGGCTGCACTGTCTGACATCGCCACCAGGGGCACGGGGTTCTGATCCTTCACGCCCTCCCCCCTCGTGTCCACGCGGGGACTTGGCCCACTTGGTCAGGAGCGCACTGTGTGGGAGGCACATCCCACCCTGATTCGAGGTGGTTCCCGCCCAGTTCCCTTCCCCAACGGTGGGCTGAGCTGACCCCACGTACCCACTCTCACTGAGATGTGACTTCTCCCCACCAGGGCATCTCCCTGCAGGACCTCCTGTGCCAGCTGGGCCGGCCCTTCAAGGAGTATGAGCTCTGGGCTCTGTCCCACGCGTGTCTCAGTGCTCTGCGTGCACACAGCGAGCACCCAGGTGAAGTTCTGCCCCGCGGTTCCGTGTTCAGCCCGCCCCCCGATATGTTCCAAGGCCAAGACCAAGAGGAGCACCTGGGCCATGGGGCCGGCCTGGGGCCAGGCGGCTGTGTCCTCACTGTGAGCCAGTGGTGCCCTGGACATGTCTGCTCTGGTCTCAGGACCAGAGGGGCCCAGGGCAGAGTGTGAGCTGTGTGGATGGCCCACATCCCCTCATTGGGGCGACACTGTCCCCAAGGAAGCAACGTTGGCCAGGGAGAGGGGGGGATTTCAGACACTACCCCGATTCGCAGCCCCCTGAAGCACAGCCCTCCCGGACAACGTGGTGGCCGACAGCCCTTGAGATTACCAGGTCCTGGGGAGGGCGATGAGGAGAAAGTCTGCTGTCCGGTCCTGTGACCCCCAGGCCTTGGGGGTGCAGCCTCGACGGGGGCCCCTCAGGGGGGCAGCGCTGGGTGCTGGGCCATGTCCCCCCCGTGCCCCTCCTCTTCCTTGAGCTGCTTGCAGTTCCCAGCTTGATGTGCCCGGGGAAGCCTCGAAGAGCCCTCCCCGGGCCCTGTCCAGCCTCTGGCCCCTGTGCTGTGCTCCCTGGAGACTGGGGGCGGGGGCGGGGGCGGGGTGCTGTGGGCTGGGGGGGGAGCTGCCCCACCCTGAGCACACCACTGCGGGTTTTCTGGGACAGCCGGGTCCCCACGGTGAGTCTGGCCACCCTGACCCCACCTTCTCTTGCAGCGTACCTGTGCCTGGACTCCGTGCTGGTGGCCGAGGACGGGGCCGTTCTCTTCGGCCCACCCCCTGCCAATGGTGCGTACGCGGGGACACCCTCAGGAGCTGTGCTCCACCACAGACCCCCAAGGCTGAAAGGGAAACTAAGAGCTTGGGCCTTTCTCTCTCAGGCACTTACGACACGTTTTTTCTGGCTCCTGAAGTTGCAGACCAAGAGCTGGTGACGGAGAAGGTAACTGGGGCCTTGCCGTCCCTTCCCAGGGCCTCCTGCCCCACACCCTCGGTGGCGCCCCCTTCTGCCCAGAGAGCTGGGGTTGGGGGTGAGGCATGGGCCCCTCACCGGGACTCAGGGGGAGTCAGGGAGCCCTCCCCCAGTGCAGGAGTCGCCTCCCCAGCCCTGGCTCTCCTGGCCTGGGCAGCGTCCACCCAGCAGGTGCCTCCCGAGGGCGGCAGGGCGGGGGCTTCTGCATGGACAGCTCTGGGCGGTATGTGTTGGCTCAAGAGAGCTCAGGGCTGAACTTTCAGGAATATTTACAAGGCATTTGTTAAACAGAGTGTTATTAAAAATTAAATTGTACACACTTACGGGGCGCCCGGCTGGCTCAGTCGGTGGAGCATGTGACTCTTGATCTTGGGGTGGTGCGTTCAAGCCCCACGTTGGGCATGGAGCCCACTTTAAAAAATAATAACAAAATGAAACAAAAATTAAATTATACAAACTTTAAATTAAGTAAATTATATTCAAAACCAAGGTAGAACTCCACTTCCCTACTCCCCGACTAAGTACAGCTAGAAACCCCGCGTCCCTAAAACAAACGTGAGAAGTGTGCAAGGCAGAGAGCAGAAGGCAGCCTGGCCGGGGCCTCGGGCTGAGGAGGGCACAGTGGTAAGGGCCCTGCTCCTTCTCTCTGCCTCATGCGTGGAGGCAAAGGTACTGCACTCGAGCCAGAGGAAGGGGCGAGGAGAGGGGCGGGCCTACCCAGGCGGTGCCAGAGGAGGCTGAGCACCCCCACCAGTCTATTCCAAGGACCCCTGCCCATTAAGCGGTGAAGATCATGTATGTGGGGAGCCTGGACCCCCACCACTGCACCCAACCCCCTGCAGTAGCAAATGCCCTTCGAGGCCGAGTGTTGCCAAAGGAGGCCTCATGGAGAGCTGGAACTCCCACCGTCACCCAGCGGCAACAAGGCCACCCCTACCTCGTGCTGGGAGTGGAGGCAGGTGAGGAGCAGAAAGGATGTCCTCCCACCCCTCCCGGCCAGAGGTGTGACACCGGAGGCCCAACAGGGAGCCAGGATTCCCACCCCCTCCAGCAGCAAAGACGATCCCCCTCCTCAGGTGTCAGTTGAGGCCAAATACAGAACCTGGACTGTGCCCCCACCTGGCAATAACAAGATGGTGTCTCCTTTTCCGGACAGTGCTGTCAGAGAAAGTCAGGTAAAACAAGTTAAATAAGATCTAGAGGCTTACAACATGAAAATGTCCAGGTTTCAACCAAAAGTCACTTGCCACACCAAGAACCAGGGAGATTCAAACCTAATGAAAAAAGACAATCAACAGATGCCAATGTTGACACTGTGGGATACAGCCAAAGCAGGGCTAAGAGGGAAATTCGTAGCACTAACTGCATATGTGAGAAAAGAGGTAAACGCTCAAGTCAGTAATCTAAGCTCCTCAAGAACCTAGAAGAAGAGCAACACAGACCCAGAGCAGAGGAAGGAAGTCATGAAGACGAGAGCAGAAATCAATGAAAATGGAATAACAATAGAGAAAACAGTGAAGTGAAGAGGTGGTTCTTGGTAAAGACCAACAAAATGTGAAGACTTGCAGCAAAACTGACAACAATAAAAAGAAGACACAAATTACTAATATCAGGAATGACACAGAGGATTCCCCGACAAACCCTTCAGGCATCGAAAGAATAATGGAATACCACAGATAAGTCTACACACATAAATTCGACAACTTAGATGAAATGGGCCAGTTCTTCAGAAATCATACACTACCACAATGCATTCGATATGAAATAGATCTTTGAACAGCCCTTGACTATTGAGGAAATTGAATTTGTACACTTAAAGGTCTCAAAAAATAAATCTTTGGGCCCAGCAGTTTCACGGGGGATTTCTACTCAATGTTTAAAGAAAAATTACTACCATTTCTACACAATCTTTTCCAAAAAAGAAAAGAAGAGAAAACACTTCCCAATATATTTAATTAAGCTAATATATATACTGTCAATGTAGATAGATAGATGAAAGATAGATAGATAGATAGATAGATAGAGGCATCTGTACACACACACACAGCAACATCTCTCATGAACATAAAGGCAAAAATCCTTAACAAAATATGCAGCTAGAATTCAGCAATATATAAAAACTATGCACCATGACAAAGTGGGGGGGTATTCTAGGGATAAAGGGCTGGTTTAGTATTTGAAAATCAATTAGTCCAACATATTAACCAGCTAAAAAAAGAAAAATTCCATAATCACATTAATTGATGCAGGAAAACCATTTGGCAAAATTCAACACCCATTCATAATAACAACAAAAACCTGAGAAAAATACAAGTAGAAGAAACTTTCTCAGCTTAATAAAAAGCATCTACACACACATGCACGCACACACACACACACACACACACACACACACATACACACACACCCTATAGCTAACATCATACTCAATGGGGAAAGACTAAATGCTTTCCCCACGACTGGGAACAAAGCAAGGATGTCCACTCTCACTGCTCCTACTCAACATACTGCTGGAAGCTGTAGCCACTACAATAATGCAAAAAAAAAAAAAAAAAAAAAAAAAAGGCAAGTAGGAAGCATAAAGGCCAGGAAGAAGAAATAATACCATCACAGAAGACCTGTCTATGTGGAAAACTCCAAGGAAACTCACGGAATCTACCAAAGGACTCCTAGAATTAATAAGTGAGTTCTGATATAAGATAAACATTCAAAACTAAGTTGTATTTCTATATATTAGCAATGAACATGCAGACTCCAAAATTAAAAATACAGTGCGTGCTCTCAGCACTAGCACCATCTCAGAAACCTCCAGGCCATGAACCAAGTGGAGGAAGAAGTAAATGCACAGGCTGAAGCATAAAAGAAGAATGATGAGGCAGAAGTTCAAGTAAACCACTAACTTGTGCACCCATGGAAGCTACGGGAGGGGAAACAAGGAAAGCCAAAGTCCAGGGACACTGGCACAATTATTGGACTGCACACCTACTTTCTAGATCTTGTTTCAGAAACAAATGGATCTAGAAACATCCATCCTCATCTGATTGCAACAACCACCTTTGAGAGACCCACCTTGCTCATACAAAAACAGTCCCTTTTGGTCCTTTGCCCTGGATCTGTGATTTTCAGGACTAATCCTGTACTCAGAATGCAACGTGTACAATAAATCATTTCTTCTGTTGTCCTAGCTGAAATATACATATAAATATAAATTTAATTAAGATACAAACTTTATGTAAATGTACAATCACTCAAAAATTGAAATACTTACATGTAATCTAACCAAGCACACACAGGACTGAATGCTGAACGCTACAAAATGCTGACGAAAGAAATCCAAGAAAATCTCTGGGATGGAGAGCCAGGCAGAGAGCTTTTATCCTTGACACCAGAAGCAGTATCCTTACATTTTTCACAAAAGGAAAAGTGGGCAAAACGAACTTCATCAAAATTAAAAACTGACCAAGTGGGATTTATTCCATGCCTGAAAGGCTGACTCAACAATGGAAAATCAATTAATTTAACACATCACATCAATGGGCTAAAGAAGAAAAGTTGTGTTTGTGTTAATAGACGCTAAGCTATTGATGAAATTCACTACACATTCAGGATGCAAGCTCTCAGCAACCTAGGAATGGAGGGAAACTTCCTCAACTTGATAAAGAACATCTACTAAAACCTACAGCTCACATAATTAATGGTGAGGAAACTAGATGCTTCCCCCCTAAGATTGGGGAAAACTCAAGAATGTCATTCTCACCACTCCTATTCAACATCATACTGGTATTCCTAGCTAATGGAGTAAGACAAGAAAAGAAAATGTGTACAGATTGAGAAGGAAGAAATAAAACTGTCCTTGTTCACAAGTGACATGATTGCCTATTTAGAAAATCCCAAAGAATCAACAAAAATCTCCTGGAACTAATAAACAATTTTTTAAGTTTATTTATTTATTTATATTGACAGAGCGAGAGGCAGGGGAGAAACCTAAACAGGCTCTGCACTGACAGATGCAGGGCTTGAACCCACAAACCATGAGATCACGACCTGAGCCAAAACGGAGTGTTGGACGCTTAACTGACTAAGATCCCCCAGGCACCCCAATAAGCAACTATAGCAAGATTTCGGGATAGCAGGTTAATATGCAAAAGTCGGTTGCTTTACTGTTTACCACCAGTGCACAATTGGATTTTGGAATTACAAACACAATGCAATCTACATTCATACCAAAAAAAATTACTTATATATAAATCTAACAAAATATGTATAAGATCTATACGGAAAACTACAAAACCCTAATGGAAGAAAAGCCTACATAGAGAGACATTCCATATTCATGGATAGGAATATTCAATACTGTTAAGGTATCAGTTCTTCCAAATCTGATGTATAAATCAGATGCAATTTCAATCAAAATTCCAGCAAGTTACTCATGGATATCAACGATCTGATTTTAAAGTATGTATGGAGAGATAAAAGACCCAGAACAGCCAGCAAATATTGAGGGAGAAGAAGAACGTCAGAAAACTGACAATACCCAATTTTAAAACTTACCGTAGAGCAATAATGGTCGAGACAGGGTGGTGTTGACAAAAGAACAGACAAATAAATGGAACAGAATAGAGGGCCCAGAAATAGACACACACAAATAGAGTCAACTGGTCTTTAACAAAGGAGCAAAGGCAATTCGGTGGAGAAAGGGCAGTCTCTTTAACAAATGGCGCTGGGACAACTGGAAGTCCGCATGCAAAAAAAAAAAAAAAAAGAATCTAGACAGAGACCTTGCACCTTTCACAAACATTAACTCAAAATGGATCACAGACCTAAATGCAAAATGCAAAACCATAAAACTCCTAGAAAATAATGGAGAAATCTGGCAACAACTTCTGGGCGCAACACAAAATCATGATCCATGAAAGAGAAAATTGATGTCAGACTTCAGTAAAATTTCAAACTTCTGCTCCACAAAAGATATTATTGAGAGTGAAAAGACAAGCCAGGAACTGATAGAAAATATTTGCAAAGCACACACAAAGACCTCTTAAAACTCAACAATAAAAAAGCAAACAACCCGGTTAAAAAGTGGGCCCAAGGTCTGTGCAGACCCTCACGGAAGAAGACAGAGTGTGGTTAAGGAGCATGTGGAAGATGTTCGACCTCCTGTGGCACCTGGGATTGCAAAACAGGAAGCGGCCCCTGGGCCCCGGCTGGAATGGCGACAACCCAACACCGACCATACGCGTGCCGGCCAGAATGTGGGGCCGCGGGGGCTCTCGCTCATCGTGGTCGGCACAGCCCTTCGGGAGACAGCTCGGCAGATTCTTTGACCACCCTGCAGCCCAGAAACTGCCTTCCCGGGTGCTTATCCTGGAGAAATGAAACGTCCGCACAGAATCACGCACACGAACGACCACGGCAGCTGTACTCAGAATAGCCCCAAACTGGAAACAACCCAGATGTCTGTCTGGGGTGAATGGTAAAACTGGCTGTGGTCCATCCACACCATGGATTGCTACCCAGCAGTCAGAGGAACGGGGTATTGATAAGGCAGCAACCTGGAAGGATCTCCACTTAATTAAAAGCCAATCCCAAAAGGTCACATATTGTGTAATTCCATTTATGTGAAATGGCACAATTAAAGAAACAGAGAACAGATTAGTAGTTGCCAGGGATTAAGTACACGTGGCTGAGGGCTGTTGCCCTGCCTCATGCAGGAAGCGCTCTGTACCTTGATCGTGTGGATGCCTCGTCTTGGCTGGGACGTTGTCCTGCAGCTTTGCAAGATGTTACTATCATGCAGAACTGGTCCGGGCACACAGTCTCTCTGGACTGTTTCTTACAACTGTATGTGAATCCATAATTATCTCAAAATAAGAGGTTTAGCTTTTTAAAAACGTTCATAAGTATCTACAGCTGATAACTTCATTCATGCGTGACTGTCGTGCACGGTGGCCTGTGCTCCTGGCGGTGGGAGCGCTCCTGGAGGGCACCGCTGGCACTGCCCCTGCCCCCGCGCACTGGCACCACTTGAGCAGCTTGAAGGTGGCCTCGCGGGAGCGTCCACACTGGGGAGATCGGCACACGCGGTCTGGTCAGCTGCACAGACTTAACGAGGGGACGGAGGAAATGTTAACGATGCAGCTGAACGCAGAGGTGCTCCGCGCCTGCCGTGACCCTCCAGAACTGCTGGTGGCGGGACAGCAGCCGGCTTACAGCAGCGAAGCTCGCACCGGGCCTTCCTCGGGTCGCTCTCATCCCGCCCGTTGAGTTAAATGAAAACGAAGCCAGCACGCCTGTCGGGCCACCTGTGTGACTTCCGGTACAAGAGCTGGAAAATCAGTGCCCACGTCCGGTGACACCCCTTGGCTCTCTGCAGCTGACAAAAAAAGAGTATCACACCTTACCCTCTTTTTTAAACTGTGTGGTTCCCATCATTTGCATCAGGAACGTTTAGAGTAAACTGATGTGTGTAGACACGGGTATTTTTTTTAACGTTTATTTACTTTTGAGAGAGAGTCCGGACTTAACCGCCAGAGCCGCCCAGGTGCCCGAGGAAGGTGCTGTTGCTCAGAGAACCTGCTGCTAAATAGCAGCACACTGCTGGCTTGGGGGGCTCCTGGCCTCTGAACCCGAGCCGCGGCCTCCAGCTGCCTGAGGACAGCGGAAGGTGGGAGGGTCCCACGGAGGCCTCAGGTCTTGGCTGCTCACACCTGAGGGTGATGACCCGGGAGTGCTTGGTAAGCACGCAGGTTCCCAGGCCAGTCCCCGCTCCCCCAGGGATCTGACTCAGGGTCTGGCGGACCTCCAAGCTCCGAGGAGGTGCGAACCGGGGGTGCGGATCAGAGCCACCGTCCTGCTGGCGCCCCGGGTGCCCCTGGGGGACCCCCGGGTGGGGACGTGCTGCTGAGCAGGGCTGGCCTTTCCCTCCCCCGCCCCCAGGCCTCCGTGTACTGTGTGGCTGCGGTCCTGTGGACGGCAGCCAAGTTCAGCGTTCCCCGAGACCACAAGCTGGCCCTGCCTCGCAGGCTCAAGACCCTCCTCTTGGACATGGCTAGACGCAGCGCCCAGGAGCGGCCGTGTGCGGCAGAGGCCATCAAGGTAACCACACTGCGGTCGGGACCCCAGCTCACAGTCCAGGGCCTGAGCGATGGCCGACAGGGGACACAGGTTCTTGTTTCCAGGAAGAGTGGGTGCTGGACAGACGGCCATGGGTTTCATTTGTGAACAGGCGGTAGACGGTGTCTGCTGCTCACCCCCGGACCACCCCATTGTCTCCATGGGTTCGCCGGGCCAGGGTGGGTGGGGAATGTCCTGGGGCCAGCCCGACCCCTGCCCTCATGCCCTGCCAGACGGGACAGAGGCTTCTCCCCAACAACCGACTTCCCACAGCAACTCTGAGGGTCTCTCGGCCTCCCCTCTGGTCTCTCCAGACTGGGCGGGGGCCTGATGGGGCCGGATCCTGACCCTCCCAACAGTGCCCACGTCTGCCAGCAAGAGCTGGACACCTGAGGGGGAACTGGGCCACTGTCTCAGTGACGGAGAGGCCACAGGAAGGCCACCTGTGGAGGGAGAAGCCCTGTGCTGGCCTCCTCTGCCCCTGACTGCCCTGCTTCACCAAGTGAGGAGGAGCCCTGTGTCAAAGAGAGACACTCAGACATCAGCTACGATGCCCAGACACGCTACCCAGCAGCCACAGACAGACAGACAGCCGGGGGACGGCCCGCAGGGGAAGGAGTTGCGCTCTACTCCAGATCTGCACGGAGGCGGCTGGAGGTTACGGGGAGAGTGGGGACACAAGCGGAAACTGCCCCGGGGCGGGTCAGCACCAGCACACGGACGCTGGGAGCCGGGACCCACCTTTCTTGATGGTCGAGCTTCGGGGGATCAGGCATAAGCCCCTGAACAAGACCGTCCTGGGTCGTGAGAGTCACATACGCCCCACAGGGGCGGAGGAGGGGTTCACAGCCGTGACCTTTGATAGTAATTGCTCTAAGGCAGGAGGGCATAGCCTCTGCCTGGCGTTGGCTCGAACAAACTGAGGTTTTCCAGGCAGGAGCCCGAAGGGGTCGGGGCCGTCCCTGACTTCGGCCGCCCCAAGCCGCGCTCTGGCTGGCCAGCCTCTGTGCAGGGCTTGGTTGGGGCTCCCGCCAGCAGTTAGGAAATGACCTAGGTGTTCCGGGGGAGGGAAGGTGCTTACACGGTAGCTTAAAAAAGAATCTTTATCTTTCTTAATCTTCACTGTCAATACCGTCCATGACCCCAGATGAAAAGTAGACGTTCTCATCATGACATTCTCTCCCCAAATATCAGAATGTTTGAGCTTGTAGAGTCAGTTCCCAGGGGTCAGCTGCATTTTCAGGGTCCACCCCCCATCCCAGAGCGTTTCTTCCTGTGCACGCACAGGCGGGGCACACGCACAGACGCGGGGACAGACAGCTGGCTTCAAACCTGCCTGGGCCCCATCCACATTTGTCCTGCAAGCAGCCACTGCCTTGTTGTCAAGGTCACCGAGGACTCGGGCCTGCCTGGGTCAAATTGCAGTTAATTGGAAATGTCTACAGAAGTTTTCTCTTGCCTGTTTTTTTAGGTTGCAGTTTTGGGGTTTGCTGTCTGTGCATGTGGGAGCTGACTGGTCTGCCCCTAACTCCTCTGTGGTTCTGTAGCATCACCTGTTCTTGAAGTCTTTAGAGGGACAGGCTGGAAAGGTCATGTGTCATTGTGCCCTCCTCTCCGGCGCTGAGGCAGCCCCTCAGCAAGGGGTGGGGGGCATTTCTGTTCAGCCTTTATTCCTTCTACGTGGGGCTGCAGAATTTCATCCCCGGCTGCCCGAGGCTGGGGTCTGCTTCCTGTACACGAAGCCCCCAGGCCCTCCTCCCTGCCGCTGTGCACTCTCTCAAGGGCTCCTGCCCAAGGCATGCTCCCCTCTACGTTTGGAGTGACGTGGGCCCGGCCTGCGGCCTCCCAGATGCCGGACACGGGGCTCCTTCTTTCAGATATGCAGCACTTACCTCCTTCAGCGAGGCATGGACAGCAGGAAGATTTTAGCCCACCTGAGGGCGTCCACCTGCAAGGTAAGACGGTGCCCTGCAGAGTGTGTGTGAAGCCCCCTCGGTTCTGTGCTGGGGCCCGGGCCCTGGGGAGACGAGGACGCTTGTTCTCGCCGTTTACTGTGCAGGTGGAGAGCGAGTTTAGGAAAGGGGGGGCATACCCCACAGTGACCCTCAGGCACAGGTGGCTGTCAGCCTCCTGGGCCTGCGGGCCCGGCGGGCCCCGTGGATGGCAGACAGGCACACACACTCCCCCGCAGCGACGGTGCCCTAGAAACCTACCCACACTTTGTTGAATTGGGAAGCAAGCGCCCCCAAGGCTCCCATTGGAAAGAGAAGCAAACCAGGGGGCACCCGGCTGCCTCAGTCGGGGGAGGAGGGGACTCTTGATCTCAGGGTTGTGCGTTTGAGCCCCACACTGGGTGGAGACATAACTGAAAAATAAAATCTGAAAAATAAATAGAGAGAGAAACAAGTCCAGTGTGTGAGCCAGTGCCAGCTAAGAGCTCCGCTGAAAAGTCGGGGAGCGCTCCACGGCGTCCACTCGGGACCGCCGGGCCCCTGGACTCATGTTGACTGGGGCCATCCTGTTCTTCTGCCTCAGGTTGACCAGGAGGAGGAGACCATCGGCCTCCAGAACGCTCTCTCGGTGGTGGAGCTGAACCCCAGTGCGATGCCGCCTCCCGGGCCCAGCTCAGGTGAGCCGCCAGGGCCTGGCCCTTCCTGCCCCCGACGCCACGGCTACCCCCGCTGCTGACCCCCCAGCCCTGGGCGGACACCCACAGGCAGCCACCACGGGGCCCCGGAGCAGGGTGTCCAGGACCTCCTGGCGGCCTGGCTGTCCACCTCTGGTCTGACGGCCCTGTCACGCTCCCGTGTCCACATCCACGTGCCGCTGCCCAGCTCCTGTCCTGCCCCGTCTTCCCCCCAGCCTGGCTGTCATGCCGGGTGGTAACCCCCATCCTGCAGCACAAAGAAGAGCCCCTCCTCCCATCCGTGGCCTTCTCCGTGGCTCCCAGCTCTGCCACCCTTGGCCCTGGCCGCCTCAGGCCTGTCAAAGTCCCCTTGGAGCCCCACGGGGGGAGGGGTGCAGCACCCGCGGGGGCGGGGAGGAGCCAGCGCACCTTATGGCAGAGGTGGGAGCTGCTCCAGGGCATGTCGGGGCCCGCACTCACGCGCAGTCTGTCCCCAGGCTTTGTTCAGGTCGGCGGAGACACCAGGCTGGTGTCAGTGCAGGGGCCCGTGCCCACTCAACCCTCCTGCTGCGAAGCGGCCGCCTCCCTGCCGGCCGCCTTCACCTCGGCAGCCACACACTTCAAGCCCATTGTACTGGCACCAGATGCAGGTGACGCCAGGTGAGCAGCCCCATCCCGGAGCTGGCGGGGTCCCCGAGCCCCTCCTCAGCGCTCTCTCCTTCTCTCTGTGTTCTCAGGGACCGGGAGGGCACTGCGAAGCAAGCTCCCGAGACCCATGGAGCAGCCCCCAGCCAGAAGATTCCTGACCAGCTGGTACCGGGTGCCGGACCACAGGGAGCAGCCCCAGAGCCTCTCAGAGAGTCCGTGCCGAGAGACACGGGCCAGGGGAACCCCTGCACCCCTCCCCCTGCCCCGGCCAGCCCGCCGGAGGAGGCTTCACCAGCGATGCCTGCATCCTCTACGGCTGTCCCACCCCTGAAGGCACAGGTGCCCCCCACGGAGCAAGGGCCAGACCCGGTAGCCCTGCCTGGAGCCTCTTCCGAGGGCCTCAGGCCTCGGCCCCCAGGGTCCAGTGCAGCCCGCCATGACCTGGGTCACCCAGCCAAGCCGCCCAGGAGCAAGGCCACTGAGGGCCCAGACCAGGAGCCGGGGGGTCCCCCGTCAGCCCCGAGGGACCCCTCCCTGGCCAAGGCGAGTCCAGACAGCCCCAAGGGCACCTCGGTCCCAGAGCAGGATGACCAGGCCCCAGACAGTCACCGCGAGCGGCCCCTGCCAGCAGACCGCAAGCTCTGTCCGCCCAGTGTGGACGCCTCACCCCTCCCGAAGAGGACGGCCTGTCCGTCGCTGCAGGAGGCCATGCGCCTCATCCAAGAGGAGTTTGCCTTTGACGGCTACTTGGACAACGGGCTGGAGGCTCTGATCATGGGTATCACGGGGGGGACCACAGGGCTCCCCGGAGCAGCCCCAGGACCAGGGAGAGGCCATGGGGGGACGCAGTACACTGTAGGGGGTCCGTGTGAAGGGGGAACTGGGGTCGTCACAAAGAGGGGGCCCCCCACTCATCCATCTGCACCAAGAGCTCAGGGGGCAGAGCTGAGCCCCCCAGGATTCGGCCGGCAGCAGAGTCTTAGGCAGGAAGAGGGACTTAGAGCCCTGGCGCCCCCGCCCGGCCCCCTGCCAGCTCCTTCCGCCCTGGAGAGCGGGGAGCACGGAAGGTGCTCTCCCACGTGGTAACTGGCCACTGTCATTTTGCAAACCCAGGGGAATACATTTACGCCCTGAAAGACCTCACCTACGCCACGTTCTGTGGGGCCATTTCGGAGAAGTTCTGTGACCTGTACTGGGGGGAACAGTTGCTGCACAATCTCTTCCACGTGGTGAACGGGAGGGCATCGGCCCCGGAGAAGTGAGTCCCCCACCCTGGGGCCTTGTTCCGCCTCCTCTAGGCCCCGGGCTGCCTTCCCTGCGCCCCCTCCCACCCCCCTGGGCTCCAGCTCCCCACCCTCCCCAGACTCGGCTGTCCACCAGGGTCCCCCTTGCCAGGCCTGCAGCCCACCCTGCGGGCGCCGGGCTCCTGTGGGCAGGGAGAGAGAGTGTGGGAGGCACAGCCCCTGCTCAGGTACCGGCCCGAGGAGGCAGAGTGACCCGGGGCCCGGAGGGGAGGACGCCCCCCAGGGAACGGGTCAGCGCTGGGTGACAGCAGGTGGATGGGGACCCTCCCTGTGCTGTCCCCCCACCCCCTGCCCCTTCAGAGACTGCCCTGCTGCTCTTCTGCCGGGGCCGGCCCATCCCCTCCTGGAGGACTGTCCACAGCGATGTGGGGGGTGCCTGGAGAGGCCCGATGCCCCGACACCCAGTCCCTGAGCCCCAGGCACACCTACAGCCCTCCCCGCCCCCGTCCCCGTGACTGCACCAGGCAGTGGGAGCCGCGAGACCGCCCTGCGGTGTTCACTGCCCGCCCCGTGCAGACAGGTCAACACTGCTGAACACCCGGAACCGGTGCCTGCCCCGCCCCGGGTCCCAACACTCACAGGCCCACAGGCAGCCAACGCCCCGCATTCTCACAGCACTGACCTCCAGAAAGCCCTGTGCCAATTATTTGGGCCCCTTAATTGTTCTGGAAGGAGGGTGCTCTGTGACAGCCTGTGGCCCGCAGTCAGGGTGTCCTCGGGAAGCTGGGTGGGGCCTCTGCTAAGTGGTGCGTGTTGGGCGGGGGGGGGGGAGGGGGGAGGGCCAGGTCACCGGTGGGCCCCCACCGCAGCCCAGGTGTGTTTACGTCGGGTGAGCTCTGGGGGCTTCTGCACATCCGCCCAGAGACTCCTGCTGGAAGGCAGTGCAGGGAAGCTGTGGCATCGTGGGGGGCCGACGGGCCAGGCCACAGGGGCGTCTGAAGCATCTTTCCCTCTGATGGCAGCGCTTCAGAGGAGGCCGTGTCACAGCCCCAGGGTGACGGGACTAGTGCTCCAAGTGGCTGCTCACTGTCCAGCAAAAGGCCGTCGTTGCACGGGGCGGGTAAGACATGGGCTCCATTGGGGCAAAAACTCTCCATGGCGGGGTCCACGTTGACTCTCTTGGTGTGGCTGGGTAATTCCAGGAGGGGCTTCCCTTTGCCCCGGGGTACCCCAGTGTCCTCTCAAAGGCACCCAGAGCAGGGCTCGCCAGCTGGGGACCTTGTGCCAGGAAGAGGGGGCTCTCCCACGCCCGCAGGTGGGTGGCACGCAGGAGCCCAGTGCACTGGGGGCCGGGGGGTCACATTCTGCTTCCTGGAGTCGCTGGCCAGCAGCCTGGTGATGGGACAAATCTTTGCTTCTTTCCTGGAAACATGTGCCAGTTAAAGAGTCTGAGGGTTATTTTCCTGGATTGTTAGCACAGGCTGCAGGATGCCGGAAATCTGTGTAATTTCACGGATCCCGTGGGAGTGGGGCATGGCTGTAGGAGTCAGGCTGCGTGACTGTGATCACACGTGTCACGGCCATCGGAGCAGGTGGCGAGCACAGGCACCTCACCCCACCCTTCTACCGCGTGCGCACTCCAGGAAGTTTGAGAGCAAAGTGAGGGCGCCCACCGGGCCCCCAGCGCCCTGCTGGCCCTCCGTCCATTCTGGTTCTCCTCATCTACACACAAGCAGCTCACGACCCAGGGGTCTCCTCCCCCACCCCGGGACAGCCCGTGTTGGGAGGGGATCTGAGGGATCCTCCTGGGAGGCAGGACCCCTGCCCTGAACCCTCAGAACCCTCTTCAGGGGGGCACCCTGCCGTCTCGAGGGGCTCGTCTGAGCGCAGTCAGCTTCTCTGTGAAGAGCTGGTGATGGACCCTGCCACTCGAGCTGCATTTTCGAGGGTGGCCATCCTCTCCTGTGCAGGGAAGGAGAAACCGGCCACCGCTCGCGTCAGCCGAGCCCCCTGCCCGCCCCCGCCGCTGTCCGACGTGGACGCAGACGAGCTCTCACGGGGTAACTTTGAGGTGGGATTCCGGCCTCAGAAGTCGGTCAAAGCCGAGCGGGAACAGCAGCCGGAGGCCGGAGAGCACGGGCAGCAGGGTGCGGGCCCCGAGGCAGTGGCCCGGCTGCCCCGGCCCAAGGACGGCGGCCTGGCCGTGAACCCCGGCCCGGCGGAGCTCCAGAGCTGCAGCCCCGGCTGGTGCAGTGCCTTCTACGAGGCCGACTGCTTCGGCGCCGACGTCTACAGCTACGTGCGGGAGTTGGCAAGGCAGAAAGCCGGTGGGGCCATGGATGCCGACGCCCAGAGCCCGGTGAGTCCTGGGCCGCTGCCCGGTGCTGGGGGAGGGGGTGCAAGTCCCGCGTGGCGGCAGGCAGTGGGGCATGGTGTGCACAGAGCCCCTCCCCGTGCCCCATTCCGTGGCCCCCGCCCGCCACCAGTGGCCCCCGCTGGTCTGGGCACCCCCTCCACATCTGGGGTAGGAAATGGCTTCTGTCTCTTTGTGAGCTGGGCAAGTGGGCCACGCGTGGCGGGAGAGGACCTCGTGAGGGCGACCACAGTTGGGTTCAGGCCGCGTCTCTGGTGGGCCAGGCAGGTGCAGCTCCCTCCCCCCAGGCAGCCTCCTGCCCCTTGGGCAGCACACCCACCGTGATGAGAAAAGTGCCGTAGGCGCCTTGCCCATGGCAGTCCATTCAGCCTGGGCCCCGAGCTCCATCTGGCCCCGCCTGAGCTTCTCTTGCGAGCAGCCCACCCCTCCCCCCGCGCCATCCTGGTCAGGGCAGCCCAGGCTCCTCCCGGGCCAGCAGGGTGACAGGAGGGCACAAACCTGAGAGTGGTCAGGCCAGGCCAGTCCTTAGGTGAGGGCAGAGCCCCAGAGATCTGGACCCGAGGTTCCCCATAACCAGCCGCTCTGACCTGGGCTGTAGCCTCCCCCCGGGACCAGGGGCTCCCACGGAGGCGCACGAGGTGCGACCCCCCCCCCCCCCCAGCAGAGCAGACGGGAAGGAACCGTCAGCGCTCAAGCATCCTGCCCTGGCGCCTCTACCCGCCCCTGCTTGACTCACCTCCTCTGGCCTCCAAGCACAAGCCCCAGAAACGTTGCGTCGCCCCGGCCCTCACAGCACCATCTGAACCTTTCCCAGGTGTTTTCGCCTTGCTGGCCTCCGGCCACTGCCTCAACTTGGCTGCACTGCTCAGCCCTGCGCTAGACAGAGGACGGGCCCTGCCTGGTCCTGACGCACGTGTGGACGGCGGCCGTGCCCCGTGGAGCCGTGCCGCTCCTCCCGGCGTCGTGCCGCAGGCCCTGCATGTGCCGCCTCAGGCAACAGACTCGGAGGCCTGGGCTCGTGCGCTGGGGGCCTCCTGTGGGGACCCGGTGCGCAGGGTGGCCCCCATGTAGGGCGCCCTCCTCTGGGACCACAAGGAAGCTCCACACCACTGTGTTGGAGTCCAGTGCCGCGGGCAGAGAGGACAGCTCCCAGGCCCGACGGTCCCCTTCCTTCCGCTGGGGGGCCTGCAGACCTCGCTCGCACTTCCTTTCCTGTAACGTGTATTTGCGCTTGGAGCTGGCAGCCCTGGTTCTGCACCCGCGGGGGCCTTTCCCAGAAATAGAAAGTGAACAGACTACATGTGGCGGAAGGTGCCGGCACGACTGTGGGCCACATCAGACTCCCGGTCATGGGAAACGGAGGGTACGGGGCTTGCACAGGTGGTGAGAGAACAGAGCGGGCACCAGCGACGGGGTCACGGCTCACGACACCCCAAGACGAGCGTAGGCCTCGTCACCAAGAGCGGAACAGCTTCCCCTGACACGGGATCCTGAGCGTCCCAATGCTCGTCCCCATGAGAAGAACCCACAGACCGTGAGCGCTGGGAGGCGGTGAGGAACAAACACGCTTCACGGAACACTCACGCGCGCACACTTCCCAGCTGTGTTGCCGATAGGGCCCAGAAGCAGCAGCGAGCACACTGTCCTCCGGTCAAAGGGACCGGGGCTCCGGGGAGAAGTCGCCGACCCCGGGACGCGTGAAGATGAGCTGGGGCATCTCGTGCCAGAAAGTAAGGAGATGACGAAACAAGACGGGAGACGTCCAAAGTCCGAGGAAGCAGCTACAGGGCTCCGGCGCCCGGAGCGGCAGCAGTCTGAGTTTCCGCGTGGAAACTAAAGGAACCACGCGGGTCTGTTTTCTGACTCGAAGTGGCGCGTACCCACACGTCCGCACTGAGACAGGTGGCTGACCCGAAAGGAGAGCAGTGACCCGACGGTGCTTCTGGAAGAAATAGAAAAGCCACCCTTAAGTTCACGTGGAATCTCAAGGAAGCTCAAACAGCCAAAACGATCGCGACAAAGAAGACCGAAAGTGGAGGATCCGCACCTCTGGTTTCAGAACTTGTCACAAAGCTGCCACCGTCCCCACCGCGTGGTCTCGGCACGGAACAGACGCACAGGCCCGTGGGGCAGGATGGAGAGCCCGAAACAAGTCCCCGCCGACGCGAGTGCCGACAGGCCGCCAGGCCCGGCCGGCGGGCAGAGGGCAGAGGGCAGTCCGCACGGCGAATGGCGCTGGGAAGACAGGTGTCCGGCTGCACAAAGGAGCGGTCGGGCCCGGACCATACAGCACTTTCGAAAATTAGCCAGAACGTCGGAGACCGAAGCACAAGAGCTAAAACCCAAGGAGGAACACAGGGGAGGAGCTTGGTGACACTGGATTTGGAAATGATTTCTTGGACACGACACCAAGATCACAGGCAACAGAAGTAAAAATAGATTCACTGGGCTTGATCAAGATGAAAACCTGCGCATCAGAGGACGCCACCAGCAGAGTGGGGAAAACAGTTACAAATCCCACGTCTGAGAAAGGCTCAGGCTCCAGAGTATGTGGGGAACACAGAGGACTCCGCAAGCACCGAACAACGGACGACAGACTTGCACAGACATCGCTCCGAAGAAAACACACAAACAGCCAAACTCACGAAAAGGTTGCTCAGCGTCGTGAGTCGTGAGGGAAAAGCGAATCGAAACCACAGCGAGGCGCCACCTCACGCACAGTAGGGTGGCCCGTACCGGAATTTGGAAAAGAAAGAAAGGAACACGTGTTGGGAAGACGAGGAGAAGCTGGAACCCTTGCACACGGCTGGCGGGAACGCGAAATGAGGCCGCCGCCGTGGAAAACGCTGGAGATGCCTCCAAACCCTAAGCACAGAATTATCAGTGGGTCGGCAGCCCCACGTCTGTGCGCCCGGAACAGCCGGAGGCGGGGTCTCGAGGGGACGCGTTCGCTCGGTGTTCCCAGGAGCCAGCAGGTGTGAGCCGCCCAAGTGTCCATCAGCAGACGAGTGGATAAAGAAGATGTATGATCTGTGCACAGTGGGACGTCCCCCAGCCTCGCGGGAGGGAGACACCCGTCACGCGTGGAGGAGCCCCAAGGGCATGATGCCCAGTGACAGAAGCCAGAGGCAAAAGGACAGGCCCGGTGTGACTCCACCCTCGCAAGGTCCCCGGAGCCATCACGTTCACAGCCACAGAGAGAGGACAGTGGTTGCCAGGGACGGGGGAGGGGACGGGGATCCGATGTCTGATGGGGGACAGACCTGCCAGGATGAGACAGTCCTGGGGATGGGGGGGTGAGCACACTGGATGCCACGGAACAGCTCGATGAAAATTTGTTAAAATGGTAAATTTTATGTTATGTTTATTTTGTCACAAAAAAATTTCTAAATAAAAATTTTAAAATTAGTTGAGAAAAAAAGGGGAGCGACGACCATCGGTCCCGGGGACCTGAACTGACACCTGCAGATGTCACCATAGGTGAAGCTCTGAGTGACAGAGAAGACACGGGCAGCATCCCTGGGGAGCCCCCTTCGCCCGCCCCTCAAGCCCAACCCACCACCATCCCACCACCCTGGCCACAGCGGGACCGCGACCCAGGAGCCCCACTGACCTGGGGGACAAGGGTGGCAGCCAGGGCGGCTCGCGGTGCCCACACCGACTCCCCCGACAGCTGTGGGGACGGGGGGATGAGAAGTCCAGCTGTGCCGCCTGTGTCGGAGGTCACCTTCTGCGGTCACAAGTCATGTCCTCTGACATCACAGGTCACGCCTGCTGGGCGGCTATGGACCGGCTGCCCTGTTTCCAGCCCGTTGAGTTCAGAGCCACAGAGGGTGGCTCTCACCTGTGCGAGTGCCTGGCCCAGGCTGACGGGGCCCTGTCCTCAATTCTGTGTTGTCTTCGGGGTGGTGGCCCCTTGCAGGGAGATGCACCCACTGGTGAGCGTGGGTGACCCATGCACCGTGTGCAGACTGTTCTTGAAAGTGGGCTCGGAGACGTGCTCAGCCCAGAAGGCTGCTGGCACCCGCGTCCATTCTTATCCGGACCATGACCCTGTGGTTGGGACGAGGCTCCCCGGGCCTGCCACCACTGAGAGTGGGGCCCGGTCCCGCGGCCCTCGGCGGGCGGCTCCCACGGGGGACGGTCTGCAGGAAGCAGGCAGTTTGAGGGAAGCTGTGGAGTGACGTGTTTTCCCTTCTGTTCCTGCTCGCCCGGGAAGGCGTCTCTGCTGGAACCCGAATGCCGCCAGGTGAGTTTCCCGTGCCCTTGTCTGCATCCTGGGTGGGCTGGATCAGGCCGCCAGTTTCACGTTTCTCTCTGAGAACCACCATGTCTGTTTCAAAACAGGAGCCCCAGACAAACTCGAAGGGTATAAAACAACCATTAGACACACTTCCACATTTGCTGCCCAAACAGAGCGAGTGTGCAACAGGTCAGGCGTTGGGGTGGGGGGTCAACCAGAGGGCATCATGTTCCCTCCGTCCGTCCCTGACCGCACAGCAGCACCTGCACACCCAGTGCGTGACGACTGGCGCCCCAGCACGTGCCGCGAGTGGGGGCTGGGAGCCCGCCTTCCGCGTGGCCACAGCATCTCTGAGGCGGCACACGGAGCGCGGAGGTCCTCTGTTGCCCTTGGCCTGCTGTTAAAACGGGCTTTGCTTTCAGTGCTGAGGTGAATGGCGCTGATCTCGGTTCATCCTGTTATGCCCAGAATTCGTGATCCCCAAAGACCAGGGAGCCGAGTCCGATGCAAAAGCAAAGAGCCTTTATTCGAGCTAGCTCGAGCTCCATCCCCTACCTGCACTGAGGCAGGGGTGAGATGCCGGGGAGAGAGAGCGAATTTCAAAAGCACAAAGGTTTTATAGGGGTCTAGGGGCAGTTGGTGAGGTAATGGCCGTGGCCTCAGCTGATTGGCTGGGGAAGGGTCGGAGTCCTGTTACGCAGGTCGCCGGGCGTGTTTTGATCGGGAAATTTGAACGGGTGAACGGGAGGTCACTCAAGGGGAGGAGGCGTGGTCTGAGGTTTCTGCGATTTTCCCAGAAGGGGGCCATGTCGGGGACATAGTCACTCAAGGTGAAGGACACAGAACAAGATGGAGTCAGCCGGCGTAGGTCCGCTCTTTCAATCCCTCTTTTCTCTCTTTGCCTACAAGTTCTGGGTTTTCCAGCGTCCTTCCGACTGTGGTTTTGTCTCCTCCCCAGCACTGGCCAGCTTTCAGGCCTGTGTAAATCAAAGGCCATGGTGTGTGATGAAAAAAACCCTCACTTGGGTTCGGCCAGGGGAAACGCCTAACCTCGAATGATCCTGGGTGTTTTATTTAGACGCAGCCAGTCCGGCTCAGCCCGTGGTCCAGGACGCCTTCTGCTTCTGCCAAGTGTGGCCATGGTCGTGCTGCCCGGCTCCCATGTTTCTTCTCCATCATCCGTTCTGTGTGAATTTTAATTCACATAGATTTAGTTTAAAATCAGTCAAAATGGTCCTTTCCAAAGAACCAGGCTGTAGTTCAGTAGCGTGAGAGGTGTTACTGACAAACTTCACACCCAACCTTAAAACCTGAGGTTGCCGAGACGCTCACCTGGGACGAGACCGTGTGAACCCCGTTCTGGCAGGTGTGTGACCCATCGGCCCCAGTGCCCACAAACCCGCTCCAGGAGAAGGGGTCTTATCAGCATCTGGACAAGTGTGCAAGGGGGCGACAGGGCTGGACAGGGCCTCATGCAGGGTGGCCTCAGAGGGTGCTCTCCCCATGGCTGTTCTGAGCCACGCAAAAGGGGGGGGGGAGTCCTGGAACACGGGGCCCAGGCCATCCTTCCCCTCTCCGGCAGGGGCCACTGCATCATCAGAAAGCCAAGGTCACAGAGAAGCATGCATGGAGGGCAGAGACACTCAGGTCCCTACACCCAGAAGGCAGAGGAGGAGTCCTCCGCGAACACAGCTCTGCGGGGCCACCTGCATCTGCCGCTGTGTGGAGATTTGTGCCATCTGACGGGACTGCCGTCAACGATGAAATGTTCCAGATCTGCACCATCCATCAGGGCAGCCACCAGCCATGTGTGGCTAACTGAGCCCTTGAGGTGTGGCCCACGTGACCGAGGAATTGACATTTTCGCACCACTTAAATAGAAGAGCTGCCACACACGGCCAGTGGCTCCCACGTCGAGGCGCACTTCAGTCCTGCCCCCATGTACCCTGGGGGCCCGTTCTCCTCCGCACCCTGGCAGCTGGTGACCAGGGCCTCCAGCTGTCAAGTAGGGGAGGAAGATTTGGACCCGGGACCACGTGGTGTCAAATCCCACGCTCTGCTCAAACACAGGCCCAGCCAAACGGTGCATCGGCAGCTTTGGGGCAGCTCGAGATGCCCTCGGCAGGCTTCCTCCCCTGCCCTTGAGGGTCTCCCCTCGAGGTCTAAATCGACCTCCTCCCCATGCGTGACTCCTCCCCTGCCCTCGGCAGCTTGCACTCAGAGGCCGTGGGGGATCTGATTGACCAACCGAGATGTGGCAGGGCCATGTGGTTGTGTTTGCACCACACTCCCCAACACCAGGCACGGCCCCTGCCCCCCAGCTGCCCTGGGCCTAGAGGCTCCTACCATCTGCTGTGGCTGTTGCCACCCCGTTGTTAACATAGCAGCGTGAAGAAGACAGCCACGTGAACCTCCTTTCAGTAAAACCACCAGAGAGAAGGGATTCAAATATTTAAATTAAAATATCACCTGCATTTTTTATTTTACAAAATCATACAGAAATAAATGCTACCAATAAAGCAAAGTCCATAGTTGTAGCTAGATAAGATCAGGGGAAAGCTTGTTTGGGTTTGAGGTGATTAAATGTCCCCAAGTGAAGACCACAGTGTATTTGACTTTCAGATTAAGGTTCTTGTCAGTGTGGCCGCTTCAGGGCCCTGGGGCCACCTTGAAGCTGTTAACAGGAAGTTATTTCCCAGGGAGTCTGAGACCTCCCTGAGCCAACACCTACCTTTCGCTGGTCCCCGGCCCCAGTCTGGTCCCTCACTGTGCCCACCCACAGGAAAAGTCACCCCACAGCCCCAGCTGGAGACCCACGCTCAAGGCCGGCTCCCAGGGACCTGCCTGGCTTCCGGACCCCTCACTGCTCCACGGTCACATCCCTCCTCAGCCCTGGGCTTGGCCAGGTGGGGGCAGTGGGCCAGGCTGTATCTGTCAGCTCCCTCCTTGAAGGGAGGGGCCACATCTGGATTCTGGTCCTTTCCAACATTCCCTGCCCTGAGCGGGCCTGCCCTGCGGCCTTTCCTGCCCCCTCTGTGTAAGAGAAGAACCCAGACTGTCTGCCCTGGAGGACAGAGCCAGGGGGATACTGCCCCTCCGAGCGAGCACCCTTGTGGACCCTCCCAGGAGGATGCGCCTCCTCTCCCTGAAGATGCAAATTCTCCTGGAGGGAGCGGAGACCTCTGTCGCTGGGCTCCCTGGTGGGCAGTGACACGTGACCCAGCGGAACTTCCGCTGGCACCGCGGCCCTCTGGACGGTCCGCAGGCGGCAGCGTCCACACGTCCAGGCCACTGTCCCCACGCAGGGTGGCCGAGGGGCCGCGGCAGGAACTGGGGCCAGTCGCCCCGAGTCTGTGGCAGGGACTCCGTGCTGGGGTCCCCCGGGCAGCGGGGCCGAGGTGCGGGGTCGCATGGGGGTCCTGCAGGGACCTCCCCGGGCCGCAAATGCCCCCCCCCCGCCCCTCCCAGGACCAGGAACGCGGTAGGCATGCGCCAGGCCCCCTCCCAACCGGCCGGAAGTAGTATCTGGAGAACGCTCCAGAAGGACAGACCCTCCGTGGGCCAGGGCAGGTGTCAGGGGTGGAGCCAAGGCCAGGAGGCAGGGCCTGGGTTGCAAAGGGATAGGGCGAGGCCCAAGCTGTGGACCCTGTCCACCAACCCCCTCCTCTGCGGGGATCCTGGGGGCTGCTGGGGGCCTGGCAGTCTGTAATCTTCTTAAGCGGCTCAGTGGAATCCCTGTCTCTCATTGGCTGGGCTGTGGCAGCCCCTCATTGGCTGGGTTATGGCAGTCCCGCCTTGGTTGGGCTCTGGCAGTTTCTCATTGGCTGGGCCATGACTACCTCTCACTGGCTGGGCTGTTGCCAGGACAGGAGGAAACCTTCCTTCCTCCTGCGGGGTGCTGAAGTGTGTCCACCTGCAAGGTCCCTGCTGGGTCTTTACTTCACCGGGCGGTGGGCTGAGAACTCCCTTGCTGGCCTCCCCCCGCTGTTTCAGCGCGGTTTCCCTTCACATTTCCTAGTGTCCTTGCATCAGAGCACAAGGCCTCACAACCCAGCTCGCGGGCACAGATAGTCCTTCTGTGGCTGTTTGACAGCTTTCCTCCCAAGAACTTCCACATGATTCACGTGTGTGTCCCTGCATGCTAACGTGTTTTCCGTGTGTGCATCTTGGGTAGGCCTTGCTGAGCAGTTGCTTTCGAGACAACAGACGGAAAGCCTGTTGTGAGTGGAGCCTGGGCCGCCAGCACCTCCTGCAGAGGGAGGAGGGCGGTCGCCTGGGCTCACGGGCTCTTTCCTCACTAGGAGCTGGAGCAGCAGCTCATGATAGAGAAAAGAAACTACCGGAAGACTCTGAAGTTCTACCAGAAGCTCTTACAGAAAGAGAAGCGAAACAAAGGTAGTGTTGCGTGTCCACATGCCAGAGCACAGAGTTGGACAAAGGGGGCCACCCCCCGGGAGCTCAGGGGACCACTTTGTGCCACCTCTTCCTGCCCCCAGGTTCCGAGGTGAAGACCATGTTGTCCAAACTGAAAGGGCAGCTGGAAGAAATGAAGTGCAAGGTGCAGTTCCTTGGACTGGTCAAGAAGTATCTTCAGGCAAGTCCCCCTGCGTCTCTGCCCCTCCCACCCCTGCCCCTCCCATCCCTGTCCCTCCCCTATCTGCCCCCTCCCATCTCTCCCCCACCTCTGCCCCTCCCACCCCTGCCCTTCCCATCCCTGCCGCCTCCCATCTCTCCCCCCATCTCTGCCCCTCCCATCCCTGCCCTTCCCATCCCTGCCCCCTCCCATCTCTCCCCCCATCTCTGCCCCTCCCATCCCTGCCCCTCCCCTATCTGCCCCCTCCCATCCCTGCCCCTCCCATCTTTCCCCTTCCCTCAAGAGGCCTTCATGCTCTTGTGGATGGATACCCGGGAAATCAGTCCCTGGAAAAAAAAAATCATGAAAACGTGACGCGATTTTTGAGAAGCCACAGCCATGCAGAGTGACTCAGCACCCGTGTCCTGCAAGCCCCCGGTGGCAGCAGGTCAACCAGAGGCAGCTAGCTCCCCACCCCACACACAGGTCATGTACGCCGAGCGGTGGGGCCTGGAGCCCTGCGCCCTGCCGGTGATCGTGAACATCTCGGCGGCCCACTGCGACACGCTGGATTTCAGCCCCCTGGACGAGTCCTCGTCCCTCATCTTCTACAACGTCAGCAAGCACCCGCGCGGCGGCAGGCAGAGGAAGGCCCGCGTCCTGCAGGCCGGCACGCCCCTGGGGCTCATGGCCTACCTCTACTCCAGGTGCAGCCCCCGGCCCCTGGGGGGGTGGGGGGGGACTGTGGGCTCCCCTGGGCCCCCGCGTGCCTTTTGAAAGCAGGAGGGAGATGGAAACAAAGAAACAGGCCCCCGGAAGGCGAATGAGGTGAGCAAAGTCTTTGCCTCATCGGAGATGGGTTGGCGCTTCTTTTAATTTAGAAAATTTTGAATCAGAACTTTAAGCTGCCTCGTGTCAGCGGCCGCTTGCCTCCTTTGCCAGGCTCTTGGCTGGACGTGCACCTGTAGACCTGGGCGTCTGGGTCTCAGCTGTGCCGGGGCAGGTGCCTTGGAAGAGAGACAGGGGATGTGGGATGCACAGTGAACAGCCCAGGGGACTTCTGAATTTAAACACACACGGGAGCCTCAGAGACCTGCCTGGATTCCATCCGCTTTGCCGGGTCAAAACACCCCTTAATTAATCGTGTGGCTCCCCAGGGACCGCCAGTGCGGTTGGTCTCAGCCACTCATTGAACTATTTCTGCAGCTACCGCCTCTCGGCAGAGCCCTGCACTGGTGCCTCAGACACTCTGACTGATCCGCGCACAGGGGCGCGTTCACCCCGCAGCATGGAGGACCAGTCCACTCACACCCAGGCTCGCAGGGATCCCCGGGCCGCCCCCTGGCCCCTCCACCCTTGTGCCCGCCCTGTCCATCGGCACAGCCACGTGTCCCCCTGGTACAGGCCCAGGGCCTCCTGGCAGGTTCCCTTGACCCGATGGCCCGGCCCACGCCACGGGGGCCAGCAGGTCAGGGCTGGGTACAGACTACCTTCCCAGACAATGGTGGAGGCCTCCCCCGGTTCTGGCTTTGGGGGGCCCGTGACACACTTGGGGGCCCCCGGGGCCCTCTTTGAGCTGAAGGCTGTGGTGGTCCCAGAACTGATAGTCAGGTGTCAGCAGGGGACACTGGGGGCTGTCAGGGGACGAGGGAAGTACCCTGAGAGCAGAGGCGTCCTGGGCCTCCCGGGATGGCAGCCTCTTCCCGTGTTCTCCCGAGGTGGGCTGTACCCGACTGTGCTGGGAGACTTCCCCTGGCGGGGGTCCTCCGACCAGCCCTGACCACGCGCCCGATGAGGGCTGGCCGTGCAAATACAGGAGATGTGCACGTGTGCGTGTGTGTGTGGGGTGTGTGTGTGCTTGGGGGGGTGTGCGTGTGTGTGTTGAGGGGTATTACGCGGCGTGCTGTGTATGTGCGTGCACAGCACCTCCAACAAGGGGAGAGCCCTTGCTCAGACCCCGTAGGCACCCCCTTCGTGGGGCAGGCTGGACCTGACCCCGGCCGCAGCAGCCCCATCTCCCAGGAGCCCCAGGGTGACCAGGTGGCTAGGCTCCCTCACCCTCCAGACACCAGGCCTCCACCCCGAAGCCCCTTCCAGGAGCCTTGCCAGGACCCCTGCACCTTTCTTTCTGGGACTCAGTCACTGACCTGCATGGTATCGCCCGCCCTGGGGTTCCCTGGGGCACCCCTGCGAGCAGGGGACGCTCATTCCCTCACCTACCTGGTTTTGCCCTGAAGAAACTGAGAACTTTGGGGCACAACGAGCAGCTCTCCTTTCTAATGTAGTGACTTCCAGTTTGGGGGCGGGGGTCACTGCCTGCGCACACGAGTCCCCCCAAACAGGTTCTAGAAGCGGATAGCGAGGGTGCCTTAAAACTCGATGTTAAAGAAGGTCCTCCCGCCAGAAATGGTTGGGAGTCCCTAACGTTACCAATACCCGCACACACCTTTTACTTCTCCAAGTGCTTCTCCTGGCAAGGGCCGCGCATATCTACGTGCTCACACACGCGGAACGCACACGCCTTCTCGCTCACGCACATTCACATGCTCTCTCTCTCACATCTACCTCAGAACTGCTAACGGGGGCTGTGGGGAGCCGGGCCCTCCCTCCCCGCTTACCTGAAGCACAGGTAAGGCCTCCTGGGAGGAGATGCCTGCCCAGCCCGGGGTGGGGGACAGATGGAGCTAGGAGGCGGGCGGGCGGGGCCGAGCCTTGGCCTTGCCAGTGTTCTGAGCACCTCCTCTCCGCCCCAGCGACGCCTTCCTGGAGGGCTACGTGCAGCAGTTCCTGTACACCTTCCGCTACTTCTGCACCCCCCACGACTTCCTGCACTTCCTGCTGGACCGCATCAACAGCACCCTGTCCAGGTACGGCCCGGCCCACGAGGCGCCACACAGACGCACGGTGGACCCCGTGGCGCCTTGTCAATGGCTGTCAAGGGCAAGGGGGGCCCTGCCGACCCTGGCCAGGATGATGGCTGTGCCCGGGCGGAGAAGGCAGAGCAAGAGGGAGGGTGCGAGGGGAGGAGGAGCCCAGAGAAGGGAGGGAGCAGCAGGAGGGGAGAGTGGCTGGGGCACCCGGGTGGCTCAGTCGGTTAAGTGTCAGACTCCAGCTCGGGTCCCGATCTCGCAGTTCTTGAGTTCGAGCTCTGTGCTCACAGCTCAGAGCCTGGAGCCTGCTTGGGATTCTGCGTCTCTCTGTCTCTCTGCCCCTCGCCCGCTCACGCTGTCTCTCTCTTTCTAAGATAAATAAACATTTAAAAAAAAAAGCTTTTTTTAAAGGAGGGGAGAGTGGCCAGAAGAGACCACCGATGCTAATGGAGGAGGCAGGGAGGGGATGGCCTGGGTGGGGGCAGGGGCAGGTGGCCTGGGTGGGGGCACAGGGGGAGGGGGGTGCTGTCCTGCAGGCCCTCAGCCCTCCTCAGCAGCAGCGCATAGGCAACCCAGGACTGCAGTCAGTGAAGGATGTATGGACTTGTTCTGGCCTGTTCTCTGACCTGGCCTGTCGTCACCACAGGCTCCCTGCGCCTGCCTGGCCCATCAGCCATCACCTCCCTCCTTGGGGCGGGGACTCGCAGGGGAGACCTCCGTACCCCTTACTCCTGCACGTGTGGAGCCAGGCCCCCACTCTGCCTCTCGTGGCGTGCGCTCACACCGTGTGCCAGACCCCTGGCATCTCAGCCCGAGCTGCAGGGGTGACGGGTGCCTCAGGACTGGCGCCAGGCAAGGCTGGCGGACAGGCAGCAGGCCCCTGTCCCGAGTCGCCGAGCCCGAGGCCCAGCTATGCGGCCACGGCCTCTCTCTTCTGTCCCCCGACACAGGCGAGATAGGGCTGAAACACCCCTCGAAGGAGAGCCACGTTCAGACCCCACTCACGCCCCCTTGCTGGGCAGTGCGTGACCCCCAGCAGCAGACAGACCCGGTAAAGCTTAGGTCTCTGCCGTCTGCCTCCAGGGCTCACCAGGACCCCACCTCGACCTTCACCAAGATCTACAAGCGAAGCTTCTGCCTCCTGCAGGCCTGGCTGGAAGACTGCTACACCGTGGACTTCACTCGGAACTCCGGGCTCCTGGGCAGGCTGGAGGACTTCCTCTCTTCCAAGGTGAGCGCGGCCAGAGCCGGCACCGGGGCAGCCCCCGCGTGCCCGTGGGCAGGACTCGGGGTGAGAGCCACCAGCCCTGTCTGGGTGACGAGTGACCACCCTGTGCTTCTGCCCAGATCCTGCCCCTGGACGGCTCTGCAGAGCACCTGCTGGGCCTCCTGGAGGTGGGCACTGACCGGCGGGCCGAGGGCACCTCACGTGGCACAGACCTGGAGGGCCCCAAGGAGGCAGAGGAGGACACCAGGCCTCTCAACGCCCTCTGTAAGAGGCTCTCGGAAGACGGCATCTCCCGGAAGGTGGGGGCCTTTCCCGGACTGGGGGGACGGGGGGTCTCCTGGGGCAGAGGCAGCACAGCCCAGAGAACGCAGTGCACGCACGCATGCACACACACATTCACACACGTGCTTGTGCGCTCACACGTGTGGACACATGTAAAGACACACGCACGGCCCTGTGAGGCTGGCACTTCCTGCCCGTCCTCGCCCTGGACGAGGACAGTGCAGGGGCCCCGGCCAGGTGCTCAGATGACCTCACGTTCCTGATGAGTGGAATAAATCATTGCCAGGAAATGGCCTAGGATGGGGGCTGGGTCTGAAGGGACCTGCCCATAATATATGGGGACAGCGCCACACTTCGGGGGGGGACCTGCTGAAATGACCAGGACAGGTGTCCCAGAGCGGTGGGTGGGAGAGATTGGCTCTGCGGCTCTCTCTCTGAGCAAGGGCCTGGAGCCCTCCTGGTCCTCCCCACCCCCACCCCCTCCCCTCGGGGCTGCTCCTCCCGCCCCTTTAGCACCTTCTGACCTCGCCCTGCAGAGCTTCCCCTGGAGGCTGTCCCGGGGCAACGGGCTGGCGCTGCCCCACCACAAGGAGCGCCAGTACACCATCGCGTCCGCCCTGCCCAAGCCCTGCTTCTTCGAGGACTTCTACGGCCCCTATGCCAAGGCCAATGAGAAGGGGCCCTACTTCCTGACGGAGTACAGCACCCACCAGCTCTTCTCCCAGCTGACGCTGCTGCAGCAGGTGACGGGGCCGGCCAGCCTGGTGCGGGGACGCCACGGGGAGGGATGCGGGGAGCCCTCGCTGGCTCTCTGGAGTTGCTGGGCGGACGTGCGGAGGGCAGTGAACTCGGCGGGGGTGCTGCGCTCTGGAAAGGCCCGGACTCTGCTCCTACTCCCACCCCTCCCCCTGCCCACCGGCGCCCGCGTCCCTGACACTCCCGCCTCGCGAGCGCTAGAGGGCGCCCTGTGGGCCTCCTCCTTCCTGGCGCCCTGAGCCCCGCCCCAGGTGTCCCGCCATCCTGGGCCCCAAGTCACTTGGCGGGTGAAGGTGGTGATGGTGACCCAGTGATCCTACCTGCTGTCACCACGGCTGGGCAAAGAGGCCCCCAGAGATGCTGCCTTGTCCACGAGGGCCCTGGGAAAGGTGCCCTGAACATCTGCGTCCTTGTCTCCGACAGGAATTGTTTCAAAAGTGCCATCCCGTCCACTTCTTAAACTCCCGGGCCCTGGGCGTCATGGACAAAAGCGTGGCCATCCCCAAGTGAGTGTGCACCTGCGGGGCGTCACCCCAGAGCTCTGGGACAGACAGATGGCTGGTGGCAGGGGCTTGGGGGCTTCCCCTGAGTGTCTCGTGGACACTCTTGGCCAAAGGGAGACGCCGATGTCACAAACGTCCTCGGAGCCAGACGCTCCCCGCTCCGCAGAGCCCATCCTGCTGGCCCCACCCGGGTCCGGAGAGCCCCCTGCGGCCCCGGGGGCCCGGGCAGGGCCGCGGCCGCACGTCCTCGCCGGGATGCACATGCCTGTCTCTTCCAGGGCCAGCTCCTCCGAGCCTCCGACCGCCAAGACGTGCAGCTTGTTTCTGCCCAACTACGTCCAGGACAAGTACCTGCTGCAGCTTCTGAGAAGTGCGGACGACGTCAGCACCTGGGTGGCCGCTGAAATCGTGACCAGCCACACCTCCAAGGTGGGTGCCCGTCTCACAGGAGGGCCAGGGTGTAGACGCAAGGGCGCGGCGCCTCGCGGGGGGCCCCAGTCATCCGTTCTCCGCGCACGTTCTCAGACTCCGCCCGAGCAAGGGTGAGAGCCGTGTCACAGCCTCTGTCGACAGCATCAGGCACACCACCCGGCTCGCCCGCCGGGCACCGTCTGTCACACCCCGACCCTAACACCGCAAACGCGCACCGGCTCTGAGCGCTGTGGCGGCCCCTCGTCCGTGCAACTTCCACGTGTGTGCCTGTGCACACCTACAGTGTCACACGTGCACGTGCAGTCTTACACAAATGCACTCCCTCACACACATACCCCCTCACACACTCACAGCCACGTGCTCATTCCCTCACACACACCCACACACTCACACTCCCTCTCACACCCACTCCCTCTCACACTCACATACGCAGCCACAGGGCTGGGAACTGTGACTCCCGGCCTTCCCGCTAACCTGAACTTTTCGAGGGTGGGGACCAGCTTGGTTCCTGTCACAGCCCTGCAGCCAGTACAGTGCGTGTTCTCAGCAGGTTCGTGGGATAAACAAAACGGGTCAGTGGTCCAGTCAAGGTGAAGGTCTTGCCGTCCTAGGGCCCCTTCTACGCCCCGCCAGCCTTCCCCCTGACGGCCAGTCTCTCAGCCTGAACTAACCCACCTGCTTCCGGCAGTGCACCAGGCTGGCCAGGAGGGACAGTCACCTGCCTCAGAGCTGGCGCCTCCCTCCGGGTTCCCACTCACTCACGAGGGGCTGGGGGAGGACGGAGTCCCCGGGCCCCGGTGCATCCCGAAGGCCTCCGCTTTCCTGCCACCTGAGGCCAGCCCTGGCACGGGGCATCGCCGAGTCCTGCCCACTTGAACTGCCACACTGGCATGCTGAGGAATGAGGTTGGGACCACAAGGGCTCCTCCCGTGGGCGGATTCCCACCACTTCGCAGGCGGCGGCAACCTGAGGGCAAACTCTGGCCCAAACATAGGGCTCCTCCTGCGAGATCCCCATCACCGCTGCCCCCGGGCTGAGCATGACAGGGGAGCTCAGGGGTGGGGGACGCCATCGTTCTGCCCCCGGAGCCGCCCCTGAGCCCACAGGGGCCACCACCCCCCCATCACATGGCAAAGCACAGAAAGGTCTATTCCAGCACCTGTCTGCAATTTCTTTTCTTTTTTTAATATTTCTCTGCGTCCCCCTGACCCCAAGACCCATTAGCAAGTGCAGAGTTCTCTACATTTTCCCCCGTCGGGGAGAATTTTCGCACTTCAGAGATTTATTAGCCCTCACTTCTCCAAGATGTGGGAACAGGGAGCCTGGGCTTACCCGGTCTGTTCTAATCCACGACGTTACAAATATCCTGACATCGGAACGTAGCTTCCCTAAACCAGGACTTCAAACAGGGGCCTGTGTGGTTAGTCCTCACGAGGACTTCCAAGGACCGGTCCAAGGACAATCCACAGCCACTCCACGGCCCTCCCGGGATCATCCCTATGTGAGTCCCCAAAAAGAGGGACGAAGGCCCCCTCCCGGCCTGAGAGGGAAGGTGAGCTCGGTGTCCCGAGTCTGCGGGTGCCTGCCCAGCAGGCCCACACGGGGCGGCACGACACCTCTGCGGGCCCGGCGGTCAGCACGATGGAGCGGATCTCTGGGCGCACACCCGGGCACCCAGCCTGGAAGGACAGTAGGGATCATGGTGTCACGGGGGCAGAACGCCTCCTGTTGTCGCAAACGGGCCCTGTGTCCCCACGAGCAAAAGACAGAATCATCCACACGGGCAGTACTCAGCCGCATGCAGGAACCACCGGGGACAAGAGCCTGTGCGGCTCATCGGGGGACGTGTTTCCAAGGAAACTGCACGCGAACCTTCGACAAAAGTGTTTGTCACGTTCCGACGTATGCGTTGTTTCACGTGTTGTGTGTTATTTACCGTAATGTCAGAACAATCCAGAAGACTGGCTTCTCCATTTGTCAACTGTGGTCACAGAAAACTGTCAACATTCAAATTCTGAGGCAGAGAATGCAGCGGGGCCCTGGGGACAGCATGCATCCCACGCACGTGACGCGCTGGGGAAAACGGGATGGAAGTACGAGGTGAAGAACAAGAAATGGTGTGGAGTTTGTCACCTTCAAGAAAAACTTGTTGACTTTTTTTAGGTGAATAATGGTGGGTTTGAAGGCAAAACCGCATTTCGACTTCTTCAGGTAATTTTCCAAGTGACAGAATACAACAGCCAAGAGAAAGAAGCAGCCCAAAGGTCCATCCACGGACAAGTGGGTAGACAAAATGTGGCCTATCCACACTAGGGAATAAAGTCGGGGTGCCTGGGTGGCTCAGTCGGTTAAGTGTCCAACTTCAGCTCAGGTCATGATCTTGTGGTTCACAAGTTCGAGCCCCGCGTCGGGCTCTGTGCTGCCAGCTCGGAGCCCGGAGCCTGCTTCGGATTCTGTGTCTCCCTCTCTCTCTGACCCTCCCCCCATTCATGCTCTGTCTCTCTCTGTCTCAAAAATAAATAAACATTAAAAAAAAAAAAAAAAAGGAATAAAGTCATGATACAGGCTCTGGCGTGGCTGAGCCTGGAGCACGTCATGCTCAGGGAACAAGCCAGTTCCAGAAAGACAAATGCTGTGATTCCACTCTAGGAGATCTCTGGGGGTGTTCCAGCCACACAGACAGCAGGTAGAAAGGTGGGGGCAGGAGATGGGGGTAGCTGTTTGACAGTTGTGGCCTCAGTTTTACCAGAAGAAAGCTCTAGAGATCTGTGACACAACCCAGTGTCACTAACGCTGCGGAGCTCTATTAAGAGTGCTTACAAGAGTAAATTTTCTACTGCATATTTTTTACCACATTTTTTTAAAAACAAAAATGTGATGGAACAGTTTTATCTGAAAGTGCTGGAAATTACATATTTCACATCTATTTAAATACTTATTTTTGAGAGAGAGAACACGCAAGCAGGGAAGGGGCAGAGAGAGAATCCCAAGCAGACTCCGTGTTGTCAGAGCAGAGTCTGGCACCGAGCTCAATCCCACAAATCTGAGCCGAAGTCAAGAGTTGGACACAACTGACGGAACCACCCAGGCACCCCTATTTTGCATCTGTTTAAATATATGAAGAAAAAAGTGGGATGTCAACTTAAAAAGTATGAGCGAGTAAATGTTTTCCAAGACTCTTTAAGAAGCACTCAGGCCAGACAGCTGGGAGGCCACCGTGGTGGATGAGCTCCAGGGGCCCATCTGTGTGACCTTCGATGGCATCAGAATCACCGCAGACAAGGTCAAGTCCAGTGGAAAGGCATGTGGTTGGGACCCACAGGCAGGCAACTGTTCCCGCCTGAAGGAAGGCCCTGGCCCTGGTGACAGTTTATAAGGTGAGGCAGTTCTGAAATGAGGGGTCAGCTGAATTCTCTAGAATCTTCTAGAAGCCTCTGGAATTGTGTGAAATCCAAGTGCTATCTGTGGGTCCATGAACCCAGGACCTCAGGCCTCTGAAATGGCACATGCTGTTAGGAAAGAGAATCCCACCGGGTGTTCCTATCAACTCTGGTGAATTTGCCAAATCTGCTGACTGGCCACCCGCAGAGGAGCAGTGGGGCCCGTGGACCCACCACCCCTGGTCAGGCGCTGAAGCCCTTCCTGCAGTGGAGTCGCGCCAGGCAGATGAGAAGCTGCTCTTGGCCACGAGATGCATCGGCTCCGGGGTGCCCTTCCGGGTCCTAAAGCTGTGCCCCCTGCCCCGTGTGTCTCACTCCTAGAGCAGAGGTTTGTCCTGGGAGAGATTTTGCTTTGGAGAAGGGAGGCTGACTTCTTTTCACATCTTCGTGCCTACTGGGTGCTTGCCTTTTCGTTTTGTGTTTCCGAGTCATGAGCGTCCTCCTGCCCCTCACAGCCATCCTCTGAGACCGGAGCCCACCTGCCTCCTCCCCACATGGGTGGTGGACCTCCTGTCCTGGGTGCCCTGGTGCTGGGTTACTCTAACGGGTCCTCAGATATAGCTATCTACCGGCTCGTCTTAACCCGGAACACACCGAACGTGTCATTTTCTGGTTTCAGTTGCAGGTGAATTTACTGTCCAAATTTTTGCTGATCGCGAAGTCTTGCTACGAGCAAAGGAACTTTGCGACAGCCATGCAGATCCTGGGCGGCCTGGAGCACCTCGCAGTGAGGCAGTCCCCCGTGAGTCACCTCCGGGGGGTGCTGGCCAGGGGCGGGCGTGTGGGCACCGGCACGGCCACGGGGGTTCACTGTGCTTTTCTTTTAGGCCTGGAGAATTCTACCCGCAAAGATAGCAGAGGTCATGGAAGAGCTGAAAGCCGTGGAGGTACTGGTGCTGTGCCTGAGCTTCTGGCAGCTTCTGTCCACCTGGGGCTTCCCCTAAGGACGCACCGTGTGCACCTCCGCGGGGCTCACCGGGCAGAGTCTGCATCGTGGCCCCCAGGCCACACGGCCCCCTCAGAGTCGTGCGTGGAGCAGCCCGGCTAGCCTGGTCTTGCACGCCTCCCCGTGAGGCCTCTGCCACTCAGCTGGGCAGAGACCGAGGGGCCAGTGCCCAGGGTACAGGTGCCCAGAGGACCAGACCGAGCTGAGCTGGCCCTCTGGCCTCGGTGCTTCTCCCCAAGTACAGAGGCACTTGCTCATGAGATCAGAAACGAGGAAGCGCTGGAACGGTGGGCATTTCCCCAGGTGCGGCAGCAGGAGCAGAGGCCCCGCGGCCCCCACCCCGGGCCCGGCCCCCTGCAGGGCGGGAGGGCTGCTGCGTGTCCTTGGTTGACACCGGAAACAGGTCCCTGAAGCCGGCCGGCCTGGGTCTTATTGTCACTTGGGCAGCTGGGTCACCTGGCTGTTTTCTGGAGCCCGGCAGAGAGTAGGTTAGGAAACGATAGCGGGACGCGTGCGGCTTTCTGCTGGATGTCCGGGTCCCCCGTGTCTGCCAGTCTCAGACATCCGCACCGCCGACCCCCGTCCAGTCATCCCAGGCACGCTTTGGATTGGATGTAAATCAGTGCTGTGCAGCCCCATGCAGGGGATTGGCTGAGCTGAGGGCCCTGGACTGACTCTCACCTGTCTCCCCCTGCCCACGCCCCCGGCTGGGCCCCCAGGTCTTCCTGAAGAGCGACAGCCTGTGTCTTATGGAAGGACGGCGCTTCCGGGCCCAGCCCACTCTGCCCTCGGCGCGCCTCCTGGCCATGCACGTCCAGCAGCTGGAGACGGGGGGCTTCACCATGACTAACGGGGCCCACAGATGGAGCAAGCTCAGGTGAGGGCCTTGCTCCCCACGGCCCCATGGGCCCCTTGCCCTAGAGCTGTCTACACAGCCCGCTCCTGCGGGGCCGTGGTTCCCCTGCCCGACACCCCTGGGCGCTCGGCATGCCTGGGGGGTACAGACCGGGGGCCGCTTGTGAAAGCCACCGCGGCAGTCCCAGCCAAAGCGGGCCATTGCTCATTTCTGCCCCGGAGGATGCGAGCGTGCCCGGAGAAGCCGGGCCTCCAGCCCACCTCTCCTGGGAGCTCCGGGCCTCCTCCGAGACGCCCCCGCGTGTCTCAGGACCGGGCCAGCCCTTCTCCAGTGGGCCTGCACCCACCCCCCCCACACAACCCACCCCCCAGCCTCACACCCACCCTGCTCTCCTCCCATCTCTTCTCCACACCAGCCACGTGCACAGTCAGGTGGAAGCTGGTCAGACCACAGTCCAGCTGCACTCAGGGTGGAGGGCGGGCCTCAGCAGGCACGGCCCAGGGGCCTTGGAGCCCAGCGGTTCCAACCTGCTATGTGCAAGGCCTCCTTTCGGTCACCAACTTAAAAAGTGCTTAAGAGACACCACAGTGCACGTTAATCCATGTCAGCAGAATGGCAGGCCACGATCCAGAAGGCACAGGGGATGAGACCTAATGAGGCCTCTTCTTAACTCTATTGCACGTCTGGATCCAAGAGCCTGGTCCCCTACGCTGGACCATCTCCGTCCACAGTCGCGACGGGAAGACGTGCCTGGAGCCCACGGCTTCCCCCTTTCCTGGACGACCCCCACCCCCACCTCCGGGGCTGTGTGGCCTCTGTTTAACTTGCAGCTCTGAGGGGAGGCAAGCCCCGCTCCACAGTGTCAGCCAAGCCCCGGGGTGTAAATGCCCCCACGGTGGTGGCTCTTGAGCTGTCAGGTGATGTCCCTGAACACAGAGCTGAGGGGAGCATGTGCCCAGTGGCCCCTGCATCTCCCTACCTCACGTTTCTCCTCTGCGGGCCCTCGATGGCTGACACTGGGGTCTATTCACGTCGGAACCCTCAGCACTGACCAGACCCGACACAGACGTTCAGTAAATGTTTGTGGGACGAAAAGTGGACGGATGGGCAGAGGGATGGATGGGAGTGTGGGTAGACAAACAGGCCTGAGTAACGAAACGAGGTTTGGCCGTCAGAATCAATACGGAAACTCACCCAGAGCTGATACCAGAAGAGGTTTGGGTTAGACGTTTCCGGTGACACGCCGGGAACTCCCAAGCCGCGGCCTCGTGCGAACTAACGGTTCGCTTCTCCCCGACACAGGAACATAGCCAAGGTGGTGAGTCAGGTCCACGCGTTCCAGGAGAACCCCTACACGTTTGCCCCCGACCACAAGCTGCAGTCCTACCTCAAGCAAAGAATCGCCCGCTTCAGCGGGGCCGACATCTCCACATTGGCGGCCGACAACAGGGCCTCCTTCCACCAGATCACCAGCGAGAAGCACTCCCGCAAGATCCAGGACAAGTTACGGAGAATGAAAGCCACGTTCCAGTAACGGGACGGTGGATGTGATGAGAATGCCAAATCGAGGACAGGACTGGGGCAGAAAAGAGCCGCCCGCTTGCCGTCCAGGCCCAGGAAGTCCGTGCAGCCCAGCGTCTGCTGCCCCGGACGGGGGACCCCCAGTGCAGGAGCCAGGGCCCAGCCGAGGCGTCGGGGTGCATGCCCGGGGGGCTCTGGGGGGTGGAGGCTCGAGGGCCTTGCCGAGAGGGAGAGGATGGGGGCTCTGGTGGAGGTTGGGGTATTGCTGCTAGTTTAAAACTATATTTTAAAATTAACACAAAAATAGAATAAGTTAACTCCCCAGGAGCCACATACCCATTTATACTTCTTAGAGATAAACCGCTCCCTGCCAACTCTCCAGGGATCCCGCCCCCCCAAAACCCCACAGCCACCCACCCTGACTCAGAGCATTGTTTTCTTGAGTCCAGCTTATGTCTGCCCAGCAACCAAGGACCAAACTGACCTCTGACCCCCATGCCAACCATAGGCTCCAGGGGCGTCCGAAACCTTCCCCTGGGGCCCTGAGGCTTCCTTCCCAGTGGCCCAAGCCCCAGCCTGGGCCCACACTCCTACCCTCAGGCCTCCTCCCACCCCACAAAACCCCCCTCCCCACCCCCAGACCTCCCCCATACCTCACACCTACCCCTGTCTCCCAACCTCCCGCTCCCCACCCCAGGCCTACTAACCCGCAAATACCCCCTCCCCAACCCCAGACCATCCCTCAAACTCCTCCTCCTCCTCACCCCCAGACCTCCCCCCACACGCAACATCCCCCTCCCTTCCACCCAGACCTCCCCCAGATCTCCTCCCACATCCCAGACTTCCCCCCCCACACCTCACACCTATACCCATCTTCCACCCAGACCTCCCTCTCCCCACCCCCTGACCTCCCAAATTCTCCCTCCCCACCCCCAGACCTCCCCCCACACCCAAATTCCCCTTCCTACCCCCAGACCTCCCCCACACCCCCCTTCCCCTGACCCCCTCCTTCCAGACCTCCCCTTTAGGGGCCCAGCTCAGCTCACCCCCATTCCTGCCAAGTGGGGGTGCCTGAGTTTTGCAGCCCTTGCCCCAGCAGGCAGCCCCGCCTCTGGTTGCTGGTGAGGGAGCACCTCACGGCTCCACACCGGCAGCCCCCCAAGTGCCCGCGGCCTCTGCCCAACCCCCACCCCTTAGGACAGTTCCTGGTGAGGCCCTCGAGGCTCTGCTTCCTGGCAAAGCACACAGGATACAAACAGCGGCTCCAAAGCCGACTCAAGGCCTCAGGGGCCCTGAGAGCCTCCCCCAGCCCCGTCTGGGGGCCTCAGGCCTGTGGCCCAGGTCCATCTGCCGCCAGCAGCCAGCATGCGCTGCACACGCCTACGCCCGGGCTCTCACAGCTTGCCTTCGCTAGCGCTCCGTCAGAACCGTGGGGGAGGTGACGTCAGAACGCGGAGGAGGTGACGTCAGAACCGCGGGGGAGGTGACGTTCGCCGCCTGGATGCAACCAAGCTCTTCCCCGAGGCTTGGATTCCAAACAGCTGGTGTTGAGCATTTGCTCAGCGGCCAGAAGACCCCCTCGGCCAGGTGTACAGGGACCAGGAAGGTGTGGTCACGGCCCCCACACGGGGAGATCAGGCTCCCCGGCACCGTCCCAGGCGCCACCGATCTTAGGTTGCACATCGTTGCAAGACCCAAGGCTGTTCTCTAGAGTCTCAGAATTGGAGATTCTTTAGAACAACCAGCTGTTAGTATTTCTGGGAAAACAGTTACTTGTGATAAAATACGGAGTTTGTAATGTCAAGATGTGTTTCCCACACAAATTCATTTGCGACACATAGGTCCTGCTTAAACGGAATATAAGAGGAACTCGGCACTCCCCGCCACGCAAGTTCGGGTTTTTTTCTGGCTTTTATATGAGGATTATGTTCTACCAAACAACACTTACACTTACATTTTCAGATTTTGAATTTAACAAAGGTGGTGTCACAGAGCCTGAAACTGCGGGTCTGGCGCAAATAAACATTCCAACCGTAACAGTTTATTCACGGGGAAGTGACTGGGCTTTCAGCTTAAGCGCGATCGTCTGCATGTCGCCCAAATGTCACTGGTACAGATTTCTAAATAAAGTCATTTCTACCAAGATGGCTTCCGTACGGCTTGTCTCCAGACTGACACTCGCACCGGGAGTCACGTGGGCTCCTCCGTGGCCGGACGAAGACAACTTCAGGGGTGTTCGCGAAGGCACCAGGGGGCGAGAAGTACCGGCCACAGCCAGTATGTCCTTGGGTGGCACGGAGAAGGGCCAGGTCTGCCAACTCGTTTAATTCCAGCCCCACCACAGCGGAACCCCAGAACTGCTGGGCCCATGAGCGCGCGGTCTCTCCGTTGCCATAGGAAGCGTTTGCCTGCAAACCACTCAAACAAAGCTCGTTCTGCCACGGACTGGGCGTCCCCAGCCGGTTCCCACCCGAAGGCTGCCGGCCTCACCCTGAGCCTGAGGGCAGGACGGCCGGGTCCTCCCTCACCAGGGCAAGACAGGGATGTTCCTTGAGGCTTGCTTGCCACCGGGAAGGGTCCTGCCAGACACCGCGAAAGGAGGGTCAGGAGACCAGGGGTTCGAAGAATTTGGGGACATACACGGTTGTTTTCTGCGGAAAAGCCACCCGGGGAGTCCCTGTAATAAAGGGTAAAGTCCCCCGCCTGGCAAGAGCGTCCTGTTAGAGTCACGTTACCGCGCACGGTGGCTGCACGGGTGGGTCCCAGTGTCCCAGTCGCGGGTGGGTGGGTGGTTTGGGTCCTCACCCACCTTAAAATCACTAAACCCTGGTCTCTCTTCCCCCCTGAGGCAGGAGGACCGGGATCTCCTTCCACTGCACTGGGTCTAATCAAATCAACAGGTTTTCCTTTAGGACAATTGACAACCAGTGACCCCTTAGGCCCCCAAGCTAGCCATGCTTCCCAGGTCCCCACCCTGGGCAGTCCACTCCTATGCCGATGAAGGCTGGCCCGGTGTATCCGTGCTCTGGGGAAAGGCCCCACCACGGGCAACGTTTCAGTACCCCGAGACCACCATGCTGGAGCAGGCCCAAGGCGGCAGTCCTGAGCGGACGGAGCGGAGACGGGAGAGACGGCCGGCCGGCCCCGGAGCCGCCCGGGCACCAGCACATGCCGCTTAGAGGCCTGTGGGGCCCCAAACAGCCAGGCCAGGGCCCCGGAAACGGTGCCACACCCGCCCGCCCCAGTCCCAAGGGAACGCCCAGCAGCCCGCCCGAACCCTCGTCCCAGCTCTGACCACGGAATCGGCGGCATAACCAAACAGGGCCAGCGCCGGCCAGTGCTCAGCGTCACTGGTTATGCCGTGGCGCACGACGCAGCTCCTCGTTGCGTGCTGAGGGGCAGACGGCTCCCCACGCCGAGGCGGTCGTCTGCTCTGTGAAAGAGGACCCCGTCAGCTGGCCCGCCCACCGGCCTTAGCCCCCAGACGGGTGGTTTGGGGTCGTTTGCCGGGGCTCCTACTGCTGTCTGAAGCTTGCTCTAAAGGCAGGAGGGATTCGCACGGGCACACTGTGCCTGGAGCTGCCCCGGTGTCTTCAGCTGCCTCCCACCCCTTTGGGGGGCTGACCTAAGTCTCCCTGGAAAACAGTGTTTTGAAAGGAAACTGCGAGGCCAAAGACCATATTAGGCCTGCACCCAGTCGATGGACTGACTTCTCCGGGGAACTCGGCTCAGCGATCCTAAAGCTACTTCCCTTGCACACTAGGGCTGATCCGTGAATACGTAAGCTGTGGATAAGGGGGCCGGGGCCTCCCGCTGTCAGAGAGAGAAGTTGCAGCAAAGCCAGTGGGGAGGCCAGGTGCGGACACGTGGGCGGGTGCACATACACAGGCTTCCTAACTCACCCTCCACGGGCCCAGCACACAGCCCAGTCACGGCCCCACTGATGCGCCGGGCAGACGGGCCATCCTGTGCACTGTGGGGTGTTTCCCGGCACCTCTGGTCTCTACCCCCTACATGCCAGCAGCAGCCCCCAAGTTGTGACAGCCAACATCTCCAGACATCAACAAATATACCCTGGGCGGGGGAAACCATTCCCCACCGAGACCCAGTGGCTGGGAAGCAGTGACACCCCGGTAGCAACAGGCACACCCGTATCCAGATCTTGGATTCCAGATACCACTCTCCCCAAAAGAAGGAACCACAGGTTTTTGGAGAAATGGCAAATTGCTTGACTCTAGGGCTGGAGCGGGGAAAGCACAAGATGATCAGAAGTCTCTGGTAGCGCCACAAAGCAGAGAAGTACTGGGGGTGGGGGGCATGTCAGATGGACACAGGACAAGAGGGAAAGAGAAAGAGAGCTGGGGCGATCCGGGCGCCTCCAGCTGATGGCATGGGACGGCACCCCGTCATGTGGGACGGCACGAGTCCACTGATAAGGAAGAATTACAGGAGAGCCCCAAACAACACGTGACCACCCCCCTCAAAGGGCAGCCCGCTCACCCCCACGTGTGGGGTGCACTTGGCGACCGGACGGTGGAGAGGTGGCGGGCACCCCGGCAACGTCTGTCTTCTTCCCAAACGCCCACAAGCCCGGGCGCATCATGAGAAGGCATCTGACACACCCAAGGTGAAGGACACCCACAAAGCACCGAGCAGTCTCCTCAAAGTGTCCAGAACGTGGACGAGAGTGGGAAACTGCCAGGGTCCACAGGGGACAGAGGAGGCGAGACGACCGCACGCGGTGCGGTGCCCTGGACCAGGTCCTGGGACAGAACAGGCTCGTTTCTGGGAAACCTGCTAAGACCCAAGTCAAGTCTGTGGCTCAGTCAATGGTGTCCTGCCAACGTGAATTCCTCGGCTTTGACAAAGGTGCCATGGTCCCACGAGACGCTCCTCTGGGGGGGGAGGGGTGGCACAGGGTCTCCAGTCCCTTCTGTGCCACCAATTACCCCAAACTAAAAAGTTGTAAAAATGACTATAGCTAGTATATGGAAATACAATTGATTTTTGTTTATTGTTGTACTCAATGACCTTGCTAAACTCATTTACTAATTCTAATAATGTGGTTGCAGATCATTTTGTATTTCCTACATTTACAATCATATCACCTGAAAATAATGATGGTTTTACTTCATTTCCAATTTTATAAACCTTACTCCTTTTTCTTGCCTTATTGCTCTGGCTACACTTCCAGAATGATGTTGAATAGAACCAGTGATGCTGGGGCATCCTTGTCTTCTTCCTGGTTGCAGGAGGAAATGCTCAATACTCTCTATTAATCTGATGTTAAGGGTAGTTATTAGAATAAAGCAGTTTTTTCCTGTGAAGTGTGTGTGTGAGAGAGAGAGAGAGAGAGAGAGAGAGAGAGAGAATGAATTATGACACCAATTCTGAGCTCTGGTCATAACTCAGCAGATCCTGCCCTGAGCTGGCTGCACGCAGCGGCGACCACACCTCGGTGCTCACACCAGAACCACGGCAGGTGGGGGCGGGGCCCAAACACCAGCGCCTCCGCGAACCACTGGCGGGGACGCGCCTGAGGCAAATGGGAGGGGCGCGGGGGCGCCTTTGGGAGCTGGAATGTTCCACGGCTAGGTCAGCGCGGCGGTGAAAGGGCACGGCACATGCGTAAAAACGAATCGAACCTTGCGCGCCTCGGGCAAGCTGCCGTATCCTTTAGTTCGTCAACTCCAGAGTTTAAAAAGTAGAGCTGCTGTGGTCTGTTCCTGGCCAGGGCCCGGGCCAGCCCAAGTTGAAGTCGGCTGGCTGGGTGGGGGCGGGGCGGGACGGGGCGGGGCGCGCGGGGGCGGACGGCGTAGACCCGCGACGGCTCTCGCGGCTCTCGCTCGGGCTCCGGCTCCCGCTCCTTCTCCGGCGAGCGTGCACCCTCTGATCCCGTGCCGGCGGCCTCTCTCGGGCCGCGGCCCCGACCCCACGCGCCCCGCCGGCCCCGGGATGCTGCTCCGGCCGCGGCGGCCGCCGCCGCCCGCGCCCCCCGCGCCGGCGTCGCCGGCCAGCCCCGACCCCGAGCTGCGGCCGGCCGGGGGCGCCCCGGGGACACCGCCCCGGCGGCCCGCCTCGCCCGGCGCGCTGGCAGCGCCCGCGTCCCCCGCGTCCCTCGGGCTCCCCGGGTCGCCCGTGTCCCCGGGCTCGGCGCAGCGCACGCCCTGGAGCGCCCGCGAGACGGAGCTGCTGCTGGGCACGCTGCTGCAGCCGACCGTGTGGCGCGCGCTGCTGCTCGACCGCCGCCAGGCGCTGCCCACCTACCGCCGCGTGTCGGCCGCGCTGGCCCGCCAGCAGGTGCGGCGCACGCCCGCGCAGTGCCGCCGCCGCTACAAGTTCCTCAAGGACAAGCTCCGCGACGCCCAGGGCCAGCCGTCCGGGCCATTCGATGCGCAGATCCGCGAGCTCATGGGGCTGCTGGGCGACAACGGGCACCGCCGCGGCCGCCGCCGTTCCCCGGGGCCCGGGCGCCCCCCGCGCGGCCGCCGGGCGGCCGCCGCCGCGCACCTCTCGTCCGCGGGACCGGGTAAGCGGGGACGGGGGCGGGTGGGGGAGCCGGGGCGGCAGCAGGGGCCCCTGGGCGTAAGAGCCGCGGCGGGCGAGGCCCCGGAGCCCGGCCCGACGCCCGCTCCGCGTTCCAGACGTTCCACCGCCGCCCGCCGCCCGCGACCCCGACGCAGACCCTGCCTGGACGCTGAGGTTCAGCCCGACGCCGCCCAAGTCTGCAGACGCACCGCGCGCTCCCGGCTCCCCGACGGCGTTCTCCACGGTTGCCGCCGCGCCCGGCCGCCCCGAGGACCACGCGCCTTTCCGCGCCGCGGCATCCCCGCCGCCGCCGGCCCTAGATCCCGCCCGGGAGGACCCCGACTCTCCGTCCGGCCGCCCCGAAAACCACGCGCCCCCGCAGTCCGCGCCCCCGTCGCTGAACGCCGCCCTTCTGCAGACCCTGGGGCACCTGGGCGACATCGTGGCCATCTTGGGTCCGCTGCGCGACCAGCTGCTGACCCTGAACCAGCACGTGGAGCAGCTGCGCGGCTCCTTCGACCAGACCGTGTCCCTGGCCGTCGGCTTCATCTTAGGCAGCGCCGCCGCCGAGCGAGGCGTCCTGGCCGACCCGCGAGATTGAGGCCTGGCTGCTCCGATCCTTTCTGTACGATCACGTTCCCTCCGCCCTGACCCCATCCTGCGGCCCTCCCCTACTCCAAGTCTAGGTATGTTCAATAAAAAGATTGTTTTTTTCCCGATGTAATTTTGTGAACGCGTGCACGTCTTGTGTTAGATAGGAGTGGTCCCTACTAAAACGGCCTGCAGAGATCGGCCGAGGTTAAAATGTCTCCCTGTGGGGTGGGGGGTGGAGGGCCTGGGCTGTCTGTGCCTTGGGGCGTGCTGGGATGCTGACTAGGACCTTCCCTAGGAGGCAAGGGCACATCGAATGGGAAGTTGGGGTCCTTGTAACACTGGCTTTCCCCGGAGCCTCCCAGACCCTGCCCGCCAGAACTTTGCACCAGCCCAGCCTTGGTGGGTGAGCATTTTCTGCCCTCCCTGGGAGCCCAACTGAGCGGGACCAGGGGGGAGATTGGACCCCCAGGGAAAATAGCAGTGACCGGACTCTGCCTGAGCCATTGGGGCATTAGAGGGTCTCCTCCACTGTGGGCACGCTCCCCCAGCCTGACCAGAGCTGCCGGTAGGGTGTGCTCAGAGCCCCACCCTGACCCCAGTCAGGCCTAAACCTTCCGGCTGGGCTCTGGAAAAGCAGGACTCCTTAGAGGCAGCTGGCAACAGGACAGCCAATGCATACCAGGAGAGGGGCTCCTTTTGTCCCCGGGGAAGTGACTGCTGTGGGTAGCCCAGGCTCTGAGACTTTGGCCGAGGACCACGTCCTGCAGATTTGAGAAGACTTGACCAAAACTGCCCTGGGAGCATTTTCCAAATAGTAACTGACCCCCACCCTCTTTCGGTGGATCCAACGAATGAGAACTGGGTGGGCCGGGAGGTGCTCCTGCCCTGGGGAGATAAGGAAGTAGCCTGAGGCAACTGGCCAGCATAACAATACAGTTCCACCAAGTAGGGGTTCTTTTCAGGGACAAGTGATTGCCCCGAGGCCACAAAGCTAAATAGTTGTTCTTGCTGGCCCTGTGTTCCAAGGTTCCAGCAGTACCTGGGGCTTGGGGTGGGGGTGGGGGGTAAAGCCCCTCCCCCAAGCCCTTTTCAGGAATCTTTGGAGAAGAGACCCCAGTTGGACCCTTGGCCTGCAGAGATCCCCAAATGGGAGCAGGAGTGGTCTCCCAGACCCCAGAAGCTGAGCCCACCCGTGGCTGTATATTTATGGCAGGTCGTGGGGCCTCTGTGAGACCAAAAGCATAAAAATGACTCAAAGCGTCACCTCCCTTAAGACACACTTTCTTCTGCTTCACGATGCTGTCTATGCTATGATCCCTGAGAGTGTCTAGGCTGCCAAAAACCTGCTATGGGTTGATTCCAACTTGCAGACCTACCCCCCCCCCCGCCCCCACCCCACAGGCCACTTCCCACTGGAAGGTCAGAACCACAGGCTGGGGCAAATATGTCAGCCTCCCGGGGTGGGGGTGATGCCCGGGGACCCTCTGCTCTGGAGGAAGGCTATTTTGTGGCTGAAAGAAATCTGTGGAGGTCATCGAGTTTGAGAGGTTTGAAGGCACCTCGGAAAACCCATCTGCCTTACTGCCCACCTTACAAATGGGGTGCATCCCATGGCCTCCTCAGGCCCCTCATGCTGGAGTAAGGAACCTGAACGTACCTTCTCTGCCCATCTTCCGTGTCTTCCAGACTGAGGAGGGAGTTTGGGCTGTTCATGTTTCCTTGGCTCAACCCAGCTGCTTGGCCGGGTTCTCTGTTCCTTAAACCTGCTGTTGTGGATGCCCCAAAGATTCCCAAATCCCTTCTCGCTGTCCCTCCCCTTCGTCCGGGGCTATATTGTGGGTCAGTGAGGTGAGGCGTGTCCGCACCCTGTTCTGTGATGTGCATGTCTTATGCTTGGTTCTGGGCACCGGGACAGACACGCCACAGTGGCGATGCTTTCACTGGCCATTAGCAATCCTTCCCTGGGCCTGACCACGAGCACAGGGCAGGGTCTCCTAGGACTACTCCTCAGATTAGTGCCCTCTCCCTAGGAGCCCCTGGACAGCAGGTTCATACCCTTCATTTCTTTTTTAATTTTAATTTTTTGTTTCTTTGTTATTGAGAGAGAGAGAGCATGAGCAGGGGAGGGGCAGAGAGAGAGCGAGAGAGAGAATCCCACACAGGCTCCGTGCTGACTCGGGGCTCAAGCTCACCCCATGCGGGGCTCAAACCCACGAAATTGTGACCTGAGCCGAAGCCGGATGCTCAACCGCCTGAGCCAATGAGGTGCCCCTCTGTTTTTCGTTTGTTGAGGAATCTCCATACTGTTGTCCACATGGCTGCACTGTTTCACATTCCCGCCAACCGTGTACAAGGGTTCCAGTTTCTCTGCATCCTCGCTGACGCAGAGACTTTTTTTTATAGCAGCCACCCGAGTGGCTGTGCAGTGTGCACCTTCAACGACCATTCTTACAGCACGCATTCTGGCAGGTGCCAGAGTGACTGTCGTGCCCAACTGCTTCCTTGCCTGGGCGACCCACCCGCCTAGTGTGGAGCTCCCCGTCGTGCCATTCTGTTCTGTGCTGCCCTGCGGGCCAGGGATTGTGCGCATCGCCTGTGCCCTTCCTCAGTTCAGCCGAAGAAGCTCTGTGGCTGAGGGTCCTCTCCGCCCAGCTTCGGGGCCGCCCGCCCAGCCCAGCCCAGCACCTTTGCATTCTGGGGCTGGAACCAGAAGGAGTGTTTTCACATCTTGCTGATCCGTCAAGGACCAGTGCTGTCCAGGGCCTTGTGAAGTAACCTTTATCTGGTGATCAATCTGTTGGTTACAAGAGAACACCTCAATGTTAAATGCATTTTTCTACAAGTAGGCAAATAACCCTATCAATGTGCGGGGCTGCTTTTTTACTCCCGAATAGCTCAACACTCCTTATCTGTAATTAGCTCTGGTACCTGCACTCTCTCTGATGTCCAGTTGTGCCTCAAAACTTAACAGAGGTTGGGGCACCTGGGTGGCTCAGTCAGTTAAGTGCCCGACTCTTGATTTCGGCTCAGATCACGATCTCACAGTTCCTGAGATGGGAATCCCACACTGGGGGAGCCTGCTTGGGGTTCTTTCCCTCCCTCTGGCTCTCTGCCCCTCCCCTGCGCTCTCTCTCAAAATAAACATTTTTTAAAAATTAACAGTTAAAAAAACAAACTTGGGGCGCCTGGGTGGCTCAGTCGGTTAAGTGTCCTACTCTTGATTTCGGCTCAGGTCATGATCTCATGGTAGCTGGGACTGAACCCCGAGTCAGGCTGAGCTGAGCTTGGAGCTTGCTTGGGATTCTGTCTTCTCTCTGCCCCTCCCTGACTCGTGCTTTCTTTCAAAATCAATCAATGAATAAAAATAAAAAAATTTAACAGAGGTAAACTTCCTTTGTAACTTCATGTTTGAAATTCCGGTCTTCTCGGGCACATGCACCCCAATGTTTATAGCAGCGCTATCCACAATAGCCAAAGTATGGAAAGAGCCCAAATGTCCATCGATGGATGAATGGATAAAGAAGACGTGGCATATATATACAGCGGAGTATTACTCAGTGATCAAAAGGAATGAAATCTTGCCATTTGCAACTACGTGGATGGAACTAGATATTATGCTGAGCAAAATTAGAGAAAAACAAATATGATATGACTTCACTCATATGAGGGCTTTAAGATAAAAAACAGGTGGACGTAAGGGAAGGGAAGCAAAAATAATATAAAAACAGGGAGGGGGACAAAACACAAGAGACTCTTAAACATGGAGAACAAACAGAGGGTTGCTGGTGGGGGTGTGGGAGGGGGGATGGGCTAAATGGGGAAGGGGCAGTAAGGAATCCACCCCTGAAATCATTGTTGCGCTATATGTGAACTAACTTGGATGTAAATTTAAAAAAATAAATGAAAATTTTTTTTAAAAATAAGAAATTGTCATCTTCTTGACTGTCATTGTCTGTCCGTCCAGATTCTTGTCTCTTCCACGCTTGTTTCCCTAATTACATTGATCTTTGGAACATTCTCAAACCTGCTGCTTTTGGACTCTGCTGGGGCTCTGAAACCTGCATCTTTTTCCAAGTCAAAGCAAACAGGGCTGAGTGATCTTGACCTATCATTTTTTTCGCAAAGAACACATATCTAAGATTTTGGTAAATTGGCTTATCCTTCATATGATTTATAATGAGATAAGATAAACTCCTATATTCCTTCAGTCTTACCAGAGGCCTAATTCCCCCTTTCTTTCCAGGTTCAGTGTCTGTGATTTCTTCCTCTGGTTTTGCACCCTGGAGGCCGACCGCTTTGACCATATTACTGGCTGCTACTTAACCTTCCACACCGGTTCTGCTGCTAAATTGTTCTGTTAGAAGCCATATTGTTCTGTATTATGGACTGGATGTTTGTGTCCCCAGAATGTGTATGTTGAAATTCTAACCCCCAATGTGATGGTGTCAGGAGACGGGGCCTTTGGGACAGGACTCAGTCCTGAGGACGGCGCCTCGTCGTTGGGATTGGTGCTTTCTGAGGACAGCAAGGGAGTGGCCATCGGCTTGCCAGGAGGTGCCCTCACCAGAACCCCACCGCACCACACCCTGATCTTGGACCTCCAGCTGCCAGAGGAAGAAATGTCCTTTTAAGCCCCCAGTCTGTGGTGCCCTGTTGCGGCAGTCAAGCTCCCCCAGTCACTTGTCAAATCTATCAAACAAGTGCATTCGAATCCAACAGTGAGTCCAATGTTCCAGAAGTCTCCCCTGCCCGCCCCTCACCTTGTTTCCCATGATGCCCAGCAAGGCAGCTCACTATTCACATCCGTGTGCTAGTGCCTCCCAGAACTGTCATTTGCTATCTGAATCCAGAGAAATCCTAACATGTTTTTTGTTCTTCCGCTTTACCCGTGGCTCTGCCAGCGTGAGACTCCCTTCCTCACCTGGCCCAGACCCAAGCCCTGCTGGGTCCCAGGCACGGACCTGAGTCTGACGGTCCTGCTCTTCTTCCCAGGCCTCACACCCAGATGCAGCCCAGCACCAGTAGGTGGGGAGTCTGCTTGGGGTGCAAGCATTGGCCATTTACCCACATGCGACAAGCCACTGTTCCTTCCAGCGGGTTTTCCTGCCTATACAGTGAGTCTAATTTCTTTCACCTTCAGGACACCCAGCGGACACTCCATTCCTTCCCTTATTCTCTGAGCCCTCGGCTCTGACATAGTCCTTCAAGGGCCCTTCCGGCCTCCCCAAAAACGTCAGATCCCTAAAGAGATCAACAGTAGGTCTCACTTCCTTTTGATGCAATGGAACCTGATTAACCCCGCCTGGTTTTCTGGTTATATCTTCTACCAGATAGTTACCTGTATCAACCCTGCGGTTCTCCGAACTCCCGCGTCCCCCTCCCACCTGCCTTTGTAAACAGAGCTGGAAGGTCGGGAGTCCTTTGGCCCTGACACTAACTCGCTTCTCCACCGAGGTGGGCAGGGGAGGGGAGGGGGAGGGGCCTCTGCCTCATCACACCTGCAGCCTGGGAATCCCACACCCCACCCACTCTGCTCTCTTCCCAGACTATTACCCAGCTGAGTGCCCCACGCTCACACCTTGGTTCTTTCCGCCCGAAGCACAAACAGGGAAGTCAGGGGGCTCCCACGGGAAGGGAGGCCGGCCGAAGGGGCGTCTGAAGGGCAGGGGGCCGTCGAGGGAAGTCTGGGGGGGGGGGGGGGGGCAAAAGGAGGGGGAGGGGTGGAGAGGGAAGGGGAGGAGCCGCCCCGTGGGTGATCCGACGTGGGGGCGTGGCGGGCGGGCCGCGCGATGTGGCTCTGGTTTCCCCGAGAGGCTGGGGTGGCCACGCGGCGCTGGAGTGAGTCTGGGGACCGGAAGGGCAGCGTTGCGGCCGCAATGGACTAGCCGGCGTCCCCCAGCACCCGCCCCTTCCTCCCCACTTCCTAATGGCGTGGAGAAGGGGGTCTTGGGCGGGGCCGGCCTCCGTCGGCCGCACGTCCGGGTTGGCCCTTGCGGCGCGGGGCGGGGCGGAGGCGTCTGGGCGGCGGGACACAGTGGACCCGGAGCCCAGGCGGGTGGCTGAGGCCAGGAATGTCCGGTCAGGGGGATGGGGACTTTGGACGCGAGTTGGGGGCGGGGCTGCCAGGACTTTGGAGTGATAGACTGGACTCCGCGCGGGGAGCCCCGTCTCCGAGGCGAGCAGGTGCGGGATTCAGTGGCGAGGTCAGCGGTCAGAGCCAAGGCCACTTCGCATCTGATCGCGAGCCTCGGAGGCAGGCGGCGGAGGACGGCAGAGGGGGAGCAGACCCGGGGACGTAGGTCCCCGAATCAGCGCAGGGACAGGGCCTGCAGCCCCAGAGTGAGGAAGCTGAGGTTAGGGTGACACATTTGTCATTGGCTCGAGATGCCGGGGAGAGGGGGGACCCCGACGGCCGCGGGGAGGGGAGAAGCACCACCAAGCTCCGGATGAGGGGAGAGGGGGCCTGAGCCCAGGGAGGTGCTGGAGGAAGGGTCCACCGCAGGCACAGCTGGCAGCGGCGGGGGCTGGGGGGGGGGCGGTGGTTCAGGTAGGGGAAGGTGTAAGCCGGGAGCTGGGAATGTGTGGGCCGGAGGGTCCCCTTAGTGAGGACTCGCCCAGCAGAGCTGGGGGGGGGGGGGACCTGAAAGACTGGAAATGAAGACGAGAAAACTGGGTTTGCAAAGGTGTGGCGCTCTTTCCGGGTGGCGTGCGCGAATTCTGGCATCTCATCAATTACCGCTTGTGAGCGCACCACACACGAATTCCCCACGAGCGTTCCTCTTTCTCTCGAGGTGCTTCTGGGGCCAGTTCCGCGCTGCCTGAGCAGTCTTGGGGGGGGAGGGGTGTCTCCCTTGGTCGGGTTTGTGTGGCGCCGCCCCCGTGAGCGGTGCGGGCCCCCACCTGCGGGGCCTCTGTCCCCAGGTAGCGGGACGGCTCACTGCCGCTGGCGCGTCGCGGTTCCTCCTCTGACCCTTCGCGGGCCGGGGTCAGCGCCTGGCGGTTCCCGCTGTGCCCGCGGGAGTCTCCCCAGCCCCCGCCCCCGCCCCCCCCAGCCCGGCCGGGGGGAGGGGGGGGGCTTGGGGGGCGGGGCTGGGGGTGTTAATCCCCGCGAGGCCCCAGGGGCCTTTGATCCCGCAGGGCGGGGCGGGCGTAGAGGCTGGCGGTCCCGCCCAGGTTGGCGCCGGCGCCCCCGGGAGGCCGGCCTGTGGGCTAGGGCCACCACGCCGCTTGTCGGTGCTCCCGCCGCGCTGCCCCGGGTCGCCCTGAACGCGGCTCGGGCTGGTCCTTGGGGTCGTGTCCCGGAGACAGACGCGTTGGGGGGGGGGGCGGGGGGAGAGGAAGGTGGACGGGGTCCGTGACCCCGAAGGGCCCCGGCAGGTTCGCTGGAGCGCCCGCGGGGGAGGCCTGTGCAGCCCAGTCACTCCTGCACCCTCCCGGAGCTCGAGGCCTGCATCGGCCACCGTGGAGACAGCGCTGCAGTGGAGGGCAGTGGCTCCCCCCGTCCTTCCCCGCAGGGTCCTCCATGCCTTCGGCGGGCAGACGCCCCTCCTTCCTGTCACTGGAATCCAACTCAAGGGCCCCAAAGTGAAGCCTGGGGCGAAATGGGGTTGTGGGGGGGGGGGGCGCCGAGTACAATTTGAGAGGGAAGGGCCAACTGGGACCAGAGGGTTTTCCCCGGGCAGCCCTACGCGGCCCGCCGCCTGGTCACAGTCCCCTTCCCGGATCCCACCCAAACAGCCAGAGGCAGGGGACTCCTGGCCTGGGAGCCCACCCGGCCCTGGGAGCAGTAATGCTGACTCCCCCTACCTGAAGCACCCTCTGCCTCAGGTGTGCACACCTGTCACCTTTGGCAATGCAGATCCAAGGGGCAGGTTGGAGGGCCAACCTCGGGAGAGGACAAGCCTCCAGCAGGAGTGCTAGGCTGCGAGGGGGGCCATCGTCACCCTCCCCAAGCCTAGGCCAGCCGGGGGGTGGGGGGAGGAGATGAAAAGATGTGACAAGTCCCCAACCTGCACCACTTCCCAAACTGGTGGACACAGCCCCGCCCCTGCCCAGACATCTCGGAGCCGGGGGAGGTGTGAATGGCCTTCTTTGTGCCTCTGAATTGGAAGCAATTAGGTGCTACTTATCTGGGCTGGGAGGAGGATTGGAGCGGTCTTTGCAAACCTGCTTGCCCCTCCCTCCTCCTGAGCTCATAAATGCAGCTCAGCCCTGCTAAACCCTCACCTCCACCCTGCGCCTCACCTCCACAGTCTGTCCCCTACAGCCATGTCTCCTTCCTCTACCCTGCCCAGTGGCTTCAAGCCGTCCAGCTTTGGCTCAGTGGACTGGCTTTCCCGGAGCAGCCACGTGGGGCCGGCACACACCATCAGGCCCGCTGAACTCTCCTGGGGGAGCCTGTCTGCTCCAGCCAGGGTGTCCAGCAGCGGGGAGCTCCCCCAGACCGTGGGCGTGGAGGAGGTGAAGCCCTCGGAAGTGTCTGCGCCAGGGACACCTGCAGCTGGTAGGTGTGGGATGGGTGGGGAGGGTGCTCCCCTCTTCCCAGACTGGGACGGGAGCCTGGAGGGTTCGGGAGGAGGGAGGCCCTAACACACCCCACTACATCCTGGGTACTGGGGCTGGAGGTGGGGGCTGGGATTTGAGGTTCCACCTGACCCCCCCCCCTCCCCCGGCAAGTAAGCACTTCCTCTCGGAGGCGAAAGCCGCAACGGGGGTTTTCCCTCCTCAAGTCCCGGGGGCTCCTGTTCCTCCCCCACCTCCTAGAAGGGCTGACCCCCTGGCCTCTTCCTGGCCTGACTGCCTGTGGACTGTGTCCCACCGCTGCTGCAACTCCTGTCCTGTGAGCCCTGACTGCGACATTGGTGCCTTTGTGCAACTGACTTTCTAGTTCTGCAGCAAGTCTGGGGGGGGGGCCAGTTCTACCCGAGTCACAGGGCTCTGGACGCACGTCTTAAATGAAACCTGCCGGGTTCAGAGGGGTCGTTGTGCTTCTCCCCTCAAAGCTGGGCGCCTCGGCTTGGCGTGCAGAGTTGACCCTGTTCACAGGCAGCCTGGAGCCCCTGCAGGTTTGGGTCGGGGACAGCCCTGGCACTTCGGTTCACAGGGATTCCAGTGCCTCTGTGGCTTGGCTCCTGGAGGTTTTGGTGGCTTCCTAAACCTGGTCTAACCCTTTGTCATTTGCTCAGGAACCCTGGTTTGTTCTTTTAGTCTTTGTGACTTTATCATTGCTTTTAAGTTTAAAGCCCTGCCTAGTCAAAGTGGGGTTGATATTATCTGTAAGTTTTCGTTTTTGAAAAGGTTTAAAAAATGTTTTTAATGTTTTTATTTTTGAGAGAAAGAGAGGGAGCACAAGTGTGGGAGGGGCAGAGAGAGAGGGAGACACAGAATCGGAAGCAGGCTCCAGGCTCCGAGCTGTCAGCACAGAGCGAATCCGAGAACCATGAGATCGTGACCCGAGCTGAAGTCGGACGCTTAACTGACTGAGCGCCCTTCATTTTTGAAAAAGTTTAAATAATCCTATGGAACAAGTTTATACTTCCATGAAGTGAAATTTTAAATTTATTTTCTGCAACCAGCCCCCCCACCTCAAAAAAGCCAACCAAATCATCAAATCTTTCACACTGACTAGTTCCACTCTCCCCACCCCCACCTCCAAAGCAAAGCGTGTCTTGTCTTGTTGCACTCTCCCAGGTATGTGTTCAAAGTGACTTGGTAAAATCTGACATTCTGGCCAAACATGTGTTGAGAAAAGACAGGTGACCCTCCTCACCACACAGGGTACTTAGTGCCATCTGCCACCGCCGATTTAGATAGACACAGACTGGCCACGGACGCATGGTTGGTGGCAGGGGAGACTGGGGGTCTTGTGACCACGGCCCCAAGCCCTTACTGCCGACTGGGTTCAGGTTCCTTGTGAGCAGCCAGAGGAACTGCTTTCCGGAAGGATGTGTGGGGCTCCCTTTCTGGAAGTGACCACGTGCCCCAGTGGAAGGGTGAGGGGCTGCATCAGAACCGCTGTTCCATTCCAGAATCCTCTTTCTCCAGTATTTCCATCCTGGCCACCCTCCCAAATTTGAGCTGGGAGGGGAGGAGGGGCTGCCCCCTCATCCACATTTGTGCAAGGACTGCAAGGGACAGCAGAGCAGTGAAAGTGAAGGAGGGGGGCCCAGACTTTCCTCTCGTCCCTGTGGCCACAGAGCTTGGGGCACTTCCGAGCTAGGGGAGCAGGTCCCACGGGAGTGGCACTTTTATCCTAAAGGATTCAGTGCCTTCTGTCCTTCCTCAGGGGTGAGGAAGGAGGCCGACAGCGGGCGGGCGCCCCGGGTCCGCACGGCCTTCACGGCGGAGCAGGTCAGCACCCTGGAGAGCGCCTTCCAGCACCAACGCTACCTGGGCCCCCTGGAGCGCCGGAAGCTGGCCCGGGAGATGCGGCTCTCGGAAGTGCAGGTGAGGGGGGGTTCACCCAAGTGCAGGTGAGGGGCCCGGGACGCATGGGCCAGGGCGGTGGCTGTTCTCGCCCTTGTTCTGATCTAGTTTCCCCCACAGATAAAAACCTGGTTTCAGAACCGCCGCATGAAGCACAAGCATCAGCTCCAGGACTCTCAGCTGAGCTGCCCTTTCTCCAGAACGCTCTATACGCCAGTGGCTTTCTGCCTGCCACTCTCTGCCCTGGCCAGTAGCTTACCGCCACTGTACCCTTGGGCTTCCCCGCTTGGGCCTCCGGCTCTGGGATGGCCCCCTGGCTCCTTCTGGGACCGCTGCCAAGTGGAACAAGCCTCCCTGGCCTTGACGTGGGCCTCGTGCAGCAGACAGCCTCCAGTGTGCTGCCTCCCAGACCCTGGGGGCCTGGTGCACACACTGGGCCCAGCTTTGTCCAGGGGTCCCTGGGGCCTGTGTGCCTTGCCCCAGACCAAGGATGCCGTCTGAGGAAGCATGGTGGCCCAGAGGCCTGCAGCTGGAACGTGTCACACACCGCCACAGACACAGACACAGTAGGTGTGTGTGGAACTGTGCCCGGTATCTCCCTGGAAAGACGCTCACCAGCGATTGCTGTTACCGTGACATCTGGCGTGAGCCTTGGGTCTCCACAGGGGGGACCTGGAACCCTGACCTTCCTTAGGACCTCTTACAGCCACTCCCTCGTTGGAAACTACTGCAGGTTCGGTTTAGGAACCACACACGATGGGTCAGCCAACAGAATCCAGTGCCAAAAGTGGACTCGCCAAGTGTCAGGCTTGTAGCATATGATACAGCGGTAATTTATTCAATGGAAAGTGTTGGAAAAATAAAGATGGGCACCCGGCTGCCTCAGTCGGTGGGGCCTGTGACTCTTGGTCTTGGGGTTGTGAGTTCGAGCCCCACATTGGGTGTGGAGAGTACTTAAAAATAAAATCTTAGAAGTCAGGATGGATACTTTCTTGTGCTGTATGATCATAAGCTTTGGGTGTAACCATGGAAACCACGGAGGGATTCGGGCCAAGGGAAGATGTTTGTTTTTATCACCTTGGGGTTTGGGTTCCGTGTTAACAGTGACCCCAAAGTGGGAAGCCAGAAGGGAACGGGGATGGTGGCTCTGCCCACTGCCACGTGGAAGGTCCCTCCGTGGCCACGTCTTGCGGGGCGCCGTGCTGTGTGCTGCTCCGCTCTTCACGGCGTGTCCAGACCTGTGTCTTACCTGGCTCGGGGCTCAGCCCTGTGCGCTCCCTGTGGCCAGGCCGGGCTGCAGTCTGGCCTCCTGGGCGCCTGCAAGGAAGGAGGCTGAAGCCCGAGGGCCCAGCTTGCTGTCTAGGCGGGTTCTCGGCCCAGAGTTTCTCCACCCAGTCTCAGCAGCGGAAGCCCGGGCACCAGAACCAACTCTGGCAGGGGCGGCAAAGCCACGGACCAGTTATAGGCGCCGGTGGACCGAACCATCCCGTAGGGACTCTGTGTCCCTCCTGGGGGTTGCTGTGCAGCAGTGGGACGTCTGCTATCCTGTCATGGTGTCCACCCAGGATTTCTTGTGGTCAGGACTTAAACACACTGTTCAGGCTCGTGTTTTCATTTGTCTTAACCTCTGGTTCAAACCCACCTGCTGCTTTCGACACCCCTAAAACTTGAGTGTCTTCTTACCTTGTTACTTCCAAATTGCCCGCTGTTCCAGGGGAAACTGAGTCATGGTGTGTTTTCTATGGTTTGTGTCCTTTGTGTTCTGTGTCCTGTGTGTCCTATGTCCTGTGCCCCTGTGCTCTGTGTCCTGTGACCTGTGTGTTCTGTGTCCTGTGTGACTTGTGTGTCCTGTGACCTGTGTATCCTGTGTCCTGTGTGACCTGTGTGCTCTGTGTTCTGTACGACCAGGTGGGTCTGCTGTCTCCTGTGTGCCCAGGATCCACTCGCCCAGCTTGGGGCATCACATGTTTGAAACATCGGCTCACTTCTGAGCAGTGGACACGCCTTTGCCTGGTCTTGCCTGTAACCCGAATGGCTTTCGTGACTAGTAGTCCCCATGGGCTTGGGGATGTGGACAGAAGGACACATGCTTCCTAAGCCCTCCCCTACAGAGGCGTGGCCTCTCAGAAGGGCAGGGGCTCCACCCCCTGTGGCTCAGACACTCTAGCACCTATGAAATAGTCTTGCCAAAAACCTAAATTCCTGTTGATAGAAAACGGACATCAGCCGGGGCTTCTCCGAAGTCCCTTGTCAGAGGGGCAGGGAGACCCGGCCATCCAGGTGAACCCTGGTTAGAGCCACATGAGCACAGCTGTGAGGCAGGGAGGCCTCCGGTCTGCCAGGACTGGCTGGGGTGGCCCACCCATCTCTGCTCACAGGACCAGGTGAGGGACAGTGATGATCTGTGGGTCCCGTGTCCGCAACTCTCGCTCACGGGGTTCAAGGGCAACACAACAGAGCACAGACGCAACATCTTGGCTGTGGAGCCAGGTGGTGGGTCCGTGGACATGGGGCTTCTGTCCCTGAGAACTTCTCCGTCTAAAACCACAGCAAGTGGCTAGATTGGGGGCATGCCCAGACCAGAGGCGGTGGGCCCCGGGGGGGGGCTCTCAGTCGGGCCACCCCCACAACCCTGAATCAGGCAGAGCGGAAGTCATGGGCTTGCTGTACCAGTGCAGCCCCCGCACTCCCACAGGGGTGAAAACATGCAGCTCTCTCTGCTGCGACACTGACTGTCCACGCACATCCCATCTCACGGCGCCCAGGGCAAGAGGAGGGGCTGTCCCCAGGAGTCCCTCATCGCCCAGCAGTGCCCTCAGGTCCAGCTCGCAGAAATCTGCAAGCGGCAAGGGAACAGGTGAACAGAAACCCCTTCCCCAAGGAAGGTACTGGGAGGGGTCCCCGGAACCCCGCCCCACTGCCCGGGGGGAAAAGGTCCCCAGGACTGAGGACCTGTTGGTGGGCGCTTCTGAGGGCCTCTCCAGCCCCAGTCCTGGCCCCGGGACTGCCTCAGGGGGCTCCTCAGCCGGCTGGACCTGGATGGCTCTGCCCCACCTCCCAGTGGACCGTCCTCCCTGCGCAAGGAGCAGCCCACTCAGTTCCATGCTGTCGACAGGGGCCCCCACCCCAGGGCTGGGGTGAAGCGTGTGACCCCCAGTCAGCCAAAGACCCCACCTCTAGCTGCAACGATGCTGAGGGACCCCCTTCCCTGTGCCCAGAAGCTGAGCCCTGTCTGCTGCTTCCACACAGAGTGGAACCAGGAGCCAGCCCCCAGTGCCCCACCCCCACCTACAGGGACAAGCACCGTTGCGGGGGGGGTGGGCAGCGGGCACTGGGAGGGTCTCCTGGAGGCTGCCCTGCCTTGCCACCCACCCAGCCCATCCCTTCCCAGGAGGCAGTGGTCCTGGAGGGAAGGACAACCAAATGAGATTAGGGACAGGCCGGCCCAGTCCACGGCTGATAAAGGGGCGCCTGTAATTGCTGGGCCGATTAGCTGACAAAGGCCAACAATCATTGTTTAAGCTCTCCGCTCAGCAGGGCTTCTGTCCATTTTGCTACACCAGGAAGTTGAGACCACAGGCTCCTGGGACGAGGGCCCCCACCCTGACCCGAGGGGCCAGTGGCGGGCAAGGTCTGGCCCACCCACCCCACCATCTGCTCCCAGGCACCCTGGGGACACCTGCCCCGGCTGGCCCCGGTTTTCAGAAAGGCGGCTGCACCCTCCCAGCCTGGGAGCCATTTCGCTCCCTTCACATCCACGATTTCTCACTCAGTTCCTTCAAGGCCGCGGCAGCTTCTTCGTGCCCCCACCCCACTTGCTGTGTGGCCGCAGCAGCTTTGATTTAAACTCTGATTGTCAGAACTACGTCACACTTAAGTTCACACAAAATTAGTTTTATTGACATTTCTGGCCAGAAAATCAATGCACACCCATGATTACAAAACTATAATGAAGGGGTAGGAAGCAGAAATCTCCATGGCATCCTCTGCAGAAGGCGTCCTGAGCCCTGGGGGCAGATGTCAGCCAGGGGCAGGACCTGACCACATGGTCCGGACACCTCGAGGGCGCACATGAAAGCCAACGTTACCCAGCCTTCTTGTCCCCCAGGGAAGAAGGAGGGCAGCAGCTCCACGGTGGGGGAGGACCTCGCTGCCCCATTTTCCCATGCCTTACACCTCTTTAGGCCTGACCCTCAAAGAAGTATATGCATAGGAAAAAGGAACAGCGAGCAGCTCACGAGGGTCCTGGAGAGGGTCCTGGGCGAGGGTGCTGGCGAGGGTGCTGGGCGAGGGTCCCGGGCGAGGGTCCTGGCGAGGGTCCTGGCGAGGGTCTTGGGTGAGAGTCCTGGCAACGGTCTTGGGCGAGGGTCCTGGACGAGGGTCGGGGAGCTAGCCAGTCCTGGGCGGCCGGAGTGGGCAGCGGAGGCATGGAGCAGGAGGAAAGCCCCTCTGCTGACTCTGCCTCGGCCAGCCGGCCTGCCCCTTTTATGTGAGGCAGAGACCTTGGGGCAGGGCACACAGCAGCCGCTGTCACATGTAGTCACAGGCCGAGCTGAGCCAAGGACCCCGTTCCCACCCCCGCACCTGCGAGATTGGGGCACAAAGACCTTCTCTGAGCGCATTGCTGAGCCGGGCGGGCGGGCGGGCGGGAGGGCGGCGAGGCCCACGGGGCCCAGGGGCTGCTGGCTCGGGACCTGGGGCCGGGCCAGCCCTGGCCAGTACTTATCTGCCAAAGAGCTACTGCTTGCGTCAGGGCCCGGAAAACGCACGGCTCTCCCCTCTCCCTCCCTCCCTGCCCAGGGCCTCACTGTGCACGGCCCCTCCCCCCACCTCCCCGGGCCCTGGGCACCAAGTTCCAGAGGGTCAGGTGGGTCAGCTCTCCCAGGGCCCCACACACCTGATGTGTGCTCAGCTCTGCTCCTGAGCCCCCGGGGGGTGACTGGAGAAGGCAGAGCTCTGCAGTGGTGGGGTTGGGGGGGGGGGGTGAGAATGCAGACACAGGTGAGGGACATGGCCCAGGGGACCGCTGACCAAGGACAGAGACACACGCACTTGTAATGTTGACACCACAGGGCCCGAGGGGAGGGCAGGGGACCATAGGTTCCCCTGGGGAACAGGTGGGGACCAGAAGAGTGTCCGTTTCAGACCCAGGCTGCCACATCTGTCCCTCCCCACAGTCAGCAAGCTCTGTGAACAGAGCGGTGGACACTCGCCCGTGTGGATGCAGCTGTCCCCCAACTTGGGCAGGCGCTGACCGGGGACATACTTCCACGTGGCAGGAGCTGAACTGCCCTGCTCTCAGATCCTTGGCCCGGGGGCACCTGCCTAGGAGAGGGGTGGTGTGCGTGTCTGTGTGTGTGCACGTGTCCAGGCGGGTGCCTGTGCGCACACAGCAGCCCCCGGGCTCTCCCCGACCGTAGGGCGGGGGTGGAGGCTGACTCCCATGAACCTCTAGCTGGACTGGCCGCTGGGTGGGCAGAGGCAGGACCCCGCGGTGGGCACAGGGGGTACAGGACAGCAGCCCCACGTGAGCACAGTCATCAGCGTCCCGTGGACATGTCCGGGCCCTGCCGACTCACCCCACGGTGGCCTGGACCGAGGGGTGGGCCTGAACAGCCGCAGACCCCTGGCCTCCGGAGGGTATGGTGCCCCCCGTGCTGGCGGGCCTCGGGCCTCGGCCGCGGGCTGATGGGCACAGAGGCGCAGAGGCCAGCAGCTGGGTGGTGGGGGACGGATGCTCCGTGAGCCCGTGATGAGCCCGTGATGAGGAAGGAGGCAAAGCAGGTGCCGGCCCCCATCCTCTGCTGGGAGGAGGCCGGGGTGGGGGAACCTTAGGGAGGAATCCCCCCACAGCTGCTCACGCCGGCTGGAGCGGGAGCGCCTGTTGAGTCTGGGGCTAATGGGTGAAGCCCCTCCTCGCCCCTGGCCCCCCAGCCCAGTGGTGACTCAGGGGCCATCTCTCCCAGCCACTGTTCTCTGTGAAACTTGGGAACAGTGTCCTGGGTCCTGCTCTGTGACCCAGGGTCAAATTCCCCCTTCAGACCTGCCCCAGGGCTTCTGGGAAACCACTGTCACCCTTGACCTTGGGCTCCTGGAAGTGGGTCTTCAGGAGAGGAGGAGGCAAGAGGCAAGGGACAGAGACAGACAGACAGACAGGGAGACAGAGGGCGGGGGGGGGGGGGGGTGGGGACAGGCCCTGCCCAGGTCCAAAACATCGGGACTTTGCCACTTGGTTTCTCAGACTTGTTTTCCTGGTTATAAATCAATGCCTGCTAATTATAAAGCCCTATAAAGGTCCAGAAAGGTATAAAGAGACAATGTCAGGCACGGACCCCTTAACCTGCCCACAGCTGGGTGTCCACGGCCCCCTCCAGTCATCTCATGACCCCCCAAGCCGCCTTCCCTCCAAGTGGGGTTCCAAGGAGCCAAAGGGTTTGTCCTGACGGTGGGGTGTCTGATCTCCCACTAGCTGGGGGGAGGGGCCAGGTCCACTGTCTGTGTCTCCGGAAAGCCACAGGGAGCTGGCAGTGACTCGGTGGCAGATGCTGTGCCCAGGAGCCCCCCTCCGCCGCCCGCTGTGGGGAGCCGGATGCTCCGTGGGGGCTCCGATTCCAGCCAGCCCAGCTGGCCGTGGCCCCTGGACAGCCCGACACTTGGGTCTCAGCATCCCTCACGCGTGTGTTTGGGGGCTCCAGGAGGTGAAGGAATGGATGCAGAGACAGCCTGAGGGAGCTGTCAGGAGGGTCCCCGCAGGGGAATGCTGGGGCCGTGCACTGCCCGACAAGGGTACGCCACCTGCCCGCCCTGTCCTGGGCTGCCCAGCCTGCCCCTCCCTGCAGCCTGGGCTGCCCAGCCTGGCTCTTGCCCGGCCGGGGGACCCCGGGTCAGGCTTTTCCGCACGCCGGGCACAGTCCGCTCCTCAAGTGGTGAGGACAGTACCCGATGGGCAGACACTGAGGCTGGATTCCAGGGACACCAGGTAAGGGACAGGGCTGCAAGTCATGTGGGTTCTTCACAGCCCTCCTGGGCCCTTTAGGCAGCCGCCACCACCAGGAAGCCTTCCCTTTGCCAGCTCCTTGGAGTCCATGCCGTCCTGGGCACAGTGTCGTGGTCCCTATGACCTGGGGCGGTGCCCTCTGCCAGGTCCAGTCAAACCCTGGGCACTGTAGACCCCAAGAGTCCCCTGTGACACCAGACACACTGGGCCCGGGCCTCCCTTTGCCTATAAGACAGAAAACATCCCTGTTGGCCCTGGAGGACGTGCTTGGCACTGAGCTGAGGGGCGATAAGGGGTGGCCTTCAAGACTTCGCACTCCCTCCCTGTGCTGTATTCTGGGGGGGGGGGGGCGCTCCCACTGCTGTCTGCTCAGCTCAGACCACCTTCCAGCCCCCAGAAGCCGGCCTAGGTTAACCCTTGCTGGATTCTCCCAGTCTATCCCTGAGAGGGTAGCCTGCTGGTCTGTGGGACACAGAGACCTCGGACTCAGCTGCCCTGCACCCCCGCCTGCCCTCAACCCACACCTGCCTACACCCCTGTTCTGCCAAGCACCAAAGCCTACCCTGCACCCCGGACTGCCCTCACCCCCAACCTTCCTGCACCGCTGTTCTGCACTGCATTCCAGCCTGCCCTGAACCCCGGCCTGCCCCACCCCAGCCTGCCCTCACCTCCAGCCTGCCCCACCCCCACCCTGCCCTCACTCCAGCCTGACCTCACCCCCAGCCTGCCCGCACCCTCAGCCTGCCCCCACCCCAGCCTGCCCCCACCCCAGCCTGCCCTCACCCCCAGCCTGCCCTCACCCCCAGCCTGCCCCCACCCCCATCCTGCCCTGTACCCCACCCTGCCCCCACCCCAGCCTGCCCTCACCCCAGCCTGCCCTCACCCCCAGCCTGCCCCAACCCCAGCCTGACCTCACCACCAGCCTGCCCTCACCCTCAGCCTGCGCCCACCCCAGCCTGCCCTCACCCCAGCCTGCCCTCACCCCCAGCCTGCCCCAACCCCAGCCTGACCTCACCCCCAGCCTGCCCTCACCCCCAGCCTGCCCCCACCCCCATCCTGCCCTGTACCCCACCCTGCCCCCACCCCAGCCTGCCCTCACCCCAGCCTGCCCTCACCCCCAGCCTGCCCCAACCCCAGCCTGACCTCACCCCCAGCCTGCCCTCACCCCCAGCCTGCCCCAACCCCAGCCTGACCTCACCCCCAGCCTGCCCTCACCCCCAGCCTGCCCCCACCCCCATCCTGCCCTGTACCCCACCCTGCCCCCACCCCAGCCTGCCCTCACCCCAGCCTGCCCTCACCCCCAGCCTGCCCCAACCCCAGCCTGACCTCACCCCCAGCCTGCCCTCACCCTCAGCCTGCCCCCACCCCAGCCTGCCCTCACCCCAGCCTGCCCTCACCCCCAGCCTGACCTCACCCCCAGCCTGCCCCCACCCCCATCCTGTCCCCACCCCCATCCTGCCCCCACCCCCATCCTGCCCTGTACCCCACCCTGCCCCCACCCCAGCCTGCCCTCACCCCCAGCCTGCCCCAACCCCAGCCTGACCTCACCCCCAGCCTGCCCTCACCCTCAGCCTGCCCCCACCCCAGCCTGCCCTCACCCCAGCCTGCCCTCACCCCCAGCCTGCCCCCACCCCAGCCTGACCTCACCCCCAGCCTGCCCTCACCCCCAGCCTGCCCCCACCCCCAGCCTGCCCCCACCCCAGCCTGCCCTGTGCTTGTTTGGATTCACTGCAGTTCCTGGGTTCTTATCCACTGGAGAGCTCCAGCCGGTGCCAGGCGGCGTTCACAGCCCCTCCACAGAGGAAGAGCTGAGGCCTGGACTGCAGCCTCATAGTGAGCTGGGCCGGCTGCCTCCCCTGGCCTCGGTTTCCCCACCTGTCAGTGGAGGTGCTGAAAATGGCCAACCCCTCTGGAGGTTAAATGTTATGTGCCTGCGAAGTGGCAACTCTACCCCAGGTGTGTGCCAGGAGGAAGGGGGCCAATGCCCCTAGAACCAGAATGTCCTTCCACAGAGGTGTGGGGAAAGATACACGCGGTGCAGCTCCGCAGGGCAGAGGACATCGTCACCATGGGTCGTTTTCGTTCATCTGGCTTGGCGTTGAGCTGGGTGTCCTAAACCCATTTACGGCCGGGATGAGGGCTCGAAGGGTGGGCTACACAGGAAGCCAGTGTGGGTCTCCGCCCTCAGCCCTGGGCTGGGAGAGGCACCAGGGCAGAGACTCCTGCGCTCCTGGGGCCGCCTGGGCTCGGGGTCTCCTGAGTGTGATCTCCGCTGGGGGCTCCCGTGACCCCGGGCACCCCCTAGGAAGCCACCTGTGCGTGTTGGGTCCCCAGAACCTGTGCTCCGGGCCAGGCTGTGCAGGGTGCCAGCTGGGTGGGGGCCATGCCCAGAGGTTCCCAGGAGGACAGACGGGCCCGCGGGAGGAGGTGGGAGGGGGAGCAAAGGGTTAAGCCAGGCTCCCGAGGCCCCTGCCTGCCTGCGTCAGGGCTCAAGGCTGCTCCTGTGACTCCCTCCCCGGGGGAGATAATCGTGGCTTCTTGATATTTTCTTTCTTCTCTCCCATGCCGTATCGGAACACTGGCCCAGCCATGGGAACGTTCCTCTGCCCTCCAAGGCCACTGCGCACACAGCCCCTCCCAAGGCACGCTTGGCCTTTCCGAGACCCCCCACCCGTGGAGAAACTGTGGCCCAGTTTGTTGGGACTGCTGGCCAGGCAGCCCCACCTCTGAGCATATAGCCCAGAGCCTGTCCTACAGATGTGCACACGCACACGTGCATGCACACACCTGGCCCGCCCCCCTCCCACCTCCTCCCCCTGGGTCTAGACACCAGGCTCACTGAGCCCAGGTCCAGCTCCTCACCTTGACTCCAGCTCGGTTCCTAATTTCCTTGACCTGGGAGCTGGGGGCCTCTTTCCCACTGAGAAGGGGGCTCTCCCCCCGGGCTTGAAGAGGGGCCTGCCACCTTCCAGCCTGCCCCTATAATGGCCACTGCCATTCTCTCATTGTCTCCTCGGGTCCTAGGCCAGCTGACCCACAGGGAAATGCCCTCCCTCAGGCTCCGGCTCAGGATCTCTACCCAAGGCCCCTCGGCGGAAGTCTGGGAGGTCAGCTAGGAACTGGAAATGCTGGGGAACCCAGCCCCAGACCACCCACTCGCTGCTTCCATTAGCTCCGGCTGGGCCTATGGGGCCTTGGTCCTAGGCCCCACTTTGCTGAGGGGAAACCGAGGCCCAGAAGAGTAGGGTGAGCTTAGCGTTCAGGAACAAGGGCCAGCCAGGGTCAGACACAATAGTCTCCCAGCTCCAGGTGCTCCCCAGGAGACCCCTTCCTGCTCTCCTTGTAAACAGAGAAACTGCCTGGCTGGGCCGGGTGGGGGGGGGCTGTGGGTCACCATCTCCCCAGGGACCCCTGCCCTGGGTGGCAGCTGGAAAGGCTGAGTGGCCCCTGGATCTGGGGAAGGGGCTGGGGCTGTCGGTCCTGGCTGCAGGGTAAGGACCACGCGGGTGGGAGTCCTGTGCCTTCCTCCTTGTGGCTCTGGGTCACGGGGAGAGGACCAGTCCAGACAGTCTGGGCAGGAGACCATGGGCCGTGGGAGGAAAGGACAGAGGCCTGGGGGGATGAGTGTGTACTTACACATGTGCAGGCACACGTGTGTACACTTGGGGTGTGCATGTGAGTACATGTGAGCACCTGTGGGTCTGGGGGCCCTGCGGGGGAAGGGGCGGTGAAGGGCGTGTGGGGGCAGCGAGGACTAGGGCTCGGAGGCCTCTGGGCCTGAAATTGCAAGTGAACAGAGCCCCTGCCTTCTTCCCCACAGTGGGGGGGGGGGGGGGGGAAGGGTGAAACAGGGGCGTGAGGACGCTGTGAAGAAGGAGTGATCAGGGCAGCTGCCCAGGGCTAGGGCCACCAGGACGTTGGGTAGAGGGGTAAGGGACCATCGGGAAGTTCAAGGCAGACTGTGGGAGGGTGAGCCCTTCCTGAGTGGGGTGGGGACCCCAGGAGCGGGGAAGCAGGTGTTGTGGTCTTTTGGAGGGACGCTCACTCCTGCTTGGTCTCTCCCGGGGCCCGGCCTAGAAGGGTGGGCTCTCCTCCGGGAGCCCAGGGAGGGCTCAACACCCATCAGCCAGCCACCTGGCATGGGCCGCCTGCAGGGGGCAGGGTGGGCAACCTGGCACAGTGCCAACCAGGTCCATCCAGGACTCTAGGCGTGGGTCTGGCACACCCAGGCAGCTGTCACCATGAGGGTGTCCAGGGAGGCCCCCACACGCCCTCTTAGCCACTAGGCTGGCTTGAAGGATGAAGTCAGGGGCACAGAGGGTGGGTATCCCTTTAGTTCACCGCGCGGGAGGAGGGGAGGAGGCGAAGACCCTCGGAGAACAAGCCGGGTTCTGGACCTGGGGTCCCCACTCTCCCCTGGGGCAGGACCACCCTCCGGGACACCCCACCAAACACGTCCTGGCCCCAAGGCTCCGTGTTTCCTGGTGGGGTGGGGCCCCGGGGCAGTAGGTCCACACCTGACCGTTTTGAGCACTTTGTTTAATGGGTCTTTGAGCATTTTTCTCTTTTCTAGAAAAAATGCAGAGTCTCTGAGAAGACTGGAGGCGGCAGCAGCAGCAGGTTTCTGCATCTCCAAGGCGAGCTTAACAGAACCATCGTTTTCATTTTTTCCCAGTTATAGAACAAGACGTGGCTATTACAGAAACCGTGAGCAGCACAGAGAAGAAACCGCCGTGTGCCGCCCCGAGGCGGTCCCCGGTCACCATGTTGGGTCCAGGCATCACTTGGCCTCCGTGCTCAGCACCAGTGCTTTCCTGGGTGCCCACGGTGGGGGGGGGTCCCCGAGACTCGGGCGGTCTGCAGGCAGCCTCGGGCCTCACACGGGGACGCTCGCTGTCCGGCAAGTTCTCTTCCTAAATTTTCATTTGTGCTTTCATTTCTGGCAACTCTAGCCCATCACAACTGGTCTAACTGGCTGCTTGCAGTTATCTAAAGCTTTGATCTAAATTTGATAGTTTAACTTTATAAGGTAGTTTTATGAAAGCAGATTGTTCAACAATGTGTTCTGATCGTCAGTTCACATTTCCACACCTTTTGTGCATCCCTGGGTGTTTTTTTCCCTAAAAATGTTTTTTAAGGGGTATCTGGGTGGCTCAGTCGGTTGAGCGTCCGATTCTCAGTTTCGGCTCAGGTCATGATCTCAGGGTCATGAGTTCGAGCCCTGCCGTGGAGCTCTGCACTGACAGCGGGGAGCCTGCTTGGGATTCTCTGTCTCCCTCTCTCTCTCTCTCTGCCCCTCCCCCTCTCAAGCAAGTGCACCTGTGCTCTCCTTCTCAAAACAAATAAACTTAAAAGTCTTTTTTAAGTGTTACAAAATACTTAACACTGCAAAAAAGCTGTGCTTAAATGCTATGAAGGGCACGCATGCAACCACTTTCCAGCTTAGAAACACAACCTGAGGAGCTCGTGCAACGTCTGAACCTCCCAAGCGAGCCCTGCACTTTGGGGTTCTCATTCAGCCTGAGAACAGCTTTATGACCTTTTAGTAAAAGCACCCACTCACTTTCCCTGTTTTCTGGAATTCTGAATGTGCTTCATCAGTGATGCTGAGGACATTTGTGCTAACATTTCCTTCGGAGCCGGGCCTGCTGGCTCCCTGAAGACAGCTCAGACCTCTGCTGCTGCTTCCCAGGCCTTGTCCAACCAGGGGCATCCAGGTGTCTCTCAGCCCCCAGGCCCTAACACACTGTGGTCACAAGGACGCTGACAGAATGCTGAGCCTCTTGCCTGCCCAGCTGTGACCCCCTCGCCCGCAGGCTATAGGTCGTGAGCCCCCTGACCCCGGTTCTCCGGGGCCTCCGACCCTCTGCTCCCCTGTGTGAACCACCAACGCCCACATTTTCTTCATAGTCTTAGTGGGCTTCCCTGGCCACCCCCTCTGCAATGCCCCTGTTTTGATTATTTCCTGGTCCCTGCTCTGTTTCTGGTTGGTACCCCCGCCTTCCTGCCTGCAGCCCCCTCTGCCGCTGGAGGACCAGAGCCACAAGGGTGCGGGTGGAGGGCTTGGACTGGAACAGGGACAGCAGGGAGAGGGTTTTTGCGGGAAAAAGGAGCTTGTGCAGCCCTGTGCTCCCCCCACCCCGCCCTGTCCAGGCGTGTCTCCCACAGCACCCTGTCCAGTGCCTCCCCAGCCTCTGGCACTCACTCAAAAAACACATCTGGGAACAAACCCTGTGTTCAAGAGGATGAGAAAGTTGGATTCATTGTTTCAAAATTTATGAAAATATACACTCGTGAGCAGGCAGAAGGCAGCCCGTGGGCAGGGGGCTCCCCTGGAGTGCAGGCCATGCAGTCTGTGGGGTATCTGTCCACACAGGGGCTCCCACCACCCCTCCACCGACCTCCTTCAGGCATCGGCGACCTCTCCTCTCCGGTCTCTGGCTGACGTGGGAAGGCGATGGGAAGGCCAGGCATGCAGGCCAACAAAGCCCAGAGCTGCAGGTGTTTACAAACCCTACCAGCCTATGGCCCATTTTTAAGCGTCAACAAGGCATGATTTCCACACTGACCACATGGGGGCACCCCTGGGCCGGCCCATGGGGGCTGGGAGTGGGGCAGTGCAGGTGGCGGGGCACCCCGCCCAGTGGAACCTGCACTTCCCCATTTTACGAATGAGGAAGTGGGCTGGGGAAACTCAAGCCACCCCCGATGTTCCCCGATCTTGGCTGACGCCAGGCAGGGGCGGGTCAGTGCCGCGCAGTGACGCCCGGCTGCACACTCAGCCGGTGGGTTTCTGACCGTCAGTTCCCACGTACACCTCTGTGCATCCTAGGCTTTTCCCTTTAAGAGTGTTAACAGTTACAGAAACCCATGGGGGAGGGGAAGGAAAGAAAAAAAAAAAAGAGGTTAGAGTGGGAGAGAGCCAAAGCATAGGAGACGGTTAAAAACTGAGAACAAACTGAGGGTTGATGGGGGGTGGGAGGGAGGGGAGGGTGGGTGATGGGTATTGAGGAGGGCACCTTTTGGGATGAGCACTGGGTGTTGTATGGAAACCAATTTGACAATAAATTTCATATATTGAAAAAAAAAAAAGAGTGTTAACAGTTACGAAATATTTCACACACGCAGAAAGACCTGCCAAACGAATCTCCGCCCTCCCGAGGTCCACCTCCTGCTGTCCAGGCTGGGGGCGCCCAGAGGCACTCCTTTTAAACTTCTTGTTCGTTCTCAGATGACTGTTTATGGTGTGCACGGTTTGTCCAGGACAGAGCTGGAGTGACCTAAATCCCTCAACTAGGAATGCTGGGAGCCCGTGGCCAGACCCTGGGTCTGTGTGTGCGGGACCCCAGGGCTGGTGAGGGGAGCGGCTCAGCCGGACCGCCTCCGGGCCCAGAACCCGCTGCCCCGGGAGGTGCTGTGGGAGGGGACCTGACCCGAGAGGGGACGCGCCAGAGGTTCTGCACTCAGACCACCGAAGCCCCCTTGCCCTGCGTCATCTTTGGACACAGAGATGAAGGCGTTTGTTACCTTGGATCCCTTCTCTCGGGCACTCACTTGGTTCTAGCACTTTCCGTGTCAGGTGCATCTGACCTGACACAGGAATAACTGGAAGGATTGGTATCTGATGGCGTCTGGGCCTCGAGGAGGCCACCTACGAGAGTGGGGGCGTGGACGGTTCTCTGCTCTCTGCTTTAGCAGTGAAACCGTGAACTAGACACAGAGCAGCTGCAGGGGGGGGCTGACCTGGCTTCCAATTTTGTCCTAAATTTACCCCAGGCTCGGTCCTTTCTAGGGCTACATGGGAAACGGCACCTGGCTGGTGTCACTCACGCATGATGTTTATCACACAGCCTGTTTCGTCATTAAGGCGTCACGGCCAGGCTTTCCACACGGCTCCTTGGAGTTGCGGCTCATCCAGGCCGTTGCCTTGAGCCACGGCGAGCAGCCGGCGGTGAGGCCACAGGTCACCTCCGCTTCCTGGTGGGGCTGCAGACCCAGGGGGGAGCCCACAGCCCAGCCATGCGCGACAGCCGCGTCCCATCTTGCTGGCCCTCTGCGGCAGCCCCCGAGGTGTGTGTGCCCGTATCCAACCGGCAGCTCAGACCCCAGGTCCTGAGAGCCCTGTGGTCCCCTGGGGAGTACCCTGTGGCCTGGGTGGGGGCCTCCAGAACTGGGATGGGGACCCTCAGAGGGAATTGTGGCACTGTGCTAGGGTCCTACCTCCCCACAGAAGGATCCAGAAGCCTCTTGGGGCTATGTTGTGCTGGCCTGACCATGAGGTTGCTCTAGGGGCCCGGGGAAACAGAATGGGGTGGGGGGACCCACAGCGGCACCCTCATGTTTCACTTGTCATCAGCTTTGCGCAGGCCCTAAGGGAGCCCCCAACTCTGCAGCCTGTGGCACCTCCCATCACCTCCAGCACCTGCACCCCCAGCCACAAGCTCACCGGGGAGGGCCTGAGCGGGCACAGGTGGTCTGCTCTCTGCAGGGGCTCCACCCCCACCCCACCTCCAGTCCTGGGGGCCCACGTGGAGTGCCTTGGACGACACCCTAACCCCACAGAAGAGACGCAAGCTGGTCACAGGAAGTCCTGTGACATCACAGCCACCCAAGATCATGGGTGCTGCCGAACCAGAGGGAGCCCCCAAGGGTGCCCTCACTGGAGCTCCAGTTTGGGGGTCTTTGCTGGGGAAGGGCTTCCCATACATGGTAGCCCAGGATCCAACACAGGCTGGAGGGGCGAGTGGGAACCCGAGGGCCTGGCTTCACAGCTTCCCCCATCACTGTCCGGCCCAGGCCTGAGTCAGCTCCACCCACGGCGAGGAACTCAGAACCTACTGCCGGAACCTGTCAACCTGTCCACTAGGTCTGCCGTCCGGGGTGTACGTGGTGGGGAAAGGGTGTCCCTCCAGGAGCTGGGCTAAGCCAGAGGGTGGCTTTGGGCCCTTGCACCAGAGATCTGGCCCGATGTGCCCCTGGGAACCCGGACCCTCACCTCGGGTGGTTCAGCCTGTGCTGGTGGCACAAGGCTGAGCTGCTCCTTCAGCCAGGGTGGGGCCCTCACCCCCCCACCCAGAGGTCTCCCTGCCTTGTGCCCCCCTGGCCCCTGGTCAGCCCCCTGCCTCTCCCCTCAGCCGTGGGGCTGACCCTCTCGAGGCTGCAGCCGAGGTCCAGCCCACAAGCCCATCTGCAGGCCAGCAAGCTGGGCCTGTGTTTGGGGTCCTCATCTGCAAGCGGCCCCCACCTCCAGGCACCAGATGCTCAGGGCCCACTCCCAGGTCCCTGCGGGGGACAGGTTCCCGTCAGGGCAAAACCGTCACCTCCAGCCACGCTCCCCTGGCTCCAATCTCCGTCTCGAGCCCTTGGGGCCACCTCTACCGGTGAGCATGTGGGTGTGACCAGGCACACACACAACCCTGCTTCATCAAAGGACCAGCCTCTTGAGTGAGCACGTGTCCGCACACGTCTGGGCCCTGGAGCACATCGGCAGTCCCCCCGCTGTCCCCCCGCAGCAGCAGAGTGCAGAAGCACCCCCCCCCCCACACACACACATATCCTGGCTCCCGCAGGGGCCCGGGCAGGAGCAGGCCTGGGGTCTAAAGCCACCTGGGCCTGTCCTGACTCAGGCTCCAGGCCATGGGAGCCCCCATCTCTGGGCAGATTTTCTGGCTCCTGCCGGACACCAGGAACAAGCAAGTGACATCTGTAGCCCAGATGCCCACAAGTGGTGGGGTCTGGACCCTTGAGCAGAAGCCCCCCCCCCCCAACTGAGCTGTGAACGCCCCCACACTGAGGTCTAGGAGCCCTACTACTTCAGGCCTGGACCCCCCAAACCCTCGTGCTCCAGGGGCAGGCTGCACGGGAGACCTCCGAGACTGCCACTCCCAGGCCCTTCTGGCAGCAGAGGGCTCTTCCAGAACGGCTCCCCTCCTGGATGTATGCCCCCCAACCCCTCACTGCCCCAGCCCACCTTGGGGCCCTGGTTGCTGGCCAAGACCACTTGACCCAGGAGTCTCCACGTGCCTCCTGGCTGGGGAGCAAATCCTTGGCCTCAGTTGTGCTTCTAAGCAGTTTAGCCCCAGTTCTCTCGACAGTAGCCTCGGACCCACCCTCTGAGCCTGAAGCCCTGACCCGTGCGTGCTTCAGTGGCTTCAGAGGCCGAGAGACATGCTGTCTGACTCAGGGAGGCATGGGCTGTCTGACTCAGGGCTCTGCTGACTCTCAAACCCTGGAGGTGGTTTGTGGCTTTGACGCAGCTTCCTGAGTCCCCGAAGGGGCTCGGGACCCAGAAGCCGGCGGGACAATGCAACCCCCTGCCTGTCCCCTCCAGCGTACTGCCCCGAAGTCCCTGACCCAGGGACAGGGCCCCACGTGCAGGAAGAGGGTCTATCCCATGGGGAGAAGGCCACGGCGATGCTGGGTCAAGTTCCAGCTCCATCCTGACCCCCAAACTCTCCCAAGCAAAGTGCAGGAACCGGTCAGTCCATCTGGGGGTCTCTGCAAGGCACCCCAACCCAGCGCCTGCACAGCAGCTCGGATGGCCCTTCCCGACACATGGAATCTTCCATGAGACTTGGGTTTGGCTGACACAGGATGTTGCTGGCTGGCCCAGCCACCCCCCTCCCCTGCCACTACACCAACGCAACACCCTACAGACTGGAACTTTCTGTGCTCACAGACACAATGAGGACAGGACACCTCAGGGGCTCAAGGGAACGAGACCAGGTCTTCATATCCAAACAGGTCTCTGGGGTGGGCTGGAACCCCCGGCCTCCACTGCGTGGATGTCCACACACCGAGGCCCCCTGAAGCACTCTGTACATGGGTGTCCCCGCTCTGCGCCTGCTGGACAGCACACAGCCACAAGCAGAAGGACCCCTGGTCTGGGGGAGTTCTGTGTGGGCTCGAGTCCAAGGTCTAGTAGACTTGGGAGGGGTGGCCCCTCGAGCCTCTCGGAGGAGCCTTTCTCTGCTGCCACTCTTGGTCACTGGGGCTCGCCCCCGGCTCTCATCAGCTCTCCAATCCGCTGGTCCTTCAGCTTTACCAGGTGCTCCAGCCTGACCACCTTCATCTGCAAAATCTTCAGGAAAGCACACGTCTCCGAAAGCAGCACGCTGGGTGCCAGAGCTGCGTGGCCAAGCGTTCGGGGGCTCCCAGCAGTAGCACAGCGTGAGGGAGGGCGGGACGTGAGAAGAAGGTGGGTGGTTATGGGAGGGGCTGGTTTTCCTGCCTCACCCTTTCTGGAGCACTTCTGGCTCCCGGCTGGCCAGAGCTGGCAAGGCCTCTTGGAGCCCCCCAGCCTGTCCCCTCTGCAAACGGAAAAGCCTTGCCTGGTCCCCTGGCAGGTTTTCAGAGCATGCTTGCGGAATTAATGTTGACTGAATGCATGCACTGCATCTGGGGAGCGTGTGCAACGTTTATTTCTACAAGTTAAGAGCCAGGGGCGCCTGAGGGGCTGCGCCGGCTGAGCTCTGCCTTCAGCTCAGGTCGTGATCTCATGGTTCATAAGTTCAAGCCCCACATGGGGCTCGCTGCTGTCAGCGCAGAGCCCGCTTTGGATCCTGTGTCCTGCCCCCGTCTCCTTGTGCTCTCTCTCTCTCTCTCTCTCTCTCAAAAATAAATAAATAAATAAATAAATAAATAAATAAATAAATGAATGAATGAATAAATAAATAAATGTTAGGAGCCTAAGGGTGACTGGCTGGCTCACTCAGAAGAACAGGTGACTCTTGATCTCAGGTTCATGAGTTTGAGCCCCACACTGGGTGCAGAGTTACTTAAATAAATAAAACTTAAAAAATAAATAAGTTGAAAAAACAAGAAACAGCCAAGCAAACGTTCTTGGGCGCGTGTTCGTGCAGGAGGAAGCACCAGGCTCCACACCCCCTCCCCAGGCTGTCCTGCCTGGGGTGCCCTCCCGAGCCACGTCACAGACCTTCCCTGCTGGAAGCACAGACCCTGCCCGAGCAGCCCAGAGAAAGGAAATAGCTGGACGTGAAAAACCGTGTCTGCCCCCAAACTCCAAAGTGAGGTCAACGGCGTGACAGCCCATGCCCCAACTAAGGACAGATGGCTCCGGCCCGTCAAGGCGGGCAGCTGGCGTCTCAGCCGACGAGTCCCTTCCCTGCTCGCTGGACAGCGTGGGCCAGCACGCCGCGGCACGCCATCATCCCCTGCAGCTGGCTACGGTGGCCCCACGCCAACGCCAGGCCACACGCTGACCAGCGCAGTCCACTGTGACAGACGTCCTGCTCCAGCTGACACGGGGGGCTCCTGCCGGCCCCGCAGCTGCTGCTCCCAGGACCCCCCGCACCCCCCGCCCCGAGTCTACTCTCTCTCAGGGGACAGCGTCCGACCGTGCCGAGTGCGGCCACCTTCCCTCCAGGCGCCCTACAGTGCAGCAGTCAGGATCCACCTTGCCACGGGTGTGGGCACGAGGGTGACCTCACCGCGGCAGCAGCTCCATTTCTGCTTATCACTTCCCTCTCTGCTGCCCTTTGGCAAACTCAAACCGCACGATGATATCACCTTCCTGCTTCCTCAAGAAAACAGCTCATCGACATTTGGGCATCCGCTAGGGAACTGCGCTGTCTTCACAATTCTTGACAGCCCCTTTCACGCTGAGACCCGACTGGGGTGGCCTGCACACCTCCCACCAGCCCTGCACTGACTCAGCCCTACTACCTGACTCAGTGCCCCCAGACCCTGGGCCTGCGATCCAGCACTTCTGGGTGGTGGCGCCTGTGACTGTCCACAAAGCCCCTGTGGGCTCCGAGGGCTGGTAACCGGCAGGGCTGGGCGGCAAGTCATAGGGGGCTGGAGGTCCACCATACCCCTCTGCGCTTCTGGGTATGTTTGGAACGTTCCATAATTAAGCTGTTTTCTAGACAATAAAACTAAATGCACGCTCTCCCAGCACTGCCAAACTTCATACTGAGTCCAAGTTTCAAGAAGGCGGGGGTGGGGGGCAGCACCTCCCCATAACGGTTACAACCAGTCCCTCCCCTTCCTGGGGGGTATCTGGGCATCTGGGGCACCCAGGTCACTGTACCTTGACCATCTCCTGCAGGAGGGCCAGTGCCTGCTCCTTTTCCTTCAGTAGTTGCTGCACTCTGGAGTCCAGGTGCCCCCAGGGTCCACCAGCTGGGTCCCAACTAGAAGGCAAACACCCAGCCTTTAACCCACAGGCTGGGGGGGTGGGGGGTGGGGTAAAGGTGGAACAGCAGACAGGTCAAGAGACAGGGGCCTACCCCGTGCACACACAGCGGCCTGTTTTCTCTGGAGTCCTCGGACTCTGTGGGGTCTTCGCACTGGAGGGCGCCATGGGGCCCGGCAAGCCTAAGGGGTAAGCAGATGTTTATCTGGGGTCCGCCCCCCTTCCCCCAGAAGATCCTGCCCCATGGCAGCACGTGGGGTGGGGGCAGGGCACGGAGCCCCAGAGGGCACCATGCAGGCACGGTCTGGCCTAGTTCAGCCAGATGCAGCCTGGATGTCCCTGAACGGCACGGCACCTGCGTGGGGTGTAGACAGGCCTGCGGGCCCCCCTTGGGAAGCTGCAGCCTGGGGGGCGTTGGGAGCAAGGATGCCCCTGCCCTCCCGGAGTGTGAACTCATCTCTGACGCAGCCCTTCGTGGAAGGCTCTGATGGGCCTCAGTTCTCCAAATCTGGGGATGTGGAATACTACCAGTGTGCGGAGAGGCGGTGAGCTCTGCCCGTGGTCTGTCAGCAATCCCGCCAGAGGGTCCTGGGCCCTGTAAACATTTTAAAGGTCATATGGTAAGGGCAGGCCGAGGAGAGGCTGACCTTGTTCAGACCGGGGGTCGGGGGTGGCAAACGGGAGTGGAGAGAGCCCGGGCTGGGCTGGCCTGGGCGGGAGAGATTCTGCACAGGGAGTTATCATGGCCCTGGTGGGTGAGGCTGGGAGGCCTGAGGGCTCCAGAAGGTTGCAGGTATCTGCGGTCCGCAGGCCAGGGCCGTGGGGACCAGGGCCTTCATCACCACCTGGTTCCTGATTTTACTATCGTGACAGATAACTGGGTCACATCCCAGCACGACAAACACAGCAGGGTCAGAGACCATACAAAGGTACCAACACGTACGGCCGGGTCAAGCAGGCACTGGTGGGCAGCACCATCCGTCACTTTTTCTCTCAGTGCACACAAGATGGGCTCGATGGCTCCGGGCGTGTTGGCCACCACCTTTCGGATATCCGTCTCTGAGACCCACAAACGCAGCTTGTGAAAGACTTTCCTGCGAAGAAAGCGGGGCCACAGCCCTCAGGGTTGCACCTGTAGGGCCAGGTGGGGGGTCTGGCTTTCCTTGGAGGGGAGAGGCTGGGACTGGAGCCCCTTCTTGCCCTGCACCCAGAGGAGCCCAGCAGCCATCTTGCCCCCAGCTGTCCCCTCTGGGACCAGAGCAGTCAGGCCAGGGGTGTCCCAGCCTGGGCCTCGCAGCAGGGCTGGCCTTCTGGGCTGAGTGCCCCCTGGCCCTGTGAGGAGGTCCTGCTGGTTCCCCTCCAAGGTGCTCAGAATTGGGACTTGACACACACTGCTAGAGCCACTGACCTCTTGTGTCCCTGGAGTTGAGCAGTGGCCTCTCCCTGCCTCCCTATCCCAGCACAATCTGCCCAGGTCTCAGCCCTGTGCTCCCTCTAGCCCTCCGGGCTCCGAGCCAGGTCTGAGCCAGGTGGTGGCCTTGGCCTCCAGAGTCCCTCCAGAGTCTCCGGGGAAGCCTGAGCTCCCCTCCCCATCCAGCCTCAGGGGCTGAGGGACTCTGCAGCCTGCTCCCCACTGCACCCCTAGGTCCCCCACACCTCACTCTGCTCTCATTTTCTCAGGGTCCTGGTCCTTCGTATCACTCGTTACAACTGATGCTAGTTACATCTCCTTATTTATCTGTCTCCCCACTGTACTGCCAGCCCCATGGAGACAGGGGCCCATTCACTTCAGTGTCTCCAGTGCCTGGAGCAGAGCCGGCCGTCCACCTGCAATTTCTGCGGAGTCAGGAAGTGAGAGGTGTGGTCAGCAGGAGCCTGACTGACGCCCTGCTGAGTGGCTCTCAAGCTGACTGGTGCCGGCCAAGTCCTCTTGGCCGGAAGCCCCTGGGAGTCCGTGCTGATGGGGAGACCCCAGGGGACAGGGGGACACACACGGACGGGGAAACAGCCCAAGAGCTTGTCCCAGAGCCCAGGAGGGTAGGGGAGAGGCCGCCCACCCAGGCCAGCCTTGAGGGGAGGGCCCTCGCAGAGCAGGGGCTCCGACGCGACAGGCAGGGAGGCGGGAAGCCCGCCTGTTGAGGATGCTCCAGTTGCTGAGTTTCTGGTCAGTGTTGCAGGTGGGGACCTAGTTATGCAGGTCCACGAGCCGGGGGCGGAAGTGCTTCACGATCTCTGCCAGCATCACTGGAGGGGGCAGGGGGTGCAAGGTGGGCTGGCCTGGCGAGCTTAGCGCCCCTCCTTTCCTTACACATCCGTCTCCCATGGCAGGAGAACCGGGGAGGGCCCTCGACCTGGGGGAGCGGTCACAGGGGCCTCCGGAGCAGGGTGTGGGTGCCCCAGGGGGGCGGGCTAGGAGCCGGCCTGAGGTCGGAGGAGCTGCTGGAGGGAACCCTGAGGCTGCCCGCATCCTCCCCCAGGAATGCTGAAAGGCGAGGGGACCTCCCCCCCAAAGGCGGCCCCTCTCGGCCACATTCATCCTCCTCCAGGGGCCGGCAGTGCAGCCGTCCTGCCCCTCCATTCCACGGCGCCCGTCACGCCCCCCGCTCTGGTGTCTTCCTTCCTTTCGGGGAGCCTGCTGACGGCCGGCCAGGCACCCCCCCAAGCCCCCTGCCCCTCCCCGGCCCTCACCGCCGTCGCTGAAGTCCCGGGCCAGGTGGCGCTTGGGACGGCTGAGCGGGAGCCCGTCCAGCCAGGCGCAGAGGCCGCGGAGGTCGCCGGGCGGCAGCGGCGGTGGCGAGGCCCGCGGGGTCGGCCCCGCTGCGCCCAGCATGGCCGCGGGACCGGCTGTTGGGGCGGTTGCCGGGAGACGGCGCCCAGGGGGGGGCCTGGGGCCGGAAGGGGAGGGCCGTGGGGGTCGCCAGCCACGCCCCCCGGCCGGTACCCTGGGGGCGGCGGACTTCCGGCTCAAGTCTGGGTGGGAGAAAAGGTAGGGTTTTGGCGTTTTTTTTCCAGTGTTCATTTTATTTTAACAAGCACAGGGCCCTTACGTGTTATCAGTTGAATTCCACGTTATTGAGCACACACTCTTTCATCGATTTAATAAGAATCTCGCGTCATTGAGAACTCGATCAATAACTGTCATAAAATACACACTTTTCATTGCGGTTTCGGTTGCAGGCGCGCCAGGGGCCTCCAGAGCAGCAGCGGGGGCCGCAGGTGCCTCTCGGGGTCCCGGCCCTGCCAACTCTGTTGGCACTTCTCACAGCGGACCCGGCCCCTCCGAGGGCGAGGGCGGAGGGCAGTGAGCCCGGAGGTGGGGGTGGGGGGAGCGCGAGGATCCGGGCAGGGGGCACGGCGGGCGGGGTGGGGGTGGGGGTGGAGAGCGAGTCCGGCCCAGTTAGCAGTTCTCACAGCGACCCGGCCCCTGGGACAGAGAGCGGGGCAGGCCCGGTCCCTTCAACATGAAGGACATCTGCCCCGCTGCGGCGGGGGCCTGGCACCCGAGTCACCTTCTCTGCACCGGTGGCTTCAGAGCAGCCTTGGGACCGACTACGCCCTGGGAGAAGGAAAAAGAACCGATGCCGAAATCCACCAGCTTCGCCAGGAGCACAACTTAATCTCACTTCCTTTCACATTTCTTAAGATGCAGGTCTCGGCTCAGGCAACATGCAGTGGCTCCGGTGCAGTGACAGCAGTGAGGGCCGCAAGCCATAAGACCGACAGCTGACGTCTTGTAGCCGTTAGACTTTCTCACTTGTACTAACAGGAAGAAAAGGCAGACTCGCAGCCGGTAGGAGTGGTGGTCAGGGAAAAGCCCGCCCTCTGACCGAGTATAAAGCGGATGTTATATCTACGGCCCCTAACTTTTCCTTTCCTCGGACAGGGACAGTGTCGGGACAGTGTCAGGGCAGTGCGGTGGGGGAGAGGCTCACCCTGCTACCCAGAGCCCTGGGTGTGAGAGGCTCACCTGTGGCGGCGGTCCAGGATGGGCTCCTCCAGCCCCAGGCTTGACCGGTGGCATCGGGGGTGGGAAGATCGGCTTGACAACCTGGAGGACACAGCAGACGGTGGACACCATCTGACGGCCCCTTGGTGCAAAGCTCCCCAGGTCTGCCCTGCTCCTGTGCACCTTGCAGAGTGCCCCCAACCCGTGGCTGCCACCGTGGGCAGCATGAAGCCCAAACGTGGCAGAACCCCATTCCTGGGCCCATCACCACCTCCCCCTCTCCCTCGACATCCTTGCCCCCACCCCTCCCAGCCCAGTGTTTCCCAAGAAAAGCTCTTAAATTGCCAGAAAGTGGGTCTTGGGAAGTTCAAAAGCCAAGAATTCACTAAAACTTGCATCTGTGTGCTGGTCAGGTTCAGGAGGAGGCCTGGGGAGGTAGGGGTGGGCACTGGTCACCCATCCCCAGGGGAGACCCTGGGTGTGCCGTTCCCAATCACCACTCCTTGGCCAGAAACCTTTCTGTCCCAACTGCCTCCGTTTTCCCGTCAAAGTCCCTCCTGAGGCTATTTTTGCAGCTTTACTCTAAGTCTAAAGTTAGTTTAAAAAGTTACAAAGAGAAAGAATCTCCATCAAGCAAACGCCACAGTAATGATTGCTGCTGGCAGGCCCACGGACAGACACAGACACGGGGGTCACAGTGGAAGGAGTAATCGACTATGTATCTCAGAGCATCTCCAGACGTCAGCTCCAAAGGGACGCCAAGGGCTTTACGCAGAGAAACCGCAGACACTGGCCACGGAGCCCCTGCCACCAGCGAGGGGCACAGGTGTAGCTGGGGGAGGCTCTCACCTGCTTGGACTTCAGTTCAGGGAGGGGCTTGGCAGGCGGAGCAGGTCTGAGCTGGTGGGAAGGAGGGGCAGCGATCAGACTAGGCCCGAGCTCGCCTACCTAGGCCCCAGGTCTAGCACTCGTGCTGTCCCTCCGGGCTGGGCCATCAGCCCTCCCGAGATCCCTGCCCACCAAATCCAGTCCCCAGATGGCCTGGCTGCTCGGGCCCACCGCTGCTCACCTGGTCTGGGGGCGGCCAGGTGTACACAGGAACTGTGGAGGGGGGTTTGGACGTGGCGGCTGGAGGCTGGAGGGAACGGACAGGTAGCCTGGGTCTCACAGGAGGGCTGCCTGCCTCCAGCTGCGCTCCCAGCGCAGGACCCAAGGTTCCCGCCCCTCCCAGAGGAAGAATAAAGTGTGCGTGGAGGGCTCTCCCTCACCCCGCTGCCCAGCAAGGCCTGAGCCCGGCTGGGCCTCCCATGCTCCCTTTCCTCAGCCTTGTAGGGGGCTCGGAGGAGGTGGACAGCAACGGAGGGGATCTGGGCCTTAACACCTTCTGACTGACCGTGCAGAGGCCAAGAGTCTCAGGTTCAGGTTCAAGCTCCAGTTCTGTCACTGGCTCACGTAGGTTCTCAGACTGCAGGCCCTAAAGCCTGCCTCTGCTCTGCAGGCCAGCTCTAAGCCCTGTTGTGAGGGGTGGGGTGGCCTCCAAAGCCCATCGGGGACAGTGGGATGCAATGCTTACAGCAGGGGGCGGCTGCTTGGGGGTCGCCCTGGGGACCGCGGGCCTGGCGGGCTGGCTGGGGTGGTGGGGGGGGCCCGGAGCCCCACCCTTGGCTGGCACACCGCGCCCCTCGTGGAACAGGGGGTTGGAGAGCCCGATGGCGGTCTTGGGTGCTGCAGTCCTGGGGAGAAAGCAAGACTGGTCAGTGTGTCCTGGCCTCAGGGTCTGACCCAGGGACCCAGGGGCTCCTGGCGTGTCCTGCATCCAACAAAGTGGTGTGAGGTCCCACGGCAGCTCGGACCCTGGCTGGTACGGGCCGGCTTCTGCAAGCCCATGTCATCCCACGTGTTCTGGTGCCAGCAGAGGTTGAGGGGTTGTGTGGGGGGACAGAGGGGCAGACCATCCACCTGTCACCAAAGGTCATCACCTGTTCCCCCCACCCAGTGAGAGACAGAGGCCCCAAAGCCCTCTCCGGGAAGGGCTATGTTTCTTCTTCCTCAAACAGCAGCGGGCATTTCCCAACTGTGAGCAGAAGGTCTCCCTGCACATGACAACGTGTGTGTTGCAACCCCAGAGCAGGCTCACCCCCAAGGGTTGCGGCCCCAGGCCTTTCGGTAGATGACTGCACCTGCCAGGAGGGCCAGAGCCACCAGGAGCACCGCAGGCACCAGCACGACCATCAGCAGGCTCCTGGACCCTGGAGGGGTGCACAAGGCCAGATGTCAAGAGGGTAGTGAGGGCTGGGAGGGCCAGTGAGCCCAGAACCCTGGGACCCTCCCTAGAGCCCAGGGCCTGTCTGAGGACCCTCAGCATAGAGACCCAGTACATTACAACAGCACTCCAGGCTCTCAGATGATGAGTTGGAGGGCTTAGTGGTAGCTGGCCCCGGGCCCACAGTGACATGAGCCAGGTCTGGCCAGGCCCTGGAGGGGGTGGTGCTGTGGCCGGCTACACGCACAGTGGTTGCTGCAGAGGAAGACACGGTGGCAGTGGGGGCCCACAGACTCAGAAGGGGGCTGAGGACCCGGCAAAGGGGCTAGCGCTTCCTGTCACTGCTCCTGTGCCCTCCCTCTAGGATGGGCCTCTCGTCTGTCTCATTGGGGCCCAGGTGGCCACACAGGCCCAGAAAGCGTGGGGTTGAATCTAACAATGCCCGGAGGGACCTGTGGGCACATGGTGTCCTTGTCAGCCCTGCCCATGTGGTCTGGACCCCGTCAGGTTGTACAGACGTGCGGGCCCCAAGGCGGCCGGACGTACCTGTGTGCACGGAGGGCAGCAGCTCTGTGCAGTGGGGTGGTGCCCAGCCCGGGTGGCACTGGCACTCCTCCTTGTGGTTGCACACCTGGGGGTGAGTGGGGGGTCAGGGCCAGGCCTCAGGCCCAGGAGGGGCTCTGCCGCGGCCCCCACTGATGGAGGACAGGCCGAGCTCACCCACGAGCTGCCACGACCAAGGCCGAGGGAACATGCTGACAACAGAGGAGGGCCCTGCTTCCCAGCACCGCAGGCGCGGGAGGCGCAGGCCGGGCAGCTTCTTGTGGGCTGTTCTCCGGGCCCACCCCCAGGCCTCCCTGAGACGGGAGCCCCCGAGGGGGGCGCTCCAGCCCCTTGTTTCAAGCTCTGGGTCCCGGCATCACCACACAGGTTACTGAGAGCTGACCACAGTAGCCACATTTCACAGCGGGTCATTTCAACCACAAGCAGCCCACAGGTTCCCCAGCACGACTGCCCTGGGCCTCAGTGCTCACATGGGACGCCCAGATCCCCACCAGCTCAGTCCCTCAGCTGCTGTTCAGCCCCCGGGCGCTGGCCCTGTCCCCTGTTCACCCGGGCTCATCTTGAGCACCGCCTACCAGTCTCCTTCAGCCCCAAAAGGCAGGTGGCGGGATGTCCCGTGGACTCACGTACCCCGTGGTTGTTGCACTGGGCGGAGCAGTTTCTGGACCTGTAAACTTGCAGGTGCTCGCAGCGTCCTTTCCAGCAAATCTGGAGGGCAGGGAGTGTCTCCTCGGGCAGCCATTCTAGGGCTGCTTCAAGCCCCTGTACCCCAACTTCTAACGTCGGCTGACGCTGCCCCACAGCCTGCCCGGTGAGCTTTGGGGGAGATTGGCTGTGGTCCCGGCATCCAGGCTTGGTGTATATGCCCTCTGCCAGCTGGCCGGCCAGCCCACCAGGGCCAGAGGACTGGCCCCACCCTTCTAGGGGTGCGGTGGGTGCCTTGGGGGGACTGGCCCAAGAGAAAGGTGAACAAACCACACGAACAAAGGACAGAGTCCCTGCGCACAGTCCTTGGGTCACAAGTTTAGGACCTGTGGGTCTAGCAGCCTGACTGCCATGTGGGACACGTCCAGGCTCACAGCCCTCAAAATCCCCTAAAAGCTGCAGCCAGCTGATGTGCCCTCCAGCAAACGGGGTCGGGGGGCTCTGGGCGCTCACCCTCTCCTCGCCACACTTGGTGCCTTCAGGCACTGGCTCGTAGCCAACACCTTCCTCCAGGACGAGGGCCTGGCAAGCAGCCGAGGAGGAGGTGAGGGTGCAGGAGCTCTGCTCTGGGGGTTTCTGTCCCCCCTCACAGTACAGGACGCCACATTTGTTGACCCTGTGCAAGAGGAACATGCATGCTCTGCTGGGTCTCCTGTCTGGTGCGTGCTGACCGCACCCCCCTTAGGAGGACCGGGGGAGCTGCGGGAAACGAGGTCCAGAACCCTTGGACAGGCTGTGGGGTCCACTGATGGGTACTCCACCGAAAGGCAGGCTGGGCCCCCCGGAGAACCCCCTGACTCGGTCCCCGGGCAGCCCTGCTCACAGGGACATCCTGTGGTCCCGGACCCAGGGCAGTCAGGCTACAACCGCTCACCTGCTGGAGCCAAGGGGGATCCCGCCCTTACAGTCGGGCGAGATGCTGTAGGTGTAGCATCTTTCCACGGCAACCCGTGAGCCTGTGGGGGCAGGAGGAGGTCAGTCCTCCCGCTCAGGACCCGCGGCCGCCCGTGGGCCTGGGGTCCCCTGCCTCACCTGGCCCCCACAGGTCCTGGCACCTCTGGGCCAGCGTGGGGCAGGCTCCGTTGTAGCAGTAGCCCCCCGGGCAGGGTGTGCCGTTCTCCTGGAAGGCGTCCTCTGGGCACCCCGGCTGCCGGCCGTCACAGTGCTCCTCAAGGTCACATGCGTCCTTCGGGTGACGGCACAGCTCACCGGCGGGTGTCACCTGCCCGGAAGAGCAGAGCTCACCTGGGGAACACAGGCCCGCAAACAGACCCGTGCCTCCCGCGCTGGCAGGCATGTACCCGGGGCCCTTCCCACCCGCTGACCTGCGGGCACAGCCGGGCTGGAGCAGGAGGTGTCGCACTCACCCTGCACTCCCGGCAGCAGGCGCCCTGTGCACACTCGGCCCCGTGGGCCAGCTGGCAGGTGGTGGCGTTACAGCAGGGGTTCCGACAGTCCTGGAGGGCAGGGCCGGACACAGCAAAGGTCAGAGCGGGCTCCAGGTGGACCCCAGGACCCCCTCCCCAGCAGCCCCTGCGGGTGGTGACGGGTGTCAGCGAACAGGAGCGTTTTCTGCCGTGTGGCTGTGGCGCGCAGGGCACCTGGTGGGTCAGGCGTGGACGCCCCCGCTTGCAGGACGGAGACGGGGGCCTGTGTACCTGGGGTGGGCCGCAGTCACACTGCTCCCCATGTTCCACGAACCAGTTCCCACACACAGGGTCGCCCACCAGCCGGCCAGGGTCTGGGGCGTTGTCCAGGCAGCCCGTCCGGGGCTTCTCCACGAACAGCTCCAGGTCGGCACGGCTGCACTGGCTGAACATTCTGGGGAACTTGACGCTGGGGGAGGGGGGTGACTCTGTCAGGGGGTGCAGGTGGGGGGCACTGGGACACCCCGCTCCGCAGGCAGACCTGGGCCTCACCCGATGCTGGCCGCCATGACGCAGCCGCCACCTTCCCGCGGCACGGGACAGTAGCAGCCTTGAATGTTCTCGTCATGGGCCATGCCCAGGTTGTGGCCCATCTCGTGGGCCATGGTGGACGCCACACCGATGGGGTTCTGGTGGTGGTCCTACAGGGAGAGGCTGTGCTGGCTGGTGCTGCCTGCACCACCCCCACCCCCACCCGCGCCCCACCCCCACTGCCCCAGGTAAGGCTGGGTGCTGGGCGCGGCCTCCTGCCAACCACGCTTCTCAAAGCTCCAACCCATCCTCCAGGGGAGGTGGCCATCCAGGTGTTCCAGCCCATGTGGATGGCTCGGGGACGAGCAGGTGGACCTAGGTCCTCGGGGCTCCCCTTCACGCACTCCGCTCCAGCTCTGAACCGGGCTCCCCACCCAGAAGCCAGCAAGCCTAGGCCAGATTCCCTGCACACCTGGTTCACAGCCCCTGAGCCCCGGGAGCACATGGACGACACCTTGGCCAGTCCCACGGTGGTCCCGGTGAAGTCGACCCCGCTGGAAACAAGAGGCGTGCGTGGACGTGGACGCCCTGAAAGCCGCCTCCCTCCCGCGTGCCCCTCGTTCTCACACAGCCCTCCCTGGCTGCAAGGGCCCAGCTCTCTGCGTCCACGGCCCACATACGTGATCAGCTGCGCGTTGTCGTGCTGGTAACGCCCCGCCAGTTTCTGCGCCCGCCAGGTGAGGAAGTTCTCCAGTGTGGTGTCGGCTTGGGAGCTCACGTGAATCCCGTCCCTGTGGTTCCAGATCTCCAGGCCCACCAGGACCACACGGACATTGAGCTCCTGATAAAGCTTCGGGCAGAGAACCCCTTGGTCAAGCTCAGGGACAGCAAGGGCCAAAGACACAGAGGCCACTCCCTGCTCACCTGGCCCACGGTCCCACCTGCTGGCCGTGCCCCCCCATCTCTACAACCAGGGTTTCTACTGAGCTGGGAGGGAGCGGCCCCCACCTTGTCCACATGGTTCACCACCTCCAGCACCCGCCTGCGTACAGCCTCTCTGCTCCCCAACAGCTGGAACTGAAGGACGGCAGACCGTCAGGTGCACGCAGCCCGCTGGCCTGCCCCAGCCCCCGCCCCAGCCCCCGCCCCCGCGCCCCACCCCGCACTACCTCCGTACTGTCCGTGACCACGTACAGCTCCACGTAGCGGGTTTCCCGGGGCAGCAGCCAGTTCTGGGGGCACAAGAAGCTGGTGAGCCGCCCCAGCCACCGCCCTGCCGACCGAGGCCCAGTCTTCACATACCGACCCTGTCCCAGGGACCTGGAGCTGGCACCAGCCCCCTGCCCACTCCTGGGGGGACCGTCCAGGAGGCTCCAGTGCAGACTAGAGCTATCTCTGCAGCTGCCGGTGGAGCCAGGTCCAGGCCCACTGGCCAAGGGGACTGCTCGGAGACACCCTGACTATGGGGATGGTGGACAGAACCCCCACTCAGCTTCAGCTGACCACACTGCAGTCTAGGGGACGCACAGCCCCAGCAGACAGGAGATGATGAAGCTGGTGGGGGGGGGGGGGGGCGCCCGCTCACCCGGGGCCTGAAGGCTGCTGAGATCCGAGGCCCCAAGGCCTTCTCCAAGCTGGAATCGCTGACCCCGCAGGTCCCGGCCTTCTGCTGCAGGTGCTCTGCCTGGTACAGCGCATGCCGCCCCTCTTCACTGGCCCCATCCAGGGGCTCAATCAGGTGGACAGTCGAGCCAGCCCGGAAAAAGCCCCTGAGGGCAGAAGGAAGCCAGCAGGTTCCAAATTAGCACATCCCCCACACCCCATGCCCATCTGGGGAGGACAAACCCTTGCAGGACAGAAGGCCTCCTTCTGGTGCCCGAGGACACAGGCCCCCCAGGGAAGTGGTACACTGGGGACAGCACCCACAGCCCTAGGAGAGCTGCATAGCTTAGGGGACCCGTGACTTCTAACAGGACAGACACCCGTGTGCAGAAAGGCTGCCGTGTGAAGCCCCGCTTTCCTTGGCCTCGGTTTACCTCCTTGGGGCATGTGGGGGAGGGCTGAGGCACCGATGTGCTGACACCCCCCTCCCCGGGTGTGCAATGCCCACCCACCTGAGGCCGGCACAGGTGCTGAGGCTGGCGGCAGAATGCTCGTGCCCCTCCACGTGGCCCTGGTAGAAGCAGTGATCCTGTGGGAGATGGGAGGGTAAGTGGTGCACAGCCCTGTGCTCCCTCTGCCCACCACCGTCCTTGGGGGGTGCTGCCCAGGGGCCTGTACCTGCCTCTGTAGCTGCTCTGTCACTTGGGAGCCGTTGGCCGTGCTGTAGGTCTCCGTGTAGCCCGAGCCCACCAGCTCCCTGGAAAAGAGCCACCAGGTGCTGGGGGCATGTGTGGGACCGGCGTGGGTGTGCTGAGACCCTGCAGGCCCGGCCTCCACTTACCTGTTCTTCCGCAAGTGCAGGGTGAAGTTGTGCCCTTGGGCCCCAAGGACATAGCTCACACTGTCCGGGTACCGGTCCTGAGGCAGGGGAGAGGGAGGGGTCCAGGGTGAGGGGTGTACCCCACCTCAAACCTGGGGGCAGTGGAGCTCGGCTGGGTGGGGATGCTGCCCAAGTCCGGAGTACTCTGAAACCTGAAAGACCCTCAGAGGAGGCCTCGGGGTCATTCAGAGTCAGGCCGGTATTAGGAGGTTGGGGCTCTAGATCTCATTTTCCCCATCGGTCCACACAAGGGTAATGACTGGGATCCCATTCCCCAGGAAGCAGGGGGAGGGGAGACAGAGACATGACCCTGCCAGGCTGCCCTTAGAACCACTGCAGCAGAGGAGGTGGGGGCAGGGCCCATGAGGGGGCACCCCAGGGGAGAGCCCCGGCGGCTGACCTCGCTGACCTTGGAACCGCCCCCAGGGTGGGATGAGGGCCCAGGGTGGAGGAAGGCTTTTCCCAGATACTGAGGTCAGGAGAGGGCGGTCTCCACACTCACAGGCACACCCACGTGGATTTTAAGAATGCCCCCAGGCAGCCTTGGGGAATCCCAGGCCAGCCCCAGATGCCTCACAAAGGTGCGTCACCATAAACACGCCTCTGGTGAGCCATCCCCTCTAGCCTAGGAGAGATTTGAGGATCCAGCCCTTGAGTGAAACTGGGGCGTGGCCAGGGCCAGCAGGGTTCCTGAAAGGCACCCCCACCCACTAGAGGGCAGGGCGAGGCAGGAAGTAGGAAGGTGAGGCCTGGGGGTGGAGGCAGTCCAGGCGGCCCAGGAGGGCTATGAGCCCTCTCAGAAGCCCACCTGGCCCTCAGCCCCACAGGCTGCCTCTTCATAACTGGCTGGGCCCACTGGGAACTACAGGAGGGACCCCAGGCCAGCTTCCCTGGCTGAAACTTACCCAGTGGGAGGGCAGGGCTCGGCGAGCACGGGGTTGTGGCAGACGTTGGGGCCACACCACCTCGTACTGCTCCACATGGGGCAGGGGGACACTGGGGGCGGCCACTGTGGGAGAGAAGGGGGTCAGCAGGCCTGTGGTGGGTCTGTATCTCTGCCTCTGGGGGAGTCCTCTAGCAGCGCAGGGACCAGAGATTTGGAGACCCAGTTCTGCTGCCCAAGGACCAGGTGTCAGGTTCTGGGTTCAGAGGCCACAGGACCCTGCCCTGGCTGCCAGGACAGCTCCTCCCTCAGAGCCCAGGGCTGACCTAGACGTCCCCTCCCCTCCCTTGGGTCCAAGGGCGCACAAGGGCCCTCCTTGCCATCTCAATGTCTCCCATAATTGCGCCTAACTGGGGAGCCCACTGGCCTGCCTGGCAGGCCGTTCACCCAGCCCAAATCTAGAAGCTCCCAGGTATCCGACAACAAACAGCCCAGGGAGTGGGGGTGAGGCCCAGAATTGGAGCACCAGCACACCCTTTTCTGTGTCTCTCTCAAAGTGTTAGGCCAAGTGTTTCCATAACCTTTATCTCGCAAACCTCCTGAAGAAAGGGGCCCTGCCTGCCAGAGAAATGACCCCCTCCAGCCTGGGGGGCTGGGACACCACCGCACCCCAGCCCAGAAAGCGCCCAGAAAGCTCCCAGGAGCAGCGGTGAGGGCTGGGGCCAGTAGCACACTTGGCTTCTCCCCCCACCAGAGGTGGGTCCCCTGTGGGGGGGCAGGGTAGACTACCACCTATACCCAGCCCCAGGCCATTGCTCCTCGGTCCTCCCTTCCTTGCCACGCTGGGGAGTCCAGGTGGGAGTGGGCACTCACCCCAAGGCCCCAGGGTGGGTAGGCCATGGGGTTCTCCACCTTGCCCTGAATCCTTGGCGGGACCAGCGCTGGCGGGACCAGCGCTGGCGGGACCAGCGCTGGCGGGACCAGCGCTGGCGGGACCAGCGCTGGCGGGACCAGCGCTGGCGGGACCAGCGCTGGCGGGACCAGCGCTGGCGGGACCAGCGCTGGCGGGACCAGCGCTGGCGGGACCAGCGCTGGCGGGACCAGCGCTGGCGGGACCAGCGCTGGGGACACGCCCTAAGCTACTTCTCCCTGGTTCCCTTTTGAAGTTTCTGCCTGTCACCTGAGGGCTCTGAGCTGAGGGCTCCCTTCCAAGCGCCCAACCGCTGGGTCTGTTCCAGAGCTCGGCGGGGTGCAGACGGCCAGGGGACAGCCCCTCGCCTTGGGGACAGCCCCTCGCCCTGGCACTCACCTTGCAGCCACAGAGCGAACAGCGGGAGTCCGAGGCGGCGCATGGGGGACGCACACAGGCGTCCGGGGCGGGAACAGGGAGCGTACAGAGGGTCGGGGGTCCGGGGTCCGGGGTCCAGGGTCCAGGTCCAGGACACAGCGCGAACTGGGGACAGCCCCGCGCTCGAAACTCGGTCTGGCCGCCGCGCTCTATGCTGGAAGGGCCCTCCCCCGCCCCGGAGCCCAGCCCCCGGCCCGCAGCCTATCGGCCCCTCTGACGGCCGGGGGGGGGCGGGGCTTGGGCCTCGGCGGGGGGAGGCCCCCGTCCCCCGCCCAGACGGCGTCTACTCCTGGGCCCCTGGTGTCCACGACGAGGGGGGCTCCCGAACGGCCTCTGGTGTCCACAAGGAGGAACGTCATAAACGTGGACGGCACTAACGAAGGGGGCCGCGAACGGGCCAAGCCTGGCCCCCCCCCTTGCAAGTCTGCACCCTCCCGGGTGCAGGTGAGGAGCCCAGGCTCGTCCTGCAGCCTGGCGGGGCAGCGGCTTGAGTAACGCTCAGAGGTTGGGGGATGCTCAGGTGCGGATGTGCCCTCGGACTTCCTGGAGAACAGAAGCCCACACGGGACCCAGTACTGCTTCCTGCCCTGCCGGCCCCCACGCTGACCTGGCCCCCGGGCCGGCAGGCGCGGGCCGGAGGGAGGGCGGTCCCTGTCATCTGCCGCTAATCCAAGAGGGTTTGCCCTCAGCTCAGTGGCCCTGGAGCCACGTTCTGGACAGGCTTCCTGAAATGGTGCACATCAGTGCAAGTCCAAACCTTGGGCGAGGGTGTGGTGCCCCAGGCAGTCCCAGACCAGAGGTCAAAATTTCACAGCCCAGTAGTTCCCCCAAAGCAAATGGAAAGAAAAGGAAAAGCAGCAAGGGGTTGGCGGGCTTTGAGGCATCTTGGGCAGAGGTGGCGGCGGGGCCCCGTGCCCCCGCGAGCAGAGCAAGACACAGAGACGGTCTGGGGTCTGGACGTGTGGGTTCCGTCCCTGTGCTCACACACAGCTGGATCAGGGAGGCTCGTGAGCCCCCCTTCCCAGTGAGCTCACTTCTCTTCCTTAGCTGTGCAATTATTTGGGAACAAAAATTAAAAGGCAACAGTCCCTGTAAAGGCAAAACCCAGAGCTGTCGCAGACGCACTCGCTCCTCGGCCAGCAGACCAGACCACCCATGTGCAGCCAGACCAGCAGGGGTCTGCTCCTCCTCCGACACAGGACCCCCCCCCCCCCCCCCCGCCGCCAAGGCTCCTCTTGTCCCACCCTCACCACTGGCAACCCTAGGGTGCAGCGGGCAAGCCTGTTGCCCAGAGCCCAGGACGGGGACACAAAATTTCCGGGTCTCAGGGCAGGGCACGAGGGCGGCAAGCCCAGGGCCAGTGGGCTCCTCAGCTCGGTAAGAGGTTAGCACGACACCAGGGCTCTGGTAACACTGGCGGCAAATAAGCGAATTTGCCACTGCACACACAGCGGCCTGGACAAGAAAGCCGTCTGTGGCTTGTGAGTTGGACCCCCTCCATGGTGCCTGTTCTTCAAGGCAGCAGCTGGACTGAGTGCCCACCACCCTGCCTCCAGGAGCCTGCTTCCGGCCCCTTCCACCTGCCCCCCAAGACCCCCTGCAGCAGGCAGGCAGAGCCGAGTCTGGACAGCAACACAGGACATTTGGCGGGTGGGCAGCATGGCTAGAGTGGGGAGCAGTGGGGTGGGGGTCACAGCTGTGCCACCCAGGGCCGAACCCGCCCTATGGGTTCCACTCTGCACTTCAGCGGGTGCTCCTCAGGACTCCCCCACCCTCCTGCCCAGTCCTGCGGCAGGACAAGGACCGTGCTGCCCCCTGGTGCCCGGAGCCCAGCCTTGCTGATTGCTGGGACACCAGGTGTGCCCACCTGGACACCAGGCTTGGATTTCGTCCCCTGCGAGACCTTGATAATCATCCTGAAGTTGCTCAAATGCTGCGTGTTTTCACCTTTTTTTTCTTTTTTTGAGACAAAGAAGGTGCCCAAGTGAGCGAGGGGCAGAGACAGAGAAAGAGAGAAAAAGAGAAAATCCCAGGAGGGGCAGAGAGAGAGAGGGAGGGAGGGAGGGAGGGAGAAAAGGGCGCATCCTCACCCAGAGCTGGGACACGTCCCCACCTGATGTGGGACTCAAACTCACCCATGGTGAGATCACGACCTGAGCCAAAGTCAGGTACTTAACTGACGGAGCCACCCAAGCGTCCTTCACTTTGTCTTTATTTGAGAACAAAAACATTTTTAAAAACTCACCCTATTCAATAGAAGAACTCACACAAACACACCTATGGAGGCACCCGGCCCGGTGCGGGTGGCTGCTGTGAAGGGAACCTAGCGCCCTGAGCAATGACAGCAGCTTGGCAAGACGCCCCTCGGATTTTATATTTAAACAGTAACGACACACACAAACATGTGGTTCAGCAATATTCATTCACGTGATGGCTTCTGAACTCATTCTTCTGCAACACCTGCTGGCCTCACTGGGCGGTGACGGCAACCCTGGGCGCAGATGCCGGGGGGGCCCCGTGGGACGGGCACTTGGGGCGCTGCCTTCTGGCTCCTCTCTGCAGACAGACGCTCCAGGCGCTCCGTGTAGAAGCCATTGAAGTCAAGTCTGCGGGAGGAGAGGGGCTGGGCTCCTGCACCCCCAGGTGCAGAGGCGCCCTCCCTGGGGCAGCCTGTCCGCCCCACAAAGGGGGAAGGGTGGTCTCTGCACCAGGTGCGAGGGACACGCACCCACACGAGGGCCTCAGGCTCCATCCGGCCTCCGCTTTTTCAAGCAATACTGACACCAGAACTCAGACACACGTGAAAATTAAACAACAAGCGTCCCAGGCCCTGTCCTTAGGACATCCGATGCCCAACATAGGACACCTTCCCAGGCAGGGACACCCCCTCAATCTCCTGGAAAGAAGCTGAGCCACTGCCTCCCTTCGGAAGAGCTGTGTGTCCAGGATTCACGGGCAGTGGGAACCTGACAGCCCCAGAACCACAAACTGGCTGAGCGGCCTGCTGGTCCCCCTCCCCACGGGGCCCCTCCCAGAGTCACCAGGAATGTACCACCACACCCACCCCCCACCACCCGAGAGTGACAAGGCACAGACAGCCCCAGGAGCCCAAACGGAGCGGGTTTAGTGCGTGCCGCCACGACCCTCACTGTGTGCTCACAGCCCACGGCAGAAATGGCATCCCCGGTCCCATCCTCCCTCCCGTGGCCACCCCTTGGCTGCTCATCTGAAAATGGGGGCAGGGGGTGGGGGGTGACGCGGCTGCCGTGCATAGCCTAGGGCTACGGGGGCACTGACGGGGCAGCCCGACACACGCTGGCGCACACACACGAGTGAACACAAACCGCTACGCACGCCCGTCTGTGACTTCAGGGGGTGACGCACAGGAGGCTAAGGACAGACACCCTCACGCCCGAGCAGACCCTGCCTCAGTGACACCTTCCTGAGGTGGCCCAAGGCTGCGTGGCAATGGTGAAGGGGGAGCCGGCGAGGGAAACCCGGGAGTCCCATCAGGCAGGGACAGGATCGCGCCCGTGGCCACGCGGGAAGCCGCCTGGAGATGACGCACCCACCTGGAGATGACGCTGGCCATGCTGTGCTCACAGTCACTGGTGCTGTAGAGGCTCAGTCGGGCCAGAAGGTCAAGCAGATGTGCCGAGAAATTCTTATCAAACTTGTTGATGGTGGCCTCGAAGCTGGAGGCCAGCTGCGGGGCGTCCACGTGCTCAGCCAGGTACTAGAAGACAAGTTTGGGCACCGTGAGCGCCCCCAGCCCGGCCTCGGCACTGCTCTCACCAGCTCAGCTTCCCTGTCCCTTTATCTCTAATAGAAGAAAGGATCTGGGCAAGTTTTTGCGTGATACAAGGTGAAAGAGTTAGGACAACATAAAGCTTCCCGAGACCACAGGACAGAGACACAGTCTGGGCAGCTGGCACCCTGCTTTGCTCCCACCCACACGCGCAAGCAGTAGACCCGCCCGCCTGGGGTGTTTTTTCTGCAACTCAGGTTTTCGAGCTAATGCAGCATTCTCTCCTGGCTCCCTCTCAGTGGAGGGAACGGACCCAGGGGCCCGGGAGCAGGGGCCTGGGCTGGTGCTGCAGGGCCTATGCCCCGACATCCTCTCCAAGGAGGCCCCTCTAGTTAAGGCCGGGCTCTGACCATAAGGACGGCAGGGCCCACAGCCCCACGCCTGCTGTGTGCCAGGCCCTCCAAGGGGCGCCCACACCTGGGCGTTCCTCCCCTTGGGGGGAACCGTGGCCTTGCCCTCAAGCACAGAGGGGCTGAGGTTTGGACAAGTCGAGCGAGAAGATTCTCTGGGACTCATATTTAATATCTAATTCAAAGCAAACTTTTTTAACCAAAAGAAGAGTGAAGGGCGGCAGCAGGCGCGCCTGCTAAGCTGCAGGCCCGGCGGTGCCGGACGAAGCACACCTTCCTGGCGAGCTCCTTGCGGGTGCGCTCCTCCGCCCGCTCGGCCTCCGTGGGCGGCCCCAGCATTGTGCCATGCTCCAACATCAGGCGGCCCAGCTCACCGTCCAACTTCATGCTCTGCGTAAATCTCTTGGGGTCAGAAAGAAACGCTCCTGTTAGCGTCAACCCACCCGGCCCAAGTGAAGGGTGGGCCTCCGCACAGCCAGGCGGTGTCTGCTGTGCCCACGTGACCTTACGGGCGCCTGCCCGAGGGCTGGTCCACTGACTGACTGAAGAACGTTTCTCCCCCGATGGAGCCCCACGTGACCGCGAGAGGTCTAAGGAACCAGTTCCCAGGCTCCTGTCCTCTGGAGGCTGGCCAACACCTCGCACGCTCTCCACTGGCCCCGCCGACTCAGACCCCCTAGGCCCTGGAGCCCCAGTGAACCCCCACCTCACCCCCTCTGCCTTCCAACACTTCTATTCTGTGCCAATACTTTGGGGCAGCTGCTTGTAACTGAATCAAGTAGCTCAAGTCGGACAAAAAGAACAGCAGGTGTCCAGAAAAAGGCCCAGAACAGAGGCCCATACCGGCGGAAGGGGACTCAGAGCAGCACCCCTGCAGACAGATGGCAGGAGGCGAGTGGGCTGTGGGGTGGCCGCACCTGCATGCAGTTGGTGAACATGACGCACACGGACATGAGCCTGGAGAACACCTTGAGTAGCTCCGGGTTGGTCAGCATGCAGTCCTTCAGACAGTTGTCCAGGAAGCTCGTGTGGTGGCCCAGCACGTCATCGATGTTGGACGCCTGTGCGGAGAGAAGGACCCGGCCTTCACTCTGGGAACGACTTCGCAAGCAGACGGACTCCGCGGGCCCGGCTTCGGCTGCAGCTTTGCACGCTTCTGGTCTGTCGCCATTTTTCAGATGACCCTGTGGCCTCTGAGGGACAACATCACCCCCAACACGCCTGCTCTCACACACGCACACCCTCACCGTGCTCGTAGGGAAGCCTCTCGTGTGTGCGGAGGGCTTCGCTTCCTCCCCATCAGCCTGCGGCCGGCGCTGCTCTCACCCCTGACCCCTGACCTGCTACGCTCCCTCCTCAAGAACCCGCTGGAGCCTCTTCAACGTTCCGACACGCCAAGCTACGACTCACAGACTTCAGGTTCTTCTCGAGGACGTGCCAGGTCGGCTCCATGACTTCAAACATCATGTAGTACTGAATGTTCTGAACAAAGTTGAGCATCCGCTGCCGCAGAGTGAAGGCGCCGGCAAACCTGAGCGAGCAGACGGTTTCAGCGCAGTTGACAGGGAGTCGGCGCATCTACAGCATGTGGGGGCCACCCGCCTTGTCGTCAGGGCGTCTGCTCCGGGCTCATGCCCCTCCACGGGGGCCCACACGCGGGCACAAACACCACCAGCGTGTGGGGCACCCCTGGCCGACAGTGAGCAGCTGCGTGTGAGCCAGCAGGAGGAAGCACACGCCCCCAAACCTCGAAGGGCTCACGCTAACGGGCCCGACCCCCCCAAGTCTGCATAGACGGCTGAGGGACAGAGCCAGTGGCCACCGCGGTCGGCAGTGGCCCTGCTCCGCAACGTGAAACATGTCACGGATCTATAAGCTACAAAGGTGTGCGACAAATTGCCTTTTTGCAAGAGGGGAGCGCGTGCGCGCAGACGAGACGCACCACTTAGCGGAGTGCAGGGAGCACTGCTTGGCGGCCTTGTTGCTGATCCAGACGCTGCAGAGTTGCCGCTCTACGTGCTTGCAGTAGAACATGTGCCTGAAGAGCATCTGGTAGCGCGTCAGGGCTTTCCTGCAGGGAGCGGGAGGAGACAGGCGCGTAGGTAGGCTTCTGGGCGGCACCAGAGCTCATGAGGCTCGCAGCAGATGGCGGCCTGGGCTTCGGCGGCACCGAAGCGGTTCTGCACTCCGGCCGCCAGGCGCCAGGCAGCCCACCCTGGACACAAATGGGTGTGGAGGCAGCTTGGACGTTCTGCAGAACAAGGCAGGTGCCGGGCGGATCCAGTCCCTTCCTCCCGGCAGACCTGCTGTAAGGTCTAGAGAAGCTAGTGCTGGAAGGGTCAGGAAGGACCAACGCTCACCTATTGATAATCAGCGACAGGGGCCACTTGACGACGTAGTCGAAAGAGAAGGCCTCGAGGCCACTCAGCGTGAGCTCGGTGGGGTCGGCATGGACCATCGCCTTCTCCTGCTTGGTCTCGATGGCCAGAACCCGCAGGAGCTGGGTGATGAGGTCATGCGGCATCAGGTCAATCTTGGGAAAGACAAAGAGAATGGCGTCGAGTCCTGACCACGCCACCAATCCAGCTGCAGCACAGGCCAGAGAAGCAAGTCCCTCCGGTGGACTCCCTCTCCGAGCCCAGCTTGCAAAACAAGCGCCTGCCAAGAGACCCCCACTCAAAAAGTAGGCGTCTTTCCTCCACCAAAGTAGGAAAACAAACGTACAGAGAGATCATTTAAAATACACCTGACGATATAAATGAAAAACCATGAAGTCAGAAAGGCCTGAATCCCTCCAGATTTACAACTTTACCGCAGGTGCCAGGCTCAGGCTGAAAGAGAAGGTACGTGGGTCTGGAAACACAGCACAGCTGACCCTTAACGTCGGGGGTCAGGGCGCCAACCCGCCGTTCAGCTGAAAATCCACGTGCAACTTCTGACTTCCCCTCCCCCGACCACCGATAGCCTACTGCCGACCGGAAGCCTTACCGGGACACCTGACGGACGCACGCTTTGCGTGCCGTACGCCACACACAGTGCGTTCTCGTAACAAAGAAAGCTAGAGACAAGGAAACGTCACTGTGCTGCATTTACCATAAAACACCCACGTGCGCACACCCGGGCTGCGGGTATCACCGTCAAGAGCTGGTTCCTCCCGTGTCTTTACCTCAAATGTCTTTCTCAGGCCGCTGCTCCAGCCCTCGGGACACGGGCAGCGGCCCGAAAGGTGCTCCCCCCGCCCCCTCACCCCCAGCCCACCTTGAGATCGTCCTTGAAAGGGTCCGTGTTGGCAGTGCTCATGCGCAGGGCCAGCTCCAGCAGCGCCTCCAGGCGGGTGGGAGTGATGTCGTCCACCGGCTTCTTCAGCTCCTCCTCGGTGAGGTCCATGAAGTGCACGAAGAAGTCCCCCTGGTCCATCAGGAAGTAGCGCTTGATGGACCTGCGGGCGGACGCAAGGTCATCGGGAAGACTGGCCGACGCGCACAGCGGCCTGGACTCGGAGAGAGGCAGGCGTCTGACGAGGAAGAGCTGCGTGCTTGCAAAGGGCTCCCACCAGAACCAGCGGTTTTGATGATGGGGGCGGCGGGGGGACAGGGGGAAGCCAGGAGGGGCCGCACGGCCCAGGAAGGACGTGTCAAGCACATGGCCAGCGCCCCACACCAGGAAACGTGTCAGAAGGGGGAGACCGGCGGTCAGCTTCAAACAAACGGAAACAAACAGCTCTTAGGCAGGGGCAAAGAACTCTGTGCCCGGCTACGCCGCCTGGAAGGGGCTGGTGGGGCCGGGGGCAAGACTGGGAGGCTGTGTCACTGCAGACAAGGTGACACAGGCAGACACTGCCCTGCTGGGCCTCGGGGAGTTAGGACCACAGTGGCAGGGTCACAGATGTGCAAGGTTCTCAGGCTGTCTTCTCAGGCAGGACAACCTGGCAGTGTGCTGGTTTTTACATAAATAGGACAGAGCCACTAAAAGTTAATTTGTGGCCTTGGTCAGACACCCCCGATGGTTACACATGCTGAGCTAGGAGGCCAAGGACAGACGGCACACCTCAGGTGCGCCACAAGCTCCTTCTCTTCCATCAGGAAGGCCAGCAGGACCTTGCTGGCATAGTTGAAAGCCTTCTCGATTTGCTCAACATATGCCCGCTCCTTCAGAGTGTAGATGATCTCCTTGGCCACTGGGCAGGTGACATCGTGGCCACACTCTCTGACTACATTCAGATATTTTCCTGAAAAGACAGGGAGAAAGCAAATTAAAATTTTCACCATAAGTACAATAAACCACAGACCTGAACCTCGGATGCTGTAACCCAAACAGTAGCTAGAGAACTGGAAAGAGAGGTTGAGAACAGCCTACAACCCTCTACACATGGCAGAGAAACACAACCAACTGACACCCACGGAGCACAGAAGCGCTAAGTGCTAGAACAGGCTGGACTCTCCAGATCTTCTAAGAACACAGAAATAATTTCAAAAATATTTCAGAGAATGAGACTCTAAACCCTCTTCCGACCCCGTCCCAGACAGCACAGCTCCCAGAACCAAAGTGCCGAGTTCCCGGCCAGCAGCGTGTCAGGTGCGTCAGTCCGTGTGATGGTGACAGGACCATCACTGGCCCAGTGAGGCCTGCATCCTCGGCTGTTTTCCTGTCATGGTATGAGACCAACCCAGTGAGAAACAGATCTTTGGTCTCTGTCCCTGGTTGCTGGCGCTGAACTCCTAAAACTCTTGGGATTTTGTTACTCATGAAGCCCCTTCTGACCACACCTGAGTTCAGGCCAGAGAGGGACTCTCGGCAGCTTCCCTAGACAGCTTCAGGGTGAGGGCTGGTGGCCAGGGGACCCAACCCCGTCATCACCGCCCACTGAGGTCAGGATCGGGAAAGGCTGAATAAATCACCAACGGTCAATCATTTCATCAATCATGCCTGCATAATGGGACCTCCATAAAATTCCTAAACCAAGGTGTCTGAAGAGTTTCCAGGGAGGGGTACACATCCACACGGGGATGGTGCACCCCAAATCCACAGGCACAGGAGCCCCTGTGCTCGGGACCTGCCCAGACCTCGCCCCATGGACCCTTCACCTGGCTGTTCGCCTGTATCCGTTATAACACACTGGTAACCTAGAGAGTAAAGCGTTTCCCTGAGTTCTGTGAGCCGTCCTCGCAAATGATCACACCAGAGGAGGGGGCCATGGGAGCCTCCCGTTTGCAGCCACTCAGACAGGACCCAGTACTTGCTGATGTGGGGGCCGCCCCAAAGGACTGAGCCTCAAACCAAGGAGCCCGCCACAAACCCCGGGTGGATGGGATGAGGGCTAATTTACAGGATGCCCAGCTTGTGTCCACAGAGAACAGGAGAGCGGGATGCCGGTGTGGAAAAGCCCCGCGTCTGGGGTCAGCTGGGAGCAGGGAAGCAACTTTCCTGTCAGTGATAACAGAATTCTAGAAGCGAAGTGGCAAAGAAAAGGCGTCTGTGAGACAAACCCCCAGGGTCAGGGCACAAAGCAACGGCACCCAGAGCCACAGGAGTCGGACGGGACGGTCGCCAGGCAGGGAAGGCGCCACCGGGTACGGGGCCGTGACGGCAAGGCCACAGGCAGAGGCACACGGGGCCGCAAGGCTCACCTGTGCTGAGGACCTTGCCTGCCATCTTCTGCAGGAAGGAGGGGATCTGGTGCTGCACGACGGTGTACCTCTGGTCCCAGTACTTGTCGTTGTAATCCTCCTGGATCTTCTCCTTGCGCAGCTCGTGCTCTTCCACCATGAACTCGCTGCAGGCACAGCGGACGCTCTCGGGGTCTGGCCGACCAGAGCCCCCCCCCCCCAAGTCGGTCCCCGGCTGTGAGCAACAGTGAACCCACCCACACCCCCGGGGGCAGCTGTTTCGACCGGGGGCTCGGAGAAGACCCGGGGCCACGGGGCCACAGGGGGACCTCTACCTCCACCCCTCCCAGGGGAACTCGGCACTTCCCTCCATCACAGACACGGACAACACACGACCCCAACAGCAGGGGCGCGACCCCGGCACACCTGCTTCAGATACCACTCTCGCAAGGCAGGATTTTACAACTTGTTTTCTCAAGTTTACTTAAAACTTTATTTTATGCGAGAGACAGAGAGACAGGGAGAGTGCAAGCAGGGGAGGAATAAAGAGAGAGGGTGAGAGAGAATCTCAAGCAGGCTCTGTGCTGTCAGCCTGACGCGGGGCTCGAACTCACAAACCCTGGGATCATGACCTGAGCCGAAACCAAGAGCCGGACGCCCAACCTACGAGTCCCTCAGGCGCCCCGCGTGAGGCACAATTTTAAAATCGTGTTCCTGGGGCGCCCGGGTGGCTCATTCGGTGAAGCGTCCGACTTCGGCTCAGGTCACGATCTCACGGTCCGTGAGTTCGAGCCCCGCATCGGGCTCTGTGCTGACAGCTCAGAACCTGGAGCCCGTTTCAGATTCTGTGTCTCCCTCTCTCTCTGCCCCTCCCCTGTTCATGTTCTGTCTCTCTCTGTCTCAAACGTAAATAAACGTTAAAAAACATAACAAAAATAAAATAAAAAAATTAAAAAAAAATAAGTAAATAAAAAATAAAAAATAAAAAAAAATCGTGTTCCTTGTAAGGCCCTCCCCTCAGATTGTTATTTGCACCATTAGCAGAGAAACGCTACCCCAGCCACAGACTTATTTTTAAAGTATTTTAAGAAATCTACCTCAACACAATAGACTCCTTCGTGAGCTACCCAAGCTCCGTTTACGTATTTAAACGCGTGATGCGGAGAAGGAACGCTCAAGTCTCACCACTGGGAAGGAAGGAAGCTCAGGCCAGGAGCCGCCGCTCCGGGCGACTCTGACGCCTTCCGCTCGACAAGATAAAGCCTCCCGGGGCTCGTGTGGGCGTGTGCCCCTCGCGTACCTCACCGGTGTTCTCCTCGGGCCCTGCGAGCCTACCTGTACGGGTCGTTGATTATCCCTCTATAGATCCACTTCTCCAGGATCTCGAAGTAGGGCACGCTGGCAGCCTTGGTGAGGTACAGACACAGCTCCTGGGCCTGGCTGTCCCCCGTGTAGTTGAAGCTCCGGTCGTGGAGAAGGCTCAGGGTTGACCCCCCAACACACTCGCCTTTATCCACCGAGGTGGCTGCAAGGAGGTGGAGGTGGCGCTCAGTGCGGCGAAGGGGGTGCCCTTGGCGCTCGAGGCCATGTCACGAGAGGCCAGGGCCTCAGTTCATCTCCGGTCTCCCGGGGACAGGTGGCGCTCTCGCGGGACACACTCAAACCATAACGCTGTGATCGCTAACTAAAGCCTATCAGGAAGAGCTTCCAGAGTTTTCCTGCCACAGACTAACACCTGACGCCCCGCGGGCTCTGGCCGCACAACACGCCGGTCCTGCCGATGCTCCCGCGGGAGGGCCGGCACGTCCCCGGGGGCGGGAGGGCAGGCACGTACCCAGGGAGGCCAGGATGTCCAGGGTGCGCATGGCTGGCTGGATGTAGAACCAGAGCTTCTGCAGGGACAGGAGGCCCTGCCTCTGCAGCTGCTCCAGCTGTGTGACCAGGATCAAGTACTCCTTCACCAGGGCCCTCATGGCGGCTGCCAGGGCGTGGTTCACCTGCCCGTATTCGAAGGAAGACTTCTCTTCAATGAACCTAGGAGGGAGAGGGCACCTGAGCAGGTGAGGCTGAGTTTTCAGATCAGATGTCACAAGCTCTGGGTCCCCTCCCCACTCAAGCTCTTACCCTTGAAGGGAACCTGTAGACACCAGCCCCCTGCACTCGTCCCCAGGCCCTTCGGGACCGTGCCAGGAGTGAAACCCGGTCACGACAAGACAAGCGCGCTCTTGGGGTTTTGTTTTTGGGGCGCGAGGACTGAGCTGCAGGGATCAGGAGCACCTGGGAAGGCGGGCGCCCACCTGGTCACCGTGGAGTAACTGGCAGCCACCGGGAGGACCCTGTTCACCAGCTCCCGGATGGACAGGTCGAGGTTGGGGTCCACGAGGAAGGTGCGGCTCTGCCTCCCGGTGAGAGGCTGGGCGGTGATGTACCTGCCGTCCACACCCACCAGCACGTAGAGCAGGTCCTCCACCACAGCCGACTCCTGGGCGGTCAGGGGCAGCGTGCCTGCGGGCCGTGGACACCGCTGGGCCGTGGCCTCGCGTCCAGGGTCCCCGCTCCCACAGACCTCGCTCCCGCCGGAATCTCCTCGGCACACCCCCCTCCCCCACCGGCTCCCCGGTGCTACGCCCTCCAGCGCTCACGGGCGTGAGAACCAGGCTGACGGGGACCTGACTGGCCCCGGAGCGGTGCGCCACAGCCTTAAAGTCCCGGGCGGAGAAAAACTCCCACTCAGATAAACGCCCGGCCTTAAAAGGACGTGGTTAGGAATTAAGGAGCACTTCTGCCGTAAGCTGTTCTCACAGCACCGGTCACGGCCAGCAAGTCTGGGTTGCGGCGCGACAAAAAGATTTCCTTCAAAGACTTTAAAACCGGGTACGCGCAGTATGAGGCGGTCCCCTCACAACCACGCCGCGGACCGAAGGACAGTCGCGAGCCATCCCCAGGGCCGCCCGCCAAACACCTCCTGACCCAGGCAGCCCCCTGCCTCTCTCGGTTCACGGGCCCTGACACGACCCCCACTGCTCCCCCCAACAACACCTGCCGGGAGAGACCGCCGTGCGCGGGCAGCCAGAGGCAGCAGCGGCAGAAAGGTGTCTCCACGAAGCCGCCCCCCACCCCAGCCTCGCACAGCCGGCCCCACGCGTGCCTGTGTCGGCCCCACAGTGCCCCAAACCGGGGCCTGGCGGCTCAGGGCGGTGCTGCACCACACGCGCGGGACACGGGCTCCGAGCAGGCAGCCGCCGTCTGTGGCCCGGGTCACCCGGCACGCGGAGGCGCACTCTGAGCTCTGGCTCCTCTCCACGAGCCCGTCACGACAAGATCACCCGCAGCTCCCGTTCCCCGTGAGCAGGGCCGTCTTCCGGGAACGGCCACCAGCCTCGGCTGCCGCTCGCTTGAAACCTGAGCGTCACCCCACTCAGAGCCCCGGCGCACGCTCTCAGTGGGGTTAAGGGGTGCAGCACCAGGTCAGCCGGTCCTGAGGGAGGGGACCTCGGCCTCAGGGGGCAGATGCCACCCTGCCCCTCCAGCACCTTGCCCACGTGTGGGAGAGAGCACCGCAAGCCGTGCTGCTGAGAGGCAGGCGAGACAGGAAGGGACTGCTCCGAAGGGGACGCTGCACCGCGAACCGCGGCCAGGAGAACGATCCAGCAGGGTCTCTGTGGCTCGCCAGGGTTTGGGGAGTCGCTGCAGAGGCGACGTGGGGCACACCCCTGCCGCTCAAAGCCGCTAGCTCTGGGACTGTGGAGAGCACCCCAGGGAGGAGGGACGGGACACGAGGCTCCGTGCCACCGGCCACCTGGGCCAAGTAAAGAGAGCAAAACACCTGTTCCTCAGCCACACTAGCTGCATTTCAATGCCCATGAGCTCCATTCAGCTGATGGCACCATACGTTCTGGATACAGCATATCCAGAACATTCCTCAGCACAGAAAACTCTGGGGAGGTAGAGGCCCAAGCCAGTGAGGGCAGGACAGTGTGTGAGCAAGAAGGGTTGGTGAAGGCTGGGCCCGGGACCAGGCTGGGGCAGCGGGAAGGAAATGAACACAGGGGCCACCCCCAGCTCCAGGACCTGACAAACAGCGACACCGGTCGTCACGAGAGGAGTGGGGACACCAGAGGGAAAGTCAGGAGCCCCGCGGTAGACACAAACGGCAGACAATGGGCCCCATGAGCCAAAATTCAGGGAGACATCCTAGGGATAGAGACCTGAGATCACAACAGGGGCATGATTCCTTCAAACTAAAAGGTCACTGTGGAGAGGGAAACAATCAGAAAAGACCCAGGGGCAAACCATGGGAGCACTTGGAAGAGGAGGGTGGGGGGCGGGGAGGGCAGACACAGGGAGGACACAAGAGCTCGGCGCTCCTGAGCACAAAAGCACAGGAAGAACGGTGCCCCACGCCGCTCACACACGCAGATGTGAGAAACAGACGTACCGCATACCTATAGGCACAGCCATGTCCGTGTTGACGCCCGAGCCAGGCAGGAAGTCCCCAAGGAGGGTGGGTCTGTCGTATACCCACGGTGGAAAGACGGGGAGGCGCTGGCCTGAGTTTTTTTTGTTCTGCTTATCTCGAAGCAACTTTCTTGTCAGTTCCAGAGACTGGCGAGGGTGTTTTCAAAAAACAAAAAAATATATATACTTTTAGTACAAACGCTTAACGCTAACACATACGGCACTGGAGAGATCGCCCACTGAACGCAAATGAGGAAGCGGAACGACTGTCTCCACGCCCATCACAGTGTGAGGAGCTGGGGACGAGACGGGAACCCAGCCTCTTGTCAGGGTCCCAGTCTGTGCAGGACCCACAGGTAAACCAGCAACACCAGCAACAGGCTGCACCCTTCTGGGGACAACTACACACGGACCCCGTCACTTTTCCCGGAGACACAAGGTCTAGTCACGACCTGATGGGTCACGGATGGGTCAAGGAAACCAGGCCACCCCCCCGCCCCTCCCAGCCAGCTGGAGAAGGGCGGGCGTAGAGGAGAGATCCACCCAGGGAAAGGCCGACCCCCGACACGCCCGGAGCAGCAGTCCTCCTGCGGAACCAGCCACCAGAAGCTGACCAGGGCAGGCCGAGGTGGCCCGGCTGTCAGGAGAGCCAGCTCAAAGGTGGCCAGGGAGAGAGGCAGGTGCAGACCATTTTCTCGTCGATCACACGGGGTGGCAGTGCGGGGACACGGGAGGTGCTGATAGGACACGCCCACCGGCACTGGCTGTCATGTGTCAGAGCCATGGTGCTCAAGAGGCACGCGCTCTGCTCAGACCCTCGTGGGGACGCAGCTCTGAGGGAGCTTGAAAGCCACAGAAGTTATAGCCTGAGAAGACAGCTGTCCCTCAAGTGACCAGGGCAGGACACGAAATCAAGAGCAAGGAAAAACAGTAAGCACAGAAGATAACACGACGTAGATGAAATTATCTACAAAATACAACCTTAAGAAACAAACTGTGAAAACCTAATGGATGGAAACGGAGAATCACAGTACACAGGGCAAGACCCACACGAGTGCCTCGGACACGCGAGCCCAGGACAGGCGAGCCGGCGCGGGTGACGCAGGGCCTCGCGTTTCTGACCTGCAGCGTGCGTCAGAACTGCCGTCCCTACGCAGCTAGGTCCCCATCGGGAGCGAGCCGCGGCCCCTCCACGTCCACGTTCCTCTCTAGCTCGCACACACCCCATCGCCGCACCTGCTCCCGCAGGCGTGGCCCGTGGACGGCGGGTGCAGTACCTGCTGCAGCGTGGAGCCTGTGGCCACGCTGCCGAGCTGCCTCCTCAGCTCTTCCAGCTCCTGCATGGAGATTTTGGAGGCCGTGGCGGGGCCGCTGAAGCCGCTGGGGCTGCTGCCTGCAGCGCTGGCCGCGAGCTCGGCTCTCTCTTTGGCGTTCTGTTGTAAGTACTGCAGGGTCTGAAAACACACGAGACCCTACATTACACGCCTGCGCTCTGCTGGGCACGGCCAGGCCCCCTCCTTCCCTCCTGACCCCAGCCACCCACGGAGGGCAGCGGCAACTCCCGAGTCTGTGGGCCGCAGTCAGTCTCTCCGCGTTTTCTGCCGTGAGGTGTCACATGCTCAGAGAGGGCGATACTCCCGCGGACGCTTGACAGCCAACTCCCAAACCCTGTTCCCAACTCAGCCTTTTCTCTACGCTCGGCCAGTCTCCCGTCCCGCACGTGGCAAGACCTCTTCCCTCTGTGTGACGGTCAAACATGCCTGGTGTGGCACCACAACCTTCTCCAGACCCTGGGCCTGAGGAGTGAGAGGCCCAAGCACATCCCCAGACGCCCTCGGGTGCAACAGCATCTCCGGCCTTGACATGACGCTAGGTGTTCTTCTTAGGGTCACAAGTAACATGCCCATTCAAAACAGACAAAACCCCTGCGTGAGACTACGAAATACAAAACCCTCCAACCACGGGGGTAACCGCGGTCAAACTTCCCAGGGGCACCGCCAACATGCGCTACTGTTCCTCCTGACGCACCACCGACACACCCCTGCGGTACATCAGAGTGCTGCTAGCACAAGGCAGGGAAGGAGCCCCGTGTTGGGTGCTGCAGGCGAGCAGAAAGGTGCCGTCCGACAGCAGACTCACGATGTGTTGTCGCAACTGAGCCAACCCACGTGCGTAGAACAGGTTAATCAGAGCAGCTCCACACACAAGCTCCGTCAGGAGCACGCATCACACTCTCGATGAGTCCACGGCCATTACCTCTCTGTCTTCCGTGAGTTTCGATAACAGGTACACCAGTGGGTCAAGGTTCCTTGTGTTTTTAGATTTCAGTTCATCATATTTCTTTAGAAAGTCTTCTGGAGTACGAGAAAATTCTGCTATTTTAACCTCAAAAGCATAAACATGAAAGATTTAGTGACAATAATAAACAACTGTTAAAAATCTTCCAGGGGCGCCCGGGTGGCTCAGCCGGTTAAGCGCCCGACTTCGGCTCAGGTCATGATCTCGCAGTCCGTGAGTTCGAGCCCCGCGTCAGGCTCTGTGCTGACAGCTCGGAGCCTGGAGCCTGCTTTGGATTCTGTGTCTCCCCCTCTCTCTCTGCCCCTCCCCTGCTCATGCTCTGCCTCTCTCTGTCTCAAAAATAAGTTAAAAAAATGTTAAAAATTTTTTTTTAAATCTTCCAGAAAATTAAACACGAAAACCAAAACAGTGAAATTAGGTAGGTTAAATAATCATACACCCCTGAAATAAAACTTAAACTCAACAAAATATCTCATTAAACCTACCCATGATCTCCCACAATTTCCCTCCTGTGTGCTTCCTCAGCCTGAGATCAGGAAATGACCATTTAGATCTTTCTACCAGTTTATGCATTCACTTTACACATTTAACTCTAGGGGCTCCTGGGTGGCTCAGTCGGTTAAGTGTCCGACTTCAGCTTGGGTCATGGTCTCTTAGTCTGGGGGTTTGAGCCCCGTGTCAGGCTCTGCGCTGACAGCTCAGAGCCTGGAGCCTGTCTCCCTCTCTTTGCCCCTCCCCTGCTCATACTTTGTCTCTTTCTCTCGCTCTCAAAAATAAATAAACATTAAAAAATATATATGCATTGGGGCGCCTGGGTGTCTCAGTAGGTTAAGCATCCAACTTCAGCTCAGGTCATGATCTCACAGTTCATGGGTTCGAGCCCTGTGTTGGGCTCTCTGCCCCTCCACAGCTTGTGTTCTCTCTCTTAAAAGTGAATAAACATTATAAAAAAATGTTTTTTAAGTTTACGCATTTAACTCTATTCCCTCTGGAACCAGGGATAGGCTCAGCGGTTATGTTCACTCACTGATTTATGGTGCTCCCCTTGTAATAAATTAAGATCACTTCTGTGTTCCCAGTCTGTCTGTTCAGTGAATTTTTCTAATTATCCTTGTGCCATTATTAAACTATTTATTAAAAAAAATTTTTTTTTAATGTGTATTTATTTTTGAGACAGCAAGAGACAGAGCATGAACAGGGGGAGGGTCAGAAAGAGAGAGACACAGAATCCGAAACAGGCTCCAGGCTCCGAGCTATCAGCACAGAGCCTGACGCGGGGCTCGAACTCACGGACCGCGAGATCATGACCTGAGCCGAAGTTGGACGCGTCACCGACTGAGCCACCCAGGCGCCCCATTATCAAGCTATTTAAATAATACAAGCTTTACAGAGTGTTTCTAAAAACAAATTTCAAAATTATCTCGTACTGAAGATCCGTAATTTTGAATTATATGCTATTTGAATAAAAACAGAAAAACCTGCTTTAGAGGGATTGCAATGCAGTTAATACAGGAGCTTCCTTTCCATCCAGAGGAATATCTGAGTCTCCTTCCTCAGGGGACTCAGAACCTGGGTTCTGAGGTCAGGGTGACAGCCCAGCAGTCTCCCTGAGCCACCATTTATTCATTTGTACAACAGAGTGAGTAACAAGGGCCGTTATGAGGAAGCATCAGAAGCATGGAGTTGAGCAGAATTCCTGGTCCAAGAAAAGCCTTTGACAAGTATTGTCTGCCATCTGCACTGGTAATGCTGTGGCTGCTCAGTCAGGAAGCTTATGAACTTTGTGCACAAACTGTGCCAAGGACAGGGCCCATCTTGTCCAGTGCACAGCACTGTACCAGGATGGGGCCCATCTTGTCCAGTGCATAGCACTGCTCCAGGACAGGGCCCACCTTACCTAGTACACAGCACTGTACCAGGACAGGGCTCACCTTACCCAGTGTACACAGTGCAGCAACAGGACGGGGCCCACCTTGTCCAGTGCGCAGTGCTGCACCAGGACAGGGCCCACCTTGTTCAGTGCACACAGTGCCGCACCAGGACGGGGCCCACCTTGGCGCTGTGTGCAGATACAGTGGTAGTGACATATGGGGTCCTATTCTTCTGCAGCAAGTCGATATAGACCTCAGCACCATCCCCTCCGTGGACACGCAGCAAGCTGAGCAGCTCATTGACGTCGTGGTGAATCCGAAACTCACTCATGGTTTTGGCTCTGAAACAACATCAACAATATGTTCTCCTAAAGCTAAGAGGAAAGCCGTCTACAAAAAACAAAACTGTGCTAACAGCTCTAGTGAAGACAAGGCCTGAGGTAAACGAGCAGTAGACATAGCACACAACCCATATGCTAATTAACTAATGAATATTAATTTGCAACTGGGCAAGTGAGACTCTAACCTTGTGCGACAGAGAACAAGTTCCGCACATACAAATATCATCAACTCATGCTAAACATTGAAAACTGGCCAGAGTCAGGGAATCTTCAAACAGAAAAGCAGAACGGTTAAGCGTCAGCAGGTGCGTAAGTCACTAGCACACACTTTTAAAATCAGGAGGAGTTCACAATAACCAGTTATGGGCATGAGGCACAGCAGGGCATGGGTTGCGGAGTCCCAGGCAGTCTGAACCCTGACTTGGCCAGTTCTGGGCTGTAAGGTCCTCGGCAAGGAGCCTGATCTCTCTAGGCTTCTTCTGCCAAGGGGTGAGTAGTAAATCCTACCCATAGAGGTGCTGCGGAGATCAAATAAAATCATCCTGATAGAACACCAAAGGGCCCATACGGAGTAAGTTCCCATGGTATTGTTACTAGACAAGCAGGAACAAATTCCGTTACTACATAGGGCCGACCACGAGGAAACGTTACTGGAGAAGTGGCTGGTTTTACCAAAGGAAAACTGGATCTGAGTCACCATCAGTTACCTTAGTGATCATAGAAGAGCCTGAACGAGGCACTGCAAACCACAAGCAAGACAGAAAAGACAACACAGAACTCTTCCGCTGAGGCCTCTTTGAATCTCAGGGCAATCGGTTTTACACACATTCTACATTCTACAAGGCTTCCCAAGGAATGTGGGTTGTCCTATAATGGCTAGACTAGATGTCCTATGATGGATGGACTACAAGGTCATGCTAGATGGCAAGGGCACTGCGTTTACCATGGAAAGAAAACACCTGTCCCCCAGATACAAGTAGGTGGAGATAGGGCTTCAGAAGAAAGATCATCTAAGTGAATGTGTATTTATTTTATTTTAATATTTATTTATTTTGAGAGAGAGCGAGCGAGTGAGCAGGGGAGGGGCAGAGAGAGAGGGAGACACAGAATCCGAAGCAGCTCCAGGCTCCGAGCTGCCAGCACAGTGGCTCTAAACCCATGAACCGTGAGATCATGACCTGAGCTGAAAAGTAGGACGCTTAACCGACCGAGCCCCCGAGGTGCCCCAACGTGAACATTTATTCTAAACTATCCTCACATGGGGCGCCTGAGTGGCTCAGTCGGTTGAGTGTGTGACTTCGGCTCGGGTCATGATCTCACAGTCTGTGGGTTCGAGCCCCCCCGTCGGGCTCTGCGCTGACAGCTCGGGGCCTGGAGCCTGCTTCGGATTCTGTGTCTCCCTCTCTCTCTGCCCCTCTGCTGCTTGCACTCTGTCTCTTGCATTGTCTCAAAAATAAATAAACTTCAAAGCTACCCTCACCAAACCGTACATTTGTGGCAAAAATACAAGTGCAGACATCCTCCCACTACAAGTGTTAATAATACTCCAAGGAAGCTGGTCCTCTGTGGGGATCTGGAACAATTCTTGCAAGAACCGTGGCTCTCACCTGCAGGCAGTAGCTCTCCTTAGAGGCCCTCTGGAAACGCGTAAGGGACGCTTCTGATTGTCACAGTGGCTAGAAGGGTGCTCTTGGTGTGTAGTGGGCAAGAGACCAGAGCGCCTAAACGTCAACAGAAGCGTCCCACCAAAACTGCCAGCAGCACCCCCGCCGGAAACAACTCGGAGGGGCTCACGACAGCCCACTCCGTCTTCCTGATGCTCCGGAGTCGTCCTATCAGTTGTCACAGACACAGACTTCTCTGGCGGAACAGAACTTCCCTCCTCGTGGCATTGAGTGCGAGCTACCAGAAGCCTCCTCCACATTCCCTCACCATGAGTTAGGCACACACGACCCCCTCCCACCCCAGTGAACATTTCAGGAAAACAGTCTTTGTTGAGAGTTCAAAACTAACTGCGGGGCGCCTGAGTGCATCAGTCGGTTGAGTGTCCGACTTCGGCTCAGGTCATGATCTCGCAGCCATGAGTTTGAGCCCCGCATCGGGCTCTGTGCTGACAGCTCAGAGCCTGGAGCCTGTTTCAGATTCTGTGTCTCCCTCTCTCTGACCCTCCCCCATTCATACTCTGTCTCTCTCTCTGTCTCAAAAATAAATAAATGTTAAAAAATAAAAATTAAAAAAAAACTAATTGCACAAATGGGCTTGTAAAACAAAATTTGTGGAAAAAAGGTCAAGAGCCCTGATGCTTTTTCAGAGACAGAAAAGTAAAACATAAGCGATGAATCTGTCCAGGGCTCTTCTTAGCTGTGAAACGGACTGGGGATGGGGCCACAAGCCTTTACTTCCAGGATGAAGGAGCCAAAAGATTTTTATTATGCTCTTTAAATGACAGCTCTAAAATTATCTTCTAATTTTTTAAAGAAACAGTACCTCACTTCCTGACTATATTGCACGCATGGGTGTACAGGTCCTATCAAGGCCGAAGTACCTGGGGGAGGAGGGGAGTCCGGCCATGGCCACCCCGCCCCCCCCCCCCCCCCCCAGTAAGTCTCAAGCGTCCTTGCGTCCCTTGGATCACCCATCGCTGTTTTAACTAGGTAACTTTCACCAGGTAGGCAGCCGTGTCCGCGGCTGGGCAGAGGCGTCCTCTGCTTTCTTCACCGGCGGGCACTGAGCACCGGGCACAGAGTCCTGCGCACCTCAGGAGCTGATGGGAGGGAGGAGACCAGAAAGGCAGGCGGAACGCGCAGGGCCTGACAGGCTACGAGAGAGCCGCTGGACTAAGGTAACGGGAAGCCACCGAAGGGCTTTAAACAAGGAAGCATTGCCGTAGGACGTGAATTTTGCAAAGACCACTCTGGCTCCAGTTTGGTTACTGGTCTGGAGACCGGCACGACCCAGAGGCCGCGCCAGCCCTTCAGGTGGGAGGCAAACGCGGCGTGGACAAGGGTGAGGGTAATGAGGGCGGAGGAGGGGTGGGAGTCTCCACAGCAGGGAGGCCGCACGGTTAGAGTTTGGGACGTGAGCCGTCGGTGGGGCAGCGCACAGGCCAGCACCGTACCCGAGCGCGGGGTCCAGGGGCGAGACGCCCGTCGGCCGTGCGCCCCTGAGCGGTCGGCGCACGGCCGGCGGCGGAGCGCGGGGAAGGGAGACTGAGCCCCGCCGCCTCCCCCTCGCAAGGCTCAGGCTCCACCGCCCGCGGCCGGACTCACCGCGCGTCCGGGCGCCGGTCCGCCTAAGCTCACAGCGAAACCCGCGGCGGCAGCGGAAGTGGCGCGAGGTCACTTCCGGCCCCGCCCCGGCCGGCTCGCGGACGGTGGCCGGCAGGCTGTGGTGCCGCCAGCGCGCAGGGCGATGCAGCTGCCGCCCGCGCTGCACTCCCGCCTGGCGGGGGGACCCGGGGCGGCCGAGCCGCTGCCGGTGGAGCGGGACCCCGCGGCCGGAGCCCCGCCCTTCCGCTTCGCGGCGCGCCGGGTACGCTTCCCGCGGGAGCACGAGTTCTTCGAGGTCTGTGAGCCCAGGAGGGAGAGGGCGGTTGTCGGCGGGGGCGGGGCCGGCGGGCAGGGCGGGGGGCCGTGGGCGGGGCCGACGCTCGCGGTTGGGGGCGGGACCGTCGGGCGGGGACGAAGCCGACGCTCGCGGATGGGGCTTCGGGCGAGGCGGGGGATACGGGCCGGGGCGCTCGTGGATGGGGGCGGGGCGGACGGGGGCGGGGCTGGCAGACCGGCCCCGCCCATGATGTGAGTTTCCTGCAGGATGGGGACGTGCTGCGACACCTCTACCTTCAGGACGTGCTCACACAGGTGACAGAGGCGCCGGAGAGGCCCAGGTACTCGCCTCTGGGCCCAGCGCTGCCCCCTCCCTGGATCCAGCCCGCTCGCTCCTGGGTGATCCGCCACCCTACTCTCTGCCAGACCACCGTCCTTGCTCCTCTGTTCTGGCTTCACTCCCTCCTCGCTGGTCTGTGAAAATTTAGTTGTTAAGAAACTAGAATTTGGGATTGCCAAAGAAACATCAGAGCTTTACCGTTTATCAGGCTGCTTAAAGGAAAGGTGTCAGTTGGGAGCGTAAGGTCCTCTGTCATCAGCAGGACGGCATTCCCACAAGGTGGTTTCCTTTGCCAGGGTGCCTGAGTTTACCTGTCAGGTGGCAGGCTGCTGCCAGGTGTTTGACAGCCTGGAGGACTATGAGCACCACTACCACACTCTGCACAGAAACGTCTGCTCCTTCTGCAGACGGGCCTTCCCCTCAGTGCACCTGCTGGACGTCCACATCCTGGAGTGGCATGACTCACTGTTCCAGATCCTGTCCGAAAGGCAGGACATGGTGGGTGATGTGTCCATGTTCCTTGGGGCCAAGGGCAGTCATCTCTGGCGGAGGAGGGGTTTGTCCCCAAGCTGTTTGCCTAGCTGGGGGGGGGGGGGTCAGCACACTGCTCCCAGCTGGAGGTCAGGGGCAAGGTGCGGGGGGACTCTGTGAGTCAGGATGGAGGTGACACTGTTTCTGTTTCAGTATCAGTGCCTGGTGGAAGGCTGTGCAGAGAAGTTCAAGACCAGCAAAGACAGGAAAGATCACCTGGTGAGATGTCACCTCTACCCTGCGGACTTCCGATTTGATAAGCCAAAGAAAAGCAGAGGGTACGCGAGGTGGTGCACGTGCCAAGCTTCAGGATGGGCCCCTGAATTTAGAAAAGCGTTTTGAGTGTGTGGACTTTAAGGGTGCTGTCGGGTGGGGAGTTCTCAGGCAGGAGGAGTGAAACCAGTAGGGGATGGTTTTGCTGGCCCTGTTGGGAATGACTGGGATCTCATCTTGCTGTCTGCCCTTGGGCACCTAGGAATGTCACCTGATTCTCTGCTCTACCTGTATCTCCTCTTGGGGGCTGCAGCCCCACTTGCTTTGCTGACCTGGCCCTCTGGGAATCTGTCCCAGGCTGGGAGGCCCTCCCCTCACGCAGACCCTCCAGCTCTTCGTCTGGTTGGTAACTTGGACAATGAAGCCATTTTGTTACCACCACTGCTCAGAACAGCCTGGGGAAATGCATCAGGAGTCATTCTTAAACTTGTATCTCTTTGCCTTTTGCAACTGGTTCCTTTGGCAGAGTCCCTCAGAACACCCTGGGAATCGTGTCGAAGTGTTACCAGGCTAGTAGTCCTCAGCAGGACTTTGCTCTTAAAGTACTGTGAGTCTGAGAGCCCACTGCAACACAGGAGAGTCACGAGGTTCTGAGTGTAAGGTGACTCTCTCCTCTCGGAGGGACCATTTCAAGGAAAGGAGTCCTACAATGCTGGATTGAATAGGGATTGGGGACGACACTCGATAGCAGGGTTAACATTAGCAAACTTCTCGTGGTTGTGGAAAGACAGCGGGCACCCTTGGGAGGCATTTACCACGTGGCACCACAAAAATACTTTTTTCAAAACATGAGGTGTAACTGTCACTAAATTTGCAAACGTGGCATCTGTCACATGACCATTCACTTAAGGTTTTGTTGTAACCCTTGTGCTTGTCCCAATAGTCTGGAAAGTATGCTTTGCCAAAACAGTTAAAAAACTTTTTTTTGCAAGAAAAGTAGTGTTTTTGTGGTCAGTCTGGGGGGGAAGACAGGGCCACAGGAGCCACCACTCACCCTGTCTCCACAGCCCAGCCACACCCGGGGCCGCTGTAAGAGCATCCGCAGAAGCTCCGGGGGATGACGGGGAGCAATCAGGAGGGGATGCCATGGAAGTCTGCTCTGAACACGCGGCCTCTCTCCCAGAGCCTGTGGGCGAGCGGCGGACCTCCGGCCACAGGTCAGTGCCTGGCATCCCTCTGGGGCAGGTTGTGAGCATGTGCTTTGTGAGGAGAATGCTGGGCTGGGCCCTGGGCAGTAGTCTCCCTGAGAGAAGGGGGTTGGAGTGTTGGCTTCAGCAGGAGTTGAGAGCCTGACCGGTCCTGTTTCTCTCGAGTCACTTTGTGTCTTGTGCACGCCCTGTTTTGGGCCCTGAGGCACCGGAAGGGAAGGCACCATCGCCCCCCTTGCATCGTGGCCTAAACTGGGATGGAAGGAACGTTGGCTGTAGTTGCCGAAGTTACGATCTACTGATCTGTTTTTCTATTGCTAATTGTGTTCTTATTGGGCTAAAGTTGTTTTCGAGTCTAATTTTGGGAAGGACACAGGACAGAAGGAAAGAAATTGCCAACAAGCGCAAACCGATAAGTAGACTCTTACCCCCAGCTGCCCTCACGCAGCCGCCCAGCCTTTGGCCTGCAAGTGGGTCCCGGATGCCGTGGCAGTCAGAGTTCCTTCCAGATGGTGGGCCACAGGAAGCCTGGGCCTGGAACCCATGTCAGGAGCGGCCCTCTTGGCTGAGTCTCCCAGGCGAGAGTGTGTTGGTGGAAGCAGGTCTGAGGTGGATGGCCAGGTGTAGGAAGGGAGCTGACCCCGGGGCCCAGGGCATCTTGGGAAGGGACAGCCCTGTCCTAAGTGTTCCTCAAAGTGGGAGAGAAGGAGCTCGCCAGAATAAACTCACGACGCTATTTTATGAGTTGGGTTCTCGTTGGGAAAAGAAATGGTTTAGTACGGAGATGACTCTTCTCTTTCAGAATACCTTCTACCATCTGTTTCGGTCAAGGTGCATCACGAGGATTTAAAAGCACCAAGAAAAAAAAGGGACACCAGTGACAACGTGGACGGAGAGCCACAGAACTCTGAGCTGACTCTGAGCGAGCGGTGGCCTTTCGCAGGATGGGGCGTCAGTGTTGCACTTTCTCTCGCCTTCTGGTGCGGCCGCCCTCCGACTCAGGCCTTTGCCACCCTCCATCTCAGCCCAGCTCCGTGTCGCTGAACAACTGTGTGACGGCAGAAGCAGTGACAGACCCACGGATTCCTGACACATGCTCTGGTGAATGAAATGGCCCGCCATGCCACCTCCCTATGCAGGGCCGTCCTGAGGATGTGCCGTATAAATACGTAGATATTTGCCATAACGGTCTCCAGCCGTGACTTCTCTGTGGTCGAGCTGCGTAGGGAAACGGGCAGCAGCTCTCCGTGGGGAATCTGTTTGCAGGGCTCGGTTTTCGGAAAGATTTACAAAGCCACAGAGCCTCTGGGGGGTGAGGATGTAGCACCTGAGTCGCTGACGCTCCTAGCTCAGCAAGAGGTCCCAGGGCCGTCTTCCCCAGCGGCCATCAGCTCAGAGCTGATGGTGGGGTGAGAAGCCAAGGGGCTCCTGCGTGGCAGGTGGGGCGTTAGGCGCTGGGAGAACCCTGCGGCCAGGGCCAGCCTCCCCGTGAATTGAGAATCCGGAAATTAACCCACATACTTGTGCTCAACTGGTGGGGAAAGAGTAGTCTTTTCAACAAATGGTACCGAGATAACTGGACATCCACACGCAAAAGAAAGCGGTATACGCGTAAGAGATGAAAATGCACGTCCCCCCAAAAACTTGTGCACCAATGCCTGCAGCAGCATCATTCACAATGGCCAAAAGATGGAAACAACTCACATGTCCCTCAAGTGAGGAACAGGTAAGCAAAACGTGGTGTATTCATAAAATGAAACACTGGCCAGAAAAGGGAATGAACCACTAACACTTACTACAACATGGACGAACCTTGAAAGCATCATGCTGAGTGAACAAAGGACACACACACACACACACACACACACACACACACACACACGGCCTGTATTCTATGATTCCATTTCTAGAAATGCCCAGTGTGCGGACATATATAGAGAAAGGAGGTTACTGGTTCTTAGGGCTGGGGATTGTGCGGAAATGGGGGAATAGCCAGAAAATACAGGGTTTTTTTCTGAGATGATGGAAATGCTCTGAAGTTGCCCGTGGTGAAGGCTGCACACATCTGTGAATCTGCTGAAAAGCGTTGAATCCTACACTTTAGATGGGTGAACCGTATGGTTTGTGAGTTTGTCTCCATAAAGCTGTTTGAAAGAACAAACACGTACCCGGCTGGCTCAGGCAGAAGAGCCTACGACTCTACGAACTCCCTGGTTGTGAGTTCAAGTCCCACATTGGGTATAGAGATTTAAGTATAAAAATTAAAAGTCTTACAAGTAAGTAAAAAAGCAAAGAAATCGCGAGGCAATCTGGGAAACCTGGACGCTGCTGGACACTCGACAGGCACCAGTGCTATTCTGTGGTGGTCATGCTGCGGCTGTTTTCCTAAGTAGTCTTTAGAAGGTACTTCCCGAAATATTCGTGAAGGAAATGACATGCATGATGTCTGGGGTCTGCTTCAGAATGATCTGGGAGGGAGGACTGTTTGGGGCTGAGATGAAACGAGGCTGACCCTGGGTAGATAGCTGCTGAAACCAGGAGCCAGGGGCACGATGACCCTGACCGTGCACACGCACTTGCCCCCTTCGACAAGTAAAAAGGAGGAAAAGGAAGCCAAGGCAGGTGTGGACAGGACCAGCCTCAAGGACCAGAGCTCCGGGTCATCGTGTCCCGAGGGCAGCCCCTCACACTCCCACAAGCACAGCAACTGGTGAGAAGCTCACACCCACCCAAACCTTGTCCCCGGCTGCTCGGAAGGAGCATGAGGCAAACGGCTTTCTTTCTGGACTCTGAAAGACAGAACCGAGATCAGGCCCTTGGGCGGGCATAGTGAGTGCTTACAGGGGAAGTGCACTGAGCCCCCGGGTGGGGGAGGGAGCAGCACCGACCCTGGAGAGATGATGAGGCAGCCTCTCCATGAAGTGGTCCAGTTAGACCACAGCAGGTGGGCGGGCAGGTGGGCAGTGGGCAGGCAGATGGGGGGGGGGGTGCCCCAGAGGCTTCCTGCGGCACTGCAAAGCAGGCCAGGCTTCCAGAGGACAGGACGTCACCCTGCCACCTCTCCCCAAGCAGATCACCTTACATGTTTCTCCTGATTTGCTGTGGACTTCATGTTATGGTATTTTGTTGTACGTAAGTTCTTTACAGTTATGTGGTCAGTCTATCATTTATTATCTTTATGATTTTTTTTAATTTAATTGTGTCAAAAGCTCCCCCCTCCACGGGTTTATTCTAGGAGTTCACACTTGTCTCAACACTGGAGAATCTGTTACTGTAATACACCACGTTAACAGCCTGAAGGGAAAATCATATCATCATTTCAATGTGTGCAGAAAAAGCATCTGACAAAAGACAACACTCATGGAGGAAAAAACTTGCTATTAACTAGTTGCGGAATGGAACCACAGTCGCCTGGAAGAGCTATTTCGAGACACCCACCACACCTACCATGCTTGTGCTGGGGTTAAAAATACTTCCTTTAGGGGCGCCTGGGTGGCTCAGTCGGTTAAGCCTCCGACTTTGGCTCAGGTCATGACCTCGCGGTCCGTGAGTTCGAGCCCCGCGTCGGGCTCTATGCTGACGGCTCGGAGCCTGGAGCCTGTTTCAGATTCTGTGTCTCCCTCTCTCTCTGACCCTCCCCCGTTCATGCTCTGTCTCTCTCTGTCTCAAACAAAACAAAACAAAACAACTTCCTTTAAAAATCAAGAATGAGGTGGGGGTGCCTGGGTGGCTCAGTTGGTTAGGCGGCCGGCTTTGGCTCAGGTCACGATCTCACAGTTGGAGGGTTCAAGCCCCGCGTCGGGCTCTGTGCTGACAGCTTGGAGCCCGGAGCCCACTTCAGAATCTGTGACATCCCCCCTCTCTCTGCCCCCTTCCCAGCTCATGCTCTGTCTCTGTCTCTCAAAAAATAAACAAACGTTAATTTTTTTTTTTTAAAATCAAGAATGAGGCAAAGATACCCCTTGTGGCAACTTCTGTGCACCCTTATGCTGGAGGCGGTCACCCGCCCAGTGAAACAAGAAAAGGGTCAGGTGTGTGCGGTGTTTAGTTTCAGCTCCGTTTAGCAGAAAGCCCAAACAATTGCTTCAACAAAGTAGGAACGGCTCATGCCCTGTGGCGTCCGTGGCCTCCCTCCGTGGCCTCCTGGGGTCGTGGGGCCCTCCCTCCGGGAGCTGCACGCACCATCCCGAGTTGCAAAAATGGCTTCAGCGAGGGCAGGGCGAGTGCATCGTTCCGCAGTCTACAAATTTTCAAAGTACAGCCTTCAGAACAAATAGCACCTTCAGTGTTTCAAGGAAGAGTGTAGCTGTTTGGTGTGGTTTTCATACACGCACCCCAGACACGCTTCCCTCCCCCTTGCTTCCCATGATGTCCTGCAACGCTGGTCATTTCAGGCGAATTGCTACACGCTTATTTTTCTGAATGGCCTAATCCACGGAATACAGCATATAATGGAGAATATCAGAAATAGCAAAAACCCCGTATTTTGGTGAAGGAGACGACACTTCTTTTAAAGTCAAAATGAAGGGGCACCCGGGTGGCTCGGTCAGTTGAGCGTCCAACTCGATTTCAGCTCAGGTTTTGATCTCACAGTTCATGAGATCGAGCCCCATGTCAGGCTCTAGCTGACAGTGGGGAGCCTCCTCGGGAGTCTCTCTCTCTGCCCCTCCCCAGCTTGTGCTCTCCCTCTCAAAATAAATAAATAAACAGTAAAGGTCAAAATGAAAGTCCCAGAACTTTTAGGCCATCTGACTAGCATTGTGTGTTATCACATCAGAAAACCAGCACAGCCCACATCCTCGGAAATACTATCCTGGAGCCGGGGAGCACGCGCAGATCGGAGCCTGGGGCCCGTGCTGGGGCCGTGCCCCAGTCCAGGAGAGCCTGCCGAGCACCGGGGTGGGTCCACGGAGCAGGTCACAGGGCTACTCAGGCGATGCAGAAATTGTGTTAGTATTTACATGTCCATCGTTTTACTTGACAGAAAATAGCATTTCCTTGTTAGGAAACAGCTCATAGGGACAAAAGCACATGTGAGATCGCACGTCCTGGCAGGGACCGTAGACACCAGTCCCATGACCCAGCCTGAGAAGTGCCCAGCGTTGCCTTTTCGGAAGCCCACGAGGAACCTCTGCCCTCCAGACTGCTTCCTTGTGATCCTTGGGATCTGACCCGCTCCACCCTGGGGGCCCATGGACACAGGACCTGGGGGCCGGGCCGAGGCCGGGGCCGGGGCAGTGCCCTCTGACCCCAGCAGGCGCTGCTGTTGCAGGGGTGCCTGCAGCTACTGTAGGTGCCCAGCAGGGGCTCTGAGAGCGCCTGGACCAGAACCCCGTCACCGCGCCAGCAGGACCCTGACTTTGGAGCCTCAGGGTTGGCTCCCGGGGCTCAGAGGGCTTCGGGTCACCCAGACCGCCAGGCCTATTTGTTATGTCACTTGTTTAATGACACTGATGAGACACCCAGGCTTGGTGGCCGGGTCACCGTCTGCGGTCTCCATGGTCCCACCCCCTGGTTTGGCCCTACCAGGGGTCACCCACAGTCCGTGCCATTGCACAGCTCGACCCTCTCTTTGTCCCCTGCACCCTCAAAGGGGCGTGTCCCCCTCATCCAGTTGGTCTCCCAGAGGCAGGGCTGCTGTCTCTGAGTCCACCAGCAGCGCCTGGGTGTGAAGCACGGAGAGGGCACAGACAGGGGTGGGGCATGACTCTGGAGTTCCGGGATGTGGGTCCTGAGACTGGGGTGGCAGAGGCCCCAGGCCTCTGTGCATGTTCCCGATGGATGAGCCCTTCCAAGTTGCTCTGGCAAGCTCAAGACCTCCTATGGGGGACACACTGGCTGGAGGAGGGCCTCAGGTCCACACAGCTGGGGTCCGGGCCAGGACATGCAGGGACCCAAGTCCTCCCTGGGAATGCAGACAGGCAGCAGAAGTCTCGAGGAGGGACAGACGTCTGCCCCGGGGCAGTACCCCTTTCCAGAAGAGCAGAAAGTCTTGGTCTTCACAAGCTGGCTTCAGCCTTGCCCAGGAACAAGGGCACCTGGCTGGGGCGGGGGGGGGGGGGGGGAGGGGGGGGCGGGGCACAGAGCTTTGCTCACTTTTGGGTGGTCTGTGTGCCAAGCCCTGGTCAGATGAAAGGGCTGTCGACCAGCTCGGTGAGGACACCTGGGCAGAGAACCTCCCAGGTAGGCATCTTGGGTCGGAAATGGTTATGGAGAGACACCTTAGCAAGCTGACTGAGCATTCCTGACCGGGTTGGGGCTGCTCAGCCAGACTGTGTGGGTGGAGTTGGGAGCCGCGTGTGCAGAGCCGTGCTCTGTGGCGAGAGCACCGTTGGGGTGGAGACCAAGGGACGGTGGACAGATGCCAGGCGGTGGGCACCTCGTGGTGGTTTTCCTTGTGTCGGTGTCTTGCTCAGCTTTGCCTTGGAGTATCTCAAATGACCACCATGATCCTCAAACTGTTTGCTAAGTGAGCCTTGTCTGGCTGTCCGATTTGGCCCTGACTTTCAGGTACTTCAGATTTGAGAAGATCAAAGTGCTGGCCCGCAGGAAGTGTCCAGACTGGGGGGCATGGCCCCTCGCCCCTCAGTGAGCTCCCTGTGTGCCATGGCCCCCAGCCACCCTCTCCGGTGTATTTACAGACCTGTGTCCTTGCGGATGGTGCCTGGAGTTGGGTTGTGAGTGTAAACAGCACACTGCAGGGGCAGTGGTGCACACGGGGGAGGTGGAAGGGGAAGGGGCTTCCCGGCCCTGTCTGGTCGCCACTGGTCACCTCAGCAGCTGGCACTTCAGGAACTGGGTTGGTGTCCCTTTAAAATCCATTGCGGGGCACCTGGGTGGCTCAGTCGGTTAGGCGTCCCACTTCGTTCGGCCCAGGTCATGATCTCATGGTTGATGGGTTCAAGCCCCACGTCGGGCTCTGTGCTGACGGCTTGGAGCCTGGAGCCTGCTTCAGATTCTGTGTGTGTGTGTGTGTGTGTGTGTGTGTGTGTGTGTGTGTCTGCCCCTCCCCCACTCACACTCTGTCTTTGTGTCTTTCAAAAATAAATAAATGTAAAAAAAATTTTTTTTTTTGTTTTAAATCCATCGTGAGTTCTCGTTTTCCCAGAAACCTAGGATGATGGCTACTGACAGGTAGGTTCAGGTAACGGGACTTTGGGCAGGTTCCTGCGCTGTTTCCCCGGGCAGCCTTCGCAGGGGGCAGGGCTTGGAGCCCCCGCCCGCGGTCTGGGCCCCACGGGCTGCAGGCGGGTTGGGGGGGCGAACGGGGGGCTACCCCCGCGGGCCCCCCCGGCCCCCCTCGTTCCCCCCCCCCCCCCCCGCCGCAGCGAGCGGAAAGCGGGCCTTGTGGGTTTTCGCGCCACCACCAGGCGAAGCGGAGTGTTGGGGACGCCGCGCAGTCCGTCCAAACGGGGGACCGTCCTCTTCCTCACTCGGCGCCCGATTCCCGAGTTAACCCTGCTGGTGGGAAAGCAGCAGGGTGGGCCGCGCGGGTCCCGCTCATCCCGCCTCCTCAGACGTGCCCCGCGGGCTCCCCCACCCCGGCCGAGGCCCTCGCGCGCACCCACCCCCACACGTGGACCCCACGCACGCCCCCAGACGGTAGTTCACCGCAGGCTGCTGGGCGCGCCCTACGAAAACCGTAAGTGTGGGGGGTCCCTAAAGTGGGCGTGCGGGTTTCCATGTGGTCGGGACAGCACCAGACCTCATCCGGGGACGTAGCTGGTGAGTTTCACGTAAAGGCCCTGGCTCCAAACTGTCTCCCCCGCGGTTCGGGCCTCAGTCTCGCAGCCAGTTCTGAGCGCCCTGCTGGCCGGGTTAGGGGCGCAGGAGCGCGCCGCGGAGTAAACCCCACGACGCCTCACGGTTTGCACAAAACGGGAAGCTCCGAGGGCGCTGCACGAAACCATTCACCGCTTTTCACGGAAGTGTGGGAGGCACGGGGTTTTTAACACCCGTTTTAAAATGTGTGTAAGGTGCCCACGAGTGCGCTCGAGGCATCGGTCATCACGTGTATCGACGACGGCGGAAACACAAAAACGGAAAAATGAGACACAAAGGCCTCCGGGAGGCCACCCAGGGCCGAGTTCCGCGCCCCGACGGACGCGGCCGGCGCGCTGGCGCTGGGACCCACGTCGCAGCCCCCCGTTGCCCTAGGACAGGTAATACATGCGGTAGGCAGCGACGGGCGCGGCGACGAGTCCTGGCGCCTGCGGCGGGGAGCCCGCTGCGCCCGCGTACGCGGCCGGGGGGCCGGGCAGGGGCGCGCCCAGGGCGAAGGAGGGCAGCAGCGGCTTGGCCGCCAGCTTCAGCTTCTCCAGCTCGGCCTCCTGCAGCCGCTTGGCCTTGGCGCGGCGGTTCTGGAACCAGATCTTGACCTGCGTCTCGCTGAGGCTCAGGCTGCTGGAGAACTCGGCGCGCTCGGCCACCGACAGGTACTGCTTCTGGCGGAACTTGCGCTCCAGCGCCAGCAGCTGCGCGGTGGTGAAGGGCGTCCGCGGCTTGCGGTTGGTCCTGTGCTTTCGGAGGGCGCAGGGCGGAGGGCTGGGGGCGCCTGGGAGGAGAGACAAGCACAAAGCGGATGCTCCGACGCCAGCAGCGCGCGCCCCTTGCCGACGCTTCCGAACCCCGGCAGAGCCCGGTTACGCGTGGCGGTCGCGGCCCTGAGGCACGACGAGACCCAGAAAGCACTGGGGTAAGAGATGCAGGCCTCAGGGGGACGGGGCGGGGGGCCCTGGACTCGGGGTCTGCCCTCCAGGGAGGGAGGACCGTGCTCACTCCGAGAAGCGAGGGGCTTGGGCGGGAGGTGGCCGCAAGAACTGAGCGGCGAGCACTGGGGCGAGAAGTTGGGGAAGCGGGAATTAACCGTCGCGGGGACGGACGGGGGCGGGGGCGCTGGCGCCGGAAAAGCTCTGAGCCAAGAAGCCGCGGGTTCAAGGGCTTCGGGCTCCGCGTCCGGATTGGCGCGCGCGAGGGGGCCCGGGTGGGTTCGGTCCTTTCTTTGCGCGCAGGCCAGGCGCGTTAGTGGCTACTTGGCGAAGTTAGGGGCGCCGGCGGCCTTTCCGCCCTCGTCCTCCCAGCGCGGGCCGGGGCGGGGGCTCCCCTGGCTGCCTGGGACCGAGAGACAGGGCACTTACGTGGGGAGGACGAGCGGGCGGCCGGCGGGAACCAGGCCCAGGGCTCCGCGGTGCCCCGTGGCCTCTCCTCCCGGGGCTCGGTGGGCCCCGCGTCCAGCCCGCGCTCCGCCTCCAGCAGCGACTCGACGCTGAAGGGCAGCGGGCCGGGCCCCGCGCGCCCCCCGCCGAACGTCTGGAGCCCAGCGGGGTTCATGCTGAGCGACGCCGGGGCCATGCGCCGTCAGGCGGGCGCAGGGCTGGCGAGGCCCGGCCGGCGCGCCGAGGAGGTGGCTCGCGGCGCGATCGACCCGGGCTTGGCGGCACCCCCGCCCGCGGAACCCTATAAGAAGGCGGTGCCCCTTTCATGCGCCGTCATCCAATCGCCGCGGCCGCTGCCGCGCGAGCCTGGGTGTCCATTGGCTTCGCTGACCTGGGAGGGCCGAAGGGACAGGCAGGGGTGGGCCAGCCTCCTGGGACCCCGTGCCCCTGTCCCAATCCCAGCGCCCGCCAGCCTCTCCCGGAGCTCTGCGGGCCGGGCCCGCGCTCCTCCGGTCCAGGAGGTGGCCGAGGCACCCGGGGAGCTCGTGGAGCGGGCCTCGGCTCCCCCACCCGGAGGAATCGACGACGGGCGCGGCCTCGGTGGAGCTGGCGTGGGAACACCGGCCTTGACCGCGCGCGGTTCCTGCGAGGCTGAGCGCGCGGCGCCATCAGAGGCGGGGTCGGCCCCGTGGCTCCCCAGCCGCTCTTCTGCTGCGCCCCAGCCGAGAGTTGGAACCCTGGGCCCTCTCTCCGAACCCTGGGGGCCGCGTAGGACGGACCCGAACCCGGACTGGCGACTCTGCTTCTGTCCCCTTGAAGTCGCCTTGGCCCTGGGTGGCTTTTCAGGCACCTGTAGCTGCTTAGCACCCTCCCGGGCAGGGGCCGCCCGTCGTGCTGCCCGAGTGTCCCACGGCCTGGGCTTAGGAGCCACCACGGTGCGGGTGGAAGGGCCCTGGGCACAGGGGCCGGGGGGGGGGGGGCGACCTCTTACCAACTCGGTCACAGGGTTTGGGACAAGCGCAGAGTCACTGGGTCACTGGGTGTTTACTGTTGGGCTCTCCCGCTCAGCTCAGCACTTTCTTCCCAGGCCCACTGAGACCTGGGACCAGGGCAAGATCCAGCGGGGAGGGGCCTCGGTGGGTTGGGCTTCCTGGGCGGGGGATGCTCCTGGGGAGATAGGGTTCCCCCCCTCCCCCCCTCGCAGCTCGGAGAAGTGGGAGCAGAGGCCCAACAGAGACCTGTGCTTATTCAGATTCTTTTTCCCAAACTGGACCAAATCTGGTTGAAAAGCCTTCTGTGCCATAATACTGAACCCTCCGTCTGCAGTGTCTCCCTGAAGTTTTGGAACAGATCATGAGGTGGATTGGCCTGTACCGACTTCTTGTCTGGTTAACATCCCAGAGCACAGAAACAGCAGTGTGAATCAGCATATTTTTAGTTTTGAAAAACCAAAGTTGCTTTAATGAGATCCAGCTTTGGGGGACAGTTAACTGTCTGGCTCAGCCAGAGAAACTCAATTAAAAAGTGTTTTCTCCATGCAAATTTAGAAGCGGGGCTGAAAGGGCTCTCATACCAGGCTCCAGGGCCAGGTCCGGTGTCTGGGGCCAGGCCAGCGCCTTCTATAAACCAAGACGGATTGCCCCTTTCTAACGTAATAAAGACGTTCCGAGTTGAATGACGATAATTGCATCATTAAAGCACTTTCTGTGAAGAACTCTCTCGGGGTAGTTTATCTTCAGCAGGCCACTCCCAGGAGTGTTTGAAGAAGAATTTTAATAAGGATGACAGCCAGCCGCCCTAGCCTGCCCCATGTCTGCCCAGGACACTCTGAAGGTGGCATCTGGGGGAGTGAAGCGGGAGTCTGTGCTGTGGTTCGGCTGGCCCGGGCAGAAGGATGGGGTCTCAGGGCCAACCTCCAAGAAAGTCTCGCCCTCCCCTGTGGTGTCCAAATTGGAGTTTGTCCCCCCTGGCAGGGCAAGGCCGGGCCGGTGCTGACCGGGCCCTTGCCGGGCATGGGCTCCAGCAAGGTGGCAGAGAAGGGAGGAAAGATTTGGAGGCTGGGGGGGGGCGTGTCCAGGATCGGACGTGAAAATCCAGACCCCAACACTCCGCACAAACAGGTCTCCAATGCAGCACAGTACCCTCCGCACCCCTGGGGCCTGGCCAGTAGGACAGGGGGTGGACTGACAGGGGACCCCGTTTCTGTCAGTGTAGTGGCTCTGGACGTAGAAACCCATGTCTCATGTGTCAAGAAAGACTGGACGCTGTCCTCGGCCACCAGGAGGGCCGAAGTTGACTGTGGTCACTTGGCTTCCCAGCAGCCCAGGAGCAGGCCAGCCAGCCGTGTTGTGTGAACAGGAGGCCGGGAACAGCCTCTGCCTGTGGGCCCTTCTTGAGGCCACTGCCCCGCCCCCATCGCAGGTGTGCCCCTGAGAGGGTGGCAAAACCCCACAGACTGTCCACCTCACCCCGCGCTTGGACAGACCTCTTCCCAGCTTGAGTGGCGCTGTCTCCCACAGTGATCTGCTCCCACTCTGAGCTGCGAGGGACAAAAGGTCAGGCAAAGGCCACCTCCTTTTGGTGCTGACTTCGGAGGCAATGAGCACATCCTTAGTTCGCAGAAATGAGTGGCAATCACAGAGCCGGAGGTTTGGAGGCCCTGCTAGGAGCTCCCGTGGGGGAATCAGTGTAATGAGATGATTTTTGAGAAGGGATTCATTCCGTAGGGTTTATATGGCCATGTTCGGAACCGCACCGGACTGAAGCAGAAATGCTGCTCACAAAAGTTGGCGGAGGGGAGTGTTGGCCACTACAGGCGTGAGGTCAGGGAAAGCCCGTGATGTCACTCTTCTGAAGAAAGTCATCGTCCCCTCTTGGATATTGGTGATGCGCATCCAGTCCTTGATGAAAACCCCCAGCGGACTTTCCCTCGTATAGCAGCTGGTGGTAATCAGTTGGCACACAATGGGACCATTGCTCAAAGGACGGGGCCACCTGCTGCCGGGCCTCTTCCAAAGGCTGCACTTCCCACACAGTGTCATCTTCCAGGAAAAGCCCTGTTGGAAACCACCATTTGTTCGTCATCCTCTTGTGTCGCTGTCGCCAGCAGTATGGCAGACAGCCTCCCATCCACCCTGAAGGGCCCGGACACCCCCTCCCCAAAGGCACGTGTGTTGGAGTTTGACTTTTTCCTTCTCGACTTGTTAGGAAATTGCTCCAGACGCCGGTGGCACTTTCCCCACAACTCTGGCCAGAGGGAGACCAACTGGCGTGAGCTCCAGCGGCAGTGGCACAAGAAGGGGGCAGCTGGGACACGAGGTCCACCTGGAGACGCTCCGGTGTCACGTCACTCAGGGGAGTGTTCCGGAGGGGGATCGTCAGAGGGGAAGCCCATCCTGGTTGAGCGAGCCCTCTGTCCAGAGCCCCCGGCTCCCGTAGCTTTGTCCAGGGCAGTAGAGAACGGCCCCTCCAGGGACGTCGCAGCCCCAGCTCCGGGCAGCGCAGCAGGGCCCTGGGCAGAGGCGGCGTTAAGATCGTTAGTCACCTGACCTGGAGATGCAGAGACCATCCTGCCTCGTGCAAGCAGACCCAGCCTCACCCTGAGCGTCCTTGAAGGGGAAAGGGAGAGGCAGAGACACGCACTGTGAGAAGGATGCAGCCAGACGCCGCTGGCCTTGTGGGCAGCTTCTAGAAGCCAGGGGCGGGCTCCAGCAGCCAGCGCCCCCTTCACTCTAGCCCCAGGGAACCATTTGCACTCCTGTTTGCGCTGTTTTATGCCACCCCTTTTGTGGTCACCTGTCACAGCTGTAGTCGGGAGTCCAACCTGTCTTCTAAGGCACCTGTCATCACCCTGCCTTTTGTGGGAGAGGAAACCGAAAGAGAGAGACAGGTGCCATGCTGGGGGCCGGGCAGAACGGAACCGGCCCCGTGTGACTGCGAGGTCCATGCTTTCCCTCCACAGCCGCGAGCCGGGCGGGCGGGCCCGGCGCTGCTCCCAGCTTCTCCTCCACAGCTCAGCCATGGGTCACGGGCGGCAGCAGAGCCCCGTGGCATGCGGGGACCCTTCCTCTGGCGCCACCTCTCCCAGGGTCCAGGCCTCCCTGACGCATCCTGGAGCCTCCCTCCCGGCCTCCCTAGCTCTGCCCGCCCGGCCCCATCTCCACAGCCCCTTAGGGGGGACGTGCTCTCAGGGGCCACTGCTCTGCTAAACTGAGCCCGGGACGCTGACTGACCAAACTTGGTGATAGAAGGCAGGTGACAGGTGGTTCTGTGCCTTTGTAAGAACCAGGCGCACCTGCTACTGCCCACCCACTCACAGCTGCTCGCTGTGAGCCCGAGACCCAACTGTCCTGGGCCCGAGGCTCTGGACGCCTGGGCCAGGTGGGGCAGAGTTTCTGAGGACAGATTCAGCTCCCTTCCGGGGCTTCCCAGAGGAGTGGAGTGGGGCTCCCTCTCAGTTCTGTCAGCCCCACATGCTGCCTCTGTGTACTTTCTCTCTGTCTCTTCCTGTCTTTCTGTTGTCTCTGCCTCTCTGTCTATCTCTGGCTCTGGCTGTCTCGTCACCCTGGGCCAGGGTCTGGCACTGGCTGACCTGATGAACAGGTATGACCCGTTGCACACACGGGTCCCGGGCACAAGGGCAGGACTCAGGCCAAGTGCACAGTGTACCTCCCCCTGCTCCCCATTTCTCTGGAGGCCTTGCTCCCGTCCCTCTCAGGGCCTCAGTGGCCCAGACCCTGGCCCAAGACTCCCTGGAATGCTAGGCAGTCCTTCCAGGAGTGGGAAATGCTACCACAGATGCTCAGCCAGCGTCCCTGCTTGCTGGGACACTGTCCCCTAAACTCGGATTCCTGGGCCACGAAGGAGCGGATCTCTGCAGGGCCAGGGGCCTGGCCGCGACTCCTTATCACATACATGGTGGTCACCATGGTCAGGCAGGGAGGAGGGGGAGTGTGGCAGGTCCAGGGAGGGATGCCTCGTGGGCCCTGGATGTCCGTGGAGGTGGGACCCCTCCAGGGGGTCAGACCACCATCAGACTGCACACGGCCAGCCTTGGCCCAGCCTGGATGGAGAAGCAAACGGAAACACAGACTGACCTTCTAGGTGGACGAGGGCCTGTGACTTGAATCCCTGCTTCTCTCCTCATACCCTGCTACTCCTTCCTTCACCGCACGGTGACCTGCACCTGACCCCTGGCCACCTCCTTATCTGTGGCCCTGCCCTGCCTCTCCAGCTGGCATCTGTGCTTTAGGAGACCACCCTGCTCCTCAGCCTCCTGCCTGGCAGAGCTCAGCGCCGAGAAGTGGCCAATGGGCCATCGCCTGTGTCCAGTGAGGGTGGGGCACTGTCTCCTGGGGGTCCAATTGCAGAGACTGGGTGGGTCGGGGGGCCTTGCGGGGGCACAGGGCAGTCGGCCAGCCGAAGCTGCCCCTGTGCAGAGAGAACCCACCCCCACAACCCCACTTTCCCTCGCAACCCTCCCCCTGCTGCGGAAAGAGCTGTATAGCCCCAGCTGCGGGCCGAGAGCACAGGGGCCTGTGGGAATCACATGAAGCTTGTGGATATTGACAGGATGCTGTTTAGGATGACTGAATTGCAGATATTTGTTTCATTTTGAGGATTAACAACTTTTCTTTGGTGATCCTTGAAAAAAGGGCAGTGGAGAGGGGAAAAATCCGCTCAAGCAAAGACAAGGGTGAGTGTGGGATGGTTTTAGAAACCAGGGGAGCCAAGCTGCCACTCCAGCCATGGCTCCACTCAGCCGCGGGGCCCCAGAGGGGACAGTGATTAGACCCAGGGTTTCCAGCACATGGGCAGTGGGGCACATGCTCCAGGCCAGGCCAAACAGAGACGGACGGTGGCGTGGACGTGAACTGAACCCTGGAGGTGTCGTGGCCACCAGCTCTGTGGGCAGCCTGGGGTTAACAATGCTGTTGATCTCAAGCGACCAGCTCTCAGATTCATCGCCTGCTGTTTCTCGCTGATTTCCACTGTGATCTTTATTGCTTCCTTTCTTCTACTTGGTTTGAGTTGTTCGCTCTTCTTTTTTTCAGTTACTTAATGTGGAAACTGAGTCATAGATTTTCTAACCTTTCTTCTTCTTTTTTGAAGTTTATTTTTGAAGAGAGGGCATGAGCAGAGGAGGGACAGAGAGACAAAGTGAGAGAGAAAGAGGATCCCAAGCAGGCTCCGCATTGTCAGCACAGAGCACAACTCGGGGCTTGAACTCATGAACTGAACCGTGAGATCATGACCTGAGCCAAAATCAAGAGTGAGACGCTGAACCAACTAAGTCACCCGGGTGCCCCACCTTTCTTCTTTTCTCGTACAGCATCCAGTGCTATGAATTTTCCCCTGAGTACTGCTTTAGTGGCACCCCAGTTATGCTGTTTTCATTCTCACTCAGTTTGGAATACTGATTTCCCTTTTGATTTCTTCTTTGACTCAGGGTCACTTAGAAGTGTGTTATTCAGTTCTCAAGTATTTGGGGATTTTCCAAGGATATTTCTATATTGATTTTCAGTTTACTTCCATTGTGGTCAGAAGACACACTTTAACATGAGTCCTTTTACATGTATGGAAACTCATGTTATGTCCCCAAATATTGTCTGTCTTGGTCAATCTTCTGTCGCCTTGAAAAGAACATGAATTTTTCTGTTGCTGAGCACAGTGGTCAATAAATGTCATTTGGGTCAATTTGGATGAAACACACCTATCGACTGTACCCATGCTGATTTTCTGCCTACTTGTTTGATCAGTTATTGAGAGAGGAGTATTGAAATCTTCAACAATAATTGTGGGTTCGATTTCTCTTTGTGGTCCTACCAGTTTTTACTTAACATTATCTTGAAGCTGTCTTGTTCGTTTCACAAATGTTTAAGATTGTTATGTCCTCTTAACAAATTGATTACTTTATCAATACGATGTGATCTTCATTTTTGTAATTTTTTGGCTCTGAGATCAACTTTGTCTAATATTAGTATAAAGACTCCAGCTTTCTTTTGACCAGTGTTAGCATGCTGTATCTTTTCTATGCTTTTACTTTTAACACAGTTGTGTCTTTATCTTTAAAAAGTGCTTTCTGGGGGCGCCTGGGTGGCTCGGTCGTTTAGGTGTCCAACTCTTGATTTCGGCTCGGGTCATGATCTCACAGTTCATGGGTTCGAGTCTTGCATCCCACTCTGCGCTGACAGCACGGAGCCTGCTTGGGATTCTCTCTCTCCCTCTCTGCCCCTCCCCCACTTGCTCTCTCTATCTCTGTCTCAAAATCAATAAATAAACTTTTAAAAAGTGCTTTGTGTAGGCTGCTTGCAGTTGTACTGGCGCCCCTACCTACTTTGACTCTTAATTGGGTATTTAGACTGTTTACGTTTGGTGTACTTATTGATGTGCTAAGGTTTAAATGTATCGTCTTTTTTTTTTTTTAACGTTTTATTTATTTTTGAGACAGAGAGAGACAGAGCATGAACGGGGGAGGGGCAGAGAGAGAGGGAGACACAGAATCGGAAGCAGGCTCCAGGCTCTGAGCCATCAGCCCAGAGCCCGACGCGGGGCTCGAACTCACGGACCGCGAGATCGTGACCTGAGTCGAAGTCGGACGACTGAGCCACCCAGGCGCCCCTGTATCGTCTTTTTTAAAAATATGTTTTAAAGAACCCAATAGTAAATAAGTTTATTTATTTATTTTGAGAGAGAGTGATCGGGGGAGGGGAAGAGAGAGGGGGGGCAGAGGATCTCAAGCAGGTTCTGCACTGACAGTAGCCAGCCTGGCGCGGGGCTCAAACTCACGAACTGTGAGATCAGGAGTCGACGTAGGGCGCTGAACTGGCCGAGCACCCAAGGGCCCTAAACCTACCATCTTGCTAATTGTTCTATAAAATCCCATCTGTTCTTTGTTCCAGTGTTTCTTCCTTTTGGATCAATTGACTTTTATTATTATTATTATTATTCCAGCGTATCTCCTTTGTTGGCTTATTGGCTATAACTTTTTTATTACTCTTATTTTAGTGGCTGCTTGAAGATTGGCAGCAACACACTCAGTTTATCACAACCTACCTGCTAGTGACATCATCCCACTTTGTGTTTAGTATAAGAACTTTACAATAGTGTCCGGTACCTTCATTTCTCCCTCCAGGCCCTAGTGCCATTGTCGTCATACCTTTCGCTTCTGTGCGTTAGAGACCCCATACTATATTGATATCGTTTCTGTTTCAATAGTCAGTTATCTTTTAAGGAGATTTAAATAATAAGAAAAAAGTTTGCATTCCTTCACATAGTTACAATTTTTGGTGCTCTTTACTGTTTTTTGTACGTTTATATTACATCTGCTATGACTTTCCTTCTGCATGAGGACTTTCATATTTCTTAAAAAACTTTTTTTAAGTTTATTTATTTTGAGAGACAGAGAGAGCAGAGGAGTGGCAGAGAGAGAGAGGGAGAGAGAGAGAATCCCAGGCAGGCTCCATGCTGTCAGAGCGGAGCCCGACGTGGGGCTTGAACTCACGAACTATGAGATCATGACCTGAGCCGAAACCAAGAGTCAGGTGCTTAACCGACTGAGCCACCCAGATGCCCCAAGGACTTTAGTATTTCTTATGGTACAAGTCTGCTGGTGAACGCTTTCAGGTTGTGTATGTCTGAAAAAGTGTCTATTTCTACTTTGATTTTGAAAGATATTTTCCTGGGTATAGAATTGTGACTCAACGGGTTTTGATATCGTGCATTTATTATCTGCACTGTCCCCAGTGAGACATCTGTCACTGTCCTTTGTTATCTTTGCTACCGTATACATAAGGCGTCTTCTCTCTGGTCACTTAAGATTTTGTCTTTATCATTGGTTTTGAGCTTTTTGGTTATGGTGAGTTTGGGGATCATTTTTATTTATGTTTCTTGTGCTTGGTTTTTGGTGAGCTTCTTGGATCTGTGGGTTTATAGTTTTCATTCAATTTGGAAACTTATCAGCCATTATTCAAATTTTTTTCTGACTTCCTTTTCATTTAGACTCCAATCATATGTATCTTCAGCCTCTTGAAGTTGTTCTGTGGCTCCACTGTTCAAAAAGTTATCTTTTCCTCTGCTCCTTTTGTTTTGTGGGAGGAGAGCTAGTTCTGAGCACTACATGTCCGTTCTGCCATTAATCTTTTTGAGTGTTTATTTGTATTTTGTTTTTGTTTTATCTCAGACGTTGCGGTTTTCATCTCTAGAAGTTCTATTTGGGTCTCTTTTATGTGTTTCGTGTCTCCACCGAACTTGTGAAACGACGGAATATTGTGGTAACTGCTGTGCAAAGTCCATCATCCATATCAGTTCTTGGTCGGTTATGATTTGATTTTTCTTTCCATTAAGGTCCACATTTTTCTGCTTTTTGCTTCTTGGTAATTTTTTGTCAGATGTTGCACTTCGGGAGTTTACCCTGTTGAGTGCTGGACGGTTTCACATTCCTATAAATGCCCTTGAGTTTTGCTCTGGGATATGGGTAAGTTATTTGGCAACAGGTGGTCCTTTCACATCTTCCTTTTAGGTTTCTCAGGCAGATTTGGAGCAGTGCTCATCCAGGACTATTCCCCTGAGGCAGGGCTCCCTGTCCCCCTCCCCAAACGCCGTGGATCATGGGATTTTCCATCTGGCTGGTGGGAACTGAGCGTCAGGTGCGACTCTAACACTCTGGAATGTTTCTATCCACAACCCCACGTGCATGCACTGATCTACTCTCGACTGAGTTCAGAGGGGGGCCCCTGAAGAACTCTGGAGCCCTCACTCTGTGCAGCTCTGCCTTCTTTGGTCTTTTGTGCTGCTGACCCCAGTCTCCTGTCTGCCTGGCCCCCCATCTCCACTTTCCCACCCCAGGAGCCCAACCACGAGTTGGGGCGATTGTAGGGCTCATCTCATTTGTTTCTTGTCTCTGAATAACGGGCTGTCCTTCATGGCCTCGTGTTCACCGCCTGGAACCGTTGTTCAGGTGTGTTGTGTGTATCTTATCGACCCCTTGAATGTTTCAGGTAGGGCGGTAGACTCTGTCTCTGTGGCTCCATCTTGGCCAGAAGTGGAGTCACCAAGACCAAGTTCTAGGTTAGCACCTACATGGGTGAGGTCAGGGATGAGGCAGCCAGCGCTGGTGGGAACTACATACATCCCAGCATGTCACAGAGACCTCTAGGGGGCACCTTCCATGAGACATGTGAGAGATTCTAGCTTGCAGGGCTTAAATGGGTGCTGTGGGAGAAGCCAGTTTAGCAGGTGGTGGTGAGTCCCTGAGGCCCGGTCCTTGCCAATGTCCGCTGGCACACACCCAGGGGTGCAGGAGTCAGCCAGGACTCAGAGGTGCCTGCCCAGGTGGTCTCTCCACCTGTCCTGGCTCCCCCACAGCTCATCACAGCCTACCTAGGAATCTTCAGGTTATGTCGTTCTTGCTGACCACCCCCTGCCACAGTAGGGTCTCAGAAGACTATCAGTGCCACTCCTGAGTGTGTGTAGTTTAAGCTACAATAGAAGCCATTTTTTTTGAGGTGATGCAAAAGAAACGATTATCATCGGGTCTTGAGATGTGGCAGAAAGAACTGAAGTTCCTGGGGTGGAACCAGAGTGATGCTTCCGCCAGTGAAGAGAGGGAGCAGGAAGTCCCGAGGGCTGGGCCCCCGAAGAGTGGCCCAGGAGGACCCCTGACAGGGGAGAGGGCAATGGCACACCCCCGGAGTGCTGGGGGGCGGCGAACCGGCAGCACAGGCCCCCTCCCCCGTGGGACCCCCACCTTCATGCAGGAAGCAGCCCCAGTGGGGCCCTGAAGCGCCAGCTGGCCTTGGCCCTCACCCCGAGCCCTCCTGTTTCTCCCATCTTAGCAGCGGGCCGGCCTGAGGGCCGGGCTCTGCCCCCATTTCAGTGGGTCCCACAAGAGCAAGAAAGGCCTCATAAAGGAATACTGCACGAGCGTCCAGATTTTGGCACTTAGGACTTATACCAAATCTCTGCCTTGCAGAGTCACTGGAGATTATGGGAAACTCGTCCCTAGCGTAAGTGCGTTGAGCTCCTCTCACGTGAGCCCCGACCCTCAGGCTCAGAGCAGAAACCACAGGAAGCCGTCAGGGTAGGTGCTCACTCCTGTCTGGGACCAGCTGAGGGTCAGTCTTGGTCCGGGCAAGCCGCGCCCGGCTGCCTTTGCGCAGTCCTTGGCCTGGAAGAGGTACGGGGAAGCTGCAACAGAGAGCGGGCAGAGGCTAGGGCCGCAGACAGGAAGGGGCCCCAGGACCCCGGGGGAGGGGCCACTGTGCCCCTGGGGAAGGCGGCAGGGGACCCGCGGGGGAGGGGCCACGGTGCTGTAGCGGACGAACCAGGTAGAAGGCTGGGGAGTCGGCGGCGGCAGGGACTGACTGTCAGGTCAGCGTTCTCCTGGGTGTTAAAAAGGCCCACCCAGAGCCTAGGGGACCCAAAAGCACGTACTGTTGGGGCCATTTCTGGAAAATGCAAACCGGCCCGAAGGTTTGTCTGGGGAAGAGCCCTTTGTCAGGACTCTCTGGCTGGGAAGGAGCTGGTGGGAGCGGCCGGAAAGGCAGGAGGCCTTCGGGGACAGGCTGTGGGGCTGTCAGGACAGCGGGGCACCTGGAGGAGAGGGCCGAGGCTGGGGCCTGGGGGGGGCGCCCTGGGCCCATCTTGCCTCCATGTGGTCTGTGAGTGGACTCTGCGGACTTGGGAAGCCCGTGGAAATGCGGACGAAGCAACAGAGGAAGTGACAGCCTGGAGGGTACCCCCCACTTCCCTCCCCTTCCCTTCTCCCTCCTCCTTCCCCCCTCCCTTCTCCTTCCTCCTCCCTCCTCCCCCCCCCCCCCAGCGCAGCAGAGGAAGTGACAGCTTGGAGGGTATCCCCCCACTTCCCTCCCCTTCCTCCTCCTTCCCCCCTCCCTCCTCCTTCCCGCTCCTTCCCGTCCTTCCTCCCCCTCCTCCCTCCCCCTCCCTTCTCCTACCCCCTCTCCCACTCCCCGCCCCCCCCCGCCCGCCCAGCAGAAGACGAGGGAAGGCACTGGGCAAAGCCACACGTTCAAGGCCTCACGCTTTCCTAGTGCTGCAGGAAGAATGGGCGTGGGGCTCTTCCCCTGCTGCCGAACCCACCGCTCACCCATGGGGGTGGGGAAGGGGAGTGGCGTTCGAGGTGGGGCCGCCCTGGCCCATACTAGGCAGACTTTTGGGGCTCCCCAGCCGGCTCACTGTTGGAGGGGCCTCTGTGAGCCCACCGGACCGCACGGCCGCTGTTGGGGCACCAGCTCAGTAGCAGGGGTGAGGAGGGGGTGACATCCCAGACCCCACCCGGGGAGAGAAAGCGGGGTCCTCCTGGGCCTGGCCCCCTCCCCTCGAGAGTTAGAGGGTCTTGTGGGGCTGGGGCCACGTGCTCCTCTTCCCCAAAGCCTTCGCCCCGCCCCCCGGCCGCCCGGACCGCCCCCACCCCCCTCCACCGCGGGGCCTGCGGGAGGGAGCCCGGAGCACCTTGACGAGTGAAGGTCGGATCTAAGTTTCTGTCTGTGGCGCCGGCCTGGGGCCTCGTCTGGGCTGAGCAGGATTCTCCCAGGCGTGCCCACACAATGCGGAAGGAGTGTTCAAAGGACCTGAATAAACAGGCGGTACATTTCGGGGACAATGGGCAGCCGCGTCTCCAGGCGGGGAGGGACCTCTGGAATCCGCGGTCCCGTGCTCCGGGCCCGGGGACTGCGGCGCTTTGTGCGCCGGGTTAATGAGCTGGAAAATACAATTGCGCTTCCCTGGCTGTGAAAATCGCTTTGGGGGCAGCCGAGTCACTTAGCTGCCGGGGGAACCGGGAATTGATTTCCTTTGTCCCGAGGACCCAGCGCGTCCTTGCGGAGGCCACGGGCTGGGGGCTGGGCCTCCGCCCAGGAAGACCCCAAGCAGGACAAGCTTCAGAGAGACTGAACAGGGCCAGGAATCCCCAGGGAAGGACGAGGTTTTACAAAAACGAACAAAACAGCAGACACCTATTCTCCTACCTCTCTCATCTTCCAGAGCCTCACCTCTTTTGGACCAGAGGAACGTCCCCTTCCCCTTGTTGAGCCAGCTATGAAGAGGCCACTGTCCCTGGAGGATGGCACTGGAGCCCTGGACCAGGCTCCTGTGTATGGACACTGGGAAGCCGGGCAGGCAGCCCCTGCCCAGGGAAGTCTGCTGGGCCAGCGCTACCCAAGAGGCCCCAGGACTCTGATGGTCACTTGAGACCTTGCTCCTTGCTTGCCCAAACACCATATTCACTGCGTAATAAATGGCCCAGGCCCACAGGGCATGTTGTTTTGGGCAGATTGTGGAAAGTTTCTTAATCATTTCCCAGATACGGGGTCACTAACGTTTAATCTCTGAGCCGCACAGACAGTGCCTGACACTTCTGTAGTAATTCTCTCCCATCTTTCAGGCTCACCCAGTGTGTGGCTTTAGAGGTTGATGAAGCTTTTGCAGGCTTGATTCTGTGGATGGTGGGGGTCTTGCTGGTTGATGGTCTGTGGAGACAAGCCCTGGGGATGGCGGGCTGTGCTCAGGGCCAGTCCACGGAGCCTCCCTGCTCTCTACTGCAGATGAGTCTGACGCCAGCAGCACGCCACCGAGGGGCCACTAGGCAGTGGCATCGGGGGTCCTGCCGGCCTGGAATTCAGGGCTGAAACCCCGATTCCCAAACTTCATTCCTGTGGTTGCCAGCAGCCCAGAGAAGCTGGAAGTGGTTTGAGGAAGGCCTGCAAATCCCAGGGGATGGGGCCTCAGGGGAGCCAGGGTTGTTGAGGGGCACTGGCTTCAGACGGACAGCCATGGAGTAAGAAACACGGCCAGAGTGCAATCCTTGAAAACCCCTCAGCTATGGGAAGAGGGAAAGAAATCCCACGGCTTCAAGTGCGGACGTTTTTCCTCGCTGAATTCTCCTCATTGAAGTACATTAATTTTCAAAACAAACGCAGCCTCAGTTTTGGTAATTTTCCAGCCACGGAGTTTCTGTTCTAGACAGAGGCCCTCCACGGAGTCCTGCACACATGCCTGTCCTCCCTGCAGCCACGACGGCCAAGCTGCTCACATCTCTGAGCCCGCTGGGCGGAAGCTTCTGGGGCTTGTAATCCGGCCTGATCCTGCCGGCCTCAGATCCCTGCAGGCCCAGAGGAAGGCCACACACAGCAGTCCCAGCTGAGGCTGGCCCTGGTGACAGGCCAGAAGAGCAGTCCCCTACCTGAGCCCTGAGCCCCTCAGGACAAGTTGACAGGTGGATGGGCTGGGTGGGTCCAAACCAGATGAGAGATATTAGGGTTCTTAGGGGGTATTCTGGAATTCTGGTTTATACAGAGCACTGCTCCTGCCTCAGGAAGTACATGAAAAGGCGTGGTGTCTCCAAGCTGACCACTTACGTTCATAAAAATGGCAAGTGGGAACAGTACCCCGGTATGAGAGTCGAACAGACCAGCCCCAGAAAGAGGTGGCCTCCTTGGCCCTCCTTCAGTGCCCCAGCCCATGCTTGGTCAAGGGGAAGGAGAGCCTTGGGCCACTTGGGCCCAGTCTGTCCTCCACAGGGGCTTCTGGGCAAGCCTCAACCTCTCCAGGGACAGAGTAAATGAGGGGCATTGAGAGACCAGTCACCCTAGTGCACTCCCCACGTTCAGGGAAGACATTAGGGCCGGGAACACATCCCCCAACAGCCCTCAAGTCACTGTGGCAAATAGAGGGGCATCGGGTGTGTGGTTAGGAAAACGCAAAGTGTGAGATCTGAGCAGAGACTCTAATGCCAGGGGTGTTTTGGGGACAGAGGCAAGGCCAATGAGTGTGGCGTTGTGGGAGGGGGCCAGAAAAGGGAATAGGATCTTGGGGTCATGAAAACTGATGTTAGGAGCATGGGTTTGGTGTAAATAAAGGGGGGAAGGGGTGTGCAGGGTCAGGCAGGAAGTTCAGGTGGCCACACCAGTAAGGTAGTTCTCTATTCGTGCCTCATAGGTTATGCCAGTGCTGGTGGCATGGCCTGGGGGACTGATGAGACCTTAGCAGGACCCCCACCCCTCACCCTCAGGCAGGGACGGGGACAGGGGAGCTGCATTTGGGAGTTCTGCAGAGAGATGGAGGGGCCTTGGATGTTTTCTTCTTGATCAAAGACACCAGGGAATGAGCTGTGTGCATCTATGGACAATTCATGGCCCAAGAATTGTTAAGTTTGAAAACAATCGAAAATGGAGGGTAATTGACAATCTAGTATCTAATTTAATCCTGGTCTAAAAGACCATTTAAGGCTGACATTTCTGGCAGTGGGTCTGACTGCCTACTTTCTTCTGCAGTCCTGGAGGCGGGGAGGCGGCTGGGCATGTGTGGACCCTGGGCCTGGGCTGCTGTCTGGCCCCTGCTCAGGTGGGCAGTCTCGGGTGGTGAAGGAAAACCAGGAGCTCTGCTTCAGGGATGCTGTGGCCACAAGGGCTCCCCTGCCTCAAGTTCCCCTCCACGTTCCAGAAGAGGCAGCTCTGGCTGCCCCAACCAGGATGGTGATGACCGGAGCCTCACACACCCCCAGCACTGGCCCCAGGCAGGCACTGAGCCCTGGGGATGTTCAGGCTGCAGTCCTGGGCCTCCTTCACCACCTCCCAGGGGAGGATGGGAGCCCACCACCCGCTTCCCTGCAGGAGCGTCCTGCAGTGCGGGACCAGAGAGCGCCCAGAGATGACTGGGTTGTGGCCGGGCAGCAGGGCCCAGCTCCCGCTGGACGCATGCACCGGCCACACTTGAGCGCTCTGGCCGCCCCGCTGGGACTGTTGGCCTCCAGGCCCGTGCCCCGAGGCCCCTTTGTCATGCACATGAGGGCGCTGAGGCTGAGAAAGGGTCCCCTTCAAACACCGAGTCCCCGATGAAGAGCACTTTTCTTTCCCAGTCTGCGGGCTTGGCACATGCCTGCTGTTTCCAAGTGGCCTCTCATTGAAGGGGCCAGCTCCCCCATTCTTTGTCCCTCTAGGTGCCCGGCTGACAGCCCCTGGCAGCTGCTGCGCTTTCAAAGGCTCTATAGAGCGTCTCTGCAGGTGAGCCCTCCTGCCAGGGGGCTCCCCGTCAAAGGCTCTTTGATACGTCACCGGGGAGCGGGCTCTGAGCGTGTAGCTGCTCACAGCGCCGGCACAAAGGCCGCGCCACTCAACGGGCGACCCCGTCGCCGCCCCTCCCGCGCGCGCTTCCGTGGGGAGGGGGCGGCCAGTCCCGGGCCTCGCGGTCCTTCCCCAGCTCTCCCGCGGCCCCGGGCCTCCCTGGCCTCCCGCCGGCCCGGGGTAATTGCTCCTGTGAAGCCCCCGGCCGGCCTGCCGGCGTCGCGGTGCCCTGAGCGCTCCCACCCAGCGCACGGGGGCTGCCGTCTGGCCGCCGGGTTCCAGCTCCTTTTCAACTTTATTAAACCGGGCCCCGCGCCGGGAGGGGGGGGGGGGGGGGGGGGGGGTGGGGGGAGGGAGCCGCTCCGCCCCACGAGAGGCGGCCCGAGCAGGGGAGGGGCCTGCGCCTCCGGGAAGCTCCGCCCCGCCCCGCGCCTCTCCCGCCCACGAGTGGGGGCAGGGTCCGAGCTGCCTCTGCCGGGTCGCTCCCAGCCAGCAGTCCTCGGGCCCCATGGCTACCAGGTGACACTCTGTAGGATTCACCAAGCAGCTCTGTAACCCCAGGCTACACCCCCCCCCCAGTGCCAGGCTGCACCCCCAGCCCCAGGCTGCACCCCTTAACCCCCCAGCCCCAGGCTGCACCCCCATCCCCCTAACCCCAGGCCGTACCCCCAGCCCCAGGCCACACAAGGGGTTTTCTTGCCCTGGGGTTTGGGTTGGGGGTTAGTCTCCAGGGGCTCTGGGAGGTCAGGCAACACTCTCGGACTGAGTCATGTGGTAAAGAGCACAGGGGACACCTTCTGACAGGACTTGAGTGAGTCCTCAGACAGATTTTTGGAAACCCAATGGTCACTTGTCACCAGCGTATCCACCCAGGACTGGGCAAACAGGCAGCCCTGGGTGGGGCCCAGTCTCTCGGACTTCCAGCCCCTTGGAATTTCCTGGGCCTTCCAACAGTGGCTGCTCCAGAAGCTTCTGCACAAGTGCTGCCCAGCCCCCCCCCCCCCCCCCCCCCAGCCCAGGAGACACACTCCTCTTGCTAGCTCAAAGAATGAAGTTTCCCTCAGGCCAGTCCTGAATCCCTGCCCACCCTGTCCTCTGCGCGGGATGTGCCCCTGCCCACTCTCCCATGCTGCTCTCCTCCCTACAGCCTCTCAACCCTGAGCCATGTCTCCCCACAGGCCACTTCCCCCCACCACTCATGTTGGACTCAGGCTCCAGTGACCTCCTAGGCAGACATCAGATCCTGGCCTTGCTCTATTACCAGACTGCTCAGAACAGCTAACTGTAGTCAGTGATCTTCCTGGTCGCCATCTCCTGGTGAGAGCCAGCCACACTCCCTTCATGGACCCAGGAAGGATGCTGGGATCCGGGGTGGGCTTGTGTGCTGGGGTGCATGGCAGCTCTTCCCAGACCTTGGAGCCCACTGGCCTTTATGGAGGGGTCTGTACCTGTTGGGCCAGCTTGGCTGGCCAGTGGAGCAGAAGCCCCTGGGTCCTGGAATCATTTGCCAGCGGCTGATTCTTGTTTGCTGTGTCAGCTGCGGGGGTGGGGGGCGCGGGGGACGGCAGGGCAGGTGACTCGGGTCTGTGGGACAGATGGTGTGTCCATTAGGCTGACGCGGCCCAGGGGACCCCGCCGCCATAGCCTATCAGTAGCCCACACCCGACTGGCCTCCTGGGAACCAGCCCCTGATGGCTCCTTCTCCCCCTGAGCGGGGTGGGGGCAGGGCAGCTTTCGAGGGGCCCTGCAGAGCGGAGCCTGCTCGCGGGGCCTCGCACCTAGGATGGGGTCCCGCTTGCAGCTTCCGGCTTCCGTTTCCCCTGGGCCTCGCTTGCTAGCTGCAGGTTGGGGTCTTCCTTTCTCTTCCTCTTTCCTTCAGCTGAGCGTCACAGAACGTGGGTTCCAGTCACTGGGAAGGCCTCCCAGGCAGTGGCTCGCCCCTCTCTCCACACACACCACGCACCTGCCGCTCGGGCGAGCCCGGGGACCTTGCAGGGCAGCGCCCTTGCCCCCACTTGCTGTTCGGGGCCTCTCTGCCTGGCCCGTTCCTCTGCCCAGGGTGGGGGCCCCTGTATGGGGTCCCCAGGAGGTGGTTCTCAGGTCTAGCACCAGCCTCCACCTTGAGTGGATCCAGGCCCTGGATCAGAAGGGGCCACTTGGCCGCAGGCGCCTCTAAATCTGGGCCCCTGGGGCACTCGGCCACCGGTGAACTTCAGGCCGACCCGACGAAGGCGTACCAAGTGCTGACCGTCACCCTTGCCTCCTGTAGGGCCTCCAAAGGGACCGTGGCTCTTGGGTTCCTGGCTCCCTGGTTCCCCACCCCCCAGCTGTGGCAGCTCCCCGAGGGAGCACGACCACCTGTGCCCCTCATGCCAGGCCATCACCTGGAACTCAGGCTCACCTTAGCCCCCTGGCCCCACAGTCCCCTCGGGCCCCCTTGTGTGCTCAGCCCTGCCCCATGTCACCTTCCCAGGGAGGTCTCCCCTGGTCACCAGTGGCCACATCCCCTGTCCTTCTCAGCCCTTAGGACCACTTGTAGGATGAGCCCTCTCTTTTCTCTGTCTCCCGACTAGAGAGGATGTTCCTGTGCTCGCCAGGTGCTCCTCGGCGTGGAGCCAGAAAGTGCTCAGCAACCATGGGTTGATGAATGAATGTTGAGGGTGGTGGGCACTCAGACCGTGCTGGGCCTGGGGCACCTGTCCTCTGCCCAGATCCCTGGGAGCCTGTGGGTGGCAGGAAGCCCAGCTCCGAGGATGCTCAGCCCCTGTACGCAGGGTAGGGCTGCAACGTGCGACACCCCGTCCCTGGGACACCCCCACCCCAGGGTCTGGTGGAGCCGTGACCAGGAGCTGCTCTGACCTGCCCTTCCTGCCCTGCTGTGGCCGCCACTGGACTCGTGGCTGGCCGGCCAGCCGTCTCCATGGGTGTGGTGGGGGGAATGTCCCCCTCTTTTGTCCCCTCTGGAGTCTGTTGTCCCCCTCGGGGGGCATGGCAGCTGCCTGGCCATTCCCGGTTCCTTCTCCCCCTGCTTCTGACCCTGACTGCTATCGAACTCCAGCACCCAGAAGCACTTTCTTCCACGGAGACCCTCCCCAGCACGGATCCTTCCCCAGCTCCAGCCAGGTGGCAATGTGAGGCCCACTCCGCCAGGCTCAGGTGCACGACCTCAGCTCCTGGGCTTCCGGGGAACACTGTTCGGAGCACAGCATACTGACCTCAAACGGTTGGGGGAGCCTCAGGGGCTCCTGGGGCCTCAGGTCAGGCCCTCCTCCCCACAATGGCCCCCTGAAGGGCCGGGCTGGGGACTCTACACTGTCCTGCCCAGGCCCTCGGGGGCTTGGAACCATCCTGTTTTAGGAGAACCAGACCCTGCCTGGAGGGGCCATAGGTGCAGGGACTCCTGATCAACAGGTCCTGCCTGAGGAGGGTGGTCTTCTCAAGTTTACCCACCTCCACTGGCCCCTCCATCACTACCTGGTGTCCTGTAGATGCAGCCTCTCCTGACCGTGTGGACAGCCCGTGACAGCAGCGTGTCTGCTCGAGCAAGAGACAATTGTATCGCATGTATACTTAAAACACATTTGGCAACAATTAATTAATATATTATTAATTATATATAAATCGTGTCATAAAGCATGGCAGGTTGATGAAGCTAGATGCATGTAGCCTGGCATGGCTGACTTGTGGTGACCACCGGAGGCCCCGGGTCAGCCCTGTGTGTATGCCCATGCCTCTCCCTGTGTCTCCTGCTCCCGCCCTGGCACCAGGCACACTGTGGAAGCCCGTGTGTCAGGCAGGCCCCCCTGGTCTGGGCTGCTCAGGCCCCTTCCTCCCCAGGGCGGTGGGCACTGGGGAGGTGGGCAGCTGAGGGCCTCGGTCTGCCGATGCTCAGAGATGATGCAGTATGAGCCCCACACGGGGCTCGGAGATGGGCTCACACACCACCTCATGTGCCTTGGGGAGAGGGAACTTTGTCGAACGATTTCCTTTGAGGTGGGGCGAGGCCAGGCCGTCCTGCCTCGGACAATAGCCAGCGTCGCGTCACTGCAGTCCCAGCTTGTTCGTAAGGATGTGGCCTCACCAGCACGCTGAGCCGACAGGTCTGTGCAGCCCCGGAGACAGGTGCTTCCCGGGAACCAGGTGGGCATCGGGTGGCTCGGGCTCCAGGCAGGGGCAGGGGACATCCTCCAGTAGGGCATGGTGTCCTGGGCTGGGGGCTGGTCCCCTGCCTGCTGGAAAGCGACCCTGTGGGCCAGCCCTGCTCTGCTCTTGCTCTGAGGTCCTGAGCTGCTGTGCCTGGGGGCACCTGACCCCGGCTCCCCACCTGAGTGTCCAGCTGCCGGCCTGGCTGAGCAGAGCAACTGAGGGGTCCTGAAGGCCCCCGTCCCTGGACCCGCAGACCCAGAAAGACACAGAAGGAGCATCTGGAACCAGCCTCAACAGCTGTCCGTCCTGGGCTCGGGGACAATCTGGGCAAGGAGACGTGGCCCCTGCTTGGCCTCTCCACCCCGCCTGAGCCTGGGGGCTGGCTCTAAGCCGGGCCTGTTTCCAGACCCTCTTCAGGGAACAAGCAAGGGAAGAAAGGAGCATCCAGGTCTGCCCTAAACTAGCGAATTACCACCGGGACCATACAGCCACCTCAGGAACCCTACTGTGCCACCGGAGTGGGAGACCAATTAACATGGACACAGTTTCTCACTGTCCCCGGCAGCCGGCCACAACCACTGCACTGCGAGCTCTGGGGCAGGATCTCTGTCCTCTGTGTGAGCCATTGTTCTCCCTTTGGAAAGAAGTCAAAAGAAATGTTTTGCTGACGCGGAGCAGATGTGAGCTTTTCCTCTGGGCTCAGACGTGAGCGTGAGGGGTGGTGAGGCGCCCTGGGGCCTGGCCTGTGCAGCAGAGCCCAGTGTCAGGTCTGACTTGTGGTCTCCTGGCTCAGGAGGTCACTTCCTGCCACAGGGGACACTGCCTGCCGGGAAGGAGGCACCTGACCTTGGTCACTGGGGTAAGATGGAGACGCCCCAGGCTTTGACCTCCCGAGGGCATGTCAGAGAGAGGGAGGGGTGTCAGAGCAGAAGCAGACACGATGCCTGGGTACCTTTGCTCCTGAGTTGGGGGATGGGAGCCCCAGAGCCCTGTGTGCCCAGCACCAGGCTGCAGGCCCAGAGTCTGACGACACGTCCCCACTTATGGGGATACTGAGCCCAGAGAGCATGGGGTTCTGCCAGCCAAGCCAGAGTGGGGACAGAACCCGGCTTCCCCACACGGTAGAGCCACCCCAACCTCTAGAGTGACGTACACAGCAGGGGTCAGGACCCAGTCGGGGTCGGGGAGCAAGGCAGAGTGGCTAGTGGAGGCTGGGTCTGGGAGGGCGTGCCCTCGTGTCCGACTGGACCCACACCACGCGCTCCTTGGCATAGAGTTCAGCTTCGGAGGAGGCAGACGTGTTTCCCCTCTCGCTGGTGTGGGGGAGGGGCAGAAACACCACGGGCAGGTGTACTGGCCTCACGCGGGGCACTGACCCACCAGGCTCTTGGGGCGGCTGTCACAACGCTTTCTGTGCAACAGGAGAAGCCTCGTGGGATCACCTGATTCCCCTTCAGGGGCCCCGCCCAGGGGAGGACTAGTGCCGTTTCCAGCTCTTTCTTTTTGGCTTTTCTAAGATTGAGTTTGGACTCAACCTAGACGCAGGCTAGCCGCGTTCCTATGGCATTCGAGCCTGGCAGTCTGGTCGGTACAAAACTGCCCAGGGGTGCATCTGGACTGCGTGGTGCCCACTGAAAAGGAAAGCCTAGAATGCTCACTGCCCTCTGACCTTCTGCCCGCCCCCCCCCCCCCTCCGCCGCCATGCCTGCCCTCCTTCTGGCCCCACCCTCAGACTCAGGGCTATATACATTCACATGGTATCTCAGTGGGGCAGGAGATGTCCTTGAACCCTTGCAGTGAGTCCTTGGAGAGGACTCCCCAAGAGGAAGGACCAGGGGCCAGTGCGAAGAGGGACCCCTCAATCTCAGGCCTCCTCCTGTTGCCCACGGCCGTGACCTGGGTCTCATGGCTGTGACCACATGGTGCCCCCACTGCCCCTGTGGCTGTGGCAGGCAAGGACACCTGGCGCCCCGAGTGACCCCAAGAACCTTGGCCAAGCTAGCCCAGACTGTGGGCCGCCTGTCCTCTACCAGCCACCGGAGATCCCAGCACCCAGGACCCCCCCTTGGCACAAAGCTGGCACCTCGCCTGCCGGCTGGTGGACAGGAAATGTCTGACGGAGGGCAGAGTGGCGGCATCCTGCTAGGACTTGAAGTGAGAGAGGAAGTGAGAGCCGGGCCTGGCCATGCACAGCCGGAGCTTCTGTTGAGCCACTGTGGAAGGGGGCACACGCCCCAGGGCCTGCTGCGCATCCTCGGGGACCCCCTCCGGCCAGGCTCTGGGACGGCCACCTACCTGGGGCTCTCTGCATTCTGGGGCGCAGGTTAGCCTGGAGCAGGGCGCCCGCACAAACTCTGATCCCGGTCCCCACAGGCCCCTCTCCACCTGCCCCCACCAGGCATGGGCTCCCCTGCCGCCTCCACATTAGAGGCCTTGGAAGGATTCCTTCTGGGGTGGGTGGGGCAGACCTGGAGCTGCACGCGGGAGCGGGCATAGTCCTGGTGTGGATGACCCATGGCCGGGCGGCCTGTCGTGTGCAGGGCTGACCGGAGCTCGGTTCTCTCTCCCTCCCTCCCCAAACATCGCTGCTGCTGGCCGGCCAGCTGTGCTGGGGTGGACACACGGCCACCACAGACACTGTCCGGCCAGGTAGGGCCTGTGAGCCAGAAGGCACGTGCTGGGGGCTGCCGGGGAGGGTGCGATGCCGGTGGGGACCTAACTCACAGGCTAATCTGGAAGCAAAGAGGGGAAGGGTGCCCAGCAGAGGGGACGGAGGCTTGGCAGAGTGGGGACACAGAGATGGAACATTTGGCGTGGCCAGAGCCCTGGGGGCGATGGGGCAAAAGAGGAGCGGCTGCTGGAGTCAGCAGGGTCCCCCCCACACCAGGGGAGCCCGTTGCTGTCCAGACACTGTTCAAAGAGGCTCAGACAGCAGCAGCCAAGGTCTCCAGTCCGGCCTTGATGAGAAGTTAGGAGAGGTGATGGGTGGCCAACCTCAGGGGAGAATGGTTAAGGGGGATGGGAGGCACTGGAAGTAGTGTTGGCTCCCTCCCTGGTTTTCCAGGTCAAAGGGGGAGGGGGGGCAGAGGATCATCACAGTCCCAGCCCTGAGCTGGGGGGCGGGGGGGGGGGTGGTGCAGGTGCAGGGGCTCTCACGGCTCTATTTCCAGAAAACACGCCCAGCTTGGCCCCGGGCAGGTGGCACTTGCCCCCCTGGGTGACCCGGCTGCATTTCAGTGTCTTCAGCACCTCTCCTCCGCCGGTGACTAGAGCTTCCGGTCTTTGGTTACAAGTGGGCGGCCCCAGCCCCATCATCCCTGTGCCATCTCGGTTACTTTTAGTTGAAATATAATACACACATAGCCTAAAATGTACCATTTCAAAGTATACATCTCAGTGGGTTTTAGTGTATTCGCACAGCTGTGCCACTGTCACAGGGACTAATTCCAGAACACCTTCATCGTCCCCATGAAAAACCCCATCACGCATTAGCTGCCATTCCCTGCTCCCACCCTCCCCCCACCCCGAGCCCTGGCCACCACAAAGAGCTTGTGCCCCCACAGCTGCCCACAAGGGGCCTGGTGTCCTAAGATTCCCCCAGTGGCTGCCCAGTCTCCAGCTCAGGGTAGATGCACTTGAGAGCCATTTGTCACCTCCAAAACTGAGGTTGGAAGACCCAAACCCCAACAGAGGCTTCCTGGAGTCCCTGTGTCATCCCTCTCACAGCATCCCCACAGAGGACCTCTGGCTGGATCTATGAGATGTCACATCCCTCAGGGCTTGGGCCCCTCAAGGCAGCTGTATGGGGATCCAGGCTCAGCAGTGACAGCCCAGACACTTCTTCATCCTAGTTAGGGGTGCCCACCCTACCCAGGGCCGTGCCACGTCCTTCCCTCCCCTTGAAGAGCCTACTGACCAGGATGAGGTTGGGAAACTCTGCAGGCTGAGCCTGGGTTAAGACCACAGGGCTCCACTCCTTAGCCCTATTCCAGCTTTCAAAACTCACCTCCCCAGGGGCGCCTGGGTGGCTCAGTCGGTTGAGCGGCCGACTTCGGCTCAGGTCATGATCTCGCGGTCCGTGAGTTCGAGCCCCGCATCGGGCTCTGTGCTGACAGCTCGGAGCCTGGAGCCTGTTTCAGATTCTGTGTCTCCCTCTCTCTCTGCTCCTCCCCTGTTCATGCTCTGTCTCTCTCTGTCTCAAAAATAAATAAAACGTTAAAAAAAAAAATTAAAAAAAAAACTCACCTCCCCAAACACGCCAGGTTCATGTACAATACACATGCAGCAGGAGCGCACGCACACCATAAACACGCACATACACACATGCCCCTCCCCACGTAGATGCATTCACAAACACGTATCTGTCAGCCGCTGAGAGGAAAGCACCTTTCAAGCCCCATTCTGAAAACGGAGTGTCAATTTCTCCTTTTAATTTTGCCAAGTTTTATTTTACCAAATTTGACACCATGTTGTTAAGTGCTTACAAGTTTAAAATTATTATATCATCCTGGTGAGTTGACTCCTTATCATCAAGTACTGATTTGTATTGTCTCCAATAAAGTGCTGATGTCGGGCGGCTGCGGGGCTCGGTCTGTTGAGCCTCCGACTCTTGATTTTGCCGCAGGTCATGATCTCACAGTTCATGGATTTGAGCTCCTTGTGGGCCGCTTGGGGTTCTCTGTCTCCCTGTCTCTCTGCCCCTCCCCCGCCCACTCTCGTTCAAAAATAAGCATTAAAACAAATTAAGTGCTGATGTTTAGACTGTCTAATAGTCACGCAGCTACACCAGCTCCTTTTCCATTAATGGCATTTGCTAAGTATGTTTTTCCCATCATTTCACTTCTAGCTTTTCATCTTCATGTTTCAGGTGGCTCTCTTGTAAACAGCTGGATTTTACTTGTTAGCCTGCTGAAAATCTCTTTTTGCCGATATATTCTTATATGTAATATAATTACTGATAGACGTCGTTGTGTGATTGTTTTTGTGCTATTTATTGTCCCACTTTATCTTTGCTTCTTTTTTCTCCTTCTCTGATTTCCTTTAGATATTCTTTTGAAAAAGAAATTATCCCCTCCCCCCCCCCCCCCCCCAGTAGTTTGGAAGTCGAACGCACTGTTTCTATTGTCTACTTTTGTTTGGGATATACTGTGTTTTTTGAAAAGACAGGTCCACTTTTTTCATCAATTCTGAGAAGTTATGAGCTGCTACCTTTTCAGATATTGCCATTTCCCTATTTTCTACCTGAAACTCCAATTAAAATTATGTGTGACCTCGTTCTATCTCTTGGTCTCCTAAACCCCACTTTATATCTCTTATCTCTGTCTGTATTGAGTTCTGGATCATTTCTTCAGCTATTTCTTCCACATCCCAACCTGTTTTTTTCAGCTGTGTTTAATGCTATTTAACTGAGTATTTAATTCTCAAAAATATACTTTCTTTCTAAAAGTTCTATTTTATTCTTTTCAAATTTCTCTATTCGTTTTTAATGCATTTTGATGCTATTTTGTATTTTCAATTCTTTTATTTCTGAAAAAAAATTTTTTTTAATGCTTATTTATTTTGAGAGAGAGAGAGAACACTAGAGGGGAGGGGCAGAGAGAGGGAGAGAGAAAATCCCATGCTGACAGCACGGACCCTTTAAAATAAAATTTTAAACACACACTTTATTTTTAATATCTTTAATTCCATTTTCTTTTTTTTCCTTTTTTTATTTGTTACTCTCAGAAAATCTCATTTTTATTTTTTATTTTTTAAAAATGTTTATTCATTTCTGAGACAGAGGAGACACACAGAGGGTGAGCAGGGGAGGGGCAGAGAGAGAGGTAGACACAGAATTCAAAGCAGGCTCCAGGCTCTGAGCTGTCAGCACAGAGCGCGATGCGGGGTTCGAACCCACGAACTGTGAGATCATGACCTGAACCGAAGTCGGATGCTTAACTCACTGAGTCGCCCAGGCGACCCAGAAAAATCTCATTTAAAAAAATTGTTTTTTATTTGAGAGAGAGAGAGAGAGAGAAAGCCTAACCAGCATAACCGCTGGTTCGGACCACGTAACCCTTCCACGCTTCACCCAGAGCATCGGCAGCAACTTCTGTGGCCACAGGCTCCTCATAAAAGGTATGGAGTCTGAGTTCCCCATTTCTGGCAGCCGGTAGTCGGGAAAGTTCATCCTGGAGCAGCCCGCCGCCTCCCAGATGCCACCAAGAAGCTCTCTAATTCCATTTTCCGAGCATGGTTGAGTTTGTTGCTTTGCGGCATCTTACTGGGGGAGACTGTCTCCTCTCCTGTCCCGTAACCGTGGCGTTCGTGTCATGTGGTTTCAGCCGTGGGAGTCCTGTGCAGTCTGGTTTGAGAGCTATGTTCTTCTAGAAGAGACTTCACTACTGCTGTGGGGGACCCCAGAACCACTCACTTGCTGAGCCACACAGCAAATGAAAACCCAACCCTCTGCGTAGCTCCGTGTGTGACTAAACTCCCAGCTGGGGGTGACAGGCTGTAGAGCACCCACAGGGTTGTTTTGCTGCGGGGGATTCTCTGTCCAGTCCGGCCCCTCTCGCGACACCAGCCTTTGGGGGCCCAGCCTCCTGCGGCGGCCCCCCTGCCGGCTCTACCCTGGCCTGGCTTGGCGTCCCGTCTTCTGACCTTGCGGGGCCACTAGAAGCCGCTCTTGGCCCCTGCGGTGGCAAACGCACGTGGGCCGCTGCAGCCAGGCCGCCGTGCTCCCCTCGGGGTTCAGCTCCCTTCTCCCTGGACACTTGTGTGCTCCTGTGCAGCCAGGGAGGCTCCAGACTTTCTAGGTGCCTTTTTGTGGAGGGCCGCACTGAGGAAGGAGGGCCCTGCCTGCCAGAACGTCCAAGAGCTTCAGAGAAGCTAGAAATCCTGATCAGTCAGCCAACTTCCTGCTTTTAAAGTGTGGGCAACACGTTTAATAAAACAACAAAAGTCCCAGGCACTCTGGGTCACACAAAGCCCCCTGCAGCCTTGTGTGGCCAGAGACCTGTCTCTGACCTCAGAGAGGCAGTGTCTGTGCTTTCTGGCTGAGCCATCTGACATTCCGGGGGTTTAAGGGTCTGTCCAAAGGCCACGTGGATAGTAAGTGGCAGAGCTTGGGTCACATGGAGCCTTAAAAGTTTGGTTCTTCCTTGATCGATCCAGTCCCCCCCCCCCCGCCCCCCCAGAGGCTCGATAACCTCGGGCTGGGAAATGATGGGATCACCAAGTGACGGGGCCAGGGCCAGCAGGACCACCCCGGTGAGACGGAGCCCCGCCTCTGTGTCCCAGCCCTGCACATTCTGGTCTCCAGTGTTGGGAGCACAGACTTGCTTTCCAGACCGTCCCTGCTAACATGAGGGTGGGGGGCCCTAGGATGCCAGGATGCGGTCATGTGCAGACTCATCTCTCCCACCAGACTGGGCTCAGGGGTGCACAAGGGCTGACGGCTGGCCCTTGGATGCACTAAGGACTCGGGAGTCAGGTCTGGCTGCAAGGACAGGCTGGGGGTCAGTGCTAAGCTGGAGGCCCTGAGTGTGTCTGCACGCGTCGGCCTGGGGAGCTGGGGTGACATCACCACCCGGACTCTGGCCAGCAGCCTAACGACCACCTTCTGAGCCCCACACCTGCTTTCTTGCCACCTTCCTCCAGCACAGGGTTCTCTCCTCCCTCTGCTCTCCTCTCCAGCCACCAGCACAGGCCCAGGATGACCGGGGCGTCCCTACCTGTGGGAGGCTGCCCCTAGAGGCAGCTGTCCACGGCCCTCTTCCCCACCCCCACCCCCCTCTTCTGCTCTCATTCCTTCCCCCCACTTCTAGGGCTACCAGTCTTGTAAACAGAGCTTGGATAATCAGTAAACTGGAACCAGGCGCAGAGAGGGGGGAGGGAGGAGGGTGGTACTTTGTTGTGGGTTGAGCAATGAGGATACAGACAAGTGAGGAGCGGGGACGGGCCCAGAGAGCCTCACAGCCCACTGGGAACCTCCCAGAATGCCGAGGGCAGGGCACAGAGTCAGGAAACCAGAGCCCAGGCAGGAGCGGGAAGCAGAGCTCCCGGCAGAGTCAGAGTCGCTAAGGTCCAGGGGGGGCAGTGGGGGCGCGGTCTGAACTGAGTGGGGTGCAGGGAAGGGGGTCACTCCCCTGCCCCGAGTGGTCGAGAGCTTTGTTACGAGGGAAATGTTGCCTGAGCCACTGACCAGGCCCCAAGGACCACTGCCCACGGCCCAGAGGGTCCTTGACTGGTGATGGGGAGGGAGGCATGCCCCCCCCCCCGCCCTGCCCACCCACTAGGGTCTGCATTAAGTGAGTAGCCTTGACCCTTGACTAGTGACCAGGCTGAAAGGAGCCCCGGAAGGGGCGGGACGGTCACCTCCCTTGGAGAGGTTCTCACCCGCTGGAACCTGCACCGACACTGTGGCCCCAGCCCACTCACCTCCCCGATTCCCGCGCGTGTCCGGACTGCCCTTTTTGGTGCTGGACGCCGATGACGTGCCCGGAGTGGGGGTGGAGGGGGCGGGCCGAGGGTGGAAGGCGGGGCGGGACTGGGATTCCCTCCCCCACCCCCCCAACAGCAGGGCCCTGCCCAGCTTGGTCCTTGGCAGGAGCTGACCTCTCAGCCCAGCCCAGCCCAGCCCCAAACTGGAACTCCGGGGTGGGGGCAGGGGTCCCGTGGTCATGATGCTCTGAGACCCCAGGGATCCGCGGGAACCCCCCCGCCCATGGCGCTGAACCGGTAAGGAGCAGAGGGTCGTCTGATAGGGAAGCAGAGTTCACAAGGAAGGTGGGGGGATGGGAGGAGGCCAGCGTTTGAGCCCCACGTCCCCCACTTCCCCAATCCCTCCAGGCTTGGGTTTGGAGACCCGCGGTCCGAGCTGGGCCTGGGCTCAGCGGGGCCCCCTCAGCAGAGGCCGGTGTGTGAGTGTGCGGTGTGTTAAACACTCGCCGTGACCCTCTTTCTTGCCCCGGCTGCCTCACGGAAATGAGCTCTGGGACCGGGACCGCCCGCAGAAACGCGGCAGTAATGTGGGGTGGGGGTCCATGACCGTGCGGGGCGGAAGGTGGTGGTCCTCAAGCGCTACAGCCTGGACCCAGCCAGGAATGCAGCCGAGAGGAGAGGGCTCCGGTTAGCACACCCGCCTGCCCGAGGGCCCCCTCCCGCACAGCCCTTCCAGGAGGACCAACCTCAGCCTTTGGCTTTGCCCTGAGTGCCCGGGAGTCATGCCCCAGCGCCCGACTCCTGGGCGCAGGAGCCCGGAGCAAAGAGCAGCGGTGTCTCCCGCCTCCCAGGGGCTCAAATAGCTTTCCCTGGATCTACTTCCTGCCATTGTGTTCCCAGCCTGGCCAGCTTCCCTCACTCCGTGCTTCCCTCCCCCTCCCCCCCTCCTTCCCTCCTTCCCTGGCTGGTGCTTGCAAGGGGAAACTACCCCTGGCCCCCACTAGCCCCCCGCTGCTCACAGGCAGGGAGGCCAGAGGCTTCTTTTCATTGGGCAGCAGACTCCCCAGGCCACCCTTGCTTTTGAAGACTGGGTGTTGGTGAGGGGTGAGTGTCCCTCCGACTGGGGGGAGGGGGGGGCAGGATGTGCAGGGAGAGGTGAGCCCCTCAAAGGATTTGTTGTTGGGAAAATCTCTGTCCTCCGAAGGCGGTATCACTGGATGTGCCTGCCCCTCAAAGTTCTGTTATTTCAGGCACGATCTCATCAGCTGGGCCTGTGGCTGGTTTTTCTGGGGGATTCTGTCCTCAAAAGGCAGACCCCTCCTCCGTGCCTCTTGGAGCGGTTACCAGCTTGTGCTCCGAATCTGTGGTGACACATCGCCGGCCCCTGGTCCATGCGGGATGTGCCAGCCTCGCCGGCATCATCAGCACCAGGCAGCTTCATCAATTCTGGGTGTCGCTGCTTTTCCAGGAACAAAATAGTCCGTGAGGGACTGTCTTCACCAGGGGTGAGTTCAAATAGCTATTTTCTTAAGAGATCACATGCACGTGATGGCTCAGATTGGAGAGGAGACTTTGGAGACACACCTTTGGCCCAGGTGGGAGGAGGTCTTGGAGGGGGACGGGGCCCCCAGGGACCCCGATGGCTTCTCCCTTGGGTTGCTGAATAGAACTGGTGAAGGGGCCGGTGCGAGGTGTGGGTGGGTTTTGGGAAACCAGCAGGAGGGCCGCAGCTGGCTCCCAGGCTGACCCCCTCCGCCCGAGAGGGCAGGAACAGGGGAAGTCACCTGAGCCCCGCGTGGCTGTTTGGGGAGGGTCGCCCAGCAGCTGGGGTCTCCCCTTCCTTCAAGGATGCACTCCCACGCCCCACCCTGGCCAGACCTGCTCGGGGAACCTTACCAGGAGGCACCGGTCACCCGGCCCTCCCCGTCACTCCTTCCAGCCGCAGGGCCTGGCCGGGCGGCCGGCAAGCCCAGCGGCCCGGCAGAGGGGCCTTGTAAGTGCCCCAGCATCACCATCAGACAGACTTCAAGAGCTCCCTGACCATCTTGCCCCTATTTCCAGACCTTGAGGCCCAGCTGGGTTTCTCAGAAGGGGCAGTGCTCTGCCTCTTCTCCCTGTCCACCCCTCACCCCCATTCTGCACAAGGGGCCTTCCTCAATCTGCTTCCTTTTTTCGGTTTCTCGCCCCTTGTGCTGTAGCAGAGATGCCCCTAGAAAGTATTGGCTGCAAACTTCCTTCTATGTGGGGACGGCACTGGGGGAGGGTCCCCAGCTGCCTCCCAGGCCTCCCCCGGACTGCAGTGAAGAGTGGGCGGCGTGGGTGGCCGGTGCTGGCTGGCTGAGACCCTCAATGCCCAGAACAGTGTCTGAGTCATAGCATTTAACAACGAGGTAAGTCAAGCGTGTCTGCCGGGGAAGCGTGGAGCGGGTGCAGGCACGTCCCGGACACGCGCACACCCTCACCCACTTTGCGGGCTGCCCGTGGGAGAGGCGGGGCGGCCAGCCCTCCATGGAGGGGGAGCCCTGTGAGACCAGGCTTTCAGATGTGTCCCCCAGAGCCTCGCCCACCTGACGTTCAGCCGTGCCACCTGGAAGCGGGGGTGGTGGTGTGGGGATGGTGCCCGTGCAGGAGGGCTTGCTGGCCAGGAAGGGTGGGCACCGCGGCCCCTTACAGAGGCTCCAGCTGTGCTGTGCTGGCCACGCTACGGGAGGAGCCCCTTGTCGACACTGTGCGGGTGCCTTCTTCCCGACCAGCTGGCAGAGCAAGTAGGGGTGGGGGGCCCCGTGGAAGCAGGGAGTGGGCAGCTGGGCTTCTCCCACCTCCATTTCCCAGAGCTGCTCCCTGGTCCTCCTCTGGGCTCTCCTGCCCCTGCTCACCGAGAGGGGACGGGTCTCAGCTGGGAACTTCCTGGCAGAGTGGCAGCACAGCCACTGACCAGCTGCCACATGGGGTGTGCAGGGCTCCAGCGGGCGAGGCCCCTTGGCAGGGCCGCCGGCCGGTCGTCGGCACATGAGAGGGTCTCAGCAGCGAGTGCTCTGTGGGCCTCCTTGGACACCAGCAGACAGGCCTCTGGTGGCCGCAGTTCAAGCTCTGTTCACTGAGTTGGAGCATTGGGATCTCGATGTGAGGGTCTCAGGCAGCACGGAGAAAGTTCTAGTGCTTCCTGGAAAGCGTCTGCCCTTCCTAGAGCAATAGAGCAAACGTTATAGAGGCGGACCCATCTTAGTCTGCTTGGGCTCCAGAACACAACACGACAGGGGCGCCTGGGTGGCTCAGGCGGTTGAGCGTCCGACTTCGGCTCAGGTCATGATCTCACGGTTCGTGACTTCGAGCCCCGCGTCGGGCTCTGTGCTGACAGCTCAGAGCCTGGAGGCTGCTTTGGATTCTGTGTCTCCTTCTCTCTCTGCCCCTCCACTGCTCATGCTCTGTCTCTCTGTCTCAAAAATAAATGTTAAAAAAAATTAGGAACACAACACGACAGTCTGGGGGCTTCAACAATAGACAGTCACTTCTCAGTCTGCAGGCTGGCATTCTGGGATCTGGGTGCTGGTGTGATGGCCACCTCCTGGCTTGCAGGTGGCGCCTTCTCACAGCATCCTCACTGGTGGCAGGGGCGGGGTGCTGTCTGAGGGTCTCTTTATAAGGGCACTAACCCCATTCATGGAGCTCTACCCTTATGCCCTAATCATCTCCCTGTACCTGGGGGTTAGGGCTTCCACCAATTCTGGGGACATAAACATAGCAATCCCTCAGGACCAGTAACCAGGTGAGACACAACTGAAGAGAAAGAAGGGGCTGGAAGATGCGGTCACTCTGTGCCCCGACCCTTTCAAAGCCAATGTCTAGTGGACATCAAGGAAGATGCCCCAGATGAGAACAGCGAGGCTGATTCCTTACAGCGCACCATATCGGGGGATCCCACGACACTTGGGTGTGGCAGAGACCCAGAGGCAGGCAGGCGAGTGGGAGACTCCACAGTGGAAGGGGGCTCAGGCACCCCGCTGGGGGCTGGGGGCGGGGAGCTAGAGCAGCGGCATCCTTGCGATTGGGAAAGGGAACGTGCTGGCTTTCCCCGAAGGGTCCTGCCTTGGAAGGGGGGCGGGCAGTAAGTAGGAAAGCTGGTGGTTTGGGCCAGTTGTGACCGGGGTTGTCTGTGGCTCCCCGAGCCGTGTGCTGCGGGTTCTCGACCTCAGTTCCGCTGTTGTCCATCCCGTATCAGTCCGTGTGTCTTGATCTTTTGCAGCCTGAGGGTGGTTTTCTTCTCCGGAGACCAGAGGCGGATTCCCAGGGCTGGATTCCCAGGTGGTGCCCATGGAGTCTGGCCCTGGGGAGGGAGGCGTGGCTCTGGCCATCCCCCCACTGAGGCCCAGTGAGAAGTTCCACCTGTTCGTGAGCTACAGCAGCGTGGACGCCACCTGGACCCACGGGCTCATCAGCCGCCTGGAGGCGGACCTCGCGGGGCTGAAGGTCTGCCTGCACGAGCGGGACTTCACCCCGGGGAGGAATGTGCTGGAGAACATGGCGGAGTGTATCCAGCAGAGCCAGAAGGTGCTGCTGGTGCTGAGCCAGGACTTCGTGCAGAGCCGGTGGTGCCTCCTGGAGGCCGACCTGTCGCTCTTCGGCTCCTGCCTGGAGAGGAAGCCGGTCATCCCGGTCCTGCTGAGGCCCTGCCAGGTCCCGCTGCACCTCAGCCACCTGACATACCTGGAGGCGGCAGACAGCCACTTCTACCGCAAAGTGGTGCAGCTCCTGCTCATGCCCAACCACTGCCTGGCCCGCTCCCTGCCCGCCTGGCGCCCCGCCGCCTCCCTGTACAGCGGGAAGAGCCTCCTGACCCTGAACTGCGTCAACAGGGACAGTCTGCCCTCGTGGAAGGTGGGCACCTTCAGCACCCTGAGCGTCCCCGACCCCCTGAAGGAGGTGCTGGAGGACCCCGAGGTGTACAAGCGAGCCGTGGGCATCCTCAACGGGGTGCGGTCCCCCAGGTCCTGCCTCCGCTACCTGGGCTGCAGGGTCACGCTGGCCGTCTTCCTGTTTCTCGTGGCCTTGGCCCTGCTCTCCCTGCCCCTGATTATGGGCCTCCTGGAAAACACCCCAGATCAGCGCTTCTTCCTCATCTCTGCCAACATATTTTTCTGCCCCCTCTTCTTCGTGTTAGGAGTCAACACCCTGTGCTGGTTCAGGAGGTTCTCTAAGAAGATGATGCAGGAACTGGTGCTCAGGGTGGGGGAGGCCAACCTCCTGCTGGCGCCCCACTCGCTGCTGATGGGCTGCGACACCATGAACAAACTACACTTCGTGTACGTGCTGCTGGGCGACTGCAGGCGGGTCTTCCTGGAGGCCGCGGAGGGCGAGGCCCTGTTCCGGGAGGCCCTGCTGCGCTTCTCCTGCAGCTACGCCTGCTGCGTGGCGCACGCGTACTTCCCCGCCTGCGACGAGGCGCACAGAGCCCGCGGCCACCTCGAGCTGGGCCTGTGCTTCTGCCAGTTCGTGTCCTTGCAGCTGCAGACGCACCAGGGGCGTGAGGTTAACCCCGTGTGACGCCAGCGCCGTCGGACGTCTGGACGCCCCTCAGCTGGCCCTGCGGACCAGGCCTCAATGAGGTGCGTAGGGGACCCTCCCCTGTGGCCAAGACCTTCGCCCGCAGGCCCCACACCAGCCGGAGGACCCCGCAGCCTGCTCTGAAGGCAGATAGGGGCTGGGGAGAGCGGCAGGCTGGCCTGTGACCCCAGGTGTCCTCAGGACGTGGCCTGCTCCTCCGAGGAAATGCTCACTGTCTCTCTCTGGACGGCTCGTTGGCGTCCAGGGGCCGGGACAGAACCCGATGGCTCGTTGTGGCCCCGCCCCGAGCAGCCCTTCCAGGCACCTGCCCCTCAGACTGGAGCATGGAGGGAGGAGGCCAGGCCAGCCTCCAGGACTGGGGGCCGTCCGCCCTTCACTGCCGGGGCGACACACACACACATAGACACACACACACACACCCGCCTCCCCCGCCCCCCCCCCCCCCCCACTGTCTACCCCGAGGGCCTGTGGGGCCGCCGCCGCCATCCTTGGCTGGAAGCCAGGAGGCCTCCGTTCCTCCTCAGCGTGGACACCCATCAGACCTGGGGCCGCGGCGCCACCTGCTGGTGCCGTGTCCTCCATCCGGAGATCAGTGCCTGGCGCAGACGATCTTCCTCCCGAGAATGAGAGGCCTCTGCAGACAAGAACCTGAGAAATGTGAACTGGTTCTGGATATGGGGACACAACAGCTAGTGTCCTGGCCAAGCTGCACATCCGCCCTGTGACCACCTTGTGTCAGCCCTGTGTCCGTCCGCCCTGTACCTGCCCCTGTGTCTGCCCACCCTGTGTCCACCCTGTACCTGCCCCGTGCCCACCCCAGCAGTGAGACCTTTGCACCTCACGCCCGCGCCTCTGTGAGCCCCAGTCAGGGTCTGCAGACCCTCGGCCCCAGCAGCACACCAGGGCAGGACTTCAGACAAGAGGAGTGGCCCCGGGGCACTGCCTCAGCTCACTGTGTCTGTATTTGAAGCTGGCGCTGGGTGTTCCCGGCAGCCCTGGGGAGACCTCCGCCCGCGGCCAGGTGCTGCTCTGGTTTGCAGCCTCACATCCATCTTGTGTGACCAGTGGCCCTCGGGGCCTGATGCCACCCCTTGTCTCTCCCATGAGCGCAGGCCCCAGACCACAGCCACCAAACGACAAGCAAATGAAGTCCCGGCTCTGACTCCCTAGCAGCCCTGACAGCCAACAGTGTGCCTGCCTCCCAAGACCTCCTCTTACGCACCCCTTAGAGCAGACCCCCACCCTGCACCATGGATCTTACCAAAACCCTGCTCTTTTGGTTTGAACGAACCAATGTGGTCCTAGCTCAGGAACCCAAAGCACTCCACCCAGAGACCCTGGCAGAGGCCAGAGTCTCAGATCCTGTCTACACCCTGCCTCGACGTGGTCTCTGCAGGCGCGCGTGCACTTCCTCCAGGACTTGTGAGCAACCGGCTTCTCTATTTCAACTTGTCTTGTGCAAGAACAGCAGGTCTTGTGATCTGTTGAAGTACAGCTCACCACCCAGCAGCCTGCACACACTGAACACGTGTTAACTGGACACAGAGGCTGGACTGCTCACCTGTGTCCCGAGGCCAGGACTGCACGGGGAGGGTCCCCCTTGAGAGGAGCAGAAAAGGGAGGGGCTCTGGTCACGGGGACAGTGTAGGCAAAGGCACAAGGCAGGACCCCAGGACATAGGAGAAACTACCAAGTAGGGGATGGTCCTGTGAACCCCAGGGCTCGCTGGGTGGCTTTGGGCGCTGGAACTTTCTTGGGGGCAGTGCTTGGCATCAGGATCCATTCCAAGGGGTCCCAGCACCTTGATGGACCTTGAGAGGCCTTCAGTCTCGGCCATGTCCGAAGCAGGGGGCATAGTCTGGGCCCCAGGCTGAGAAAGAGCCTCCCGGGAGCAGCCCCACAGTTGCAGCATAGGGTGACGACACAACAGGCCCACCCATACCCGCTCTGCCGCTCTGGGCACAGGTGGCCCCCATGAACACCGACGGGCCCCCTCTAGGCCACAGCAGCTGCACCCGCTGCGGCCGTGGATCCGCTCGATGCCTAGAACGTGGCTGTGCCAGCAGGTGCACGAATGCTGCATGGAGCTAGGTGACCAGCCAGGCCTTTTGGGACAGAAACCCCGGGGGACAGTGGCTGGGGGCCTGTGGGCTGAGGCCTAGCCGTGTGCACGGGTGCCCACATGTACACACAGCCCCTCCACTCCTCGGGCAAACCACGTGCTGACAGTGTATTCCTACCCCCACGGTGCTGTGCGGCCCAGAGACAGCAGAAGGACAAAAAGAGATGCCTGTCCCTTCAAAAGGCCGTGATACTTCAAGTCATGAAACACCACATTTGTGAGCACAATAAAGAGAAAAGGTTTAAATTAACCATTTTTAAGTCTTATTTATTTTGAGGGAGACAGAGAAAGAGAGTGGGGAAAGGCTAGAGAGAGAGGGGGAGAGAGAACATGAGCAGGGGAGAGGCACAGAGAGGGAGAGAGAGAATCCCAAGCAGGCTCCACGCCGTCAGCGCAGAGCCCGACTCGGGGCTTGATCCCATGGACTGTGAGATTGTGGCCTGAGCCGAAATCTCCAGAGGCTCAACCGACTGAGCCCCTGGGAGCCCTTACAGGAACCATTTTGCAGGATCGTTGATCTTTTCCTCGAGCTGTGGGAAATCCAAGTCTCTTTCAGATCCTGCCGGCTCGGTGTTCTGAGCCTCTGCTGGGGTCCGGAGGTGTCAGGCCGACAGGGGGGTACCATACACCCGGGGGGGAACGGCACCCCCAGCGCCCGCTGTGGAGCAGGGTCTGGAGCTGGCCGTCCCCCGCCATGCCCGCCAGCATCTATCCCCAGGACTGCACCATCCAGGCCTGTGGCTCCAGAGTGCCAGCACCCCAGCTGACCTCCCAGCAGCCTGGACACAGGGCTGTCCCAAGTCACGCTGCCTGCCCTGACCCCTGTCCTGACCCACGCCAGCAGTCGGTGGTCAGGGGGTTTGATGGGGCCCTGTCCTCAGGCTGCCGGAGTTCTCACCCACAGGCACACCTTTGCGCCCAGAAGCAGCGGTCTCCACGTGGAGAGAGGGGAGGCCACTGCGTGCCCCACCTCCACTGTCCGCCCCAGGGCAGCCCCTCAGCCGGCCCCGCAGAGCACACACGTGTACCCCCTGGGCAGGTGAGGGAGGAGACACGGAACTTTCCTGGGACCTCCCTCTCCTGAGATGCCTCACGAAGCGTTGGTGATCTGTCCTGGCTCGTTCTTAGTGGGTGACCTCAGGTGTGCTGGGGCCTGGGGACCCCAGGGAGGGGCCGAGGTTCTATCCAGTCCTGGGAGCACCTCACTAAGGCGCTGGTCTCGCCGAACCCCAGCTGCTGTCCACAGCCAGTCCTCCGTCGTGGTGTGTCACCCGCCGGCGCCCACCCCACGGGGCCTCTGCATGGACCCCTTCCAGGGTCCCCACATCATAGGGCGCTTAGGGAGGAAAAGCACATGTTCTGACTCCACCATGGGGTCCCACTGCGGGTCCCATGTTGGGGTCCCACCGCGAGGGTCCAGGCTGCGGCAGACTGCAGCGTGGAGTCAGTCCCGTGAGCTGGGCTTCCCTCCGGTACCGTCTGCCCCGCACACACTCACCTTTCTTCTCCACAGCAACCGGCAGGTGCCTGGCTGCGGCAGGTGCTCTGCGCCCTGGGACCATGAGTGGGCGCGCCGAGGTGTCCCGGCTCCTGGGAGGGTAGCACTGGTGAAGTGGCCTCCCACCTGCGGGATCCTGCGCTCGAGTCCCTAGGCCCGACCTTGGCGGGGGGGGGGGGGGGGGTGTGTGTGTGTGGGTTGCCTGATGGGCCAAGGCATTTAACCTTGAAACACCCTTGAGGAAAGAGCCGAGAGGGAGTGAGAGAAGCAAGTGGGGAGAGGGTAGTCACACAGACAGGTGCTGGGGGTGGGGCATAACGCACAGCACACCGATGGGGCCGGTGGGTGTCTGTGTGCGTGTGCGCCTGCGTGTACGCATTGTGTGTGTGTGCGTGCCCGCATGTGCGTCTGCGTGAGCACGCGTGCATGTGTGTGCGCATTGCGTGTACCCGCGTGCGTCTGTGTGAGCGTGCGTGCGTCTGTGTGCGCGCGCATTGTGTGTGCGTACGTGTCTGCGTGAGTGCCCGCGCCTGTGTGTGTGTGTGTGTGTGTCTCTGCATGCGCGCATGCTTGTGCGCATGTGTGTGCGTGCACGCGTCTGCATGTGTGTGTGCGAATTGCGTGTACGTGCGTACATCTGCGTGAGCGCGTGTGCATGTGTGTGCGCATTGCGTGTGCGTCTGCGTGTACGTGTGTGCGCATGCGTGCGCGTGTGCGTGCGTGTGCACATTGCGTGTACGTGCGTGCGTGTGCGTCTGCGTCTGCGTGAGGGCGCGTGTGTGTGCGCATTGTGTGTACATGCGTGCGTGCGTGCGCGTGCATGCATGTGCGTGTCATGTGCATATCCCGTGTGTTTGCCTGGTGTTTGTCATGGTGGAAACCACAGCCCACCGAACAGAAACAGAATTCGTGTCCTGCTAATGTGTCCTTCTTGCCGAATGTTCAGCCGAAGGAAGCAGAGCTGACTGTGTCTGACAACCTAGGTCTGCCCGGCCCCGGACTTCGGGTCATGCACGCAGTCTGTCCAGCGAAAGGACGGCCCTAAAGGCCACGGCGCCCGGGTGCATCTCTGCCCGGTTGGGCCCCTGAGGGTCCAGGGTTTCTTTCTGTGTTGAGCTCAGATCTCCTCACGTTCTCCCCGAGTCCCGCCAGCCTGTGGGAGCCCATGATCTTGGGACACGTTCTATGTTTCTGTAAGAATTGTTTTAACTTTTGGACATTTTATCTGACACTATCAACAAAGCCTCTTTTAGTTTCTTCACGAAGGACCTTCCGGGCTGTGGGTTCGAGTCTCCCCAATACTGGCGCCACACGCCGTGGACAAGACCCACGGGTGAACAAAGTGCAGAGAGTGTCTGCGTTGGCTCCCCGAGGGCAGAGCCTAGGACGGGACGGTGAGCAGGTGGCGAACCTGGCAGAGGGTTCTGGGGGGTATGTCCTGGGCACCCCTGAAGGCCAGGCCCACCTGAAGTGAGCCAGCCTGCGGTCCCACTCCAGGGCGGCCAGCTTGGGAAAGGGTTTTTGCAAGAGGTTTCTGTAAAATCTGGGTAAGAACAAAGTTGAAAGGACACCCAGAGGATGTGTGAGACCCTGAGACAGGAGCCGGGCCCGCTGCAGGGGGCCTGGCAGGGACCTGCACACCCTGTCACGGAGCCTCCTGGGGAGAATGGGGTGCTCTGGGCAGTTGTGCACACAGATGCGGGGAGGGTGCGGAGCGGCTCCTGCAACCCCTACTGGGTTTGCCCAGAGGTCCTGGGGCAAGTCAAGTTGTGAAGTTGTGCTCGTTGCTCATGTAGCATAAACGACTTGTTTTAATTTGAAAGGTTGAAAGTTAATCTCAATAACCTAAGGTTTTCGTTTTAGAATGTGTGAGAGAATTCCAGTTTAAGATCTGATTGACTCTGACTCCGTTGTATTAGATGGTGAGTAGTGAACAAATGTTCGTAAAGGTTTTGTTTATAGGTTGGAATCAGTTGTATCAATTTATGGTTAGAGCTTGAAATACCCAGGGCATCTAATTAACTTTATCACGTTTGTGAAATGTCTTTAAAAATTAGAGACTGACTGGGGCGCCTGGGTGGCTCAGTCGGTTGAGCGTCCGACTTCAGCTCAGGTCACGATCTCACGGTTCGTGAGTTCGAGCCCCGCGTCGGGCTCTGGGCTGATGGCTCAGAGCCTGGAGCCTGCTTCCGATCCTGTGTCTCCCTCTCTCTCTGCCCCTCCCCCATTCATGCTCTGTCTCTGTCTCAAAAATAAAAAATAAACATTAAAACAAAAATTAGAGACTGACTATATATCAAATATATAAGTTAAAAGAAAATTAAAGAATGAGTGAAGAGACACACAAAAGCTACTACATTTGAAAGCAAGCTTTTAAATGGAGCTTTAAAGCTTGGGAAAGCTGGGGAGGTTCAGGACAGACCTCTCCAGAATGTGCCACGTTGGCTTGTGGCTGGTTTTGAGCTGAAGGCACTTGAGACCCTGTGGGCTCAAGAGAAACTTTTGTCCTTCCCTTAACCACATGCAGGAATCTAAACGGGGGCGGGGTGTCTTTCCCAGAATAAGGGTTATTAACCGAGATTCATTCTGTCGGAGTGACTCATCTGTCTGGTGGGGCAAACATCTAATTACCAACATCTGTTTCTCTTATCTCGCTGTGAAGTGCATTCCCTCCTTCGACGTCCCGGACCCCCACCCCCTCCTCCTGGGTTCAGGACGACATGTGTACCTCCTTTCGCCTGTCTTTGGAATTTCCAGGTCTATGTGGATTTCCTGTTTCGTACATCGTTAAGTTTGATTTCCTCCTGTTAATCTATCTCACGGCAGTGTGATTCTTACTCCAGCTAGAAGACGGGAATTCGTGTCCCTGACACTGGTTTAAGTTTATAAGTATAAATTATAAGATGTTATAATTTTATAAATTAAACAAATTTAACCCAACAAGACCACTGGTAGGAATTTGCTTTGAACATAAGTTCCCCACAATACAAACCGCACACGCGTCGATTATTCATTGCAGCAAAGTACCGTAAACCCGGTAAAGAGCCCCGTGTGGCGGAGCAGCCCGCAGCTGGGACAGAACGAGGACAGCGCATGAGCACCGTGTGGCATGACCTTCTGTGTTTGTTAGTTGAATGTGCTCGGATGAAGCATGTGTTTGGCCTTTGTCCTGGGTCCCGGTGTAGAGCTCCTGAGACCCTCGGCATTTCCTGCGTGACAGGGAAGGCGCCGAGCACTAGTTAGAGCAAGGAGATTCCCAGGGCTTCCAGACTGAACACCCAGGTGCAGGAAAGTTCTCTGCTCCTAGGCCCACCCCTGGCCTTATGCCTCTTCCGTCCGGCTGTCCCTGATTTGTACGCTTTATAATAAACCAGTAATCTAGCAGGTGCTTTCCTGAGTTCTGTGAGTAGTTATACTGAGTTAGCAACTCTGAAGAGGGGGTCCCCAAATCGGTAGCTGAGTTGGAGAGAAATGCATGTGGCCTGAGGCCCCGATACTTGTGACCGGCGTCGGAATCGGGAGCGGGCTCTTGAGGCTGAGCCCTTCACTTGTGGGGTCTGTGCCGGCGCTGAGGAACAGGTGTCATAGCACTGAACTGTAGGACACCGGCTGGTACTGGGGGACTGGAGATTTGGTGGTTGTTTGTGTGGGGAAAAGAGACCCTTCTAGTGAAAAGTGTCAAATAGGAGAAGTAAAACGCAGGTGCATCTGTGCAAAAAGACGCACAGACAGGCTGAGCTGGTAACGAAGACTGATCTCCCTCGGGGGTGGGACACACCGTGTGGAGCCGTGTTCACGTTTTACATGCTAAAAATGATAGGATAAAATCAGCCAAATGGGAGAAGGACCCTGAAACAGTGCTAGCAGTACGAAGCGATTCCGCTATGTTTCAGAGGAGTGACACAGCCACACTGATGTGAAGAAGAAACCGCCTACCTTGAACACAGCATTTTGACTATAAATCCCCAAGTTAAAGACAGAACTCTAAATGAGCACCAGACTCTAGTTTGCACGCTTACTTGTGCCATGGTATGGGTTACCACTTCTGAAAAGGATTCCAGTGCGTTCTAAGACTAAGCAAATAAGTACATTGAGGAAAACAGGAACCAGGGTTCTCCCTGTTGGAGGATGGAGGTATCAGCGAGGAAAGGGGGAGCTGGAATAAACCCTGAAGTTCTGGGGTGGGATTAGAAGTATCGGTATGAACGCCTGGAGACTCATGTATGTCGTAGGTGCACTCATAGATAGCCCATAGATGTATGGATATATTGTATTGATCAAATGTGGGTTGTGTCTGTACAGGTGTAGACACTTGCACACACGTGCACAGGTGTATACGTGCACTCACAGGGAGGAGGGAAATACGGACTGTGTGCGGATGAATGTGTGTATGTATGTATCACACCCCGGCTCTCTCCACTGAATGTGCCTGAAGCCACACCCACAACCACACCCAAGAGGGGCCTGGAGCATCTTTGCTCCAGAAAGCTAGGAAGCGCCCGAGACTGCTGAGGGCACGTCAATAGGATGCCTTCCACCAGCCCGGAATGAAACATGTGAACATAAGAATTAATAGTGGTGGTAACAGATTGTCGCCTGTTGAATAGAACGGGAGAGTATGGGTCACACTGATGTAAATAAATGAGGAAAGGGGGGCAAGGGAAATCTTGTCTTTACAGTAAGCCAATAGAATGTCAACCACTAAATGTAGGAAAAGTGCTGAATTTAGATAATTGCCACTTGGAAAATATAGTATTATTGATTCAGACAAGAATTGTCAATGGAGGGGCACCTGGGTGGCTCAGTCAGCTAAGGGTCTGACTCTTGATTTGGGGACAAGTCATGATCCCAGAGTCCTGAGATTGAGCCCCGCCCACCCAGGGAAGGGGCTGAGGTGAAGAAGCCCCCCCCCCCCTCGGCCTCCAGCATGTCCGTGGTTTCCTTCAAACACCTGTCTCATCCACTTCCTGGTCACTGCCTGCTGTCCAAAGCCACTCAGACCCCTCACCTTGCCTCCCTGGGCTGGAGGCTGGAGGTCAGGGTCCCACACTCAGTCTGAGTGTCCAGCCCTCGTGTCCCCTCACAGGACTGCACTAGGGCCAAAAAGGGCCCCCCCCCCCCCCCCCCGTGTCACCTGACACTGCTCAGTACAGAAAATGCCTGTTTCCTTCCTGGTTCTGGCTGCATGAGCCTGCAAGGTTGTTATCTCTAACCCCAGCCCTTGGTACTAGGGCCCGGGCTTACCTCTCACCCGGTGGGAACAGACCCGAGGCCTCGAAGTGCTGTAGTGGGGGGGGGGGGGTGCTGTGGGCTGGGTGAAGAGACTCTTGCCAGCTCCAACATCCTCAGACCTCCCACCACCCCTCTAGCTCCAAGGCAATGGGAGATAGGGGTGCTCCAGGAGTGGGGACCCCTTTCAGACAGGGATGGGCTCACATCCCCTCTCCAGAGGCCCGGGCCCCTTGGAACCATGCATTTGCTCATTTCTTCAGTGACTTGTGCCTGTGTGAGGCGGTTGCCCAGAACAAGGGGATTCAGAGGCTCGGGTCGACGGGTTAGGTGTGTGAGGACCAGGCCCGGCAGTAGGAGGCGAAAGGGCCTCACTGGATGTGGGGCTAAGCAGCAGTCAGGGCTGGAGCCCAGCCCTGGATAGAGGCGAACTTACTCCTTTGCAGCCCGGCAGCGGTGGGCCTGTGCATGCCGGGCGCTGGCCTTCCCCCTCTCCCTGCGTGGCCGCGGCTTCCCGCTTCCCGGGGCTGCCTCACTGCCCCCACCCCCACCCCCACCCCCACGGTGGCTGCTGCTCTTCCGGATCCTTCGGGGCTTCCTCCAGGCAGCAGAGGAGACACGAAGCGGGCGCTCACCCAGGCGGGGGTTGGGAAGGCAGGGAAAAGGTCAGCGGGACCAAGGAGGCTCAGGAGAAACAGAGGCCCAGGTGGATATGAATCTTTACTTAGAGAAAAGCAACAGAGCTGCAAGCTCGGGGGCAGGGGGCGTCAGCGAGGGGTCCTGGAAGCAGGGGCACGACCACGAGATGGGAGAGCGTCGGGCGAGGGCGGTCACAGGTGCCGGCAGGGGGCGCTGCCAAGACAGAGGGAAGCAGGGGCGAGAGCCGGCGCTGCGAGGTGGGCCCGCGTCCCCCCTCGCCGCCCACCTGCGTGGGAAGAGGTGCCAGGCTGAACCCCGTCCCCCGGCTTCCAGCTCACCGGACCCCCGCCCTGCCCACGACCCCCATGCCGCCTGAGCACACCTACCCGGGCTGCAGGTGCGGAGGGGCCATCACTGGGGGGCCGGGGGCGGGGCGCTGCCTGCCGCCTTCCGCGCCGCCTCTTTCTCTCCCGGCGCGGAGGGCTTCCCGGGGGGCTCGGTGGCCGCCGCCGCCGCCGCCGCCGCCCCCGCCTGGGTGGGCGCCTTGGGTCCCTCCTTGACGGCGCGGTAGCCCTCCCCCCAGGCCGAGGGCGTCTCCGTGCCGTGCTTGCGGCTCAGCGGGTAGGCCCCGATGGCCGCCAGGATGCTGCGGTGGCGCTCGGGGTCCATCTCGGTGTAGTACATCTCCAGGGTCAGCGGGGTGCAGATCTTGTGCTGCGGGAGGGGGCGGATCAGGGCGGGGCCGCAGGGGTCTTCCCTAGGCGTGGCCCGAGAAGCGGAGGGGAGGCAGCCCACCTCCGTGCTTCCACAGGGACACCCCCCTCCGCCCCCGCCCGAGCAGAGCAGAGTAAGGTCGCGGCTGCCTGCCCCACCCCAGACCCCGTACACCCAGCTGGCCAGCCCTTACCCGGAGCAGGAAGCCGTCGGGGCAGGTGAACTGGTCATACCAGATGGCCTTGTACATGATCAGGACACAGCCCAGGAGCGCCATGGCAAAGGCGATCATCCGCGCTGTGGGCAGCTGCGGGAAGGAGAGAGACCCGAGGAGGGGGGTGTGAAACTGTTGGAAAGACCAGGGCGGTCCTCATACAGCCCCTCTCGCTTCTGTTTGGCTTTTGTCTCAGAAACAATGGAGGAAAGGAGATGACAGGTGTCACTAATGAAAAATAAAGGGTTTTAGAAATGGTGTGCAAAAAATGATTAAAAAAAAAAAAAACAAACCCAAAACCATTTAGTAAACTTAAGAGCTAAAAAAACAGGAAGGGTGAAAATATTAGCTAGATATATAGCATAAGTGACTTTCCATAATACCTAGAAAACCCAGGGGTCACTAAGGGAAAATGGACACACAGCAGGAGCAGGTGGGGCCCAGGGTGGCTCATGGCAGGAGCCCCTCTGAAGGCAGATGCTGTTCTCATCCACTTCATAGCAGGATGAAGGCCTCTGAACGGGGTGGTGTCCTGTCCCTCTCTCTTCCTGAGAGCAGGCGAGTGAGCAAGAGGTCCCGGCCCACCTGGCCCAGATGTGGCCACCTATGGCCTGCAGCCTCCTCCTCGCCATCTCCCCTGCCCTGACTCCCCACGGAACTGACTGCTGGGCACCATGGGCCCGGGAGGGTTGGGTTACCCTGCGTCCTTCCTCAGGGTGGTTACAGGCCAGCTTCTGGGCCTCCAGGTCGGGGAACTTCTTTGGCTGGTCCGGGGGGGACAGCTGGTATTCTGTCTGTGTCTTGATAACCACCTGCGGAAAGAGATGGCCCAGGAGGACCCTGAATCGGGAGGACTGGCGGGGTCAGGCCCAGGGGTCAGCTCCCCGGCAGTGGTGTGGGTGCTGGCCATCTGCCAGGACTGCCTAGTGGCTCCACTGGCTACAAGCTGAGGCCAACGGAAGGTGGAGGCCAAAAGCCTGCTGGGCCGGGCGGCCCTGGGGCCTGTCCACACCACACAGGGAGCCCCTTAGTCTGGGGGCTGCAGTCAGCTCTCCCTGCCAGGCCAGGAGCTTCCCTTTTAGGTGCTCCACAGCTTGGTTCCTGCCTCCGGGAAGTCCACCCTGACTTCTCCTCGGCTCCCAGAGTCTTGAGGCCCCTACCACCTGGGGCACAGGCAAATAGTCCTGTGCTTTGTGAATGCTCCTAAGGGGTGAGCACTGAGCCTCCCCACGTGGCTACTGAGAACCAGATCCAGACCTGTGGTGGACTCGGCTGCTGCCCCCCCCCCCAGATCACTGGGAGGTGCTCCCACCCCCACGGCCCCCAGACAAAAGCTTTCAGCTGCCTGCCCCCTCCCTCCTGCTGGGACAAGTCCTGATGCTAGTCAGCTCGGCTACGCTAGAGCCGAGCCCTGCTTCTCACACATCCCTCCTGACAGCGGGTCCCCATCGGTCACCTGCCCCAGGACCCTGTTTCAGGCCCTCAGGAAAGGATGGGAATTGTTTGCTTGCTGAGCGCCTGTGGGCAGCACCATGGACTAGGCACTGTCTGCAAGATGTTGTAGGAGTCCTCACAGTGACCCCCGTTCACGGATGAGGAAAGGGTGACTCTGGGTGACCAGAGAGCTGATCAGGTCACATGGATCACCCATAGCCGACTAGGGCTTTGGTCCAGCTCGGCTCTACCTCTGCTGGCTCTCCTGCACGTTGGGGGAGGCCACATCTGCATAAAACTCACCCCACTGCCCTCTATGCACAGGGCAGGCTGAGAAGAGCCCCTCGCCCCCTCATGCTGGTCTAGGCCCTCACCTGGTCCGGGAACGGTGGCTGGAGCTGGCTGACGTCCAGGGGGCTGATCAGAGGGACGCTGTCCGTGGTAGCCCCATCCTGGTCCCCGGGGTCCTTGCCCGGCTTCCCGGAGAAGCTGCAGCCCAGCTTCACCATGGTGATGGGTGGTCCTCGTCCTGTGCAGAGTAGACACAAGGTTACTGGCCACTCAGCACCCAGCAGACGTCCATGCCGGCTGCTGCAGGAGCCAGAGGGCCCCAGCTGACCCCGGCGTTCCTCACACCTGGGCCGGGACAAGCCAATCTCCCAGGACAAAGTGGGTGTGTTCGTCCATAGGCTTCTAGTCCCTTCCTGCCCTCTGGTCTCCCTTTGGGTCCCAGAGCCATGCAAGGGGTGCTGCCTCTGACCAGGGAGTGCCCAGACACACAACACCGGCAGAGCCGGCAGCTAGCCAACCTGCTAGCACATTCCAGCACATTCCAAGGGCAGCTATGTGCTCAACAGAAAATGATCCCAGATAGAAGGCTGGAGAGTAAGGTGGCCAGACTGTGCAAATAAAAATATAGGACACTTGGTTAAATCTGAATTTCAGATAAGCAATGGAAGTTTTCTGAAGTCTATGTCCCATGTAATATGCAAAATAGGACGTATCAAAAAGTTATTTGTCTGAAATTCGAGTTTAGCTGGGCGTCCTGTGTTCTATCTGACAAACCTCCTGGAGATGCAGGAAGTAAGGAAGAGGTACAGAAAGGACATCGGTGAGAAGATCCAAATGCTAACTGCACAGAGCACAGTAGTAGGGCTGGAATACCCTGACGAGAGACAGAAGACCAGCCGAGGACAGCGGAGGTGCCTGGAGGAGCGCACAGCCCCCCCACCCCCTCCACCCCCATCTCAGGAGCTCAAGACGATTTTACCTCTAGGCTGACCGATAAATAAGAACAAAGAAAGGAAGGGCTGCCCGGGGGCTCAGTCGGTTAAGCGTCCCACGTTGGCTTAGGTCATGATCTCACAGTTCGTGAGTTCGAGCCCCACGCCGGGCTCTGCACTGACAGCTCAGAGCCTGTTGAGGTTCTCTCTCTGCCCCTCTCTCTCAAAATAAATATTTGTTTAAAAGAGTGATCAGTCTTTTCACCATAAGGAATACAGAAGAAAAATCACCTGATCAACTTCAATAATACCTGGAGAAGTATTTGATAAAATTCAACATTTATTATTTTAATTATCTATTAGCACTTTAAGGGCAGAAGGAAACTTCCTTAATCTGATGATAAAGGTTATCCACAAAAACCTCTAAGCTGTCCTTATACAGTGTAAACAGTGAAAGCTTTGCCTTTAAGGTGAGGAAGGAGATATCAAGGCCTGTTATTATCAGTTCTATAAATCACAGCGCAGGAGGTTTTAGCCAGCTGTCGGGCAGGGAAAACGAATGAGAGAAAACAGGCCTGGACGAGATCAGGCCAAACTCTCATTGCTCACAGATGAAGCACCTTGTATGTGCAGAACACCCACGAGACTCTACAGATAAGTGACAAAGGCTGAAGAGTGAGGCCAGCAGGGTCATCCAAGGTATTCAGGGGTCATTAGTGACAACAGATTAGGAAATAAGCTTTTCAAAGATTCTACTTAAGCGATATTGGAAATATTAAACACTCAGGACCAGACTTAATGCGAAAATCATGGAAAACCTCAATCAAAACATTACTGACACTGAAGGAGACCTAAATTCTTTCAGTAAGTGGGGTAGGAAATGGTCATGGATTTGGGAAGGTTCTATGTTTAAAAATATCATTTCCCCCCAAACGTATCTGTAGAACCAATACACCCAATCCACAGCCCAAAAGAATTCTTTTGTGTGTGAACATGCCCGGCATCGTAAGTTTATATAAAAACCAAGGGGACAAGAACACGTGACCCCTTGAAAATGACCGAGGGGTAGGATTCGTCCACCAGGTGCAGCCAGTCGCGCAGCCTTGTGGTACAGATGCGTGGTATACACACGCCTGTGCACACGGACCACAGATTTATGACAGAGATGCCGCCTTTCGATAAACATGTGTCCACATGGAGAGCAAGGCACCGAAACCCCACCTCACACACACGAATCTACTCCATGTGGATGTAGCTAAGCTGGGAAAGCATCTGGAAGACACTACAGGAGAATGTTTTCCTGGTCTGGGGGAGGGAAAGAGTTCTTCAGTATGACAAGTAAGTACTAACCATCAAAGGGCTACATTCAATTTAAGAACTTCTGCTTATTAAAACACAGCTTCAAAGAATGGAAACAGAAAGCACGACTGGGAGATGTTTGCAATATGCAACTGGCAAAGGACTTGTGGGCTCGTCAACAAGGTACATTCAAATCCTAACCCCTGGCACCCGTGAATGTAACCTCACTAGCAAACAGGGTCTCTGCAGATGTAACCGAGTTAAGATGACCTCATACCGGACTGCAGGGGCCCTAAGCCAATGACTGGTGTCCTTACAGAAGGGAGAAATGTGGACGCACACGGGGAGATGCTCAGGTCCAGATGAGAAGGTTGGAGGGATGCATTCACAGGCCCAGGAACACGTGGGGCTGCCAGAAGCCAGGAGAGGCAGGAAGGATCTTCCCTAGAGCCTCAAAGGGATCACGGCCCTGCCCCAACCTTCATTTCCGACTTCTCATCTCCAGAGCCGATGGAAAAATACATGTCTGTTGTCTTAAGCCACCTGCTTGTGGTAATTTGCCACAGCGGCCTGAGGAAGCCAACGCAGGGCAGATACCAAAATATAAAACGGACATCTCAAGTTGGTAAAGAAAAAGATAAACCCAATAGAAAAATGGACAGAAAAAGATTTCAATGGCCACGAATACTAAAAAGGTGCTCACCCTCACTAGTCCCCGAGGGAGATAAATTAGAACCAGCTTAAGGGGACACACTGAAGCCCGTCAGGACCCAGGAGAGATGCCACACTGGTGGCGTCCGCTCACGTAACCCACTCACGTCCGACGCCGAGCAGCCCCCACTCCAGCGTGGACACCCAGCAGAAGGACGGGTGGGCATGAATGTGCACACAGCACCACACATCACCCAGAGTGACACAAGTAAATAAATGGGGGTGTTCCTACCACGGAGTCCTTGGAGCAACGGAAGTGACCGGTCACAGCTTCACGCAAGAGCAGCCCTGAGTCCCACAAAACAACGGTGGCCAAAAGAAGCCGCGCACAAAGGAAGGTTCGATAGTAAGAGAACTCCAACTGCAACCTTTAGGAACCAATCGGCGGCATTTAGAGACACGCACTCTGGGGGCCCCGGACCAATCGTTGCTCCTGTGTCTGGAGAGTCTGAGAGGCGGTGCCCGTCGGGGAGGGGAGCTGCGTCGGGATTTCTAGTCTTTGCTTGGATGGTGGATGGCTGGGGTGCCCTTCTGTTACATTATTAGGCTGCACGTTTGTTTTATGACCTCTTGTGATGGCAGAGGCACGGCCACCCCATGCCCTCCCCCAGGATGTGGACCCTGGGGTTCCGCTGAGCAGACAGGGTGAGTCCCTTGGCAACTGTGCCCTGGCTGTCTCCCCACCCTCTTCCTTGTGAGGACGAAGGGCGGAGCCCCAGGGGCTGTGCTTCCTACCCTGGCCACTGCATGGGGCCCTCCCTCGCCAATGCCAGCACCCACCCTACACACACTGCGTGCCTCTGCACCCCCAAACTTCTGTCCTAGGGTGACTTCGCCACCCCCAAATGCGTCTCCCTGGAACAGCCCCACCAGCGCAGGTGCCCATCAGGCCCACAGGTGCCAGTCTCACACCCCAGAGGCCAGGCCCTGCTGTGGGTTCTGGATGTGAGCAGTCAGGGTGGGAACATAGAGGAGGAGCCCCTACCCAGAGGCAGAGAGGCGGAGAGATGCCCAGGATGGAGAACCTGCGAGGTGCTGGGCAGGGGGCCGGGGCTGTGTAGGACCGGGGGAGGCGTGGCCAGGAAGCAGCTCTGTGGGGCTGGCGAGAGAAGCAGCCGGCTGGGCAAGACAGGAGCGCCCCCATCGTGGATTTCCCGGGCGCCCTGGGGAGGGAGGTCCTACTAGGGCCCTGAGCTGGGGCTCCTCCTTGGATTTACGAGCCTGGCCCGGGCGCCCTTACAGGACGGCAAAGCGCCCCCCACTCCCACCCCCTGCTGGAGGGCTTTTCCTGAGGACAGTCTGGCTTGGCAGGGGATCCGCCTGGGGCACATTTGCACCAATTGGTTAGTCTGCAGGAGGACCACGCAGACCACGTCCGCGCTCGGTGAGGCAGAGATGGAGAAGGGACCATCAGAATAGAAACAGAGATGTCGGGCTTTCCAGTGCAAGGAAGGAAATGTGGCTCCAAAGCGCTGGGAAGGGGCCACGGAGGGAGGGACTGACAGGAGAGCCGGGGGCGGGGGGAAGGGGCGGTGGGAGGTGGGGGCAACAAGAGCTCAGGGCTTGAGAGAAGCTTCGTGGGGGCGGGAAGGGTGTGCCTGGGCCTTCTAGCAGCGGAGCCCCGCCCCCCCCCCCCCATCAGCCTTCGATTTACAGAGGAGAGTGCCGAGGGGCACAGTGTGTCGCCTCCCGCACTCCCGTCAATCTGTGGTTGGCCACCCCCGCTGGAAGGCCGGGTGTGTGCGGGGTCTGCACAGTCTCCCCACAGGAAGCCTCTCCCTATAAGGGGTTCCGCCTCTGGGGTCCTCTTGGGGCCAAACCTAAGCTCCAACTCCTCCGACGCGGTGTGACGTCCAGGTTACGTCATCGCGGGTTTCCATGGCAACGGAGGCTGGCGACGACAAGTCTTCACGAAGGAAAGGAGCCATTTGGGACCTTCTGGACCCTCCGCTTCTGGTTCCGTGCCCCTCCCACCAGGCGTAATGCTGGGGAGGGGGCTGGGCTGCATGTGGGACTCCCTCCCCCCGAACATTTATTTCCGTCGCTGAGACCTGGGGACCCTCTGGGAAGGCTGGCTGGGCTCATTCACACGACAGACACAGAACTCCGTGGAATTGGGGGGTCGCCCCTGCTGCTCCCACTGCCCCCCTCACTCCACCCTGCGCCGTAACTGCGTCTTCTCCAGCAGCTCATCCGCTCCCCACCCCCCCCCCCCCCCCACCGCTGTGCCCTCCTGGATGGGGGCCGTGCACGCTCCTCTCCGACGTTCGGGGAAGGGGTACCGGATGAGCCGTGCGGGTGGACGGACACGCGGACGGCCAGGCGGGGAAGGGGCCCTCGGCTGAAAACCCGACCGAAGCCGGGCGGCAGGTCCGTGCGTCACAGACTCGCTTTGGCGCCCCCACTTCCCCCGCCCCCCGCGGTGTGCTGCGTCACGAGGAGAGGTGCGCGCCGGGGCGCCCGGGCGCGCGCTTGTGCGGGCTGGGCACGAGCGTGCTGCGCGTGGCGGCCGTGCATGTGACTGCGGGGCGCAGGGCGCTGCGCGCTCCGCACGGGCCTCCGCCCCCCGCCCCTGCCCTAGCCGCAGCCCCACCAGATGCCCTGCGGGCGGGTCGTGGGCTTGGCTTTTGGTCTAAGGGTCTGTGGACTGCAGGCCCCAGCCCCGCCCCGCGAGGCCCGAGTTGGGGGAAGCTACGTCCGCACCCAGCGGTGCTTTGGTCCAGCATCCCAGCCACCTGTGGCCCCGCGTCCTGGGTCTGCGGCAGGTGGTTCTGGAAAGATACCCCTCCGCGCGCCTGCCCCCGCCACAGCCACCCCGCTCTCGATGCCAGCAGCGCTTCCCCGGGGTCTGGTTCGTCTGACGCCTTCCACCTCGCTGCTTCTCCCACCCCCCTGCTCTCCCCCACCCTCAGACGCAACTGGCGCCCCCTCCCTACCCAGGGGACGCCCAGCTCCCAATGGCTCTCTCAGATCTGCAGGGAAGAGGGGCTGCGGTCACCAGCACGACCCCCACCCGGCTGCCCTGCTCTGCTGAGGGTGGGGGATCCGGGCAGCACGTCGGGTCTCTGCAAGGCTGGACACCTAGGGTTCTTCTGGAAGGTCCAGGCAGCGGCTCACCCCGCGGAGGCCCCCGATCCTCCGGGAGGCCTGGGGTCAGCACCCCCGCTCCGTCAGCAGAGACCCCAAAGGAAGACCCCGGTTCGGCCTGGCCGCCATCGGCTCAGCCGCAGTGCCCCCCCCCCCCACTCTCCCACCCCTGCACACGCACCTTGCATACGCGCCTGCACACGTACCTCACACACCCGTGCACACTGCCCCGTGCACACTCGCCCCCCCCGCCCCCCGCTCCACCAGGAGAAATGGGGAAATGGCTCACAGGCGGCTCCGACGGGCAGCTGCTGCAGGACGCGGTCGCAGGACGAGGGTGCGGAGGAAGGACGCGGTTCCAGACGCTTCGCAGCCGGGGCGGGGCGGGGGAGGGGCCGAGCCGAGAGCGAGGCTGCTGTTGCCTGGGCGACGCTGGTGGAGGGAGTACTTGCGTCTGCTGCAGCCGCTCCCCTCCCACGGTGCCCCCCCAATCGAAGCTGGGCCTGGGCTCCCCCATAGCCTTACACGCACACCTCACACACTCACACCACCTCGCTGCAGGGGGGTAGGCGCCCTGGCGGGCCGAGCGCTGGCTGCTCCTCACCTGAGGGTGTCCAGGCCCTGCCCCACCACCCTGGTCAGTGCTCACACTCGCCGTCTTGCTGCCCTCGGCCGGCTGTGTTCAGGCGCGGCTGGTTTGGCCTCCACGTCCCCGGAGCAGAGCCTCCTCGTGTCTCCCTGCCTAAAACCCCTGGGCTGTCGGCTTTCCTAGGGCCCTCCTGTCACCCTTGGTCACTGCTGTGCCGCAGCCCAGAGAAAGTGCTCAGTAGGCGTCTGCGCAGCGACTGGGTGCTGTGGCTCCTCTGGCTGGGGTCAGGCCGGGCGCTGTGGGGGACGGGACCCCCTGGCTGGGGTCAGGCTGCGCATCCTGGCTCCCAGCTGGTGTAAGAGGGCAAGGAAAACGGCAGGTATCCGTGATTCATCCCCTTTCGCTGTTGAATAGTACCTCGTGGTATGGATGGGCCCCATTTTATCCACTGATGGGCATCCGGACTGTTTCCAGTTCTGCCCGTTGTTGACAACGTTGCCCTGAACGTTGTCTTACGTGTCTTCGTGTGGACGGAGGCCTTCACTTCTCCTGGGTAGGCACCTAAGAGTGGGATTGCTAGGTCAGGTGGTAGTTTACACTTAACTTAAGAAAATGCTAAACTTTTCCAGAGGGCCTGCACCATTTTACACTGCCACAAGCAAGGTATGAGGGCTCCAATTTTCCCCATCATCATCAACACTTGTTACTGCCTGTCTTTTTATGACAGCCGTCTGCATGGGTCAGTCAGGGCCGCTGTGACAAAGCACTATGGACTGGGTGGCTACACGTCGGATTTAGTTCCTGATACCGAGGTGTGGGTACGGTTGGTCTCCTCTGAGGCTTCTGTCCTTGGCTTGTGTCTTTGGATGGTGGGCCCTCTATGTGTGTCTGTGTCCTCACTCCCTTTTCTCAGGACACCAGTCAGAATGGATTAGGCCCACCCATATGACCTTGGTTTTGTCTGTTTGTTTGTTTTGGGGTTTTTTGTTTGTTTGTTTTTTTAGTTTATTTAATTTCTATACCCAACTCGGGGCTCGAACTCATGACCCCAATATCAAAAGCCACGTGCTCCACTGACTGAGTCAGGCACACTGAACCCCCCATATGACCTCATTTTAACTCAATTATCTCTTCAAAGATCCCGTATCCAAATACAGCCACACTCCAAGGTGCTGAGGGTTGGAATTTCAACATAAGAAATTTTGGGAGGAACAATTCTGTCCCTAGCGCTGATCTAGGACATGGAGTGATATCTCACTACGTTGTGAACCTTACATAGCTTATGTGAAATACCTGTTCAAGTGTTCCTAATGCTTTTCAGTTGGGTTGTTTGTCTTATTATTGACTTCTAAGAACTCTTTATGTATTCTGGATACAAGTCCCTTATCAAATATATGATTTACAAACAGTGTCTCTCTGTCTCTGACTTGTCTTTTCTCTTTCTTGATGGTATCTTTGGAAGTGCAAAAGTTTGTAATTTTGATGAAGTCCAATGTATCCTTTTTTTTTTTTTTTAGGTACCATGCTTTTGGTGCAATACTTAGGAACTGTTTACCTAACCCAAGCCAATGATAATTTTTTCATTTTTTTCTTCTAGAGGTTTTATAATTGTAGCTTTTACATTTAAGAGTGATGTTTTGGGGTGCCTGGGTGGCTCAGTCGGTTAGGCTCCGACTTCGGTTCAGGTCATGATCTCGCAGTTCGTGAGTTCAAGCTGTGCTGACAGCTCGGAGCCTGGAGCTGCTTCCGATTCTGTGTCTCCCTCTCTCTCGCGCCCTCCCCTGTTCACACTCTGTCTGTCTCGAATATAAACATTTTTTAAAAATTAAAAAAAAAGAATGATGCATTTTGGGGGCGGCTGGGTGGCTCAGTCGATTGAGCACCCACCTCGGCTCAGGTCATGATCTCATGGTTCATAAATTCGAACCCCGCATTGGGCTTTGTGCTGACAGCTCAGAGCCCCCTTCGGATCCTCTGTCCGCTTCTCTCTCTGCCCACCACCTCCTCATGCTCTCTCTCTCTCTCAAAAATAAATAAAACATTAAAAAAAAAAGGGGTGTCTGGCTGGCTCAGTAGGTAACGTCCGACTTGGGCTCAGGTCATGATCTCGCAGTTCATGTGTTCGAGCCCCACATCAGGCTCTCTGCTGTCAGCGCAGAGCCTGCTTCGGATCCTCTGTTTTCCTCTCTCTCTGTGCCCCCTCCCCTGCTCTGTCTCTCTCTCTCAAAAAAATTTTTTTTAAGTGATGCATTCTGAGTTAACTTGTGTGTGCAATGTAGGTTACAGGTCTAAGTTCTTTTAGGGTCTTTTTGCATGTGGGTATTTGCTTGTCTTGGTGTCTTTTGTTGAAAACACTAACCTTTCCATATTGAATGTTTCTGACATCTTTGTCAAAAATTGGTTGTCCACATGTGTATGGGCTTCCTTCCAGACCCTTAATTCCACCTCACTGCTCTGTGTACAAACCCGCATGCCTCTGGCATGTCCTTTATCACTGTGCCATGAGAGCAAGTTTTGAAATGGAGGTAGTGTGTGCCTTCCAGTTTTGCCCATTCTTTTAGAAAGTTGTTTTGGCTCTTCTGAGTTTCTGCCTTCTCACATAAATTTTAGGATCAACTTGCAGATTTTTGCAAAGAATCCTGCTAGGAATTTGACAAGAATTGCACCAAGTCTGTAGATCAATTTTGGGAAAATGGCTATCTTAACAAAACCGAGTCTCCCAGTCCGTGAACCTGGGACACCTCTCCGTCCATTTAGAACTGCAGTTTTCTCAGCACTAGTCTTGTGCTGCTTTTGTTAAATTAATCTAAGTGTTTTATTATTTTCAATGCTATCATAAATGAGCTTTTCCCCTAATTTCATTAAAATTGTTCATTGCTAGTATGTAGAAACAATTGATTTTTGTATATTGATTTTATATCCTGAGATCTTATTAAACTCATTTACTTATTTCTACTAGTTTTTTTTTTTTTTTGTATTCCTTAGAACTTTCTAAATACAGGGTCACATCATCTGCAATAAAGACAGCTTTATTTCTCCTTTCCAATTCAAGCATAATTTCCTTCTTCTTGCGGGGTTGTGCTGCTTGAAATTGACAGGACAGGGGCGCCTGGGTGGCTCAGTCCGTTGAGCGTCCAACGACTCATGATCTCACAGCTCGTGAGTTCTAGCCCTGCGCCGGGCTCTGTGCTGACAGCTCGGAGCCTGGAACCTGCTTCTGCTTCTGTCTCCCTCTCTCTCTGCCCCTAACCCACTCGCATTCTGTCTCTGTCTCTCTCAAAAATAAATAAACATTAAAAAAAAAAAAAAGGAATCGACAGGACAGCGCTAAAAAACGGTGAGAGTGGACATGTTTGCCTTATCCCTGTTCTTCAGGAGAAAGCCATCCACCATCTTTCACTGAAATGCGATGTTCACTATCCGACATCTTTCTAGTTGGAAGTTTTTATCACTTATGGATTTGGATTCTGTCAGATTATTTTTCTGCATCTTGACCATGTGTTCTTTGTTCTATCAGTATAGTGTAACATATCAGTTGATTTGTGAATATCAAATCAATTTTGCATTCCTAAAATAAATTCCTTTTTATGTGTTTTAATATTTTATTAAGAATTTTTGTCAATGTTCATGAGGAATCGTAGTCCCTAGTTTTCCTTGTAACGTCTTCGGCTGCCTGTGGACTAAGGGTGGCACTAGCCTCCAGCGCTCTCCTCTCCTGCGCGGTCACACCAAAGGGCTGCTGTTCCCTCTGGCACTCCGCCCGCGGGTCCCTAACGTCTCCAGGAGGAGGTCAGCTGTGGGTCTGATTGCGGGTGCTCTTCTGGGGGTGCTTTTCTCTCCCTGCTTTCTATATATATTTAAAAAAATTTTTTTAACATTTGTTTATTTTTGAGAGACAGAGACAGAGCGTGAGCAGGGGAGGGGCAGAGAGGGAGACACAGAATACGAAGCAGGCTCCAGGCTCTGAGCTGTCAGCACAGAGCCCGATGCGGGGCTCGAACCCACACACTGCGAGATCATGACCGGAACTGGAGTCGGACACTTGACCGACTGAGCCCCCCAGGTACCTCTCTTTTGCCGTTTTCAAGACTTGCTCTGTCTTTAGATTTCAACAGTTTAGCTGTGTCTTTGTTTGTATCCTATCTGGGGCTCACTGAGCTTACTGGATCTATGGTAAATGCATTTCATCAGGTTTGGAATGTTTCTGCCGTCGTGTATTGAAATATTCTTTCTGCCCCTTTCTCTCCTTCCTCTTCTTCTGGGAATGTATCTGTATGTATATGTACGTCTGGTGTGTATATACATGTGTACGTGTGTGTGTGTCTGCATGTATGCACGCTGCACGTGTGAATGAGATACGCGTGTGTATACATGGTGTGTGCGTGTAGGGTACACGTGTGCATGTGTGCATGCGTGAACGGTGTGTATGCATGTGCTTGACATTGTGGTCTCACGGGTCTCTGAGATGCTGTTCATTTTTCTCCTTTTTTTTGGTCTCTTCAGATTGGATAATTTCTATGGATCTGTCTTTGACAGTTGATCAGACTTAAAGATATTAAGTACTTAAATGTGTCTTCTACTAAACCTTCCAGTGAATTTTTAAGTTTTAGTTATTGTGTTTTTTAATTCCAGAATCTCCACTTGATTCTTTAAAAAATTCGGTTTATTAAAATTACTTAAGACATTTTCATCAAATGTTCCTTTAATTCTTTAAGCCTGATTTCCACTCATTTTTTTCTCCACTCATCCAGTGTCTGGGTCCACTCAGAGAGACTTTCTGTCGCCCCCTTTCCCCTAAATACTGGTTACACATTTCTTGTTTCTTTGCCTTCGGATTTTTGGTTGAAAAATATGTGTTTTGTAAAATTTTTTTTAGTGTTTGTTACTTATTTTTGAGAGACAGAGAGAGACAGAGTACGGGCAGAGAGAGGGAGACACAGAATCCGAAGCAGGCTCCAGGCTCTGAGTTGTCAGCACAGAGCCCGACGAGGGGCTGCAACTCATTAGTCTTGAGATCATGACCCGAGCTGAAGTTGGATGCTTAACCGACTGAGCCACCCAGGTTCCCCAAAAATGTGTGTTTTAATTGGCTCATCAGTGTCACACATGTGCCATACTAATGCGAGGTATTAATTGTGGGGGAGACATGCGTGAACAGCACAGGGTGTGGAGGACTCTACTTTCTTAAAATTTTTTTAACGTTTTATTTATTTTTGAAGGATAAAGAGACAGAGCGTGAGCAGGGGAGGGGCAGATAGAAAGGGAAACACAGAGGGGCGCCTGGGTGATAATTTCGAGTTCGAGCCCCGTGTCGGGCTCTGTGCTGACAGCTTGGAGCCTGGAGCCTGCCTCGGACTCTGGGTCTCCCTCTCTGCCCCTCCCCAACTCACATTCCGTCTCTCTCTCTCTCTCAAAAATGAAGATTAAAAATAAAGAAAGAAATAAAAAAAAGAAAGGGAGACGCAGAATCCAAAATACGCTCCAGGCTCCAAGCTGTCAGCACAGAGCCCCACACGGGGCTCAAACTCACGAACCGTGAGATCATGACCTGAACTGAAGTCGACGCCCAACCGACTGCACCACCCAGGCGCCCCATGGGACTTGTACTTTCTGTTAGATTTTTCTCTAACCTTAAAATTACTCAAAACGTCAAGTCTATTTGTTTAAAAACAACTGGCTGTCTCAGATTGTATAGGGTAACCACCTTGGATTCTGGCATTTCCTCCGCAGATGGCTGTTGTTGGTTCATTCAGTGATTCCCTTGCACTAAACCCGTGCCCTGCTTCCTTCTGTGTGTGGCACGGCGCCCCAGGGTCAGGGCGCTGCAGCCCCCTGCGAGGTCGCTGGCGCCCTCCGCTCATACCCAGGGCTCAGCAGCTTGCTGGAGCACCCACTTCTCAATTGCTCCTGTGCCACAGGTCAGGTTCCAGAGCCCTGACGTGGTTGGTTTTAACGGTCCTCACCCTGACTTGTGGGAAGCCCCACCCCTTGTGCGTGTCTTTGGGCAAAGTCAGCTCCGGGGGGGGGGGTGGGGTGGGGTGGGGGGGCCTGTTCCCAGAGTGCCCATAGGGCCGGGGCGGGGTTTGCTGGGATGCTTTTCCAGCTTCCAGCCAACCAGTCAGCCCAGTTTTGGGTCCGTTGCCCCCGGGGCGCGCAGCTCGGGCCTGCAACGTCAGGACATTTTGTTGGTGGGTGGCCAGACCAGGAGGAGGGGGCAGGAAGACGCAGACTCCGGGGTGGGGGCTGGTGTGGGAGGCAGAGCTGTGTCAGATCTGCCCTGAAGTGGGTGGTGGGAAGGCCACGGGACTGACAGGTCGCAGGGAGCCAGCTGGGCGCACCCAGTCACCGGTGCAGTTGGGAACCCTGGTCTCTGACCTCTGTCCAGACACGCCTACATGGGGGCCATAAAACCCTGAGAAACGTGGGTGGGGAGGCGCGGGCCCAGTGTCTGAGTTACTGTCTACGTGGATCTGGGACTACAGGTCCCCGAGAGCACCCTCTACACTGAGAAGGGGACTGCGGCATGAGGAGGTAATGCCCAATCCCTCTGAGGCCAGACCCGCCACCCGATCCTGGGGCTCTGCTGTGCAGCCACTCAGGCTGGTTCCAGGGGAGAGGGTCGGGGGCGGGGGGAGGAAGGCTCGGCTCTGTCCTCAGGCCAGTGGTGGCTGCAGCCCCCAGGGTGTCGAGCCCTCCCTCCAGAGCCAGCCGAGATTGTGGCCCATCTGCTGTCTGCGTCCGGGCACCCGATTTGAGGGCCACCCCTGTGAGCACACCTGTCCCTTGGGGTGTCCCCTGGCCCAAGAGTCACCCTGGAGGTGGGAGGTAGGAGGCAGCACGTCTGTGACTGCCCAAAAGGGAGGGTTGGGTCAAGAAGAGGAGGCTGGAGGCTGGCAGGGCTGAGGGCAGGGGTCAGATGCTACCCTGAGGGAATGTCAGCCTGGCAGCTGGGGTGTGTGCCGGGCCCTGGGGTCAGAGGCTCTGTTGCTCCTGTGGGGGACCCCTTTCTTCCTCCTCTCAGCCAGAGCCCTCCCCTTGCCCTCCTGTTCTGGGGTGGGGTTCTTCTTGGGACCCCAGCTTGAACCGGAGGCCATGCATCCTTGCAGAAAGGTGGGCCGCTGGGTTAGGGCTGGGGTCCAGAGCTGTCTTCCTGGCAGAGGATGGGGGCCCCAAAGCCGGGACACCCCATGCTCACCGCTGCCGTCCCCATTCCCTGGGCCCCGTCGTGTCCTGTCCTGTGAAGTCCTTTCCCCGACTCAGCTGGACAGCGCGCCGGTGGGTGTGGCGTCCAGACACGTAGGCGCAGGCAACCAGTTCAGCCCCTGCCCAGCACTAGAGCCGGCCTCTGCCTGGGGACCCCTGCCCTTTGGCTCCCGAGGTGTGCCTCAGCCCCAAAGTGCTGAGCCACTCAGAGAAGCAAAGGTCTTTGTGGGGATGGAGTCTGGGGCTACAGGGGCGGGCAGCTTGTAGGAAGCCTTGATCTGATGCCCCTGCTGACCCCGAGCTCCCTGGCCCTTCCCAGCCCTGCCCAGCCTGTCACCCCGCCAGCTGCATAGACAGAAGGAAACCTTCCCAGAGCGCCGGGAAGAGCCCTGTGTACACACAGCCTGTTAGAAGATAGACTGAGGCATATGAAGCATTTTGAGTTTATTTGAGCACAGTTAGAATTGGGCGGCGTCCCACCCAGCAGACAGGAAGGCGCTCGACGGGCCGGTCGCGATGGAAAACTTAGAGGCGGAAGGAGCGGACGAGCAGGTCACGGTAGCAAAGGCGGGTTGGTGGGTCGCTCTTCTTCAGGGGACAGCGGGGGCCGATCAGATGACCTACCCCGTGTGGGCTGGGCGGTTCCCGCCTCACTGCTGTAAGGATCCATTTCTGGGGGAGCCTAACCTGTCGTTAGGCCTCGGGTTGGTGACGCGGGGCTTAGCGTGAGCGATTCCAGTCTGGGCCTGTTGTCTTGTTTTTTAACAACACACATGCACACACATGCTCATAAATGCACAACCCCCCCAACCTCCCCCCCCCACGTACCACACACCGCACGAACACATCACACCCTCCCACCATCCACACGCACATCCACACACACCATCCACACACGCACACACACGTGCACACACTCACTGCGCCAGTCTCTCTCGCCCCCTGTTCTCCTGCTCATCTTGGGTGAGGCTTCCAGGACCTTTGCTGTTGGGTTCATGGATCACCTGTCCTGCGTGTGTTCCTTTGTGTCTCTTATCTTTGGCCGCTGCTCCTCGGACTCCCTGCTTGGGGCTGGTCCTTGACCTCCTCTGCCCTGGTGGCCATCCTGGCCTCCCTCGGGGTCAGGCTGAATGTGTCGGGGCAGAGTGCCCCATCCCACCTGCCTCCTCCTGGGCTTCCTGCCCAGTACCGGCACCACTGTGCACCCACAGCTCTGACCTGGGGGGGCCTGAGGGAGCCGCGGCGCATAGCTTCAGGGGTGCCGTGGGCACTGAGCGCTCCGAGAGCCTCGCCCCAAGTCCTAGCCCCCCGGCACCTAAGCAGAGGATGCTGTGAGCGCACACCGCTCCCTGGCCAAGAGGTGCGTGTGGTTCCACGTGCAGCCACCAGCACAGAGGCTGGGAGCTGAAGGGTCCACCTGGTGGCCGGGGCCGGTAGCGTGGGGTCCGTCCAGAACGTGGGGTGCAGCGGTACCCGGTCTGAGGGGGCCTGGGGGCAGGTGTGGGCCTGTGGCCATCCCACCTCTTTGTGCCTGTGTGTCCTTGGGCTGTGAGATGGGGAGATAATAAACTACCTGTGAACCTGGCCCCAGGCCTCCCTGGCTGGGACCCACATTGCCAGTGACACCAGGCCACCCACCTGGCTGTCCTGTCCAGAGGAGCAGCCCTGGCCTACCTCTCACTCTCCTCTCTGGTCCCTTCAGGCTCCTCCTGGTTGCCAGCCTGGCGGCTCTGCTGCTGGGGGAGGCAGACTCGGCTTCCAAGCCCCAGGTATGTGTGGGCTGCTCTGCCCAGCCCCTGCCCCATCAGCAAGGAATGTGAAGAAAGGGCACCAAGCTGGCCTTTGACAGAGAAGGCAGGGCACTAATGTGACTGCAGGTCTCTGTGCAGGGTGGCCCTGCGGGCACCGGAAGGGACCCTAAGGATGAGGGGGAGCGTGCCCCTCTGTGGGGTCTGAGAAGCAAGGCTCAGTGATGCCTAAGTGACCCAGGCAGAGGAGGGGCCCTAGGTGACGCTCACTGGCACTGTGAACCCCAGGGCACATCCTCCATCCTGGGCATCGCTGCTCAGACGCACTCTGTGCTGTGTCCCCCACCCCCACCCCCGCCTTGGGTCAAGACCACTCAGACTTGCACACCTGGGAAGGCCCAACCCTTCCCGGCAAGTGACAGCTGGTCTCCACGGGGTCACCTGTTTCATACACTCCCCTGGCCTCCACAAGAGGGCTGGGCCCAGAGGAACTGGACCCCCTCCTCCGGCCATCAGCCGGGGATGGGGGGGGGGGTCCAGATGCAGCCCCAGGGGTTGTCCTGTCTCTCTAGTAACCACATGGCCTCCATCCATTCCCTGGAGGAGGCGGGGCAGGGGGTGGAGTTGGCAGGTGCGGTCCAAGGGGCCTTGGAGCCATCTCTGTCCAGGTGTCCCCTGACCTTGGACCCCTTGTGGACTGCACAAAGCCCACACCTGTGATCCTTTCCTTCCAGGTCCTCATCAAGACCAAAGGCAAAGTTGGGGCCCCTGAGCAGGACACAGAGGAGTGAGTGTCCCCAGCGACCCTTGTGTTTTCCCCTGCTGTTGCCCCTTCTGGGCCCTGGCCCCAAGCTAAGGGCATTGGTGGGTGGAAGGGAAACCTCCTTCAGGAGGAGGCAATGCTCCAGCCAGCATGGGACCCCATGGGATCTGTCAGAAACTGAGCAGAGTACGGGGTCTGAGGGCTTTAGACTGATCCCCTAGGGTGGCTATCCCCTCACCCCCCAGGGCTGTGGCCTCAGACAGAGCCACTTCTAAGCCATGATTGCTTCCCTGCATCCACACGAGGCAACCTCGGCTGGTTTCTCTCCCGGGGCCACACCTTGCCAGGCCAGAGGATACAGTGCCTGACATCTGACTGGTGGGGACTCCTGCCCAAACTCTCTGGGTCTCCATGGCCCAGGGCTGTGGCCGGGGCAGCATCTGTGTTGGGCCAGGATGTTTTCTCAGGGACACCCTTGGGGACGCTGCAACCTCTCGGGGCCCCCTGCGGCTCAGGCATGTGGTGAGGATGCCTACCCTTCGGTCTGGGTCCCATGGGGACCGCCTGGTCATAGCTCTTGGGTGGGGAGGGGGAGAGGGATGGCGATGCTTGTCCTGGGCACTGGGGCCCTGGGGCCTCTGGCGAGTGATGGGACAGAGCCACCAGGGACCCTGGTGGGGGAGCAGATTCCCACCAGGTCTCATCCCCAGAGCCCCCAGGCTGCTTGTAGGGTGGTGGGCGCCCTCACTGGGGCTGGCTGGCTGCCTCCTGTGGCACCTGCGGACCTGATCCAGCTGTGCTCCTAGGCCCTGGGGCGTCCCTTCTCTGGGAAGGGACGATGAGCTCATGGGGCTGCCCAGCTGGGACCCGGAGCCTGACCGTGACAGCCTGTACCACCCACCGCCCGAGGAGGCCCAGGCCGAGGCAGGGCTCCGTTCTTGGTCACTGCCACCTCACCAGGAGCTTCAGGGGCCAGAGGAGGATCGAGACCACATCTACCACCCCAGGGACGACTCCTGACCCCTGACCCCACCCCAACTGGAAAAATAAACCTTGCAGATGTGGATCCCACGCGTCTTCAGGAACAGTGACCATGGCCCTAGCCTGCTCTGTCTGGGAGAAAGGGGCCTGTGTCCTCCTGGGGCCATAGGTTTGTCCTTACACGTCGAGAGGCCCCCGAGGCTCCTCCAACCCAGCACCCAGGCTCCTGGAATGATCTCCTCTCAGGCCTCCTCCTTGTATGTTGGGATAGGGCCAAGGGCATGGCAGAGGTCAGCGGTTGGGACCAGTCAGCAGCCCCAGGTGGGCCCTGGGGAACACGAGGGAGGACAGATGAGGGGAGCAGGGCTTGGGCTCAGACCCCAGGGCTCCTCCTCTGCACGCCTGCCCGACGCTGTGTGAGGTGCCCAGCCCCCCCGCACGGCCCGACGTGGCAGCCACAGGGACAGGCTCACTAGTTATTTCACATGATGAATATGCGCCGTTTGTGCGTGCAGTTTCTGTGTGGCGATCATGCCCCTGCAGTGAGAGGGAAGCATTTAGTGCCCTCTGCCCCCAGCCTGAGCCACCCCAGTGGTTGAGACAGAAGGAAGCGCCAGGCAGAGGCCACCAAGCTCTCAATTCCGAGGCACCCGGCTGCTCCGGGGATGGTGGGCTTGTCCAAGGTGACCTCACAAGCCCCAGAGCTCCCTGTGTCCTTCTGTGGGTCCCAAGTGCCTCTGAGGACTTGAATGGTGGCCCTCATCCTGATGCTCTGCCTGGCGGCTCACGTCTCACCGCCTGGCATCGTCATCCCCATGTTACCGCTGAGGAGACTCCACACTGGACAGCGACCTGTTCAAGGTTCTGCCCTCACAGGACAGAGTGAGTCCCAGCCTCACCTCTGTGCACCTTGCATGGGTCTGGGGTGACCCACACGTGTGTGTGTGTGTGGTGGTGGGGGGCCCAGAAGTGAATCCTGCATGGCACACAGGAGGGTTCACAGTCCCTCAGGTCCCTCCCCTGCCAGGTCGGGGACGGCCATCTCCAAGCAGCTTGGGTGCGGGCAGTTGGGGACTGGTGCCCAGCTCAGATCCAAGGTCAGTGGTGGCCACAGCCCCAGGCAGCTCAGGGTGGCGTTTGTGGCCAAGTCTCTCTCCAGCACTACTGGAGCCAAGGTTCCTCACGGGCATTTCCTCCAACCCAGAGGCACAGCCATGTGGCTGAGGGCACCAAGAGGCGGGCGAGCTGGGGATTTGGGAGCGTGCAGTTGAGGTGTGCAAGCCTCAAGACAGGAGGCACTGACAGAGGCAAGAGGCCTGTCAAGAGTGGACAATATCCCAGGGCATTTAACCGTACACTTTACATGTGTACAATTTATTCTGTCAGTTAAGTCTCAATAAAGCTGTTTAAAGAAAAGCCTTCGTGTGGCTAGAAGCGGCCGTGGGGTCAGGGGTCTGAGGTGAAGCCCCGGCAGTAACTGGCCCAGAGCAGGGTCTCTTCAGGCAGAGCCCCAGATCTGCAGCCCGGTGGGCTTGCCTGCCCTCTGGATTCTCCTCGACATATGGACACCAGCTCCCGGTCGCAAGCAGGGGCCCTTCCCCAGCCTCTGAGGCCGGAGGGCCCCTGGTCATGCCAATTCCTGCACACACATGGCTGAAAGAGGTCTGGAGGGAAAGGAGAGGGTTTGGGGAGACCCTGGGGTCCAGGGCAGTGGTGGCAGGATGCCTCCCACCCCGAGGCCCAACCCAAGCCTCATGCTGAAGCCACGACAGCCTCCTCCTGCACGCTGCTTCGGGCCGGCTGGCCCTTTGCTTGCTGGGCCAGGGGCGTTCTCCTGTCCTTTACCCCTCACCCGCCCACTTCCCAGGATGGTTCAGGCTGCCGCATATTCAGTAGGCACTCAACCACTGGAGACAGAGAACAGAGAACAACAGACGTGGGCCCACCCCCCACCCCGACCACTTCCTGGAGCATCCAGACCAGGTGCTGACACCTGCCCGCCTGGTCCTCTCCAGGGCCACCCACATGTCTCCCCACTCAGGGCCACCTGGGCAGCGGCTCCACCCACCTCCAGGCCTCTTGCATAGTCACGGCCCCCCACGCAGTCTCCACTCCACCTGTGTGAGCTCTTGTCTCAAACTACAGGGGGGAGGGAGGCCTCACCTCCCACCTGAGGAGGCAGCAAGGGGGACGGAGGGATGGGCACTCCACGGAGCCAATGGCTTCCCTCGTGCTTAGAACCAAACAAGTCTTTGTGAGGGTGGGGCTGTTGTTGAGGCCTCTGGACACTGACAAACCACTACGGTTTCTGACATTTTCATAAATTGGGTGCATCCCAGTCCCAGGCCCCTCCCAGGACTGGCCCGGCCCCCGGGGCTCCCGGTTGGCTGCAGTCTGGGTGCTCCAGAGCGGGGCCAGCTCGTCTGTCGTCTGGCTCAGAGATCCAGATTTCCTCCTGGGCCCTGTGGTCTTCGCCAGGCCTAGCAGAGGGCGTTGGGGGCCAGCACCCCCTTCTTGAGGATGAGGTTTCCATAGAGGGCTGTCTCCCTGCATAAGGAAGTGAGCTGAGCACCAGGCTGGGGCCCGCTGTTCTGCCACCCACCTGGCCCACCTTCACCCCAGACGCTAGACTAATCCAGGGACCGGTCATCAGGGAAATCCCGTGGCGGTCATATTCCCAGTGGGGCATCCAGTCTGTCAGGGCAGGGCTGAGCAGAGGGTAGGGGGAGCTCTGGAGTGGGGAGGAGGGCCCAGCATGGCCCAGACCCAGCAGGACCAGCAGGACCCCATGGGCCTGGCCAGAACTCACCCAGTTGCTACAACAGCAAAAGCCTTCTTGGCCCGCGCATAAAACTCAAACCTCTCTATCTTCGCCAGGGTGTCCTGGAAGGCAAAATGTCATGGTCGAGGGACCTTGCTCAGAAACCCTCAAGGGCCCAAGCAGGTAGCAGGGGCATGAGGTCACATGGCTGCTCTGAGGTTCATTTCTCTGGCTCTCCTTGCTGGGGTCCCAAGGATGCTTGGCCTCTGAGCTGTGAGGGCTGGACAGGCAGGAGCATGGGGGGCTGTGGTGGCCACCTGCCTGGGGCCCTTGTGTCCGTTGGAGCTGGCCTGAGGGCAGGAGGGTGCCTGCCCAGGACAGAAGCCCCAAGCATCCTCTCCTCAGGTGGGTCCTGCCCAACACACCTGCCAGCAGGTGGTCCTTGGAGGACAAGCCCACCCCCTCACAATGCGGGGGTGACACACGGCATTGGCCGGGCCTCTGACCACAAGACAGGGGCCGGGGCACCTCACTTCCCCCTGGCTCCGCTCAGACAGGCTGGTGTGGGGGAGGGACCCTAGGCGAAGCCAGGTCAGGATCCTGAGGCAGGGCACAGCCACATCCCCAGGGTCGCTCTTCTGTGGAGGGAGGGCAAGTGCTGAGACAACTGTAGCATGGAATCTGGGGCCTCGGTCTTGTGCTCCTCCCGGCCTCCAAGGAGGTGAAGCTTTCCTGGTGGGGCCGCAGTCTCACCGTGCAGCCGGCCCCGGACAGGATGGACTGGTAGCTCCTCCACACCGGGGTCTGAAGGCCCTTCGTCCTGTCGCTGGGCACCAGGTCCATGACAGCAGCCTAGGCACAGAGGGGTCAGCTTCGCGGTCTATCTGTCTAGTTGCCCTGGGTGCTACCAGGCCCCCACACTGGGTGACAGTTCAGGGGTCCTCCGTTCAGGGTCAGAGCCCTTTGGGGACACATTCCTCCCCACTCAAGGCAAGTGGGCCCCCTGAGGTCTGACAAAGAAAGCAAGTGGAAAGGCACTCACCGGGCTCTCTACGTAGGTGTCCAGGGGCAGCAGCTTCAGCACGGCCTCCAGGAGCTGTGGGATGCCCAGGCCTGAGGGCACAGTGCCAGCCTGAGACTCCAGCCCTCTCCCACCTGGCTGCCGATGGTGCCACCTGCCCTGTTGGCCTGTCCACACCGTTCCCCCTGGGCCTCACTCAGCTGGCCAGCAAGGATGCACTTGGGCCCAGGACAGAGAAGGCCCTGCAGGCACGTGCTGCCCGCCTGGGGACACTTATTGGGGCCACACTGGCATCTCCCCGCCCTGTGGCCATCCTGGCTCTGGGCCCGCCCTGCCCGTCCCCCTTCACTGCACTACACAGGTTATTGGTGGTGACCTCAAAGTCATCTATCAGGAAGGGCACCTGGGCCACTTCCCTGAGCCCAGAAGTCCCCCGACATGACCCCTGGGTTGCCACTCTTATCCTGTGGTGAGCACAGTGGGGCCTGGGAAGAGGCTGTCCCCACGGCCCCAGTTCTCCCGTAGAACCGGGTCCTGATTGTTAAAGAACTCGTGCGCTTCGTACAAAACTGGGAAATACAGAAACTGCTGGTGAGAAAGCCTGAGAGCACTTTCTTTTGCCGTCTTCTCTGCTCCTCTTGGTGGTTGACTTGTCCGCAAGCCTGGCTCCGACCCCTAACTGCTGGTTTCCACTAACACGCACGGTGTGCGCGTCACTTGCAGGCTTGGCTGCTCCTTGCCTCCAAGCATTTGGCCTTTCCCACGGCCCATCCTCCTTGGGTCATCTGGCTCATGGTGTATACTGAGGCACAGCTGGCTCGTCTCTGTCAGCAGGGAGTGGAAGCCAAGGCCGCTGGGTCTGGAGCTGGCAGCGCACTGAACATGCCTCAGACCACTGGCCTGCGTTGTCCGGGGCGGGGCGGGGGAGGGGTTGGCCCACGTTTCACATCTCTGTGCCTCAGTGACCTCGCCTCTCCACGGAGAGTCATGTCCCCCTCACGGCATCGCTGAGGGCGGGGAAACAGCCATGCCCAGTTTGAGCCCAGTGCCAGCCCAAGTAGCACAGGACGCTGCTGCTCTTATCCCCCCTGCCCAGACCTCACTCTCGGTACAACTCTGCTACCTCTATCACCTTGGGGATCTGGTTCCAGGACTCTCCAAGTCAAGCCTCCTGCCCACCCCTTAGGGTCAGAGGGTCTTAGAAACAGAGCACGTGGGCACCTGGAGCCCGTGAGGCCAGGCCACCAGTACTGGGATTTCTAGTGAACACCTGACCTGGGTGTACTAGTGCTCAGCCAGCCGATGAGGCTCTGGGCCTCAGTTTCCCCACTTGCATGAAGTTACCAAGTGGTGTCTCAGATGGAGCAGGAGGCCCAGGGTCATCTCTGGGGTTGGGGTTGAAGAGGGTCCTGGTACCGGGATTTCCTGGCTCACTGGTGGGTGCTTGGGGAATGAGTGGGGATGGGGACAGAGCTGCCACACTTGGGGAGCCCAGAGCGGGGACGACTGCCCATCCACCCTAATCCACCCTGTCAGAGGTGGCCAACTCACCGTCGGCACGGATCTCCTCCGGGCCACACCTGCATATGGAGGAGGTGGGGAAGTTCACGTCTGCAAAAACTGAACAGCCATCCAACCTGATTAGACATCCCTTGGTGGGTCCTTGGGTCTGCGCAGCCCATCTTCCAACTTCGTGGGTGGGTGCAGACCTCGGGTCACCTGCTCACTGCCCTCTCCGACCCCTCCCATCAGAGGTGGGGGGAGGGGACAGGGAGTTTCCCAGTGGTGTAGAAACTGCAGGTGCTTCCAGGACGAGGGCGGATTTTGGACCCGCGGCCTCCACCCAACAGGGGTGGCCCCGTCCTGAGAAGCTGCTCCCGTCCGAGGCCCACGGCCCCGGGAAAAGATAAAGCGCCGCAAACAAATTGGTGTGACCCTTCGGGGGCCGTCTGGGAAGGGGTCTGGAGACTGAACACACCGGGCCTGAGGCCGGAGCTGGGAACTTGGCCGCCCCCTCCCCCCCCCCCCCCCCAAAAGCCAGGCTGATGGAGGGGCCGGGCCTCCCGGACACAGCCCTGCCTGGAGCAAGGGTGGCTGTCCTCGTGACCTTCTGGGACCAACCAAGGTCGGGGCAGGGGCTTGGGTCACCGCCCGGGCCTCAATTTCCTAAAGGACGAGGGACGGGGAAGGAGGGAGTGTCCTACTGGGAAGTCGGATGGGGCGGCCTATGCAATGCCCCCACCGCCCTTCCCTGGAAGCGGGAGTCGTCGTCTCCTGGCCGGGCCACAGCCTGGGCCGGGCCACCTGCCCGGCTTCTTCCGAGGGTGGGGGCCCCCGAGGCCCTGTCCCCACCGCGCTCACCGATCTCGTCTCCGTGCCCCATCCGCGCCAGGGCGTAGAGCAGCTCGGGGGACAGCAGCGCTGGGATGCCCTTCAGCACTACCATGCTCGCGGGTCCGGAGCGGGGGGCGGGGCCTCGACGGAAGGGGCGGGGCCTGGAGCGGAGCAGGCGGGGCCTCGACGGAAGGGGCGGGGCCGCGCGAGGCGTACCCGGGGCTGGAAGCTCCAAGCGGCGCTGGCTGACCCTGGGCAGGGGTGGTGACAACCGGCCCAGCCCCACAGGCGTCTTCCTGGGCCTCGCGTTCCCCGCCACGTCCAAGACCCGGGCGTCGTGTGTTTGTGGTCCGAGCTCTCCGCTGCCGCCCCTCGCGGCCTCCTCGCCCGCCTCCGCTACGCCCCCAGGCCAGGCTGAGCCCCCAGTCGCACCGCAGACGGCTGGGTCCCTGGTGTCGCTGAGTGGGGAAGGGCGGGTGACCAGACCTGTCAGACTTCTTTAACCAACATTCTTCCTTCAGGACACCCGCCGGCCTGCCCTGGGGTGGGGGAACCCTGGAGGGCAGGCAGCTGTGGCCTCTGGGCTAAGTGGGTGTGCTGGGAGCACCCCATTGGCGTTCTCCACCCTGTCCCCCAAGTGTCAGCCTGCTGACACCCCTCAGGTACCTGACTGGGGTACAGCACCCCATCCCAGGACAGCAGTGCCCTGACCTGCCAGCCTTCCTCAGGACTGGATCTTCCCACCCCCACCTTCCCAAGATGGGGTGTCCAGACTGGGGGGGGGGGGGGTGTGCTAGATCCACAGCTCCTTCTGGTAAACAGAGGGAGCACCTTGCCTTCAGCTGGCCAGAGTCCCCTGCCTGCTGACCCTTGTCCCTGCCACCTGGAATCTGGATGCTGGGCTCCCTCCTTAAGAGCCAGGATCACCAACCATCTCAGGGTGTCACCACCTCCTGTACACTCCTTGCTGGAAGATGCCCACTTCCACAGCAGGGCACCCCACAGCCTGTCTGTGTCCAGGGCTCTGTCAGGTTCTGGGGCCTGATCCTGGTAGCCGGTAGCTGACTGCCATCCCACAGTGCCACAGGCACATCTCCACTGAAAGATGGGGTTTATTCCCTTCCCTTGAACCAGGTGGACCTTTGTAACTGCTTTGACCAGTAGAATATGCTGGAAATGGTGCTGTCTGGCTTCTGAGGTTAGGTCATAAAAGGCAGCACGGCTTCCTCCTGATTCTGTCCTCAGAACACTTGTCCAGGGAACCCAGTCACCATATTGGCAGGAAGCCCAGGACACATGGAGAGCCTCCTGGTGGATATGTTGGTCCTTGGCTCCAGCTAGGCCCCGCTGATGCAGCACCAACCACCAGAAGAGTGAATGAGTGGTCAGGAGGCCCCAGCTTAGGCCCCAGACACAGTGGGATAAAGACAAGCTGACCCATACAGACTGTGAGAATGGCTAGTGATTGCTGCCCTAAGCCACTAAGTTTAGGGGTAATTTGTTACACAGCTCTAGCTGGCTGATGCAGGTGGCTCCTGGGCCCTGCTAAGATGGACACCAAGAGCTCCACCAACACTGTCGTTGGCCTTCTATCTGTGTCTACTCTCCTCCCATCTGCTCCCACACTCGGGCTGGAGGGCAGACAGCAGAGCAGATGTGCACACATGTGCTGGCCTGGTCGTACCCCACGTAAAGACCCACCACCAAACCTCACTGCCCAGTGTGCAGATGGGGATCCTGTTCAGCTCCAGCCGGCCCTTAGCCCCAGGGCCTCGCCTCACAGTGCTGCCCCGCTCACCTGCCCAGTGGGAGACGGCCCGACCCAGAGCTGTGGGCAGGCTCTCTCCTTCTGGAGCCCACCTTCTTCCACTTCACTGCCACATGGACTTGGGGTTGTGTGGTCCGCGCTATTGTCATGACCCCCAGCCCAGCCCTGTGGTTCTGGGAATGCTGGGAGGCCTGGCTTCTCCTGGGAAGGTTCTGTACATGAAAGACAACAAAGCCACAGGAAAAAAAAGAAAGAAAGAAAGAAAGAAAGAAAGAAAGAAAGAAAGAGAAAGACAGAAAAAAGAAAGAAAAAACATGTCTGTGTTTTCCTGCTGGGCCCTGGGGTGCTTGGCTGGTCGAGGGAGACAGTTGGAAACCAGCCTGGCATCTGGCAGGGCCAGGAACGCAGGGCTCTGGGCTGCCCGGTTGGGCAGGGTGAAGGCAGGAGCCGCCAGGGGCTGGAAGGGGGAGGGGGGGAGGGGGGGCGGGGGACAGGGGAAGGCCAGCAGGGCCTGTACCCGGGCCATCCGAGTGGCTGCCTCCACCCTGGGTGAGGGTTGTGCCTGAGCAGTTTGAACTCCAAAATGGAAGTGTGCAAACATGAGGGGAGAAGTCAATCTGGTACAGAGAGATAAGTAAGGCAAGGTTTCAGCTTCAAAACAAATCAAAATCCCAAACAATATGGGGCCAGAAGTCCATTAACTCCAAGGGAGTGGGAGCTTCGCCTTGGGGTTTGTGGCCCCCGGGCAGTGTCCTGCTCAGGGCTGCCAGCGATGCTGTCACTCACGGCAAAGCCCGTGGCCGCGTGCTAGCCTCCCTGCAGCTCAGCCCAGAGCCCCCAAGCCAGCTCTCACTCCACCAGGCCTAGGGGGTGGGCTCCTGTCTCTGCCAAGTTCTGGAGCCCAAATAACCCTGTGGATACAGACATGTGAGGCACACGGAGACTCTGACGTGCATGTTCAACGTTTAACAATTTCTTGGCTTCTGGCTGCACACGGCTAAGACAGGGTGTGAAGACAAGTCTCAGATGGGCCCCTCAAAACTGGCTCCTCAGGAGGCGCCTGGGTGGTTCAATCAGTTAAGCGTCCGACTTTGGCTCAGGTTATGATCTCACGGTTTGTGAGTTCGAGCCCTGCGTCGGGCTCTGTGCTGACAGCTCGGAGCCTGGAGCCTGGAGCCTGGAGCCTGGAGCCTGCTTCGGATTCTGTGTCTCCCTCTCTCTCTGACCTTCCCCTGCTCTCTCTCTCTCTCTCTCTCTCAAATAAATAAACATTAAAAAAAAAAAAAGAAAAACCCCAGCTCCTCACAATCCTGGGGCACATTACTCGATCAAATTACAGAGGCTGCTGCCTCATGGCTGTGAAAAATTAAACAAATGGATTTCTCCAACTTTCAGGTTTCTTTCCTCGGACACCTCTGCTTGTTTATTCTAGAATGTGCGATAGGTGTCATGCCATCCAGCACAAACCCTCAGTTATGCATTCAGCTTTAATAAATGAGTATTTCCACATCTATTGCCTGAAGAATGCCCAGCTTTCTGGTGACCTGCCCAGAGAGCCTGTTCGGTGCGGCCCGAATCCCATTCCCTCGTACCTACTTCTGCCCATGTCACGCGGTCTGAGACCCCGAGGCTTATCTGTAAAGAGTATCACCCTGCCTTCTGTCTGCACTCTCAGCCCCAGGGAGCGGGGGAACTCCCGCCTGCCTCTCAACACCTCCCTTCTGGAGCCTGCTCCAAACTCACTGACTTCTGACCACGAAGCACAGGAGAACAGACAGGTCCTGGGTGAAGCCCGCGGCGCTAATACCTGCAGGGCAAACGGTCTGCGTAGGATCAGAATTCCTGTTGTGGCCCCGTGCCCGGCTGTGCTGCACAAATGTAACCAAAACACAAGAGCATGTCATCTAAGGTGTTCAGACAGCCAGGCTTTACAGGTCATTTCAACTCTTTGTCAAGCATTCAGCTCGTTTCCTGGGGCAGGGGGTACACACTCCTGGCCCTATCCCAGCCCAAGACTGGGACTGGATCTGCACGTCCAGAAATGATCTCAGCTGTGTTCCAGCCTCTGGACTACCTGCCCACACCTACCTGCAGGACACAGTGGAGGAGGCAACGGTCACGAGTGCTCCCAGGTCACCACTGAGCCGCAGGGAGAGAGGGCTCCCAGGGACGCGCGCTCTGAGGCTCAGCTCCTGGACGAGTCCCTGCGTGGGCAGAGCTCTGCCCTGGTTTGTGAGCAGCACTCACCGTCCCCTGACAGGTGGGGCTGTCTCTGTAGAGCGACGCTGGCAGGGTGAGGGCTGGGGGTGGCGTGGCAGCCGGCAGGCGCTTTCCCCTCACCCGGGCCCATCAGTTAACCGGCAGCTGCTGTGCCACATGCACCAGCGTCGACAGCCAGCTGGGTCCCCATGGTGCCCGGCCTCACCTCAGAGGGTCCGATGATGTTCTGAGGCTGGGCCCCTGCCCTGGGGTAGTGACTGCTCGCTTCACCCCTGAAGCTCTCAGGCGGGACATGGGTCTCCGTCCTGTGCTGCAGGGCTTTCGCTCACGGACCTGGTGAGGGACGGTTTGGAGCCCCACGCTGTGCTGGCCCAAGAATTGAGCAGCAGACGTCTGGTGGGGTGTGGGTGGCCTCCTGTGACTGGGGTCCCTCCATTACCCAGTGCCCTGCACGGTGTGATCCAGGGGACGCAGCTGGCCCACCAGAGTCTGAAGCCAACAGAGGAGACGTGCTGTAGAAATTCGGTCTCCTACCCCAGGTTCCGCTGGATGCCTTGGAGACCTCACATGCCAGGGCCCCCATGGTTCTGGTCCAGGTCTGGGGGCACGTGCATTCCAGCAAACACCCCAGGGGTTCGGTTCGGATGCATGTGGTGCCTAACATCAGTGCCGGAGACTCAGCCTGCCTGGCCCTGAGAAGCACCAGGGAGAGGCTAGCCGACGAGTTTAGATGGGACGGGGTAGGGCAGGTCCCTGTCACAGGCAGCCTGTCCCTTACAGGCTCACTTCTCAAAATCTTACAGACACGCTCACGCTGAAGCACGAGGATTCACACACAGAATGCTCACCACGGTGTTTTGCACACAGTTCTGGTAACTGGATACTGGACGCAGCCTAATATCCAACACCAGGGGAAATAAACCACAACATACCTGCATAATTACGTATTTCAGGGCCATCGGGCGGGATGCTCGCAGGAACATTACTCAGCCATGAGAAGAAATCAAACTCCATTGTGTGCTATGACCTGGACAGAACTTGGAAACATACTAGATTCCTGGACACAGAAAGAAGGTGGCCGAGGCAGCACCAAGGCTGAGAGGTCACGGTTTGGAACAGGGGTTAGTGTTTAACGGGGACAGAGTCTCTGTTCGGAGGATGAAGCAGCATGGAGATGGGCAGCAGGGAAAACACCGCGAACACACTTGGAGAGTTAAAAACGGATGAGATGGCAACCTGTACGTTACGTATATTTTACCACAAGTAAAAGAATGCTCGTCAAACACGAGAAGAGGGTGCACTTGTAGGACGGGAGTAGAAGACAACCAGTCAGTGCACTTTGGAGAAGCGTGGATGCAGAATTCCATTTTTATAAAAAAGAAAACTGAGCTCCGTACTCATGTGTGCACGTGTATGCACAGAAATATCTAGAAAGCTCCGTGCCTGTTAGCAGTGGTGACCCTGTGTGATGGGTGACTTACTTTATGGACTTCTGTGCTGTGTGTCTGTTGTCACAACAACAAAGCGGAAGTTTGCACAGCGATGTGATGCTCACCTCCAGAGGAGAAAGGCACGACGCGATTTATGACTGCCACGTAGTCAGCAGCATCACCCCCGGAGCGGCACGTTCACTGGCTGTGAAACCACACAGCGACCCAGCAGGGGACACACTTCCATCTGAACATGACACGCTGTACACACTCACTATCTCAGTTTCTGAAATTGAGTGAAAACTTAAACACGCCAAAGGCTCATGAGCAGAATTATTTTCAGTTTATTTTGAGAGTGTGTGCGCGCAAGCAGGGTGAAGAGGCAGAGAGAGACAGACTCTCAAGACAGAGAACCTCAAGCAGGCTCTGTGCTGTTAGCGCAGAGCCCGACGTGGGGCTTGGTCTCATGAACTGTGAGATCGTGACCTGAGCTGAAATCAAGAGTCGGACGCTCAACCGACTGAGCCCCCCCGGCGTCCTAAGCAGAATCTGATTAAGAAGAATATGCTTAGTCAGGACGTGAACACACTCCAAATGCCGATTCTCACGGCCGCTGGGTTCAGACTGCCCACCACTGAGAGCACGAGCCCCGAGGAGCTGAGTGTCACCCACACAGCCCTTTACAAGAGAAGGACTGATTTGCTTCTAAAACTGTCAGACTGTATTTTCTCTAAGTAGAGACTTCAAGGCAGAGACAGAGGCGCTCACTGGTCTTTGAAACTGGCCTTTCTCTTTTCCACAAATGCAGTCATCCCTTCCTTCCGGTCTTCCTGGTGGGAAAGGGAAAAAAGGCGGAGATGGACATTTGTCAAGCGCGGGGCTCAGCCTGTCTGGGGTTTGCTCAGTCTGTCGGGTTCCTCTGCCTTCCAATTTCCAGAGTGGTGGGGGCACCAGAAGGGAGGGTCCTGCATTGGGATCGCCTGGAAACCTGGCAGTGACCCAGATTCCCTGACCACTTAGGGTTGGCCTGGAAATGGCAGTTTTATATGTCACTCAGCCCCAGGTCTGATCATTCAGGGGCCACTGATTTACATGTCAAATAAACTCTCATCCACAGAGAAGCTCAGATGCACGTGTTTGGGTCATTCACCTGTTCTGCACCTGGTTTGGTGGCGGTCTGTGTCAACGAGTGTCCTGAGTGCCAAGGAGCAGGACACGGAGTGCAAGCCCACCTTGCACCTTTCTCTGTGTGCGCGCATGTGCACACACGTACACACACACCCTTCCCTGCACGCGCACGTGCACACACGTGCACACGCATACCTTCACTCCCTCGACAGGCAAAGCTATTTCTAATCTCTCTTTTATGAAACACCTACATAAGACTTTCTGATAAAAAAGAGGTTTTAATGACCATTACAAGACTGAGCACCTTTCGGTTACTGTCAGAAATCCTAGAAAACACTGTTCTGAAGCTCTGGGTTGCAGTTTCAGAACACATTCAAATTCCGTTCCCAGCAATTTGACAGATCTAGGAAAATTATGGGCAAGCGGACTGCATTTACGTACGGGAGCTCGCTGTCTAAGAGTGCAGTTCCTAAGACCTTCCGTAACAGGAAGTCACCCTGTAAGAGCTTCCATACACTGCACTTATTTGCGAAAATCATGCTCACGGGCACGATACATCTGATCCAGCTACTGGGGAAGTGAATAGTTCAACCAAAGAGAAATGGTATCTAATGAAAAAATCTACAAGGAAATTCTCCGTGATTTTTATGGCTGGGACACCTGTGACGCCTCATCTGAGTGTTGTTTACTCACAGTAGCGAACGTTGAATAGAAGAGCTTCTTCTCCAACTTGTTTCCCTCTGTTAATGTCATTTCAAAAGCTGAAAAAGAAAATCCTGAAGTCACGAACTCCGGTGTTAGATGTGGGAACACAGAAATTTTTTACAGTGATAGGGAACATTTCCCGCTGACCCACATCAACCTCAATTTCACCATGATTGAGACCGCAGCCTGGGAAGCCCTCCCTGGCTGAGACATCAGCAAAGCCACCTGCTTAGAGGGCTTCCTGAGCTTCCTGCCCAGTGGCCGAAAAAACAGAGGTGTGAGGAAATGAGTAAAAGAGTTTAACGACCAACTCTGCCCAATCACAAGAGAATCTGGGAGCCTACAGAAGTAGATGTATTTCACAAAACATTAAAAAAATAAGAATTAAAGGGGTGCCTGGGTGGCTCAGTCAGTGGAGCCTTGGACTTTGGCTCAGGTCATGATCTCATGGTTCGTGGGACTGAGTCCTGTGTCAGCCTCTGCGCTGACAGTGTGGAGCCTGCTGGGGATTTTCCCTCTCCCTCTGCCCCTCCCCTGCTTGTGCTTTCTCTCAAAATAAATAAAAATTACAAAAAAAGAAGAAAAAAAGGATCTATTAAAAACAAAAAAGGGAATGAAAACCAGAAAAAGGAACATTGTGCCAGAACAGAGTCCTGGAGTCCCGGGCAGTAAGAACGTCATTGCTCTGGGCCCCATCTTTCTGGCGAAGGTGCAGTGTTTTTCTTGGCTGAGCACCAGGAGCAGCAGGTCCTGGGCGAGGGGTGGAACGGTGGCAGGTGCCTCTGACTGTGGCCTCACGGACACTCTGCAGGAACAGCAGTGTCCGCTTCTGGAGTGTGTGCTACCCACACACCCCCGCAGTGAAGCGTCACAAACATCAGCTCACTCAAGTAAGGTGGCGGCAGCCCAGGGTGACCAGCTTTCCCACATATGAGTGCAGGCCCGGGGGCCTCAGCAGCCATCTCAGGCCCACTGTCTTCTAGGCAGCACCAGGCAAGACCCCCCAATGCCTGGACCACGTGCTCCGTTAAAACTCCAGAAATTCTCAGAAGGGCCACAGCCGCTTGGCCGGTAGAGAGCAGATGGAGTCTAGAGCCACGAGGGGCAGCAGGCACGCTGACCCCGGTTCACAAGGGTGTCCACGAGCCTATACTACCCGCCAGGCCCTGCCCACGGCACAGCCCACACCCTGCTGCGGACAGGGAAGCATCCCCCACCAGGCTCTGGGGGCTGAGCTGACTTTCTCAGGAGGCATATTGATTTCACTCTAGGGACCATCCTTCCCATCCCACCCATTTCCTTGTAGCCCAGAGCTTGTCACCCTCTGTCCCTCAGGCTGGCTCCTTCCTTGGGTTGTGACAGCAAGGGGACTCAGAAGGTTTCAGGAGAATCTGTAACCAGCAACCAAAAACTAGAACTCTACAAAGAGTCAGGATCACAACATGAAGAACCTCGTGATTTCTGTCCAGGGTGGGTTAAGATGCATGACTTAGAACCAAAGCCTCGAGGCTCACGACTGTTCCTGTGCTGCCCGGCCCTTGGACCTCCGCCTCCCGGCAGAACCCCCACCTGCATTCACGGACTCTTTGGCCATTGCTGCTATGATTTTGGAATTGCTGGCAATTTTCTCCGCACACCGGATGGCTTCTTCGACCAGTGTCTCCACAGGAAAAATTTTGCTTACAAGACCTAAAACACAAAAAGGTAAATAACATGGGAAAACAGCACTGGTTATGTTTTTCTGAGTCATGATGCTGTGCCAAGAGCCCAGGTCTTCTGGGTGCTAACAAGGGGCTGCAGTGACACAGTAAAGGCTCCACGCCATCCCTGAGGTGGGGCCGATGCCCTCTGCTGCTGGGGCCACTAGGCTCTCACAGACACATAAATTAGGAAGAGAGAGTCCCCCAGGGGCAGAGAAGGAGTATGTCCGCCGAGGGTCTCCAAGATCCCCCACTGCTGACACTGGGCTTGGGAAACAGGATGGTTTTCTAATGATTCTTTAACCAGATGTTTGTTTTAGTTATTTTATACATGGGGCATTCCCAATAAAAAACAAAGGCAGCTGTCCCCGGGGTTCTCGGGACACCGGAAAGCATGGCTGGACACAGCCCTCCTCTCTCTACTCAGCTCCCCGTGAGGGCGGCTCCATGGGGCAGCGCTGGCTCCCACCTGCTTGCTTGGCATCCTGGGCAGAGATCCGGTCACCAGTGAGGACCATCTCCATGGCCAGTGACTTTCCAACAGCACGGGTCAGTCTCTGGGTGCCCCCTGCACCTGCAGGCACAGAAGGCTGCAGGTCACAACCAGTTCATGGCCAGTGCAAGCCAAGACGCTACAGACACACTTCCAGCAAGTTCTGAGGGGTGAAGATGGGCCCCATGGGTGGGGCAGGTGGGCAGAAAGGAGGCAACTTAAAGCCCTCAGGGGAGGCTCCTTTCCCTACTCAGGCCCCACGCCTGGCAGGCCGAGTCCTCTGCATGAGCAGCTCTCTGACAGGAGTCAGACTGCTCAGACCCTGGCCACGTGCAACCTGGAGGGCAGCTGGGGTGGCCTCTGACAGTGGCCTGCTGTCCTCAGGGTATGGAGTGAGACCAAGGGCTCCACCTCCTGGGCTGTTGAGTGTGTCTTTATCTCCAGTGCTGGCTTCTGTGCACCCCACTCACCCTCCTGCTCACTTGACACTCTGCAGCTGGAAAAACAGTGATCTGCCCAGTCATCTGCCCCACGCTGAACCCCAGGCTGCCAGGATGAGCCAAGGGGACCACCTGAGGGAGATACCCACAGTCCAGCAGGCTCAGGCACCATTTCAAGGAAGTGCAGGCCTTGGGCACAAGGACAGAAGAGCCCAGTGGTCAGCAGAGCTCATCCAGGGCTTTCCTTGCCCATATCTGACCCCACAGCTGCTCCCTGCCTGCCGGGCTGCTCAGGAGATACTGTGAGCTCCAGGCTCTACATGCAGGGCAGAGACCCTGTGGGGAAGTGAGCCAGGAGTCCTCATCAAGTGGTCCCCAGGGCACAGAGGAGTCACTGTTTGCCCACGGATCCCGTCAGCCTCCTCGTGTGGTATCTGATTCCCTGCTCTGTTGAACCTGGGGTCACAAGCCAGAATCACTGCAACTATAATTCAATATGCAGCCGGCCACTCCTACTAGCGTCTGACAAGGAATCGGGCTGTCATTAAAGGAGACTGCACAGCCGGAGGCTCTTGAGCCACTGTCTGAGCACTGTTGTGTCCACTGGGGCTTAGTGTGCTGGTCAGCAGAGGTAGCAATGGGAGCAGAAAGGTGGCCACCGGGCCAGTGCTCGTTCGGCAGCCCGGGGTCCCTCGTCAGAAGCAAGCTGCATGCTTTTGTCTATTGGTGGAAAAGCCCATCACTTCCTGAGACGTGGGCAAATTCCAGAGAATTATCTGAAGGAAGACTTTACACTAGAGAGGTCATCACGCTTTACCTGGGATGGTTCCTAGTAGGATTTCCGGCTGCGCAAACTGGGCTTTCTCTCCGGCATAAATGATGTCACACATCATAGCAAGTTCGCAGCCGCCACCAAGCTGCAAAACATGAGGCACCACCAGGAAACCCAGTCAGAAATTCACTCTATCTGCCTAAATTTTCTGTTAAAATGAACCTGCCCAAGAGTAGCAAGATTCACACAAGAGATGCAAAGTTAGTTACGTGTTCCCATAAGTTACCCACAAATGGCTGATGCTGGCAACGGGCCCAACAGCAAACTCTCTTCTGTGGGTCCCACAGGCTCGAAGGCAGCCTCGAAGGCAGCCAGGGAGTTCATGAATTAGCAGGCAGGATGGTGGTCCAATAAACCCGACTGGCTGACCCCGGCTTACCCAAGGGGAGCTTTGTTAAAGGATCACTAACAGAGCTGCCTTCACCACTTCGCTACGACCAGCCACAGTGCCTTTGAGTGCCCATGTGCCTGGACAGAGTCCCTGAACTACCATGCAGAGAACACGTCTCTCAACGGCAGCAGAAGCTGTCAGTTTACAGGTGCAGGGCAGGCTGCAGCCATTAAAACTGTACAGAAAAGGCAGAACGCAGCCTATAACCTAGTAGAGGCAGTCGTTCCCTGGAGCCATGGGGGCTGCGGTGGGGACGGAGGGGCTCTCCTAACAAAGGAACCAGAAAGCCAGCGGTTGAATGTCCACTAATAAAAGCCAGTGCTGTAATGTGTTCTCTCTGTGCTTCCCGGGTCTTTGGCGTCACTTGGTAGGAAGGGCATGCTGGCTGGTAACGACACTCTGGCCTTTTCAAAACAAAAATCGGTTATTTGATGCCTGCCAGTGTGCTGAGAGGAGGTGTGGCCCGACACTCACGGCGTAGCCATTGACAGCAGCTATGACTGGCTTCTTAACCCGGGCAAGTCGGTCCCAGTGGCTCAAGAACATGCTGGAGTAACAGTCCTGGAACGTTCGGCTCTGCATCTCCTTGATGTCGGCTCCAGCTGGGGGGTGGAAACGAGGTCCCGGTTACGAGAGCAGAGACCCCATGTTGCTATGGGAGCTGTGAGTGTGTAGGAACGGCCAAGCAGGACCTGTGAGGCGATGGCCACAGGGACAGAGGCGATACACCATGGTATTTGTTGACAGAGGTGACACAGAGGGACCGCGGGACAGGAACCAGGTGCAAGCGGGACTCAGAAGGCTTATTCATTAGTCACTTAAGCCCTCAACGCACATAAAACCCGACTGTCGGGGACCCGAATTCCTCTCAAACTCATTTTGCTGTTGGAGCACACTTGAATGTTAAACAGACAGAGCAGTTATTTGAAGAAATACTCGTGTCGTTTACGCTTCACATTTAAAGAAACCCCAAGTACTAAAGCTTCTGATGCTGCCGCGGAGGTCTAAGTGCCTACAATGCCACGTGCCACGGTCAGACCGCCCCTCCAACACCTGGCTGACCGGCGGCCATGCTGCCCACACACCTGCAAATGCCTTCTCCCCACCCGTGAGGACGATGGCCCCCACAGCGGGGTCCTCCTCAAAGGCGTCCAGTGCCTGGTTGAGCTCCATGATCAGGCCATTGCAGAGCGCGTTGAGTGCTTTGGGGCGGTTCAGCTGGATCAGCCCCACGTTGCCGTCCTTCCCCTTCTTTTCTGTGATGAGGTACTGAAAGTCAGCACCTGGGGTGAGAGGGGACAAAGGGATTTCCATTCACGTAGGCATCAAACTAGCGGGACTTAACCCGTCAGTGGACGGAGTGACCCTGACATGTCCCCGGCCCAGTCCTCAGGCAGCAGCACACAGCTTTCAGCCTCGCGGGTGGCCTCTGTACCAGTGTCTACCCTCACAGAAGTGTGAACATTTCCTTAAGCTAGAAAGCAAACCCAACAATAAATAGCAGCCCACAGCGGCCTTCCTTCTTCTGCATGTGCTGGTCAACACTGCCCAGAACCTGCACTAGGGACATCCCGTGACCCTGCAGAAACAAGGGATGGGGACATAGGTTCTTTCAACAAATGCCAACTCGGTGGCAGAACCAAGCTGCGGACAGAACACAGCAGGAGGCACACACAGGGAAAAGGTGACTGCTGCGGCCGGAGGGTCAGGCCGCTCAGATTTGGGGGGTCAGTAAGGCCTGGAGAGGAAGAAGTGTAACCTCGGAAACCACAGGTGTGTGTGGGGTGAGGATCGGCACCTACCCTGGGGGTCGGTTGGGGAGCGACACGGAAAATACTTAGCAGCAGCACGAATGCTGCCTGGGAAACGACTGCTGACTGCAGGTCAGGGGCAGAAGCGAACCTCAAGGAAACGGAGGGTAAGACCACAGGCCCTGGCAGCGGGCAGTCACGTGGGTACCTGCGTGGGTACCCGCCAAAGGAAGAGGAGGCAGGGATTCTCCCAGCTCAGGGACAGGCCAAGCGCTCCTCGGGGGGCCCGCGGCCCCGGCTGAAGGCTGAGTGCGGGACGGGCCGGCCAGACCTGGGGCAGCAGCGGACACGGGCGGCCCGCATTGGAGGCCCGCCGGACCAAGCACGTGGCCGTTTCCAATCCCGAGGCCCCAACTGCACCTTCTCTTGAACTCCCGAAAACCAACAAGCAAACTGAAACGGTCAGCGGTCTCGGCACGTGGTCCTGATCCCAACTGAGGGGGCACCAGTAACCCCAGAGCCCAGCGGGGGAGGCGGCAGGTGCTGAGGGGCGGGGTCAGGCCCTGGCGGCGACTGCGGGTGCTGAGGGGTCAGCTCCGGGGTCGAGCAGGGTCAGGCCCGGGAGTCCCAGGTGCGGCCGCGGTGCCGGGCCCCCACCCCGGGTCCGCGCCCTCGGCCCCGCACTCACCCGAGGCGAAGGCGCGCAGGGCCGCGCAGCCGAGCCGGGGGCGCAGCGGGCCGCGGAGGCAGGGTAGCAGGGCGCGCAGGGCGGCCATGGCGCTCTGGGACGAGTCGCCCCGCCCCGCGGAGCCGCCCCCGGCTCCGCCAGTCAGGGCCCGGCCCGCCTCCTGGCCGGCGTCGCGAGAAGGCGAGGGCATCGCGAGACCAGCGGCGTGCCGGAAGGGGGCGTGACGGGGGAAGGGGTCGAGGCTTGAGGAGCCAAACCCGGCGCGCGAGTGGCGGCGGTGGGCTGAGGGATTTTGGGGGGCCCCGGGTGGCGGACACCAGCCCTGAAGATGCCGAGGGCCGGGCCCGCCGCTGTCTGACCGCCCGTGGGGACCCCGGTCAAGCCGCCTGACGTGCCCGAGAAGGTCGCCAGGGGCTGCCGGGGCCTCTTCTTGACCTTGACCTTTAGCCTTCGGCCCTTGCCACCCCGTTCCGGACGTGTCCCCCCACTTCCGGGACGAGCCCCCACGCGGCTTTCCCGGAGGCCGAGTTCGGGGCAGGGCTCGCGGGCTCGGGGTCCCAAGCCTGTGCGCCCTTGGGGACGCCCTGGGTCTCTCACCCGCCCCCCCCAGTCCTGCACGACAAGCGTGACCGCGGGGTCGGAAAGAAGCTGAACAGAGTGATGGTTCCTGAGCGCTGTCCCGGGGGTGGCTGGCATTCTGTTAGTGCTTCGCCCCCGCAGCCCCGTGGGCTCGGCGCCGCGGAGACATTGTGCTGTCCCTGGCCCGCGTGCGCTCACGGTGGGGCGTCCCTGGCTGCACCTCCCGCGCGCACGGTGCGGTGCGTCTCGGGCCCTTGCGCTCGGTGTTGCACAGTCCCCAGCAGCGAAATTTTTGTACTTGTAGGTCTAGACAGCGTGCGTGCGTCACCGTACTGATTGTTTACACTGGCGGCCAGGTAGCTACTGAATACTAGATTATGGGTAGCTTTATAAAAGTGATATTTAACTAAATTTTAAGAATGACCTTGTAAGTTTAAATTCTTTTGGTTGTAAGTTACGAGTGCTCAGACACCAGGCTTCCATTTGTATCTTGTGCAGGCTCTGCAAATGGAGACAAAAGACAGAGTCTACAAGTGAAAAGTACAATTGGAGTTTTAAGTAAATAAAAAATCAAACCAGAACCGAATACTCGGCAAGGTTTATTTCAAGGCTAAGGGTGGAATAAAGACCTTTTCATGCAAACAGAAACATTGCCAACTCTGTGCTAAAGGAGACTGTGTCCGCGTGGGCTACACGGCTGGAACAGGCACACAAAATGAAATGGTTCCAGCATGAGAGAAGTTTCTGAGACCCCAGGGCTGGTGTTGAGGAGGGTGCCTGCTGTCCTCCATGAGGACAAGAGCACAAGTGACAGAACAAATGTATTAACCTTCAAAATAAAAGTCACTTACTTTACCAGCAAAAATGGGTTTATTTGGAAATAGCAGAGAAGAGCAATTAGGGACATGCCAGCTATAGTCCAGTGCAACAGAGGAGAGGAACTTTATTTTATGCAGAAGGAGGACTTTGGGAGGCACTGCCTCAAGCTGAAGTCCTTTGGAGAGAAGCAAGAGTTCCTGGTGATGAGCGTTTCTTGGCTGAGTTGCAGGAGTGGTCCTTGTTTTTGTGCACATGCAATGTTCATCTCTTCCTGTAGGGGCCTGTAATTGATGATCCTTTATTCCCAAGGATTCTTATGTTGGGTCTGTAATTCACAATTCCTGTAATCCACATGGAGTGGTATGGCTCCGCCTTTTGGCCTCGGGACTCTATTTTGGTGAGGTTTCTCATTGTGGTGTGTGTATATACACATACATACATATATATATACACATATGTGTATATATGAATATATACACATATATGTATATATATATACATACACACACACACATATATATACATATATACACACACACATACACACACACACACACACACACGTATGTTGGGCCTCAGCAAAGTTTAAAACCTTTGTATTCCAAAGGACACCACGAAGAAAGTGAAAAGACAACCCACAGAATGAGAAAAATTTTTTGCAAATAAAAGATGTGATAAGGGTCTTGTGTCTAGAATATATAAAAACACTTTCAACTCCATAATAAAAAGGCAAACCATTAAAAAATGGGCAAAGGAGGGGTGCCTAGATGGCTCAGTTGGAAGGCCGTGTGACTCTTGATCTTGGGGTTGTAAGTTCAAGTTCCACGTTTGGTGTAGCGGTTACTAAAAAGTAAACCAAAAAATGGGCAAAGACTTGAACAGAAACTTCTCCAATAAAGATATACAGATGACCAATGTGCGCACAAAAAGGTGCTCAGTATCTGTAGTCACTAGGGAAATGCAAATCAAAACCACAATGAGAGATCACCTCATACTAGAATGGCTATAACCAAAAAGGACAGATAATGGTAACGGTTCGCAAGGATGTGGAGAAATTGGAAGGCTTATTCACTGCTGCCGGGAATGTAAAATAATGCAGTCACTTTGGAAGGTAGTCTGGCAGTTCCTCAAAAAGTTAAACATAGTGTGACCATATGACCCAGCAATTCTACTCCTGCCTATATACCCAAGAGAATGAAAACATAGGTCTACACAAAATCTTGTTCGTGAATATTCATAGCAGTGTTATTCATAGTATCAAAAATGTGGGAAAAAAATCCAAATGCCGATCACCTTAATGGGTAAAAATGTGATATGTCTATACAATGAATGCATTAAAATGGATTAGAATATACAATAGAATGTTATTTGGCAATAAAATGAGGTGTACTGACACCTGCTACAATGTGGGTGAACGATATGCTGAGTGAAGAAGGCCCTGTACTATTGTATGACTCCATTTACACAAATGTCCAGAATAGGCAGATCCATAGCGGCAGAAATCAGATTAGTAATCGCAGGGGTTGCAGAAGGGGTGTGGTGGGGCACTGCTAAAAAGGAGGTTTCTTCTTGGAGTGACGAGCATGTTCCAAACTTGCTTGTGGTGATGGTTTCACAGCTCTGTAAACATACTGTAAACCAGGGAATTGCACGCTTTAAACGGGTGAACTATATGGCATGTGAATTGTGATCAGTAAAGCTGTTTACAACTGGACAACCTGATTTGCTTAGGTCCCATGGGCAACATCACTGAGTAGTTGCAGCCTCGATGGCCAGGGGTGGCCCTCGGGCTGATCAGAAGCTCATGACAGAAACAAGGGTGTCCTGTGTGTGCTCGAGCTGCTGCTGGTGGCCTCAGACACAGCCAAGTAGTCCAGCCCCGGTCGTGGCCATGGGACTTTTGTTTCCAAGAATGTGGGACGAGGATGACAGACCCAGCTACTGGTCACAGTGCTGGTTGCAGCTATAGTTTGATTCAGGCGGTGGTGCCACAGTGAAGGGACACAGGGGCAGGAGATGTCCTTTCCTACAGCCTGGGGACTAAGGTGCTCCCTCCCCCCAGGTGTCAACCTAGCTGTCTTCTCTCCCCAGCCATAAACTCAGGTTGTGAACTTTGCCTTCTCTCCAATCACCCTCTACATGCACCCAGGCCTTCCATTCAGATGTCATCTGCATGGGCCACCACTGGGCTGGGGGCAGGGGTACACATGGAGCAAGTATTCAGTCAAGTGGTCCCTGCCTTCAAGGTGTAGGGCTGTGTCAAACAAGAAGATCCAGGGGAGTGGGCCAGAATTAAGTTTGAGTCCCCCAGACCCTGTTTTGGCCAGCTTCTTATCCAGGAATGATCAGGGCAGAATCTAACTTCCTAAATAGCCCCTGCAGCCCCTCATGATCCTGATCTTACCAGTGTTGACTGAGAAAAGAGGCAGAGTTGAAGTAAAACAAAAGCATTATTTGGGGTCTCAGAATTGCAATTTGGGGAATAGAGATTTGGGTAGCAGCCCAAATTGTGTCCTCCTAGGGAAAAAACATCAAGGTTTTTTATTTTTATCTTTTTCAAGTTTATTTATTCATTTTGAGAGAGAATGAGGGCAAGAGCAGGGGAGGGGCAGAGAGAGAGGGAAAGAGAGAACCCCAAGCGGGCTCCACACTGCACAGAGCTCACAAACCGCGAGATCATGACCTGACCTGAAATCAAGAGTCTGATGCTCAACCGACTGAGCCACCCAGGCACCCCAAAAGTCAGGGCTTTTTAAAGACCAAAGGGAATGCTTGTAGGCACTGTTTACTAAGAATTTTGATTGGTGTGGGCAGTAGAAAACTAATCTTGGCTGAATATAATCGATTGCTAAGGCTACCACTAAGCAAAGTCTTTCTGTGCTGCGTTGCCGGTGTTTGGGCAGAGTCCTTGGAGCCCAGTTCAAAGTTCATGGCTTTACCTGGTGAGGGCGTGAACAGACTGTCCCCTTGAAGGCCCCCTGGCTCCATCTGAAAAACTCCTTGACAAACGTGACTCCATCTCATTTTACCTTTCACACCAGAAAGAACAGGCTGGCTGCTGGAGGAGGAGAAAGTCCCCACTCATGAGGTGCCAGATGCTTGGGGTATGGACATCATCAAATACCTGTTTCTGGGCAGCCACTGGCAGACGATAAAGGGACAGGATAACCGAAAACATGGCACCGGGTAGTTTCAAGGGTGATAGAGCCAGCTGACAGGACAAGGGCAGTGACAACGCGGCCTGAAAATGGGGCTGCAGCTGTGAGACACAGCCGGCCACCTGGAGAGAGGGCTGACATCTGGCCAGTTAGTCTGCCCAGAGTGACCAAGGCCCGGACGAGGAGGTCCCCCTCACTGAAGGATGACGTGTGCCTCACAGCCCCATGGGTCGTGTCCTGAGTGTGGCATTGTGCTGCCACATCAGGGGCAATGGGCGTGTCACTAGAAACTCTCTAACAAGCTCCAAACAAGCCACAATGACCCAGTTTTCTAGCCCTGCTTACAGAGGCTGCTTGCCACCCCAAACTAAGGCCCAGGCCAGAAGCCACGAGCTCTAAACAAGCCCCCAAGGCCCAGTTTTTGACCAGTTTGATCCAGTTCCGGCAGCGGGCTAACCCTCCAGGTGACCTTGGGATTGTAACAGAAAACACTCGCTAGCACCCTGACAGACCCACTGTGCCCATTTAGGGAAAACAGAGGTTGCGCTGACTCCAAGAAAGCCTCCTTCTTCCCTGAAAAACCCTGCCAGCTTGCTCACTAGCCCCTTAAGTACCCTGACGCCATAAAACCCTGACCCTGAGACCTGACCCAGGAGACGGAACCTTTAGAGCACAAGCTCCCCTTCTCTATTCTCTGGTCATTGAATAAATGACCGGCTTGCCACGAAATACTATTTGGTTATTTGGCAAACAGTACTGAGTAGGAACTAGCCACTTTGATAACAGATGGGCTTCTTGGGCTCCACCACCAGCCTGACTTCAGGGGTCACATCAGGGCTCTCACCACGGGCATACCTGTAGGAGACCCAGAGACCAGCAGCCATTTTCTGGAGTTTGGGACACCAAGAGTCTTTAATCTGTGGGCTGAAGTGTCCTCAGTGGTAGACCAGACGTCTGGGACATTGACCACAGCTCAGTGACCCTGCTGAGTTGAACCCTGGGGGAACCCCAGGGCATATAGGGGAACCTCTGAGGAGGAAGCCCCCTGAACCAGCGGCTTTACTCCAGGTGCTACAGTCAGGGGTAAAGTTTCCCCCAAAGGGAGAGCTCTCTCTTCCAGAAAACAGGTGATACTAGGGTCAGGGTGACTGTACCCCAAACATGTTTCATTGGATTCATCAGATCGGCAGGGATGTCAGGCTGAGTGACAAGGCCAGGGGTCTGGCGGTCAGCTCTGTGAACTGGTCTTGTCCTGGCACTGCTTCTGGGTTCCCTGCAACCTCCGGTTTCCTCCTGGGGCTTTATGTCCCTGCCAGGGGCTGTGCAGGGGTCAGGTGAGCGCCTCCAGTCAGAGGGTGCACCTCTAGGGACCGGCACCCTCTGACACGCTGTGTTATCCCCGCCTTTCCCTGCACCAGACAGCTGTCAAGGATCCTATTGGGGAGCAGGGATGAGGTACGGAGGGAGGGAGGAGCCCAGGGCCACCTGCCCAGCATGCAGCTGCACAAAAGCTGCCCTCCAACCACTGTGGTCCCCAGGGGCAGAGATCGTTCCTGGCAGTCACTCGTGGGTGTCCCGGCCTGCTTGGTTGCCTATATGACCAGCCACAGAAACTGTTCAGTGTCGGGAGACAGGTCAGCCTGTGGTCTGGGCACTCTGCAAGAATTCTCAGACACTGCTTCCTGCCTGTGGCAGCACCCCTCCCAACATCATTCTTTTAAGGTGCATGTATTGCTTGCATGTACATTTCATTGAGAGTCACATATTTACTCATATTTTTATGTCTACTTTCTGAATTCCACAAGGGCTGGGATTTTGCCACTATTTGGTCATTATTCAGGGATGAGTCTTCTGCACCTTGTATCATTTGAATAGGTATTCTCATGTTTAAGAAACTGTTAAGATTATAGGCAGTGGCCCTGGTGACTGTCTGGTGCCATCCTGGCAGCAGCCTGGAAGTCTGTCTCTGCACAGAGGCACAGTTGGGAGTGTGTCTCCAGCACCCAGAATACTGACCGTCTGCACTCTCTTCCACTCTTTGGCTCCAAAATACTAGCAGGCAGGCATGCATGCTGCACGCAGGACACCGGAAGATGCTGGGGAGACTGGCCAGCCCAGAGGAAAGAGTTAGAGATACTGAAGGGGGGGCTCCCCAATCAACAGGCCCCCTGAGCACCCCAGAGTCAAACTCAAATTTGATGAGTCCCACTTACAAGTCTGATATTTCCAAATAGCCTTCTGGTATATTCCTCCTCACGAGCAAACAAACATTACCTGACGGCATGTAAAGCGTCTTCCTGGAATGTAGGAACGGAAGAAACAGCAAAGAGATAACTCAGAGCAAACATACCAGGCAGGAGAATGATACTGCAGTATTTCTCATTCATACCCTCAGACATTGCTCACTTGAAGCAAGAACAGCATTTCTCTAAACACTGACATGAGTGGAAGAAGAAAGAGCTCTTGGAAATTAGACACTGTGACAGCAGAAACAAAATTCTCATGGGAGAAATCCCTCAGAAAGCAGAGCAAAGGGTAAAGACGGAAAACAGGAGCGACTACGTTCGAGGGTCAGGCTCAGACCTCTGACATCCTAAAACAGGAATTCTAATTTTTTAAAATTTCTTTAGAGAGAAAGAGAGAGAGCACATGAGCAGGGGAGGGGCAGAGGGAGAGAATCCCCAGCAGGCTCCACGCTCCCACCACCCTGGGATCACCATCTGAGCCGAAATCAAGAGCCCGATGCTCCATCGACTGCACCAGCCGTGCACCCCCTCAAATAGGAATCCTGGAAAGAGGAAATGTGGAATCGAGGAACAAGTCATTGGTAGAAATGATTGACTAGTGAAACAGCCTACGAAAGAAGTTCCCGGGAGTGAGGGACAGGCGTTTCCCGACTGAGGGCTCTTTGAGTTCCCATCACAGTGAAAGAAAATCCAGGCACTTGGAGCCACCACGTTGTGAAATTTCAATAGATGATCCTGAAAATTTGCAGGGAGGAACCAGCCTCCACTGTGGTAAAGGATTATAAATTCGAAAGCCTGTGAATTTCTTAACAGCACCCCTAACAAGCGAGGGGACAATGCCTTCACAGTCTGAAGGAAGAAGCCTCTAACCTAGAATTCTTTGCTTAGAGCGTGTGAGGGCAAATCAAAGACATTTTCAGGTCTGCAGTAACATTAAAAAAAAAGATATCCCAGACACCTTTTCTCAGCTTCACCAAAACAGGTGAGTGAATCAAGGAAAAAGAAGACCAGATGGCTGGAGACGGCCAGCACAGGTGGAGAGAAGGGAATCCTTCCGGAGATGGACGGGGGAAACCCAGACAGACCATCCGCCCAGACTGGAGCTGACCAAGGAGTTCGCGGCTGAAGCCTGCAGAGCCTCCTGTCCCTGGCCACCCTCGCCCGCGGGCACAGGTGGCCACAGAAAGCCCACGGAAGCCTCCGGGTGGACTAGTGCGTGGCTAAGAAGGAATGACATGCGCTAACACGTGGTTACAGGAAAGTTTTGGGCAGAGGGCAGGAACTTTCTAATTCTTGCAAGACCTTCCTGAACTAGGGGAATTCTCTAGAGAGGCCGGTATGCTTGATTAAGCACTAAAGGGCTTCTGGGACCAGTGGGGGGAGGGGGAAAGTGCTAGAAAGTTCTTCACTTACCTTCGTTTATCTTGAACTTGGTACATCTTGAACTTCGTACTTGATGTGTGGTACACGTGTGTATAAAGACACGTGACCACGTACACACAGAACAGTGTCGTCGCCGAAAGACTGTCGCGCAGTCCCGCTTTGTACGTGCTAAGCTCTCCCGGTCCCACCCTGACGTCACGGCCGTCCTCGACTTCCACCTACGGGCTCCACGACGCCCCAAGGTGAAGGCGCTCACCTGCTTTTCCGAGGCAGGAGAGAGGCGTCTCCTCCGCCTCCTGGTCGCCTTTCCCACGTCTCCTTGGTAAGGAGACACGAGCCACCTGGCCGGCCGCCGGCCGCATCCTCCCCCCGTGGGGACACTCGCCCACACGGCCCAGTAGCGGGGCTTCGGCGCCTGCAACCGGGCTGGAGACACACACGGGCGGCGCCACGCTCGCCCTTGCCCGGCCTGCACTTCTGCGCCACCAACATGGCCGGGAACCCTGAGCCCAGCCCACAGGGTCTCGTGGTGGGGCTGGCGCCTGAGCCTGGCCTCGCCCCGCGCCCCTGGCTCCTTGCTCCACCTCCGGGCCTACGCCTTCTGGCCTCCGGCCCGCAGCCCTTCGCCCGCCGCCCCCCATCCACCTGCAGTCCCGCGCCGCGCCCGCCGCGCCCACCGCGCCCGCCGCGCTTCCACCAGCCGCACCCCGCCCCACTCCCACTCCAACTTCCATTTACCTCCAGTTCCGCCCCGCCCCCTCGCCCCGCCCCTCGCCCCGCCTCCGGTCCTCTGGGTGCTCTCCGCACTCGAGAGCGGCGGAGACGCGCGGCGACTGCTCGGGACGGCGCGATGGAGTCGAGTGGCGGCCGCGCGGAGGCCCCGGGTCGCGGCCCGCGGGTGCTGGTGGTGGGCGGTGGCATCGCGGGGCTGGGGGCGGCGCAAAGGCTCTGCAGCCACCCGGCCTTCCGGCGGCTGCGGGTCCTGGAGGCCACTTCCCGCGCCGGCGGCCGCATCTGCTCAGAGCGCAGCTTCGGTAACGGCCTTTCTCGTAACCCCTTTCCGGACCCCCTTTCTGGAACCCAGCGGGTGTCGCCCGAGCTCTGCCGCTCCTGGTCCGGCCTGCGCCCAGGGTTAACCGACTCAGAAGCCTTACCTGGTCCCCTGAGTGAATCTCCGCCCCACCCCACTTAATCAGCCAAAGTTCAATGGTCCCCGAAACTCAGCTGCCTGGTTGGCAGGGCCTGCCCCTGCGGGGGAGGGTAACCCATGTCTCTGCAGTCGCCCCCGTTGTGTCCCACAAGTAGCACCGTCCCCCTCCTCTCCCCTCCCCCCTCCGCCCCCCCCAGCCTCGGGACCACTCCCAGGTGTCCCTTTTGCCCCCATGCCTGGTCACCACGTGTCCTCCCAGGGCAGGTGCAGGCCAGCACCCCCTCCTCAAGTGTCCCCCTTAAACCAGGTCTGAGCGGGTGCTGCCATGAAGGACTGTAATCTTTCAGGGACTCTATGGCCCTGGGCTGGTTTTCAGAGCTTATTTGGGGAGGGCAGGGCTGCGTGTGGTCCAGGAGAAGGGCTCAGGGGTGGCCTTTGTGGAGAGAGAATCTCAAGGTGGCATCTCCTGCCCTTCCCAGGTGGCGTGGTAGAGCTAGGTGCTCACTGGATCCACGGGCCCTCCCAGGGCAACCCCGTCTTCCAGCTGGCAGCCAGGTACCAGCTGCTGGAGGAAAAGGACTTGTCAGAGGAGAACCAGCTGATTGAGACTGGGGGCCACGTGGGCTTGCCCTCCGTGTCCTACACTAGCTCTGGGGTAAGTGTGAGCCATGAGCTGGTGGTGGAGATGGCTGGTCTGTTCTATGGGCTCATCGACCAGACTCGGGAGTTCCTGCACCTGCCGGACGCCCCAGTGCCCAGTGTCGGGAGTACCTGAAGAGGGAGATCAGTCAGCATGCAGCTGGCTGGACGGAGGACGAGGAGACCAGGAAGCTCAAGCTGGCCATCCTCAACAGCTTCTTCAACGTGGAGTGCTGTGTGAGCGGCACCCACAGCATGGACCTGGTGGCCCTTGCACCCTTCGGGGAATACACCGTGCTGCCGGGGCTGGACTGCACCTTTCCTGGGTATGTGCCTGCCCCACCCGCCCAGTCAGCCCTCCACCCCCCAGTCCCCCTCCATGTCCCCCCACCGTCCCCCCACCCACCCAGGCCCCCCCATGTCCCCCCACTGTCCCTCCACCCACCCAGGCCCCCATGTCCCCCACTGTCCCTCCACCTCCCCTTGTCCCCCCACAGTCCCTCCACCCACCCAGGCCCCCCCATGTCCCCCCACAGTCCCTCCACCCACCCAGGCCCCCCCATGTCCCCCCACTGTCCCTCCACCCACCCAGGCTCCCCCATGTCCCCCCACCGTCCCTCCACCCACCCAGGCCCCTCCATGTCCCCCCACAGTCCTTCCGCTCACCCAGGCCCCCCCATGTCCCCACACAGTCCCTCCACCCACCCAGGCCCCCATGTCCCCACACAGTTCCTCCACCCACCCAGGCCCCCCCATGTCCCCCCACTGTCCCTCCACCCACCCAGGCCCCCATGTCCCCCCACTGTCCCTCCACCCACCCAGGCCCCCCCATGTCCCCCCACAGTCCCTCCACCCACCCAGGCCCCCCCATGTCCCCCACAGTCCCTCCACCCACCCAGGTCCCCATGTCCCCACACAGTTCCTCCACCCACCCAGGCCCCCCCATGTCCCCCCACAGTCTCTCCGCCCACCCAGGCCCCCCCATGTCCCCCCACAGTCCCTCCACCCACCCAGGCTCCCCCATGTCCCCCCACTGTCCCTCCACCCACCCAGGCTCCCCCATGTCCCCCCACCGTCCCTCCACCCACCCAGGCCCCCCCATGTCCCCCCACAGTCTCTCCGCCCACCCAGGCCCCCCCATGTCCCCCCACTGTCCCTCCACCCACCCAGGCCCCCATGTCCCCCACTGTCCCTCCACCTCCCCATGTCCCCCCACAGTCCCCTCCACCCACCCAGGCCCTCCCATGTCCCCCCACAGTCCCTACACCCACCTAGGCCCTCCCATGTCCCCCCACAGTCCCTACACCCACCTAGGCCCCCATGTCCCCCCACAGTCCCCTCCACCCACCCAGGCCCCCCCATGTCCCCCCACAGTCTCTCCGCCCCCCCAGGCCCCCCCATGTCCCCCCACTGTCCCTCCACCCACCCAGGCCCCCATGTCCCCCACTGTCCCTCCACCTCCCCATGTCCCCCCACAGTCCCCTCCACCCACCCAGGCCCTCCCATGTCCCCCCACAGTCCCTACACCCACCTAGGCCCTCCCATGTCCCCCCACAGTCCCTACACCTACCTAGGCCCCCATGTCCCCCCACAGTCCCCTCCACCCACCCAGGCCCCCCCATGTCCCCCCACCGTCCCTCCACCCACCCAGGCCCCCATGTCCCCCTACTGTCCCTCCACCCACCCAGGCTCCCCCATGTCCCCCCACCGTCCCTCCATCCACCCAGGCCCCCACGTCCCCCCACCGTCCCTCCACCCACCCAGGCCCCCATGTCCCCCTACTGTCCCTCCACCCACCCAGGCTCCCCCATATCCCCCCACTGTCCCTCCACCCACCCAGGCCCCTATGTCCCCCCACAGTCCCTCCACCCACCCAGGCCCCCATGTCCCCCCACTGTCCCTCCACCCACCCAGGCCCCCATGTCCCCCCACTGTCCCTCCACCCACCCAGGCCCCCCCATGTCCCCCCACAGTCCCTCCACCGACCCAGGCCCCCATGTCCCCCCACTGTCCCTCCACCCACCCAGGCCCCCCCATGTCCCCCACTGTCCCTCCACCGACCCAGGCCCCCATGTCCCCCTACTGTCCCTCCACCCACCCAGGCCCCCCCATGTCCCCCCACTGTCCCTCCACCCACCCAGGCCCCCATGTCCCCCTACTGTCCCTCCACCCACCCAGGCCCCCCATGTCCCCCCACTGTCCCTCCACCCACCCAGGCCCCTATGTACCCCCACTGTCCCTCCACCCACCCAGGCCCCCCATGTCCCCCCACTGTCCCTCCACCCACCCAGGCCCCCATGTCCCCCTACTGTCCCTCCACCCACCCAGGCCCCCCATGTCCCCCCACTGTCCCTCCACCCACCCAGGCCCCTATGTACCCCCACTGTCCCTCCACCCACCCAGGCCCCCCGTGTCCCCCCACTGTCCCTCCACACCCAGGCCCGCTCCATACACCCTGGGACTTCTTCCATTTACCTCAGGTTGAGCTGGGAAGCAGGGGAGGGTGACAGGGTCAGGGGGACATTAGTCTTCCCTGTTTTAGAGAGATCCTTGTTTCTCTAGTTTTGCTCATTTAGGAAAAATAATTATTTTCAAGAAAAGGTGGTTAGAAGAAGGCAGTGCGTCTCATAGATCTTTCTTCTGCCCGTGTTTACGAGGCCCCTTATGTGCTAAGTGCTGTGTGAAGGCTTCAGCCCCTGTGATGGACAGACAGCCGACCCCTGTGGTGGGTGGCTGTCCTGCCCTCCCCCCCCCCCCCCCCCAGCATTCCAGAGACCCTCGCAGGCTTGTCCGTCTGGGCTCTGTCTGCCTGGGCTGTCCGGGCATTCACCTCAAGGTTCCTGGCAGAGGAGGGCATCTGTGATCAGAAGTAGGGGGCCAGGCCGGGCAGGGAGGAGGCCTTCTCCCACGATTGCCTCCATTTGCTCATGCTCGTGGACTCCTCCTGGTTGCCCCGACTGAGGTGGACTGGAAACCACCAGGGGCAGGGGTGGGGGGAACCCTTGCCCTCCTCCCTCCTTCCCTGCAGGGCACTTCCTCCAGCGGCTTCCTCTGAAGACACCAGCGCTTCTGTCTCTCCTAGGGGCTACCAGGGGCTCACAAACCGCATAATGGCCTCCTTGCCCGAGGACGTGGTAGTTTTTAACAAGCCTGTGAAGACCATTCACTGGAATGGGTCCTTCCGGGAAGCCTCTTCTCCTGGGGAGACGTGTCCGGTGTTGGTGGAGTGTGAGGACGGAGGCTGCTTCCCTGCACATCATGTCATTGTCACTGTGCCCTTAGGTAAAGCTGCTTTTCCCCCACAGGTTTCCCTCTGGTCACCCATCCCAGGTGCCCCGGCCTCTGGCTGTCTCCCACCTCAGCTGGCTCTGTGGTGTTTGTTCGGCCGCTAAGTTCGTATTTTCATTGTAGTCCTGGACAGGATTATTCTAATGTGTTTTGTAGCAACTGCATGCTTTGGAATTGAGTTTCACAGTAAGAGAAAGCCCACGTGTTGCTTCTTCAGAGGTCATTTATGGACAGGTTGGGACTGCCTCCAGGGGTTCCCCAAACCCTGCTTTCTTGGACACGGCAAAGGGTGTGACAGCCAGGTCTCAGGTTCAGTCCTTGTATGATTGAGAAAGGAGTCAAGTATAGGGTTCCGTTTAATTCTAGATCTGACGCCCTAGACAGAAGCCATTGGTGGGAGTTGGAAATTCGACAAAGGATGGGAGTGTCTGGGAGCCACGCCGTGTCTGTGCTATCTCACTTACTCCCCACACTTAGTTGTCCAAGTTCACCAGCCTAGCAAAGCCAGAGCTGCTGTAAGATGAAGAGCCCCCCAGCCCGGTGGCTACAGCCTGCCCCCTGGGGTCCCTTCAGGACGCAGCTTGCTGACCACCTAGTCCTTTCTCCCACATGTGGAATCGTACTGGACATATTAGCATAGTCTTCGGCTGCTCCTCTCTTGCCAACCCTGTCTTTTTGGTCAATACAACTTGTGTCCGTGTTTCCAACTCAGCCCATATAGATCCGTGACATGGGTTTTTCCCCCCACCAATGTCTGTGTTCATTCACTGCTGTGGTGTGTGCTGAGCCTCTGCTATAATCAGCAGGTGCATTACTGTGAATGTTGATATTGTTCACAAGGAGCCAGGACACCTGTCACATAGCCACATAGTTATTTCTTATTTGAAGATGTCATTACTCAATATTACTTAAAATCGGTGGAAGTTTAGGTTATTTTCACTTTTTCTGTTCTACGTAATGTTTCCCACGTGCATTTAAAAACACTTGTGTGGGACACCTGGGTGGTTCAGTTGGTTGAGCATCCAACTCCTGATTTCGGCTCAGGTCATGATCCCAGGGTCGTAGGATGGACCCCTGTGTCGGGCTCTGTGCTGAGTGTGGAGCCTGCTTGAGTGTCTCTCTCTCTCTCTCTCTCTCTCTCTCTCTCTCTTCTCCTCTTTCTCTCCCTCTCCCTCCCTCCTCTCTCCATTCCTCCCTCTGTCCCTCTCCCCTATGCACGCACACACACACTCCCTCTCTCTCAAATAAAATTCCCAAACAAAACAAACAAAACACATGTGCGAACGTATCTGTGGCATGGATTGCAGTAGAGGAACTGCTGGGCAGACGGGGACTGTGGCGGAGGCCACGTGACCCCCCTGTGGATCTGCTTCCTGTTGGGCTGTTTGTCCTTTACTCACTGCCTTTCAAGATATCTCTGTCTTAAGGAGATTGGCTTGTGCTGCAGACATCTCACCTGGTTGTTTGACTCTGGGCAAGACATAATTTTTTGTCACGCAGATACTCTTTCTGTAGCTTCTGGATAAAGCCTGTTTGTTGTCTCCTCCAAACCAATCCACGTCAGCGTGGACTGTAGACATCGCGAGGTGGAAGGTTTAGAAGGGGAAACTGTCCTGAGAACGGTTCGGGGGTGTGCCAACGGCCCCTGCCTGACCAGCTGGCCACGGGGCCCTCTGTGTCCCTCCATGGTGGTGCTGCTCGCTGAGGCTGAGTCCAGAGATGGCCAGAGCCAGCCCGGCGTCTGGGAGCCCAGTTGAGCTGGGGCTGGTGTGGGTCCCTGGAGGCCTCTTCTCTGACTCCTCTGACGGGGGTCGGGGTGTGACTCTCGCCTCCAGGTTAAGAGATGTGGTGTAAGTTGGGTCCACTTATGAATTCCAGGTTTTCTTAAAGAACGTCTGGACACTTTCTTTGAGCCCCCGCTGCCCACCCAGAAGGCAGAAGCGATCAGGAAAATAGGCTTTGGGACCAACAATAAAATCTTCCTGGAGTTTGAGGAGCCCTTCTGGGAGCCAGACTGCCAGTTCATCCAGGTGGTGTGGGAAGACACGTCGCCCCTGCAGGACGGCGCCTCCGAGCTCCAGCACGTCTGGTTCAAGAAGCTTATTGGCTTTTTAGTCCTGCCTTCCTTCAAGTACGTATGCTTCTTGAGTTTCTCTGAGGAAGCTTCAGGTGTGAGCTCTGAAGGGGCTGGCTCGTTGGCCTTAGTTTGGTTGAGAATCAGCGGTGTGTTGGTTCACTGGGAGGTGTTTCTGGAGGATTTCTGGGTGGGATCCCAAGGGCAGCCAGAGCCTGATGACAGACACCAGGGGGCCAACCCTGCAGGGACAGACAGAAGCCTGCTGTGTGCAGCTTGTCGTATCTCTGGGCCTGGGGGCCTGGAATGTGCCCGTGGCCTGGCAGGAATGTTCCATCAGTAAGAAAGTATTTTTGAAATCTCCAGGAAGCTGGGGCGTGTAGGGTTCAGGAGGAATTTGAAACATGGATGTGTCTGGAGCTGGAAGACAGTATTTAAACCTGTTGCAGTAATTGAGCAACATACCCTTACAAGTCATGGAATCAAAGACCCATCAGTGGCTAAATTGTGTGGCCCAGCCATAAAACATAAATAATGTGGCAACTCTGGACTCGGTGTTTACTCAGAAATAAGACCATGAATAATTTGGGGGGGGGGGCTGATTTTTCCAGCAAGATCAAAAGACGTGGTTAGTATGTTGTGGTCCAGTTTCCACACAGACGGGGTGGGATCGGGGACCATGGTCTTGGCCTGGAGGACAAAACACAGGCATGCCTGCCGGCATAGAGCATCCCCAGTGGTCATGAGAGTAGGATGTACGGGCTCCTCCAGCCTACGAGGGACCCTGCATGTCTCCTTTGCACTGAGGATGAAGCTGACTCCAGGGCTCAGAAATGTGGCCGTGGTTGTGTGGATGGGTGGTGGAGCGGTGGCTTGGGGGGCCCGGCCAGCTTCCCTACGCCTGGCTCTCTGGCCTATGCTCTGTGCTCAGGACATTGGTGGGGATGACAGTCCTGGGGACACGTCGTGGCTCTCACACTTTGTGGTCTCAGGAACCCCCTTTATACTCTTTAAAAGTATCGAAGATCCCAAAGAGCTTTTGTTTATATGGTTGTATCTGTGCATTTACCACATTAGAGATTAAAACTGAGAAGTTTAAAAATTGTTATTTTTAAATGGTAAGCCTATACCATGTTAACATAAATATCGTTTTTAAATGAAAAATAACTGTATTTCTTAAAAAAAATTTTAAAACATTTTATTTATTTTTGAAAGACAGAAAGAGAGAGTGAGCCGGGGAGGGGGAGAGAGAGAGAGAAAGGGAGACACAGAATCTGAAGCAGGCTCTAGGCTCTGAGTTGTCAGCATAGAGCCCGGTGCTGGGCTTGAACCCACGAACCGTGAGATCGTGACCCCAGGGAAAACAAGAGTCCATGCTTAATTGCCTGAGCCACCCAGGCGCCCTGTGAAACGAGCTCTGACCTCACAGAACCCTGGAGTTTGTGGCCCACACTTGCAGAACTGCCCGGCACAGGTGACTGTGGCCACAGCTGGCCGGTGGCCAGGCGTGTCAGGGGTGTGTCTCCCCACCAGGTCTGCCCACGTCCTTTGTGGGTTCATCGCTGGGCTGGAGTCCGAGTTTATGGAGACCCTGTCCGACGAGGAAGTGCTTCTGTCTCTGACCCAAGTGCTCCGCAGGGTGACAGGTACCGAGCACGCGTGCGGCCAGGGCACCACCTGGGCCCCTTGGTGAACTCTGTAGGGCAACCAGGGCACCAGCTGTGCAGAACTGAACTTGGAGCTGTGAGCCTCTAGGACAGTCCTCCCTTCTGTTAGTGGGGTCACTCGAGTGTTCATCTCTGAGGAACCGAAATGGCTTTGCCAACACTTTCCACTTCTTTTTTCTGTTTCCGGGGGTTCTGAGTTAAGCAAAGCGGGTAAGACAGAGACAGCCCTCTGATGAATACATTCGTGGCTTGGGTTTCGTTCCGGGTAGTTTCCTGACTTTCCAGCTGCGGGGTCTTAAATGGAAGAGCGGCCGGGGCCAGGCGGCCCGCGGTGCAGGGGTAACACGTGTCTCTGGGTTCAGGAAACGCCGAGCTCCCCGCGCCCAGGAGCGTGCTGCGCTCGCGCTGGCACAGCACCCCGTACACCAGGGGCTCCTACAGCTACGTGGCGGTGGGCAGCTCCGGGGACGACGTGGACCTGCTGGCGCAGCCCCTGCCTGCGGACGGTGCGGAGGCGCAGGTGAGGCGGCGGGTGGGCGGAGTCCGTGGGCTTCTTGAAATTATGAACTATTACGCATGTATTATTTTATCAGAATTCTACATGCGCATAGACTGAAGCATCAGAGAGTTCGGCAGTGCTGGCTAACAAAATAAAATAACACGAGATATAGCAGGCTGGTGGAGGGCCCGACACCCCCTTCCCAGCCTATTCTGGCGGAGTCTCCTCTCCAGGTTTATCACATCTCCAAATAACGCGTCTACCTGCCCCAAAGCATGCAGTCGTGGAACACTTGGAATGTGTGCGCAAGCAGGCGGAACCTTTGGGTCTCCATCTCCAACTTCCGAGCTGTCGGGTGGCGGCGGTCACTCCCCCCCCTCCCCCCCACCCCGTGATCATGAAGCGTGCCCCACAGGTGACATCATTTTCCTGCACATATTTCCGTGTGCGTCTCTAAAGGATGAGGGACGCCCTCTGAAGATGTGTAACTATAACATCGTTATCGCAGTTACGAATTTACACTAATTCCTCCATATTGTCCAACACTGTTCAGTTTTCCATGTGCTTTATGATCTCTTTTCGGTTTGCTTGTTTGATAACGTTGCTCCTTGAATTTTCACTTTTAAGCATCACTGAATTCTCACTATGGCCCATAAGGTGTTAGCTCTCTTCACTCCTGTGCCCCCCAGCTCCCCATGTGTGCAGCAGTACTTTGGGTGAGGCCCTGTCCACCCCTGGGTGCAAGGAAGCTGCGGCTCCTTTTCCTGCCTCTTTGTAGATGTGAGCGTGTTTCTCAGTGTGAGTGTGTGCAGCGTGTATGTGAGCGTGAGAGAGAGTGTGCAGGCTCATTTTCTTTGCCTGGGTTCTGCTGTTTACATTGTCTCCCGCTTCCTTCCCTCGGGCCAGAGTCAACTCCAGCCCCTTCAGGCACAGCTGTGGCCTGCCCCCCACCCACGCCCCGTGCCCATGCCCTACCTGCCCGGAGCCCACACCCTGCCTGCCTGCCCCCAGCCCCACCCTTACTGTGTTGGAGCATTTATTCCAGTAGCTTCCTGAGGAGGGGGTGCATGGAGGTAAATGTTTAGGGAAAGTTTGCAGGTGTGGAAATGTCTTTTTTCTACCCTTATACTTAGGTGGTCCAGTCCTGTCACTACAGAACCAACTACCCTAAAACCCACTGGTACAAAACAGACACTTTATTATGATGACAGATCCTATAGGTGGGCACAAGGGACCGTGTGTTTCTGCCATATGATGTCTGGGGTCTCAGCTGGGAAGACGACGTACGGGGATCACGCAGGGCTGGGGCGGGGGTCATCTGAGGCCTCTTCTCTTGCACAGCTGCCCTGGGCGGGGACCCTGACTGGAGTGCCTGCCCGTGGCCTGTGTGGTCCTGGCTTCCTCACAGCATGGCAGCCTCATGAGGCTGCCCACGTGGTGCCCACGACTCTTAGCACAGGTGTGCCCGGGAGCAGGACGCTGCTGGGTGCCAGACGGTGCGGCTGGGCCACACTCCACTGCCCAGCGCGGTCACACGCCTGCCCAGATTCCCGGGGCGGGACGCAGAGCCTACCTTTCAGTGGGAGGCGTCTCCAAAAACTTGTAGCCGTGTAAGAGCCACACACTGGGTGTAGACCCTAGTTCGAGAGTCACTGCCCTCAGGTGTGGAAGACATTCTCCGGTGCTGCAGTGGGGGAGTCCGGGGACATTCAGGTTCCTTTCTTTCCTACCTCCTAGGAAGCTTGGAAGAACATTAGGGCCCTGCTCTCACCAAGCACCTGCCCCACCCCCCCACACGCGGTCACTGACGCCACCCTGCACCTTGCCTCGCGCCACACGGAGCTTCCACCCTGCGACTGCTGTCAGCTGGGAGAGTCTCTTAGATTTGCTTTCTTCTCTCTGTTCTTTTTTCTTCTCTTTTTCTTGCTGAGATTTCTGTTGTTTGGATGCTGGACTGGTCCTCAAATTTTCTTATCTTTTTCCCTCCTAATTTCCATCTCTTGGTTTGTCACTCTGCGTTTTGGGCGATGTTCTTAACATTGCATCGCAAATGGTCTGTTGAATTTTCCATTTTGCAGTAACATTTGGTTCCAGGCGTGTTTGCTCATGTTTCCGGATGTCTTGGGGCTCCGTGGGATTAGTGAAGAATACAGCCACGCCCTTGCCCCCAGCTCTGTGGCCACGGTGACAGTCGTGTGGCCACAGCCTGACTCCTGTGCCCCGTGTTAACCCCGGCTTCTCTTTGCAGGTCCTGTTTGCAGGGGAAGCCACACATCGGGCGTTTTACTCCACCACGCACGGGGCTCTGCTGTCTGGCTGGAGGGAGGCCGACCGGCTCATCGCTCTGTGGGACACCCAAGCGCAGCTGCCCGAGCCCCGGCTCTGAGCCCTGCTCCTTCCATTCCGAGCTGGGCTCTGCCCCTCCTGTGCCGGGGAGGCTGCCACCATCCTTCCTCTGACAGCGTCTGGCCTGGCCAAGATTTGGGGATATGAATGACAGCCTTCCTTTTTTTGGCGACTGGGGACAGCTCTCATTTCTCGCGTGTATCATGGAGTCTGGTCAGGGCCGAGCTTGAGCTGAGTGCGAGGTCTTCCTGGAGAAGTGTGACGCAAGGCGCCAGCACTGCTGCTGAGGGCGTGCACATAAAGTGTGTTAAAGCCTCCGTGTGTCCTCATCCTTCCACCTCGGGGCTGCAGCATCTGTCGCTTCTGTCTTCGCCTGGTCCCAGGCTGGGGTCCCTGCAGGGCCCGGTGCCCCCTCCCCTGAGTTCCCTGGACTTTGGGTGCTGTGGTCGCCCCTGGTCCCAGGCATCTCCTGGTGGCCCGAGCTCTCATTGCTGGTGCTCAGGACCGTGCTGACAAGATACCTTAGCAGACACCCATGGCCTGCTGGGCTGGGTGACGGCCAGGTGGAGGGAGCCATGAGTGCACGGGGCACCCCGTCCTGACTTGGGGCCAGAGGTTTTCTGGAGGAAGTGGATGAACAACAAGGCCTCACGAACGCAGAGGAGGGGGACAGCTGGTGTGTCAGGGTGAGTGGGAGCATGCCAGTGCAGTGGGCAGTGTTGGGGTGATAGTGTGGGGATGCCCTGGGTGTTCTGCTCAGCTGACCTCAGCTTCCCTTCCTCAAACTGTCCCAGCGAGGGGGTCGAAGTACCTCCATTTTCACAGCTGGGGAAAGCACAAAATACCTGGAGGTCGAGTTCAGTAATTGTCCAGTCTCACGACTGCCAGCGTAGAGCTTGGGCATCGTCCCAGGACAGGCCCTGAGGGGAGGCAGGTGTGGCTGGAGGGTGGCACTTTGGAGGAGGCCCTTTGGCCACCCTCAGAGGGTGCCTCTGAGGCAGGAGCCTCAGAGGCCTGGACTCTATGCTGCAGGCGGTGGGGCTGCTGGCCCTGCACCCACTTTGAAGTCAGTGGCTTGTGCCTGTCCTCATATCTCTGGCTGCAGTCTGTGTCCTGCTCTGGGGTGGGGCACCCTGGCTCCAGGGGTGAGTGTATGTGTGTTTGGAAGAAGGGCTTTGGGGCCAGGCCTGTCTGGGCTCTTCTCCAATCCCGAGTGGTGCCCAACATGCCCTCGGCCCCAGCACACTCTGCACAGGCCCTTCTCATACCTTCCCCTCCCAGATCAGGTCGCCCCTCCAAGGGGTCTTCCTTGCCTCCACCCTAGAGCTCTGTATGTGTGTCTACTGCTGTGTGTCACTGGAGTGATTTTGCTCGGGACACCTACCAGTGAGCTTTGTTTTTTTTTTAATGTTTATTTTTGAGAGAGAGAGAGAGAGAGAGAGAGAGAGAGATAACGAGTGCACAAGCGGGGGAGAGGCAGAGAGAGGCAGACAGAGTCTGAGGCAGGCTCCAGGCTCTGAGCCATCAGCACAGAGCCTGACGCGGGGCTTGAACTCACGATCTGTGAGACCATGACCTGAGCCGACGTTGGACGCTTAGCCAGCTGAGCCGCCCAGGTGCCCCAACAGGGTTTTACTTTAGTTTTACAGTCCTAGGTCTATGAGAGATTGCAGCTTCCCTCAGGCGCAATGATCTGTATTGTTGACATCCATCCAAGAGTTCATTGAGCCACGTGCTTTGGGGAGACATTTCTTGTATCCAGAGTGACAAAGGCTGTCCTCTTGGTGGGATGGCTGCTCTGTGATGGGGGGCTGAGGGCTGGGTCCTCTTCTGGTGCCTAACTCATCTGGAGGCCACCTGGGAAGGCTCGTCTCCCATGGTGGATTTGTTTCTCAATCTCTGGAATGTTTAGTGCTGAGAATTAGGAGGTTTAAGACCATCACAGTAGTGACATTTTTGTGTGGAGAATCCAAGCATTTTTGCAATTTTAGGAACTTGTTTCAAAAATGACATTTAGAGTAATACTCTTGTACCCAGTGTACGCTGAGTAGCTGGTTGGACTCAGATTAAAGCTAAAACCTGGGGCGCCTGGGTGGCTCAGTTGGTTGGGCCTCTGACTTGCGCTTAGGCCACGATCTCGTCCACACGTGAGTTGGAGTTGCGTGTGGGACTCAGTGCTGACAACCTGGAACCTGGAGCCTGCTTTGGATTCTGTGTCTCCCTCTCTGTCCCTCTCCTGCTCGCAGTCTGTGTCTCTCCCGCAAGAATAAATTAAAAAAAAAAAAAAAAAGCTAAAACCTGACTACATTTACACAGAGTACCCGGGCAGTGGGAATCCCAGGCTCAGTGTATTAATAGGCTTAATGTAGCAGAACTGCAGTCAGTATTTGCAAACGCTTTGCTTAAAACCTGGAGTACTTGAAAAAAAGGATATTACATATATAGGGCACATTTAAAATATTTGAAAATTTTAACCAAGTTTGTAAAAAGAGGTCAAACATTGGCACGGGACAGCTAAGTTATATTACAGTTATACTCAGAATACATTTAGGGAAGAACTGGAAAACACTAACGTATTCACGAATTCTCAGGACCCCTGAGAGTCTCCAGAGTGCACAGGCCCCAGGTGGGCTCGTAGACCCGCCCCCTGGGCTCCTTCCGGCGCACAAAGAAGCGTAGTGCGCACGCGCGGGCCGCGCGTCCGTCTCCTGAACCCCGGAACAACTGGGCCGGATGGTGGGCCGGTCGGAGAGGTCCGTCGAGGGAGCGGTTCCCCCGCGGCGCTCTGGGTCGCGGCGCCATGAGGCTAGCCTTCCGAGCACTGGGCGGCGCCGCCGGGGTCGCCTGGCGAGAGAGCTTCCCCCTGGGCGGTCGCGACGTGGCGCGCTGGTTCCCGGGCCACATGGCCAAGGGTGAGCGGGGCCTGGAGGGGCCGGTGTTTGCGCGGTGCGGCCCGGTGGCCCCGGCGCCCGCTCGCTCGTCAGGCTGTCCGCGCGCGGGGCGGGAGGCGGCGGCGGCCCGGGGGCGGACCGGAGCCCCGAGCCCCAGCAAGTGCCTTCTGCCACTTTGTTCCCCCAAGCCTCCGTTTCCACATCTGAGTCCACAGAGACGTACTTTCCCGAGTCTTGTTTTGAGTACTCGATGAAATGGTGGTAGGAAAGCCCTCGCCGAACTGCGAAGTATTCAGCTATTATCGTTGCAACACCTTTAAGACACGGCCACTGCTGTCTTCTGCCTGAAGCCCTCGAGGAGTTTCTTACTGTTGATTTGTAAAAATGGGCCCGAGAAGACGCGCGGGGCCGGCGCGGTCCTCCGTGTCAGCGATCGCCGGGTCCCGCTCCCGCGCCCCTCAGCGCCCTCTGACCTCCGCGTAAGTGGTGAGCCGGTGCCCGCCGCGCCGGCCCCTGCGGAGTGCGGTGCGTCGGTGTCCGCCCTCGGGACGCGGACGTCCGAGGCTATGCGGAGGACCCGGTTGAGCGGGGGGGGAGGGGGGGGTCACCGTGCTGAGGGACACTGCGCGGGAGGGGGTGGTTACTTTCGTTGTGGGTGTTGTTCCTGGTTAATGGTTAAGGGGGAGTTCACTGCTGTGCGAGTGGCTGAAACTTAGGCAGCAGCATGTCCCCACAGCGTGGAGGGCCCAGAGAATCGGGTGGTCCGAGTTACCCTTTTAAGGCCGAGACCAACACCCATAGGAGGTTCAATACTGCAGCTGGAGCCCTCCAAGTGGCTCCACCCCAGACATGCTTTTGCCCTTCAGGCAGGACCTCTTCTTTTTGGAGACACTGTTATTGAACTTGGAAGAGGCCCTCAGCAAGGGTGTATCAGTTATGGTGACTTAGGACACTGCACTCAGGTGTATTCTCTCTAGGTGGTGTGTCATTCTGGACCCTTCAGCGTCACCCAATCGCTCTTGAAAAGCCATAGACGCCTTCCCTTAGGCATCTTTCTTCTGTTTTCCAGGGCTGAAGAAGATGCAGAGCAGCCTAAAGTTGGTGGACTGTATCATCGAGGTCCATGATGCCCGGATATCCTTTAGTGGTTGTAATACTGTGATTTATGATAAGAAATCTATATATACACACATGTAGGTATATGTTGTATATGTGTGTATATATGTGTGTGTGTATGTATACACGTGTGTGTGTGTGTGTGTGTGTGTGTGTGTGTATACACATATATATATTTGGGCTTTGTCCCTGTTTCTGGCACAGAGCTCCTAAAATCCTGTGCATTTTTTTGTAAGTTTATTTATTTTTGAGAGAGAGAGCCGGGGAGGGGCAGAGAGAGAGGGAGAGAGCGAGAACACTGACAGCAGAGAGCCCGGCGCAGGGCTTGAACCCATGAACTGTGAGATCATGACCGAGATCATGACCTGAGCTGAAGTCTGACACCAACTGAGCCACCCAGGCCCCACAAACCCTGGGTATTTCTTAAGTGATGAGAGTGGTAAAAAAGTGTCTGTTGTTATGTGACTTTTGGAAAGCCACTAAGTCACCTAAGTTCCAGGGCTGGTTGCCAGGGGAGGTGAGAGTGGCTGGAAGTTGGATGGATTGCCAATGGCCACTGATTTAATTAATCAGGCCTATATAGTGAAACCTCAAGAAAAACCTGAAAGGACAGGGTTCAGAGAGCTTTTGGGTTGGCAAACACGTGGATACAGAGGGAGAGTGGCACATTCAGAGCATGGGAGCTCTGTGCCCCACTCCCTCATACGTCGCCTTATTCATTTCTCCTGTCTGACTTCCTGAGTTACATCCTTTTATAATAAGCCAGTAATCTAGTAAGTAAGATGTTTCTCCGAGGGCTGTGGGCTGCTCTAGCAAGCTAATTGAATCTGAGGAGGGGCTTGTGGGAACCTCCCAACTGTAACAAGTTGGTCAGAGGCACCGGTGACCAACTGGACTTGGGATTGGCACCTGGAGGGGGCAGGGTGGGGAGGTGGCACATTGTGGGACTGAGCATTAACCTGTGGGGTCTGACTCTTCCTCCAGGTAGATAGTGTCAGAGTTGAGTTAACTTGTAGGACGTCCTGGTAGTGTCGCAGAATTGCTTGGTGTTGTCCTCCTCCCCCACCCCCAACTTTATTGGAATTGGGTGTGGAATTGCAGTGGTACAGGAGAGGCCCTGCTTCCTGAATCAGGCTGTGCTCAAGGCAGCAGGAAGCATTCCTGCTTTGTAGCCTTGTCTCTGTCTGGTCCTCCTCCTGTGTCTGGTCTCTGCTCTGGTCCAGTCTGCTCTCACAGTGCCTGGCAGCCTCACCTCTCAGAGTTACTGGCATTTAACTCTAAACCCTCAGTACATGACAGAGTTCCCCCAGGAGGCTTTAAAAATCCTGGTTTGGGTCCCTTTCCAGACCGGTTAATCAGAATCTCTGGTGGGGGTCCAGGCCTTGTATTTTTCGAGCCTCCTCATTGATAGGTAGATAGCATCCATTGTCTCTGACCTCTGCCTGCCTTGCCCAGGCCTTCCAGTTCAGTCCAGCAGTCGGTTCTCGAGGTGGGGCGTGCAACCTTCATTTCGACGTTCCTGCCAGCTGGCTTTCCTCCACGCTTGAGGCGGGAACCGGCAGGGTCTGGCGATCTTGCTCATTACCATGTACTTTCCAGACCTTTTTTTTTATTGTATTTGAGCTATGCTTGGATTCTCTTTATGTGGTAAAGGCATTGGTTTGAGAGTTCTTACCACCTCAGGGATAGCAGATGAGGGACAATTTTCACTATTTCAAAGACTTGGAACTTTTGTAAGAAAGTATTGAGTTTATTTATCGTAGGCAAAATATTGTAGGATATCTCATGCTGGCCAGAAGTGTTTGCTGGCAGTCTTACGATTATCAAAAGTGATGAACCTGTAGTTACTGTTCAGTGCTCTGTAAGAGGACACCTGTCCTGTTGGCTTCTAGATGTTTGCCCTTTTCTCCAGGACAGCAAGAATACCTACGTTGGGTTGCGGCCCTGGGAGGATGGAGTCTGAATTATACAGGATTGGTTAACCCTTTAGGGAAGAGAGTAGGCAGCTTAACTGGTGCCTGGACCCAGGGTGTGCCCAAGGCCTCAGGAATTTCACACCTGGACTCACTAGGAGATGAAGCACCGGGAAGGGGCTGAGTGTTCAGAAGATAGATATATGGGCACCCCCCCTCCTACCTGCGTTAGGGTTCCACGAGGTGGGACCTGTCGTGATCCCCAAGGGTCCCTGGCTGAGGGAGGAAGGGCGTGGCAGTGCTAGTAAGGAGGCAGAACCTTCAGTGGTGGTTTCCATGGGGGACCCTCATCTCCTTGGCAGTAACCAGAGGGTGGCATTGGTTTGAGGTATACTAGCTAGGACTTTATGGGAGGCCCTTTTTTTGAGTGATCAGATCATTCATTTTGAACTCACATATCTTGGCAACTAAACAAAGAACCCATTAATAAGACCTTCCCCTGAGCTTTGTTTTTTGTTTTTTGTTTTTGCCGCCACCATTCCCGTTTGAGGAGGAACGTGAGAACCACTGCCCTGCTTGCATGTGGTGGTTCCATGGCAGTGAGACCGTTTCCTTCTTCTCTGCCAGGAGGGTAGGACTGGGGTATGAGGCTGGGCTGGCTGGCATGTACTTGCTTTGAGACTGGGCTTCCTCCTCTGCTCACTTCCTTCTAAAGATGTTCCTCTGGGGGTGCCTGGGGGGCTCAGTCAGTTAAGTGTCCAACTCTTGGTTTCAGCTCAGGTCATGATCTCATGGTTCGGGAGATTGAGTCCCTTGTCAGGCTCTACGCTGACAGTGCAGAGCTTGCTTGGGATTCTCTGCCTCTCCCTTTCTTTCTGTCCCTCCTCTGCTTGTGTGCACATGCTCTCTTTTTCAAAAATAAATAAATAAACCTTAAAAAAAAAAAAGATTTTCTTCTGAAGGTGGTGCCAATATGCATAGCAAGACGAGAGAAAATAATGGTCTGGTGAAGCATTAAAGGAGTTTTTGCCTTAATTTTGCCACATTCCACTTTCAGGCCGCAACCCTCTGTTCCAAGAAACCCTTGGGCTTAAGCCTCATGTGCTGGTCCTCAACAAAATGGACTTGGCGGATCTGAAAGAGCAGCAGGTGAAGGTCCCTGTCCCGGGCACCTCCAGCACTAGGGTTGTGTCTAGGGTCACCCTTGCAAGCAGACTCTGTGTTGATTCACTCAGGCAGGCTTGCTTTAGCAAACAACCCTTTGTTTGCAGAGGTATTCCCGCCTGATTTCTCAAAATGACCTGCTTCCCTCTAATGTTTAATTTATGGTCCAAATGACCAGAAAGCGCACCTCCCAAAGGAAGTGGCCAGGCTTTGCTGCTGGAGCCAAGTGCCCCACAGGGTGGCCTCTGGCCCCATGTGGCTCTGAGCGCTTGAGATGTGGCTCCTGCTGCCGACACGATACTCGTGTTTTATTTCATTTTAGTTAATAAGTTTCCGTAGCTGTTTGAGGCTGGTGGCCATAGGCACAGGCCACAGGTACTGACCTGGAGGTCTCCTGTGATGGCTGCATTTGGCCCAGGCACCCACACTGGCCAGTTCCATGGCCTTCCAGACACCAAGTGCGCTGGAGGCCCAAAGTAATGTCCTCAAAGCAGGCAGGATCGGGGGACATAAGTGACCAAGTGCAGGGCATGCCCGTGTGTCCCAGCATACAAGAAACATGAAGGTCTGGGCATATTATTTTTGAGTGTTCACCTCTGCTTTTCTTGCTGTGTTATCGAATCCTTCCGGAAGGGCAGGTGTCAGACCCTTGTGGATTCCAGCCTAGCAGTTTTCAGGCTGTTAGTGGCGCAGCGTCCTCTTTGTTGGCAGAGTGCATTCAGGCTTCTCAGTTGGTCGTGGTATGTTTGAATTACTTAGACCCCAATCACAAGTCTCTGTCACAAGGTTTCCAGGGGAACATCAAATATAGGAGCTCTTTGTTTGCTGAGAATCCGAGCAGAGGCCACCCCTAACCCACGTGCGGGTACCTCTGGTCATTTAAATCCCTTCTGCTGTGCAGGACGGGGGGTGGACAGCTCCAGAGCCCCCAGAACAAGGTGTTCATGGGCTTCACTGCACGCACGCTGTACTAACTTAGCATCACAAGCTTTGCTTTCATTGGTTGAGACTTGAGTCTTACCAGCGATTGCTTCTGGCCTTCCTTAAGTGCTAATCTTTGTGGAGTGTTGGGCACATAAGGTGACCTAACATAGGGACAGCGGTGTCTCAACTGGTTGGGAGGTGGCAGGAGTGTGCGCTCCTCCTCTCAGGTGCTGCTGTGGGCAGAGGAGAGGAGAGGAGAAGGCCCCAGGGATGGCCCTTCATGTCTGCCTCTGGGGGTGGGTGGGGACATCCCATGTGAATGTATACACTTCAAAGTGTGGCTTCAAATATGTCTTTGTTGTGGCCTGTATCCTCATCTGTATCATCATAACAAACAACTAAAATATATAATGAAAATTAAGTTAGCAAGTGACTTTTGGTTCATTTAGGCATTGACCATGTTTTAGGTCAGTACGTGGTCAAACAATATCAAACCGGTATTAAAAACTATGATTCCTACACTGATTTCACTTAATGTTAAGACCAATAAATTCATATTAACCTTAGTTTACTTTTGAGCTTTTAAAGCGTTGCATGTACTTTGTACTTGGATTGGGTTAAGGCTGGGTTTACAGTGGTCATTTTGTGAGAGCTCATCAGAATACTCAGGACTAAGCAGATCACTGAATGCAGCCAGAGGTGGCTCATTTTCCGTGGAGGTACCTGTGTCCCAAGAGGACAGCCAGTGTCTGTGCTGAGCCCTCATGCCTGCTGGAGCCTGCAGCTCGTGGACCCCTGCCCAGGGCACTTCCTTCCTGTGCTCACACTGGAGCCTCCTCTATGGTCTGTGCTGTCCACGGGGCCCTCTCGCCTGGAGCATGCCTGGCCTGGGTCGGGGTGGGGCTTCAATCTCAGATCCTTGGATCTTAGCATATCACATCCATATTTTCATTTAGTTTTTAAAATGGAAATATCGTACCCCAGTGTTTATAGCAGCACTCTCAACAATAGCCAAATTATGGAAAGAGCCTAAATGTCCATCAACTGATGAATGGATAAAGAAATTGTGGTTTATATACACAATGGAGTACTACATGGCAATGATAAAGAATGAAATATGGCCCTTTGTAGCAACGTGGATGGAACTGGAGAGTGTGATGCTAAGTGAAATAAGCCATACAGAGAAAGACAGATACCATATGTTTTCACTCTTATGTGGATCCTGAGAAACTTAACAGAAACCCATGGGGGAGCGGAAGGAAAAAAAAAAAAAAAGAGGTTAGAGTGGGAGAGAGCCAAAGCATAAGAGACTCTTAAAAACTGAGAACAAACTGAGGGTTGATGGGGGGTGGGAGGGAGGGGAGGGTGGGTGATGGGTATTGAGGAGGGCACCTTTTGGGATGAGCACTGGGTGTTGTATGGAAACCAATTTGACAATAAATTTCATATATTGAAAAAAAAATGGGAATATCTCTTTCAGAAAATTATACAGCACTTAGAAGGAGAAGGCCTAAAAAATGTTGTTTTCACCAACTGTTTACAGGATGAGAATGTCAAGCAGGTAGGTGCTTCTCTGTTTTACACCCTAATGCTTTTGATTAAATACATTTAAAAGAAATGGATTATCTTATGCTCTTGTGAGAAGCAGAGTTTTGGAGGCAAGGCAGGGGTTGGCTGGGGTTCCTGGGGTACACTCATCTCTGGTCGAGAGCAGGTAGGCCCTGGGCAGCCTGTGGTGGTCTGCAGGGCCCAGTGCCAGGCTGTAGCATGTACCCGGGGCTGTTGTTGGACAAGCTTCTGGAGGGTGTGGTGCCTGGTTTTCCGCAGTTGTATTTTGAGGATTTCCCTGGCTGGTGGAAGGTGGCTACAGTCACAGCCGTCACCCTCTGGGGGATTGACCTGCTTGCTGATGGTGGAGGGACAGGTCAGGGCGCAGGTGACCCCCCCCCCCCCCAGCGCATTCTAAGCCCTGATGTGGACAGAGCCCTGGTTCTTCGATGCTGGGCATGGGGTACGCCACCTCCAGAAGCTAAGGAGGAAGCCGGTTTCTGTGCGAGTGTGCCGCTGTGTGGTTTGTCTGTTGCAGATAATTCCGACGGTCACGGGACTGGTGGGGAGCAGCTGCCGCTATCATCGAGGAGAGGTCGGTGGTGGGGCTCAGTGCTGGCTGTGGGGTGGTCCCTCCTGCTGAGGAGCCCTGGGCTCAGTGGCTAAGCAGTGGTAGACCAGTCCCCATGCTGGGCCATCACCAAGCCCCGAGAACTCCTGGGGGCTGTCTCTGTGCTGCCCCAGCCCACAGAGCTGCCCTCTGTCTTGTTGTTTGGAGCAGGGGTGGGGGGTGGCCCTGCTGGTGGGGCCTCCACAGTGACCTTTCTTCACCTGAACTGGCCTGGGTTTGTGGGTCCCGTTGCATCGGCCACGTGAGGCTCTCAGTGGGGCTGTGGGTGGTCTGGGTGGACCCCTGACTCCCTGCTCTTGTGCTTCTGCAGAGTCTGGAGTACTGTGCCATGGTGATTGGGATCCCCAACGTGGGCAAATCCTCGCTCATCAACGCGCTCAGGAGACAGCACCTCAGGAAAGGTACTGCTGGCCGTTGTGAGCTGATGCTGTGGTGTTTGCTGGCGAGCGGCCGCTCTTCCTCTGGCTCCGAGAAAAACCTCGCCCTTAGCCAGAGCCTCATGGCCCCTCAGGGTTGTCTCTTTGCACCGGATAACTGATGTGAGGTTAAATGGTGAGACAGAATCATCCTGTCACACATTTTAAATTAAAAAAAAAAAAAAATAATTAATATTTATTTTTGAGAGAGAGAGAGAGAGAGAGACAGAGTGTGAGCAGGGGAGGGGCAGAGAGAGAGAGAGAGAGAGAGACAGAATCCGAAGCAGGCTCCAGGCTCTGAGTTGTCAGCACAGAGCCCGACGCGGGGCTCTAACCCACGAATTGTGAGATCATGACCTGAGCTGAAGTTGGACGCTCAACCGACTGAGCCACCCAGGCGCCCCTATCCTGTCACACATTTTACTTCGTTCTCTCTCCTGAACATGAAGTGTTAAGATATTTAACACGTGGATGACTTTCCTGCCTATTGGTGATTGTGTTCCCCTTCACGGAAATCTCTTTGATGCCCATACTCATGGCGTAGCCAGATAGACGGGGCCTGATAACAAGCAGCAGGAGGTTGATGGGGCAGCCCCAGCTGGGAGACAGCATCCTGCCCGACTGCTCGGGGGAGATTCTGGGGAGACCCCGGGCCTATCTCCTTGTTTCGTGCTCGTTTGGATTTGGAGTCACACAGACGTGCCCACACTACTTACTCACTGTGTCATTACTCTTTTCCATTAAGTATTTTAAAGTTCAGTGCCAAGTCCCACATTGGCTTCGTGTTCCACACCAGGATGCGTTCTTTATTAAACCCAAACACCATGAGCTCCACTGAACTGTTATTTTACAGATGGTGTTTTTGGTACTCGTTGGAGAATTGTCAGATCATCATTTTGTTTTTTAATTTTTTAAAAAATGTTTATTTTTGAGACAGAGACAGAGTGTGAGCAGGGGAGGGGCAGAGAGAGAGGGAGACACAGAATCCGACACAGGCTCCAGTCTCTGAGCTGTCAGCACAGAGCCCGACGCAGGGCTCGAACCCACAAACTGCGAGATCATGACCTGAGCTGAAGTCGGACCAACTGAGCCACCTAGGTGCCCCAAATCATCTTTTTTTTTAAGTTTACTTTTCTCTAATTGTGGCTTAAAAAAAAAATTGGTGGCATTAAATATATTCAGTGCTGTGTGACCATCACAGTATTTCTAGACTTTTCCTTGGTCTCAAACTGAAAGTCTATAAACATAAACCCTAGCCCCCTCTCCCCTCCCACCGTCTGGGCACCACTAATCTGCCTTCTGTCCCTGGATCTCTGAAGAGCTCCTACCTCACATGAATGGAATCACACGGTAGTTGTCCTTTTCTGTTGGAGTGATTTCACTGAGCATAATGTCCCCAAGGTCCATCCGTGCTGTGGCCTGTGTCAGAATTTTGTTCCCTTTCAAGGCTGAATAATATTCCATTATGTTTAGATACCACGTTTTGCTTTTCCACTCGTCCACTGATAGATACGTGTATCTCTATTCTTGAGTTTATCCGGCCCCTTGGTCGGGAGCTGTGCTCACAGACAGGCCTGTCGTGATCAGTGCTGTGGGGCTGATTTGCCGGGTGTAGGCTCGGTGTCGGGGGCACAGGGTCAAGTCCAGGAGGGAGGAAGCCGTCGTGTGGGAAGCAGCAGCTCTGTGCTGACCTCCACGGCCGGGCCCTGGCCTCTCCTCACCCTCCCAGGTACCAGGGAGGTGCGTTTCGGTCCCTGTTGGTTTGGTGCTGAGTTGAGCACGAGCTAATCTGGGCCTTCATGGGTTTCCGGCTGTGTCATTTCTTCTTCTGTAGCTTGTGTGCCAGGCTTCTGTGTTCACTACGTCCGACAGCCCCTTTGCATCCCACAGGGAAAGCTACCAGGGTGGGCGGCGAGCCTGGGATCACCAGAGCCGTGATGTCCAGAATCCAGGTAGGGTCCTCGGCTGCTGGGTCTGGAGCTCCACACGCAGGCGCCTGCTGCTTCCTGAGGACTCGGGAGGCACTGCCTCCACCCGCCCCACCGAGTGCTGCCGCACGCCAGGCACTGCACCAGCCTTCCACCAGAGCTGCGGGCAGGCGTGCTCGTCACCCCTGTTTTATGGAGGGGGAGCACACACCTGCCTAAGGTCACACAGCTCAGCTCAGCTTGTCCACACGTTCCCTTCTTTTCCTGGGAGGAGAAGATTGGGGCCCTTGGGGCCTGTTGCTCCTGTTCTCTGGACTCAGTGGGAGCTGACCCAGTGGGGAAGCCAAGAGTGTGGTGGAAAGGCCTCGTTGGAGCCTCAGGAGCCTAACACCCCGGCTCCAGGGGCCGCCGAGCAGCAAGCCTGGAGGCAGCGGCGCGGCCGACTGTCCTCTGTGTCCACAGGTGTGTGAGCGGCCGCTGATGTTCCTGCTGGACACTCCTGGGGTGCTGGCTCCTCGGATTGAAAGCGTGGAGATGGGCCTAAAGCTGGCCCTGTGTGGTGAGTTGGGGGTCACCCTTCGTGCCCCCTCCTGCCGCCTGGGTGCGGGGCCCCCAGCCCTGGCACTTTGTGCCTGCCTTTCTAGGCCTGGATGTTGCAGACTCTTGAATGCTGTGCTGAGCGGGCGTCTCAAGCAGCCTGTGCGGTCCTAGCTCGGGGCGCATGTGGGCCAAGCACTGCTGTGACCCCACTGACCCTCACAGCCCTCCTTGGAGAGAGTGCCTTCCTTTTCCCATTTTACAGCCAAGGCAGGTCTGTGGGTCAGGTCCAAGGGCCACAGCCGGGCCTTCTCCTCAGCAGCACCTCGGGCTGAGACAGGGAGGGGCCTTGGGGTGCAGATGCCAGGCTGGTTTGCCGGGCTCACCCTGGTCGCCTGATTCTAGGAACCGTGTTAGACCACCTTGTCGGGGAGGAGACCCTGGCGGACTACCTTCTCTACACCCTCAACAGGCACCAGCTCTTTGGGTGAGTGCAGGGTCCGGGGCAGGTGGCTCGCCTCTCTCTCTCGTTCTAGACAAACATAGTCTAAAAAAGCAGCAGCAGTAAGATGCGATTAGACCAGCAGCCTGCACGTTATTTGCAGCATACAGGTCGATATGTTTGTTACACAGTCAAGAAAAGCCTCAAATTTCCTGTGCTCTTTGGTAATTCCTCCTTCCCACCTTTACATGCTCCCATTTTACAGACGAGACCCCAAAGCCTGCTCGCCACATCCTGGTGACCATCTGTTTTCTGTCTTTCCTTGGACGTCCTGTGCTCTGTCTTGCGGGGTTCCTGTCCTCGGTGTGACTGCTTTCAGATTCCTCTGTGTGGTGCCTCCAGTCGCTCCTTCCTGGTGCAGATTTACACCTTGTTATTCCCCCAGGAGTGAGACGTGAGCTGAGGATGTTTGCTGGGTGTCCTTTATCACGTTGAGGACCACAGCCTGGCCGGAGCTTTGTCAGTTTTGTTGGTATGGTTTCATTGACTTTCTCCATTGTCTTTCCGTTATTTCATTGATTACCGTTCAGTCTTTATTATTATTTCTGCTTTGCTGGTTTTCCTTCTTTTTTTCCATCGGTTTTTGAGAGAAGGTACTGAAATCTCTGCCTGTGGTCTGTCTGTCTTGCGGCTCTGTCCGTCTGCTTCACGCATTTCGGAGCTCTGTTGTGCGGTGCAGGGACAGCCCGGGGATCATCGTGTCCCCCTGAACCGATGCCCTTATCAGTCAAAATGCCTTTCTTGATGTTCATAATACTTCCTGCTCTGACATCGACCTCGTCTGGTAGTTACACACCTGCTGTAGCTTCTGATGAGTGCTCACATGGAACGTGTTTGTGTCTTTATATTTAACACGTGTTTCTCGGGGGGCCTGGGGCGCTCTGTCAGTTAAGTATCCGACTCTAGATTTCAGCTCAGGTCATGGTCTCACAGTTCGTGGGATTGGGCCATTCTCTTCCCCTCCCCCCTCACTCTCTCTCTCTCTCTCTCTCTCAATAAATAAATGAATATTTAAAATGAAATAAAATGTGTTTCTCATAGGCTGTGTACAGATAGTGAGGCCTTGTTTCTTATCCAACCTGACCATTTCTGTCTTTTATTTTGGGTATTTGGGCCATTTACATGTAATGTGATTATTGATCTTGGGGTTACGTTTGTCATCTTACTCTTTGTCCTATCCGTCCTTTGTTCCTTTTCCTCCTCCTCTGCCTCTGCCTGTGCTGTCTCCATCTTTCTCTCTGTCTCTCTCTGCATCTTTCTCTCTCTTCCTCTGTCTCTCTGGCCTTTTCTGGTTACTGGGATACTCTTACCCCTCTCTCCCCTTTGTCAGCTTGCCTTCTGTAACGTATGGAGGAGGTTGTCTCGGTGTGAGGAGGGTTAGGTGATAGAACCCGTCTCATGGCGCATAAGCACCTTACGATAGCGCATCTCCATTTTTCTCGTGATCTTTGGGCTTTTGTTCTGTCTTGCTTTCATGTATTTTGTAAGCCTGAGATGTACTGTGTTCACTCATATGGAGACTCCCAAGTGTGAGACGTAATCTTAGCTGTCTGCCCATGGCTTTATGGTTCATGGGCACCGCTTGTTTCTTTGTGTAGATCCACGTTCTGTCTGGTGTCGCCATCCTCTGACGATTTCCTGTAGCGTCTATTGCAATGCAGGCTTGCTGGTGAGGAGTTTGTCTCCTCAGGTTTGTCCAGCGATGCCTGTGTTTCACGTTCGTTTTGGAAAGATACTTGCCCTGTGTGTGAAAGTCTAGGTGGATGGTTTTTTTTTCAGGAGTGGAGAGATTTTGTCCCATCCTGTTCTCACCTGTGCTGTTTCTGATGAGGAATCTGTCACGGTTGTCTTTGTTCCTCCAGCTGCCTTTAGGATTTTCTCTTTGTCGTGCTCTTGAGCAATTTATGACAATGGGACCCGTGTGGTTTTCTTTATGTTTCTTGTGCTTATAGTTTGTTGAGTTCTTAGATCTGTGGCTTTGTAGCTTTTATCACATTTTCAACCGTTATTTCTTCCTGCGTTTTCAGTTCCTGCCTGCTCCCGTCCTCAGGACCTGCTGGGCACGGCTGCTGCCCCATGGGCGACCTGCCTGCACCCCATGTGTCTGACCCACTGCTAGCGCCCGCCAGTGTGTGTCTCACAGCACGGGTCTCCAGTCCGATTCGGATCGTGTTTTCCATCTTCTGTGCATCTGCTTAACTTTGTAACCACATGGAATGTGGTCACGATGACCGATCTAACATCTCTGCTGGTCCTAACATCTGGGGTGCTTTCAGCTGACTGATTTCCTCCTCACGATGAGTCTGTTTTCCTGCTGGGCACGCCTGATCATTTTTGCTCGGATGCTTGGTGTTTTAAATTTTACCTTCTTGGGAGATGGGTATCTTTAAGCTCCTGGACACATCCTTGAGCTTTGCTGGAGACAATTATCTGGAAACAGTTCCTTCCAGGCCTGACTGAGGCAGGGCCTCCCCCCACCTCCGCTGTGTCCCATGGCTCATGAGGTTTCCGTCTGCTCCTGGCTCTCCGTGAGCACTGGCTGCTGCCCCTGTGCCCTCCAGGGTGGTCCTTCCTGGCCTCTGGCTTTGGGGAACTTCCTTTATCATGTGTGCAGATCCCTCCTCTGCTAAATACAGAGGATGGCAGGCTTCCAGAATTCTCTCTCTGGGCAGCTCTGCCCTTTCTGGTTCTGTCGTGTGACTTTTACTGGGCCCACACTCCAGCTACCCTCGCGGCTCCCTGGGGCCTCCGGGCACCAGGCTGGGTGTTTGTTGGTTTACATCCTTTGTAGCTTGATGTCTGGTGCCTCGAAAACCATTGTTTTGTATGTTTTTGGTTGTTTCAGGTGGATGGTAAGTTCAGTTCTCGTTACTCCATTTTGCATGGAAGTAGGATTTCAAATTGATTATTTTGTTTCATTTCCGTGGGAGTCTGTGTGGGCCTCCGCGGTCCTCCAGTGTTTCTGGAGAACAGGCAGCCGTGTCCTGCAGGGCGGCCCTTGCGTGTGTGTAGTGGGGTGCCCAGGACAGAGGGGCCGCGAGTTTGATTTGGGACCTGCCTTCCTCAGGATGTGATGTCCTCCAAGATGGGCACTCCGATACCCAGGTGGGGTCGCCTCGCGGCCGAGCCCCGCCCTGCTCTGTGGACCCGGAGGCAAATCCCACCGTCGCTCCGGCTGTCGTTGGTTCCGGGACGAGTGGCCGGCAGAGGTGTTAGTTGTGTCTCCCGTGGGGGACGTGCTTGTCTGTGGATGAGGCTTGTCTCCTTCAACCCTTCAGGGTCAGACACACCCGGCCCTGCGCTGGCCTTTCTCATCAGGCCCTGAGCCAGCGTCACGGACGGGGCGTCCACAAGAGCTACTGGACAGTTCTCGGCAGAGGCGGGCGCCGAGTGGGTTTGTGCTGGTCTGTGGGCTACAGAAAACACCAGTCAGACCTGCTCATTCTCCCCTGGAGAGAGTGCTGGCAATCCTGGCGATCCTGCCTCGGGCGGCTGCCCAGAGGCTTGGAGCACCTGTCAGGGTACTGCCGTGCTGACCTAGGGCTCCAGGCTACGGGCTGCTCGGGAACGGGGCGGATGACGCAGTCGTCCCGCCATTGCGGCCACGGGCATCAGCAGGGAAGCCGTCCTCAGGACAGCTGGCTGTGGCCACGTGGGAGGACAGACGTCTGCAGCTCTGCAGTGGGCACTTATGGCCACATGCACGAGGGGTCCCTTGTGGAGCTGGGCGTGACCCAGCATGTCCCCGCCTGGCTCCCTCTCCCCGACTGTTGGTCTGTGTGTAGGTACGTGCGGCACTATGGCCTGGGCGGCGCCTGTGACGACATCGCCAGCGTGCTGAAGCAGGTGGCTGTGAGACTGGGGAAGACGCAGAAGGTGAAAGTGCTCACGGGCACGGGTGAGAAGTGGGGGCATCTGCCTCCGGCTGGGCTTGGGGAAGCAGCCGATCGAGCGGCCCCTGGTGCTGGGGGAGGACACTGTGGGCACATGTGGCTGTTCTGGGAACACAGGTTCTGCAGAGGGGCGGGCTCTCGGTTCAGCCTGTAGACGGCAAGGCGGCCCTGCCTCGTGGCCCTGGATATACCCTGCGTCCCACCGGTTTGAAACCTGCCGAGGTCGAGGTGCCACAGCCCAGACTCTTGTGTTTTCTTTCAGAACATGTGCTAGCGCCCAGGCTCCACAGGTGCCCACCGTCCGTCCCTGAGGACGGGCAGGGAGGCGTGCGTCTGAATCCTGCGCCTGCCCCGTGGGGAGGTGCCTTCCTCACCAGACCCTCTTCTCTCCCCCAGGTGACGTGAACGTCATCCAGCCCAACTACCCTGCGGCAGCCCGAGACTTCCTCCAGACCTTCCGCAGGGGGCTGCTGGGCCCAGTGATGCTGGACAGGGATGTCCTGCAGAGGTCCCCCGTGGCAGAGCCCTGAACTGGTCCAATTGGCAGGGGCCTCACTCCTGCCTGGCCCTTGGCACCAGGGCATCCCAGACCACAGCCCAGAATCTGATGCTGGGCCTCCCTTTTCCAGAAGCTCCATGCTCGTCACTATCCACTCAGGTCTCTACGCCAGGAAGGAACCTGTACCTCCTGCTGCCCCACAGCCTGGCCAGCTGTTGTTGGGGACTGTGCCTGGGGTCTGGACGTCAGGGCTGACGAAGTCCCTAAGCTGTCCCTGGGTGTCTCAACTGTGCCAAGTATCTCTCAGGGGGAAGATGATGCTTTCTCAGGAGGACGTGAACGTACGGTCTGCAATTTAAAAGTCTCACAAGGCCAGTCTCTGCTGGTGGCTCATTTGCTGTGCACCAGGAGCACCTTGGGCTCACATGTTAACGTCTCTCCAAAACGACACAAAAAACGGGATATGAACTGCTTAGTGAGTAAGGCCTATGTATTGGGGCCTTGGTGGTACCCTGGGTCCTGCAGTAAAGAAGAGTCTGTTTGCCAGTGGAGTGTTTATTTCACAACATGACGAAAATGTGCACACAAATGGACAAGAGGCGCCAAGGAGCTGTGGCCAAACCCAGGAACTGTCTGCTCCCTCGGTGCCCCGGGGGCTGCCCTGCTCACGGCCAGCTGCACGCAGGCTGGGAGGGTCGCTGGTGTGGCTTCCCCCCCGTAGCTACTGGACAGTGGGACTCTCCCCAGGGACCTGTACCTGCCAGCCTGCATTCCAGAAAAGGGCAGAGGAGGGAAAGGGGGTGGGGTGGGCCTGGTGAGCAGCTCTGCCCCTTCTGTGTCCAGTGTGTGTGGCCTTCCTGGAGCGTTGGAGTCTCTGCCAGGCACCTCCCCTCCTGAAGGTGCCCACGGTGGCGCACACTTCCTAATCGGAGATTACCCCCCGTGGGTGCCATCTGCCTCCTGCTGGGACCCTGACCAGTAGGGCAGGAAGTACTCTAGCATGTGACTGTACCAGATGGGGACAGGCTCTGGGAGTCAGGCTGGTGTGTGGTGCCCCGCAGCCTGTGAGGGCGGCTCAGAGGCTGGGCCCATGCTCCTGGCCCCGCAGGGAGAACTGAGTTGGCCCGAGGTGCAGCCCTGATGGGTCTCCCTGTGCTGCCTGCAAGTACGGTGGCAGAATGGTCACACTGCCTGAGGCCCCGGGCAGGGCTTGGCCGCAGCCTGCTGGTCTTTGGTTACATCAAATTTGGTCTGGAATGGATGGAGAGGCACCTGGGCTCGTACCCCAGGAATGCTGGCAGTGCGGATCCGTGTCCTGGTCTTTGGAGAACAACGTTTGGTCCAGGGCTCCGCTGGTAGATTGGCGACCCTCACCCTGACCAGACCTGCGTGTCAGCTGTGGGCGAGCAGAGGTGGCAGGGCCCCCGGAGGTGCTGGTCTTGGCACTGGCCTCTGTCAGCTGAGTCCAAAGGCCCCGTAGTCTGGGGGGTGAGGGCAGATTCTGGGAGGCAGCCCAGCGGCAGGTGAGGCTTTCAGTGAGCACCGACGGAGGGGGCGATCCAGAGGATCCAGGCCTGGGGCGTTGTCCTGCCTTGGGATATGGGGCAGAGGGCGTAAAGAGCCAAGGCCTCCAGGGCTGAGCTCACGAACTGCAAGCCAGGCCAGAGGCTGGAGGGAAATGGGCTTCCGGGCACCTGAGAAGCAATGGGCTGGTCTGCAGACGGGTGTTTGTGTGCCAGAGGCAAACCCTTAGACACTTCCCTGGGTGTCTTCTGTCCTCAGAACACCCTCAGGTGCCCGGATGGCCGCCGTGGTGTTGCGGGGGTCAGCCTCCTGCATGCTTCCTCTGCTCAGCCAGAGCAGCCCGCATCTGGTCGTACTTGCTGCTGCGCCTGCCTCCAGGGACCTGCTGGTGGTCTGTCTGTTGGTTCTGACTTGAGACCCGGCCTCCGCCGTTCACACCTGGCCCTCACCTTCCTGGAGCAGCTGCAGACCTGCCGGAGCCACAGCTGGCTGTCCTGGGGAGCTCTCTCCATCCCTGAGTACCAGCAGGCACGATTCCAGAACAGGAGCTAAAGCTCAAAGGAAATGAAAAGCTTCTGAAGCTTAGACGGTGCCCCCCTGCTACCCCCCCCCCCCCCAAACAGGTCCCAAGAAGAGTTAAGTGACTTGTTTCAAGTTAGAGTACAGTGGCTCCAAGAGGCGCCTGGCAGTGGCCTTGAGAGGGTCTGCCTGGTGAGGGGGCACACTTCTGGACCTGAGGGTGGGCTGGCCAGGCTCCGGGGCAGCTGCTGTGGCAGGGGGTGCTCCAGGGATTCTCCAGAGAGTGACGGGCCCGCCTGGGCTCCAGTCCGCAGACGGCCTCTTCCGGACAGGTGGTAGGCACACTAAAACCTGGGAGGGAAACCTCTCCCCCAAGTCCTCAAATCCTTTGGTCCATTCTGGCTGCTTCTGTGGGGGAGGCCACAGGGTCCTCAGGGGGGCCGGAATGGCCTGAGCAGCCTGGTCTTGCACATCACTTTGGGCAGCTCTGGAGAGATGGTGGGCCGTCAGCCTGGATGCTGCCGGAAGCATGGGATGGCACCTGCTTTTCTGACGGTGGAGGGGGTGGGGGGGGGGGAGACCCTGGCATCCAGGCGGTAGGCGGGGCATCCTGGGACTGAAGGGCCCTGGTCCTTCGGTAGGATGGGGAGGCTGGGGAGGGACCTGGGCCGGGCGGTGGACCGGGGGCGTCAGTGGGCACCCATAGGAGAGGCCGCGGCTCCTGCCCGGGCTGGCTGGAATCCCCCAGGCAGCGTCTCTGGGTCAGAGGCCGCCGGCAGCGGTGGGAAGCGGCGCTCAGCCGCTGGCGGCCTCTGGGACCGATCCGGGGCGGGGGGCCTGCGGGGAGGGCGCGGGCTGGGGGCCGGATCTGGCCCCGAGCCTGGCCAGGCCTAGGGCCGCAGGAGCCCCAGGGCAACGAGGGCGCCGCCCAGCAGCAGGCAGAGGCGCGGGCCGCCGGTGGGCCCCGCGCCCGAAGTCCACGCCCGGTAGCTGTAGACGCCTTGGCCCGTCCGGTTGCCGCCTGGTGCCGCGTCCTCGTCGTCCTCCAGGCCGCGCTCCCCGGGGCCCGGGGCCCTTCTCCAGCCGGAACCCGCCGCCAGGCCGGCCGCCGCCCCCGCCGCCGCCCCGGCCGCAGCCACGCGCAGGGAGGAGCCCGCGTAGCGGGGCGCCGGCCTCACGCGCACCCGCGGGGTCCCGCGCGCGCCCCCGCGCAGCCCTCCCCGGGCGCTGCCGCGAGCCCCTCCACGGCCGCCCTTGGCCGCGCCAATGTCGCAGAGGAAGGTGGCGGCCAGCAGCAGAGCCCAGCACGTCGCGGCCGTCCAGTTCATCCTTGTGGGGCGAGCCTGCGGCCAACGGAGAAAGGACCTCAGCTTCTGTGAGGGTCAGGGGGCCAGGGTCCCCAGGGCCTGGAGACGGGCTCGGGGACTCGGCATCTCGAGGACGGCCCGCGCAGGGCTGGGAGTGGGGTGGGAGGGTAAGGCACTCGGGCCTGGACAGAGGGTGAGGCGGGTGCGCGGGTTGCGCACCTGGGGGTGGAGTGGGAGCAAAGAATGAGGGAGGACCCCCACATCCCCGGCTGCGGTGGGAGGACCCGCCCAGACCTCCACGGCTTGCGGGGACCCGAGGCCACACTGGGGTGGGGGTTGTGTTGAAGGACAGTCTCGGGGATGGACAGTCTCCACTGTCTGGACAAAGGCCACACGCGGGTGGCTCCGCCCGCACCCCTTGGGGCAGCGCGCATGCGGCGCGGAGCCAGAGCAGCGGGTTCTGGCCTCGCGGGGGCGCCGAGAAGCGCGGTGGTGACACAGTGCAGACCCCGCCCCCGCAGCCCGGACCCGGGGGACCGTCCCCTCCCGCCCCACCCCGGCCGCCCGGCGGAGCAGCTGGCGCGGGGGACGGGGACGCGGATGCGACGCGGGGCCTAATTCCGGCGCAGGGACCCGGTGGCCGCTCGACCCTCCTCCCGGGCCCCGCCGTCCCCTCGGAGCCCCCGTCCCCTGCCTCCCCGCGCGCCCGGACCCCGCCGCGCGGCCTTACCCGCCTCGGGCCTCGGTGGGAACCGCGGGCTGGAGGGGCCGCTCCGGGGGCCGCGGCGGAGCGGGAAGGAGCCGGCTGCGGCCGAGACCCTGCACCGGCGCGCCGCGCCCCGAATTTGCGCGAGGCCTCCGCCCCAGGATTGGGGGCGGGCAGACGCGGAGGCTCATCCCCCGGGCGACGGGAAGGGAGGAGAAAACGGCAGTCGGAGGCGCGCGCGGCCCCTCTCCCTTCCCAGCACCCTCCTGCTCGCTGCACCCCGTCCCCCGTCTCCTCACCCCACCCCCTCCCGATTCCACACGCGTGCGCCCACTCTACCTCCAGCACCGAGTGCGCACCCGGCCCAACTGAGCCGCCGCCTCCCGCCTTCCCCCTCCCCCTTCCCCCTCCCCCTCTCTCCTCCCCCTCTCCCGTTCTGCCCCAGGTGATGTGTCCCAGACGCGGGGACCGCGGAATGCTGTGGCAGGCCCTGAGCTCGAGATCTTGGTGTCCAGGGCTCTCCACGGGGAGGCCCAGAGAGGAGAGGATGGCTCTCCAGGTCCCCAGGGTGCCTCTTCTTCCCGCCCTCACGGTGGCCACCCCACAGCAAGGCCACTTGGAGCCCCACTGCCCCAGCCAGCCGGCCTTTCCAGTCCCTGCTGGGTCCAGCTCTGGGGCTTGAAAGAGTGCTATCTTGCTGTCCAGGTCTGTCTCACGCCTACCACCTCTTCCCCTCCCAACCGGGCTTTTACCCCAGCCACTCCACTTGGGGACACCAGGCCCTCTTGATGGCTTTAGAGGTGGGCTCCATGACCTCAACTGTGACGTGATGTGACCTCTCTTACCTTCCATCAGACCCTCTCGATCCCCAGAGGCTCAAACTCCCTAATTTCTGTGTTGAAGTCCTGATCCCCAGAACCTCAGAATATGACTGTATTTGGAAATAGGGCCTTTACAGAGGCAATTGCGGTAAAATGAGGTCATAGGGCAAGCCCTGACTTAATCTGACAGGTGTCCTTATAAAATGAGGAGATCAGGACACAGACATGCACACGGACGGCACTGCGAGGACGTGGGGAGAAGGCTGCCGTCTGTGAGAGGAGCCGTCCCTCTCACAAGGAGACAGGCCTCAGAAGGATCCAGCCCTGCCCATGCCTGTCTCAGACCGCCAGACCCTGCTGGGTCTGTGGCACTTTGTCACGGTGGCCCGAGTAAACTAATTGAGAACCTATGGGTTTCTAAAGTCCACGTGGAAACGTAAAGGTCTAATGTAACTCATTCTGAAAACCAAGATCAAAGAAGAACTCACCCCGTCAGATGTTAAGATGTTATAGGAAGTCACGGTAATAAAACAGCCCGGTGTTGGCTAGGAACAGACAGAGACCAGTACAGGCAAACAAGAGGGTCACTGACAGACTCAGAGAGGAATTTACACATGTCTACGGGCATAAACAAGATTGAGAATTTTGATAGAGGATAGGAAACTAAAAGAACCAAATGGAAATTCTAGAGCTAAAAAATACACTTAAAAACAGAGATTAGATATGGCTAAGGAGAATTAGTAACCGGGAAGATCGGAAGGAAATATCCAGAAGAAAGCATGGAGAGAAAAGAAGAGAGTGTACATAACAGGCTGCTGGGGGCGGAGGGGACGCGACAGAAGACCCCCTGCATGGACCAGGGAAACTGAACGGACAGCAGAGAAGGAAGGTGACGAGTGCAGTGTTTATGGGCACACAGGCTGACCGTTTTCAAAAACCAAGGAGGCAAGGCACAAACTCTAGAAGCATCACAAACTCCGAACATGATAAATATGAAGAAGAAGCAAACCCCAGAAACCAAACACGACAAGAAGATCTTGAAATCTTCCCAAAGTGGGGGGAAACCCAAATACCTAAAACAAGTAAAAATAAGCTGACTTCTCCACAGAAACAGGGAGCAGCTGAGAACACAGAAATGTGGTTTGTAGAGTTCCTGAGCAGCTCGGTGAGCTGACAACAGGTCAGAAGCCGAGAGGCTGGTAAGTACTGGTGTAGATGAAAACATATGTCACACAAGCCACAGTGAACGAAAAGGAAGCTGGCTCAGCTCTCTTAACGCCAGACCGAGCCTTACAGATTAGGGCAAAAAGCATTACTGGAAACAAAGAGTAACACTTCTTAATGATAAAAGGTTAAGTTTACCAAGATGACAAAAGAATTCTAAATTTTATGTACCTAACGAAGGACATGACCTCAAAATATGTAAAACAAAATAGTAAGAGAATATATTTTTTTTATTTTTTAAAGTTTATTTATTTTGAGAGAGAGCAAGTGCGAGTGCAAAAGGGGCAGAGAGAGAGGGAGAGAGAGAACCCATGAACCCATGAACCGTGAGATCATGACCTGAGCTGAAACCAACAGTCGGACGCTTAACTGACTGAGCCACCCAGCTGCCCCAGTAAGAGAATATTTACAGCACAAAATCACTTACATGAACTTAAAACTCTCACAAGCAAAGCAATACAACACATCTGTGGATACATGCATCCTGTCCGAGGGCAAACACCACACATCACACCGGGGTTCCTGACGGGCGTGACTGGAGTGTGGGAAACGTGGGACCAAGTGAGCAGCGCTCACCCTGGCAGTGACAGTAGCCCAATAAGGAGAGTGCCGGATCAATCCACCTTTGTACCCAAGTGCCAGAGAAGAAAGGCAGAAACACCAGGTATGGGTATGCCATTTAGTCATTAGACCCATCAAGTTTTAAATAGAATGACATTCTTGTTTCTGAGAAAAGGTGGCACGTGTGTGGCCTGTAGCACTGTCTGGACTTGCCAGGTGCACACACACACACACACACACACCCCACACCCATCCATTCAGGTGCACGTATGCACATACACGCACCAGGTGCACACTTTTTACACAACCCCGGGTGTGCACCCCTCCAGATCTCCTCCTTGGGTGTGCACACACACATACCCATCCATTCAGGTACACACACACACACACACACACACACACACACACCTAGGTGCGTACAAAACGCAAGAGGGGAGACCCAGGCTGCCTCCTCTGGCTGTGTTCCCGGGCACTTTCCTGGTCTCATCCAGATCGCCTCCCCCAGAAGAATGCTCGTTCATGTTTTTCTCTGCTCAGGACCAGAGCCCCCTCTTGCCTGGGGAAGGACACCACTGCCATCAGATGGCCAGTGAGGCCTCTAGGGCTGAGCATAGTCGCCAGCCGCAAGGGGAGGGAGGCTCACCCCCAGCTTTGATGTCCCCATGTAGATCATGCGTCCTTATCCTGTGTTTTCTGGGCAGCACAATGGCTGTTTGGGGGAGATGGGTGGAAGCGGTCCACTTGGAGCCGCTAAGGGGCCGCACGGTTCGGGGCTCTGGTCCGACAGCCCTGGAGGTAGGCGTCTGAAGGATGGACGCATTGCGGGGAGGGGGGGTGCTGGGGCACAGCCAGGGAGGGGCTCCCCAGGCTTTCCTGCCCGTCCGGGAGGAGGGGGGGCCTCAGGACCCTTGCCCACTCCCCCCGGGGGTCTGGGGAGCGGCTGCGCTTTGCGCTGTCCCCGTGGACAAGAGTGGACCAGGGTAACTCCTGCCTGACGCACGGTCCTCTGGGGCCTGCTCACCCAAGGAGGGAGCTGCTCCGAGCTGGGGGTGGGGCACAGGCCAGAGTTCGGAGGGGATGAGGGCTGTGCCCCCAATTCTTGGTGATGCAGCAGGAAGAGGCTGCGTCTGCAAGTGTCTGCAGGACAGAGGGTGGGGCCTTGGCCGGTGGGACCATGTTGGACGCCCCCCCCACCAGGCTGAGGGCGTCGGGGGCCTCCGGAATCCGTGCCCAGCCATCTGTGCCCAGCCTGGCGGCGGGTGTTGTCGCCCCCCCACCCCCCCCCCGCCCCTGCCCCAGGCGCGGTCCTTCCAACCTTCCCCAGACCCTGTGCCTCGACTCAACCGCACCTCACAGGAAGCGCGGGATCTCTGCAGGGTCCCCGCAGGTCTCTGAGGGTCTGTCACCACACACGCCGCGGCTCACTGGGCCCCTGCCACCTCTGGCCCTGGGTGATTTTGATCGGGTTCACTAGTGGCCGTGCTCCCCACCGCGTCTTCTAATTGCAAATTCTCACCTGGGCGGGACTCTCAGAGCAATTTGTGGAGGGCGCTTTGGGGCCCCTGGAGGGAGGGTGTGAGGCCTTCCCCCTGTCTCCCCAGTGACAAGTAGGTCTTTGCCTGTTACCTGCCACCCGTCCGGAGTACACCCCCAGCCTCACTGTCCTTTCCAGGAGGTTCTTGTCTGTTATAGTCAGCTGCACACCCAGGGTGGGGCTTCAACTCAGACCTTGAGATTACGAGTCGCAAGCTGCTTGGACTGGCGTTTATTTTGACTCCTCGTGACATTCTGCCCCAGCTCATGGTCTCTGGCTGTCTCCGTGGGTCCCTCCCTGGGTGGTGGCTTGAAAACTCCCAAAGCAATAAGCCAGGACTCACTGCATTTGTTTCGCACTGGTCAGGGTCACTGTCCTTCATGGCCTGATGTCCAGGGTCTTGAAATCCACAGTTTTCCATATTCTGTCTGTTTCCTTTCAGGTGGGAGGGTAAATCCCGTCTCTGTGTTCTGTCTGGCTGGATGTGGGCGTCTGTCCCCTGTATTACAGCTGCCTCAGTGTCCCTGAGCTCCGGTCTGTGTCTCCTCCCCTTGCTGACCAGCAGCCCGGGCCTCCAGAGCCTGCACTGATGCCTGGAGCCCAGCCTGTCCGTTTCCTTTCTGTCTAGAGTCACAGTCCTGCACTGCCTCTTGTCCAGCATCTGAAAACAGTGTTAAAGACATGTATTATAGTGCTGTATTTTATAATTATAGTACTTACATAATTTTAGTATTGTATATAAGTATAATCCTATTATATATTTTGTCTAATTTTGTCGTTGTTTGTGGTGGAGGGCTAGACTGGAGTGAGCTCATTTTTTATGGCTGAAAGCCTGCTTATATATCTCAAAGTTAATTGTCTCCTCTATGTTGCAATATCTTCTCTCAGTTTTTAACTTTTAGTTTTCATTGTCTTTAAGGTGTCTTGATGAACAGGTGTTCTTAAATATTTTTACATTTTAAAATTATGGTATAAGTTAAATACAGTAGCATCTACTCTTTTTAGTGTATAGGTTCTGTGCGTTTTTGACAAGTGTGTTTACTTGTGTAACCACCACCACAATAAAAATACAGAGCAATTCTATCCCTCCAAAAGTGTCCTCTGTGTCCCTTTGGAAATAAGACTCCCATCCCCAGTACCTGGCAAATATGTTTTCTGTTCCTATGATTTTGACTTTTCTAGAATGTTCTATAGATAGTATCAAAAGACTGTGTCCTGTTTTGAGTCTGGCTTCCTTCCCTCAGCGTACCACTTCCGTGATTCAGCCGTGCTGTTGTGTAGATCAGCTGTGTTCTTCTTTATTGTGGGTAATATTCCATTTATGGAAGGACCACCGTTTATCCATTCCCCAGCTGAGGCACTTTTGGGTTGGTTCCAGTTTTTGCTGATTATGAATTAAGTCACTATAAACATTTGCGTGTGTTTTTCTTGTGTGAATGTAAGTATGGGTTATATGATAAGTATATGTTTAACTGTGTAAGGAGCTGCCAACCATTGTCCAAAGTGGCTATGCCACTTGGCACTCAGTAGTGAGTTTTAAAAACTGTTGTTCTAAGAAGTTGGTGGTAGTATCTCCTTGTGTTGTGGGTGTTTTTTTTTTTTTTTTTTTAAGATTTTATTCTTAAGGAATCTCTACACCCAACATGGGGCTTGGACTCATGACCCTGACATCAAGAGTCATACGCTGTACTGGTGGAGCCAGCCAGGTTCCCTCCTTGTGGTTTTTATTTGCAGTTTCCTGTTGACCTGTCTATGTGATTATTATCCATTCTTTGGTGAAATGCCCATTCAAGTCTTACACCTGTTTGTTTATTGAGTTGATTGTTTCTTTGCTATTAAAGTTTGAGAATTTTAAATTCTGAACGCAAATATTCTATCGGATACTTGATTTGTAAATGTTTTTTCCCCAAATCATGGCTTGTATTTTGAGTCTACTAGTAGTCTCTTGAAGATCAGAAGTTCTTTATTGATCAAATCCTGTTAAAATTTTTTCTTTTATGGATTGTGTTTTTAATGTTGCATCTAAGAAATTTTTGCCTCACAAACATTTTTTCCATATGTCTAAGGTTTTATACTTAGATCTATCAACTACTTTGAGTTAATTTTTGTGTAGGGTATGAGATACAGATTGAAGTTCATTTTTCTGCATATGGATAGCTGATTTTTCTGGCACTATTTGCTGAAGATTGAATTACCTTTCATCTTTGTGGAAATCAATCCTGTGTGGGTCTCATGTTTGGATTCTCCAGTCTGTTCCACTTCTATATGTTTATCTTTTTCCAATACCACACTGTCTTGATTACTATAGCTTTACATGTGTTGCAACCAGGTACAGGTAGTGTGAGTTCTCTGACTTGGTTCCTTTTCCAAACAGCTTTGGCTCTTTTAACTCCTTTTCTTTTCCATAAATTTTAGACTCAGCTTATTGTTTTCTATAACGAAGTTCTGCTAGAATTTTATTGAATGTATAGATCAGCTTGGGGACCATTAGCATCTTTACAATAGTCTCCAAACCATGAACATGGTATATTTCTCTATTTATTTAGGCCATCTTTGATTACTTTCATCAGTGGTTTGTAAGTTTTAGCACGTTTTACAAATAACTTTCTCCAGATTATAGCTTCTCTTCTTCAGTTCCTTTAAGATGTCTTTTGATGAAACAGAAGTTATACATTTTTCAAAATTATTTTAGAACAGTTTTAGAGTTATGGAAGAGTTGCAAAGATAGTACAGACAGTTCCTATATGCCCCACACCCAGTTTCCCCTAGTACTAATAACTTACATTAATATGGTACGTTTGTTCAATTAATGAACCAATACTGATATGTTCTTATCAGTTAAAGTTCATACTTTATTTGGATTTCCTTAGTTTTTATCCAATATCCTTTTTCTGTCCCAGAATCCTATCCAGGATCCCACGTTACATTCAGTTGTCATATCTGCTTAGGTGCCTCTTGGCTGTGAGTTTCTCAAACTTTCCTTATTTTTGTTTTTATTTTTTATGACCTTGACAGTTTTGAGGAGTTCTGGTCATGTATCTTGTGTAATGTCCTCAGCTGGGATTTGTCTCATGTTTTTCTTATGATTAGACTGGGGCTTTGGGGCTTTGGAGGAAGACACAGATGTGAAGTGCTGTTTTCATCACATCACATCAGGGCACATGCTGTTCACATGGATGATCATGGTTGGTCACCTGGCTGAGGCCATGTGTCAGATTTCTCCACTGTCATTCACTTCCCTTCCATACTGCCCTCTTTGGAAGGAGGTTCCATGCACAGCCCATATTTAAGGGGTTGTAAGTCATGTTCTCCCTCCTGGAGAAAGGAACATGTACACAGATTATTTGGAATTCTTCTTCACGGGACATTTGTCTGTTCTGTCCATTGATTTGTTTATTTATCCAATCACTTGTTTATATCAGTACAGAGTCATGGATACCTACTTCACACTTTGGGTTATTCCAATACTGCTGTCTTTATTGTCTTGCTGTCTCAGCTTTGGCCGGGGAGACAGTTGTCTTCTTGGCCCCTTTGACATACCCCATCACTGTGCTTTCTTCTTTCTGAACACTTATTAAAATTCTGGTGCTGTGATATGTTCCAGTCCCATCCTGTGTAAATTTCTTGCCCCAGCCATAAATTCAGTGATTTCTCCAAGGAGATTTGGTGCTTTTTGTTAGACAAACATATTAGAAACCGCTTGTTGCTCCTGGAGTGTTGTCACTTTTAGGTCCTCTCAGCTGACAGAGCGAAGAGTTTTATGTGTGGATATTAACCTGTGCATGTGCACGTGTCTCTGAACACTATGTGTGTAGCCATCTGTACCCATATTAAGCTGAACACGAGACCTCACCGACATCTCCACCTCTCATCCACCACTACATGGGTCATTCCAGCCTCCTGCCCTTGCTGATGTGTAAGTCCACTCCGGCAGTGACAACCCTGTCTCCCACAATCCAACATCCACTCATTCAGCTGTTCAATTTCAGCATACATGCATAGTGGCACCAGGATTGCTAACATCTACTCTGTCAGGAAAAAGCTTTATCAGCTGAAGTACAGTGCTTGTGTAGCTTTCTTGCTGTTGGTCTTACAGACTCCACTTATTTCCAACATTATTTAGATCAGCACATTTACACCCACCCCTACGGTTAGATTGTTTCCCAGATCCCCAAACCTCCTAAATGAGTTTTTAAAATTTGCATACATTAAAGTTCACTTCTTATGTGGTAAAGTCCTATGGTTTCAACAAGTATCACATATCTGCCATTGCACTATCATACAGCTAGTTTGTCAGCCCTAAAAATCCTCTGAGCTTTACCTGCTAAACACTCTCTCCTTTCCCCTGAACTGATCATTTTACTGTCTCCTTAATTTTGACTTTTCCAGAATATCATATAATTGGAATCATACAGCATGCAGACTTTTTTTTATCCATTCACCTGTTAAGAGGCATCTTGTTTGCTTCTCGTTTTGAGCAACTATGAGTGAAGCTGCTATCAACGTTCATGTGCTTGTGCAGTTTTTGTGTGGGCATAAGTCTTCAGATCAGTTGGGTAAATACCTAAGAGTGTCATTGTTGGGTTGTATGGCAAGAGTATATTTAGCTGCATAAGAAACTGCCAAACCACCCTCCAAAGTGGCTTTATCATTTTTCTTTCCCTACCAGCAATGTTGCTCTGCATCCTTGCCACCATTTTGCATTGTCAGGGTTTTGGATTTTAGCCATTTTTATAGGCATGTAGTGGCATCTCCTTGTTTTAATTTGCAATTTCCTAGTAACATATTGTGTTGATCAGCCTTTCGTATGTTTATTTTCCATCTGTATATCTTCTTTGGTGAGGTGTTAAAGATCTTAATTTTTTTTTATGTTCAATTTCTTTTTTTTTTTAGATTTAAATCCTAGTTAGTTAACATGTAGTGTAGTAATGGTTTCAGGAGTAGAATTTAGCGATTCATCATAAACATCTTAATTAAAAATTAAAAAAAAAATTTAAATGTTTATTTATTTATTTATTTATTTTTAAATTTTTTTTAACATTTATTTATTTTTGGGACAGAGAGAGACAGAGCATGAACGGGGGAGGGGCAGAGAGAGAGGGAGACACAGAACCCGAAGCAGGCTCCAGGCTCTGAGCCATCAGCCCAGAGCCGGACGCGGGGCTCGAACTCACGGACCGCGAGATCGTGACCTGAGCTGAAGTCGGAGGCTTAACCGACTGAGCCACCCATGCGCCCCAAAATGTTTATTTATTTTTGAGAGAGAGCGAGAGAGAGCGAGAGCGAGCGAGCATGAGGGGGGGGGAGGGGTAGACAGAGAGGGAGACACAGAATTTGAAGCAGGCTTCAGGCTCTGAGCTGTCAATACAGAGCCCAATGCGGGGCTTGAACTCACCAGCTGTCAGATCATGACCTGAGCTGAAGTCAGATGCTTAACCAAGTGAGCCATCTAGGCTCCCCAAAGGTCTTAATTTTAACAGATTTTCAGAAATTTCAAAATTTTCTTTTTAAAAATTTTTTGTTTATTTATTTATTTTGAGAGACAGAGAGAGAGAGAGAGAGCACGCACGCGCGCAAGCACGAGCAAGTGGGGGAGGGGCAGATAGAGAGGGAGAGAGAGAAGCCCAAGCAGGCTCCATGCTGTCAGCACAGATCTTGGTGTGGAGCTCGAACTCACAAACTGTGAGATCATGACCAGAGCTGAAACCAAGAGTCAGATGCTTAACCGACTGAGCTACCCAGGCATCCCACAAATTTTCTTTTATGATTCACATTTTTTAAGGAAGTTCTTGACTACTCTGAGGTCAGAATAATATTCATCTATATATAAATGGAAATGTTTTAAAGATTTCCTTCTTTTTGACATTATTTTCTTTTTCCTTTCTTTTCTTACTGAAGTGAAATTCACATGACATAATGAACAAGTGAGAGCATGTGTCCAGCGGGATTTAGCGATGTGCCGATTCCTTTTTATGACTGGATAATATTCCATTGTAAGTATATACCACATTTTATCTCTTCATTCATCTGTTGATGGACATTAGGGTTGTTTCTAACTTTTGGCTATTGTGAATATCATTGCTATGTACATTCATACCGGTTTTCAATTCTCTTGGATATATACCTATTAATGGAATTGCTGGGTCATATACTAACTCTTATTTAACTTTCTGAGGAACTGCCACACTGTCTTCCACCGAGGCTTCACCATTTTACATTCTCACCAGCAATGTACAAGGATTTCAATTTCTTTACATTCTCACCAACACTTGTTCTTTTCCATTAAAAAAAAATGATAGCCTATCCTGGTGGGTGTGAAGTGGTGTCTCATTGTGGTTTTGATTTGCATTTCCCTGATGACTAACGGCACTGGGCATCTTGTCATGTTCTTGTTGGCCACTTGTATGTCTTCTTTGGAGAAATGTTTATTCAAGTCCTTTGCCCATTTCTAAATTATCTTGCTTGTCTTTTAGTTGTTGGGTTGTAAGAGTTTTAAAAAATATATATTCTGGATACTAGACCCTTATTGGACATAAGATTTGCAAATATTTTATCTGATTTTGTGAGTTATCATTTCAATTTCTTGATAGTGTTCTCTGATGCACAAAAGTTTTAAATTTTTATGAACTCTGACTTATCTATTTTTCCTTTTGTTGCTCTTGGTGTCACATCTAAGAATCCTTTGCCAAATCCAAGATCATAAAGATTTACCCCTATATTTTCTTTAATGAGTTTTATAGTTTTAAGTAATATATTTTCATCATTGATCCATTTTGAGTTAATTTTTGTATAATGTGTGAGGTAGGGGGTCAAACTTCATTCTTCTGCAGGTGGATGTCCAATTGTTCCAGCCCATTTGTTGGAGAGACTGTTCTTTCCCTATGGAATGGTCTTGGTACTCTTGTCAAAAATCAGTTGACCATAGATGTATGAGTTTATTTCTTGACTCTCAATTCTATTCCATTGGTCTATAGGGCTTTCTGTATTCCAGTACCACACTCTTCTGATTACAATAGCTTTGTAGTAAGTTTTGAAATCAAGAGGTATGAATGCTACAGCTTTGTTCTTTTCCAAGATTATTTTGGCTATTCTGGGCCATTGCTAATCCATATTGATCTTAGAGTCAGTTTTCTAAAAAAAATTTTTCTAAAAAGGCCATTGTTATTCTGATAGGAGTTACACTGAGTCTATAGGTCACTTTGGGTGTCATTGCCAAGTTAACAATATTAAGTCATCTGATCCATGAATATGGGTTGTCTTTCCATGTATTTAGGTCTTCATTAATTTTTTGCCACAGTGTTTTGTAGTTTTTAGTGTACAAGTATTTCCCCTCATTGATTAAATTTATTCCTATATATTTATTCCTATATATTATTCTTATATATTCCTATAAATATATTCCTATTTATTCTTTTCTGATGCTTTTGTTAATGGATTTTTCTTATTTATACTTTGAATTGCTCATTTCTAGCATATTTCAGAAACACCATATATTCTCTGTGTTGATCTTATACTCCGAAGGTTTGCTGACTTCACTTACTAGTTCTAGTTATTTTTGGGGTATAGATGCTTTGGGATTTTCTGTATAAAGAATCATGCCATCTGGGAATAGAGATACTTTTGCTTCTTTCCATTTGGATGCCTTTATCATTTTTTTCTTGCCTAATTGCTTTGGCTAGAACTTAGTGTGATGTTGAGTAGCATTGTGAAAGCCAGCATTCTCCTCTTGTTCCTGTTCTCAGTAAGAAAGCTTTCAGTTTTTCACTGTTGAGAATAGTGGCAACTGTGGGTTTTTCATAAATGCCCTCAATCATTTTGAAGAAGTTCCTTTCTGTACCTAGTTTTCTCAGTATTTGTATCATGAAAGTATGTGGAATTCTGTCCTTCGGTCTAATGGTTTTCCTGCATTAATTCAGTCGATCCCATATTTCTCTCCTTCATTCTATTAGTGTGGTCTATTCTATTCTATTCTATTCTATTCTATTCATTTTCGGGTGTTGGGTCACCCTTGTATTCTGGGGATAAATCCCACTGGTCATGGTGTATAACCCTTTTAACATGCCATGGATTTGGTTTTCTAGTGTTTTGTTGAGGATTTTTGCATCTACATTTGTAGATATTGGTATGTAGTTTTCTGGTGGTGTCTTTGGCCTTCTTATCAGGCAGTGCTGGCTTCACATTAGGAAGTGTTCTTCCCTCTTCTATTTCTTGGAAGTTTTGGAACATGTTGATTCTTCTTTGTTTGGTAGAATTCATTAGTGGAGCCATCTGGTTTTGGGCTTTTCTCTGCCGGGAGGTTTTTGCATATGGATCAATTTCTTTACTTGATACAGGTCTGTTCAAATTGTTTATTTCTTCTTGAGTCACTTTCGGCATTTGTGTGTCTAAGAATTTGTCCATTCCATCCAGGATATCTAATTTGTTGGTATTGCCCTGCATTCTCCGGTAACCCTTCTTATTTCTGTGAGGTCGGTGGTGATGTCCCTGCTCTCGTTTCTGACTAATGTGCATCTCTCCTCATTTCTTTGCCAGTGTAATGGGAGATTTGTCAATTTTACTGATCTTCTCAAGAACCAATTTTTGGTTTTGTTGATTCTGTTTTTATATCCTGTATTTCATTTGTCTCTGCTCAAAGTTTATTACTTCCTCCTTTCCATTGGGTTTGAGTTGAGTTTGCTTTTCTTTTTCAAGTTCCTAAAGGTGTTTTTAGTTTATTAGTTTGAGAATTTTCTTCTTTTACAAATGTGTTTACACTCGTGTTTCCCTGTATGCACACGGCTCTTTCTACATCCCACGAGTTGGTACGTTGTGTTTTCACTTTCAAAGTCTTTCAGCTTTCCTACAAAATCTGTATCTGGAGTTTATTATTGTGCATGGTTTAAGATAAGCATTTATTTCACATCAGTTTTCCAGTGCTGAACAGTGCTTTCCTCCCTCAACTGTCTGCTTGGCTTCCTCTGTCCTACACCACACATTTGGCTGTTTCTCCGAGTTCTGTTGTAGAGATGGTGCTTGTGAGGTTGTCTTTAAAGAAGGTACTGCCACTACACCCAGGCAGACCTTTAGTCACTAATTGTATTCAGTTTTTGTCTTTAGTTTTTCACTTCTTTGTAAAACTTGTAGTTTTCCCAGGTGGAGGCTTCTCAGTGATACTCAGAGCCCTGCCTGGGTCCATATGTTTCTTTAAATTTGTTTTTATTTTTATTTGAGAGAGAGAGAGAGAGAGAGCAGGAGCTGGAGAGAGGGGTAGAGGGAGAGAGAGAGAGGAGAGAGAGAGAGAGAATCTTAAGCAGGCTCCGTGCTGAGCACGGAGCCCCACTCTGGGCTTGATCCCATGACCCTGGGATCATGACCTGAGCCAAAATCAAGAGTTGGACATTCAACTGACTGAGCCACCCAGGTGCTCCCCCCTCAATTTTGTTCTCAATATGCCATGGTTCTCAAAGAGGGGGACCTCCTCCTGCTGGCAGCGGGGCACTCCTGTCCTTCTCTGTTGGGCATGGGGGACGGGGCCCAGGACCATCCAGCCTGGAAGAAACCAGGTCTCCCAGCAATTTCTATGTCAACTATGCAGCATCTCAGTGGACATCTTGGTGCAGGCAGCTGGAGGTCATAGGGTGAGGTTCAAACTCTGAGGTTCTCAGGCAGGAGGTCTGCAGAGAAGGTGGGCTGGGACAGAAGGTGATTCTGTCAGGACCAGGCTCAGAAACTGAGAAGGAAGCTAGGTGTGGGGCAGCCATGGTCCTGGGGTCCCAGGTGTGAGCCAGGTCACAGGAGCCCTGGTGCACCCTGGGGCTGTCCTGGGCCCCGGCCCAGCCCTGGAGGCGGGGCTCTGAGGTGTCTGGTCAGCGTGGTCATGAGCCCCCACACCCTCTGCACGTGATCACATTTGATTCCGGGGCAGAGGAAGCAGGACAGACCATCGCTCTTTCACGGAGAAAGGGGCCCGAGAGGGGGTGCCCAGCTCATGGTCTGGCTCTGCCTTTCTGGGCACAAGTCACCTTGTCACCTCTTGAGTGGCTTTATCAGTGGGGGAATTAGGGATTTGAACTGCTCGTCTTCTATTGTAAGGAAATTACCAGAACCATGAAGAAGCTTTTGGTCAACATAGGTTTGTCAGGTGAACGTGATAACCACTACACTACGGACACTGGTCAACATAGGCTTGTCAGAGCGTCCCTTCATAGGAGGAGCTGGAGTCCAGCTGTCCCTGCATGTCCCTGTCCCTGTGAAAGCCTGGTGTGTGGCGCTGGGCCCGAGGGTCAGTCTTCAGTGGGAGGCTCTTACCTTCTGCGCAGGAAAGGAGGGAGACTTTCTGAGATGATGGTGACCATTTCACAGGTGTATGCGTATCTTCAGACTCACCAAGACGTATACTTGAAGCACATGCACCGTTCTTGTATGTCAACCATAAGTTAATAATGAAAAAAGAAATGGGGGCGCACAAGTGTGTCCCTGTCCGTGACACAGGGAAACATAATCCCAAGGAAGGGAAGACGTAGCAAATCTCCACACTGATCTGTGCCTTGAAAATCTCTCTTCTACTTCGACATCTCCCAAATTCCTAGAGTGTTACCAGATTTGGAAAAAGTGTTTATTGAATCAAACAAAGCAGCGCTCCGTGTTTTCCCAGACCAGTGGCAGCCCCTGCCTTTGGCGCTAATTGATGAGGCACGGCTCCTGCCCCAGGGGACACCCTGCGCCAACTTTTAATGAACTCCCAATTAGGGGCGGCCCAGACACCTGTGTGGCACTGGAGTCCCAGGGCAGTGTAACACTTGTCGCCCCGGAGCAGGCCGGCAGGGGTCAGCATACGTCCTGACTGCCACAGTGCCCCTTGTCCCTGGGGCCTCATCAGGACCCGCTTTGGCCGATGCTGATGAGGGAAACAGGGGGAGGCTTGTGGGGAGCACACTCCCACCATCTCCCAGGACCCCTGCCCTGGGCGGCTGAGTCCCTGCCACTGAGGCCCAGGCCCTGAGTGACCACCTTCCCATGGCCATGACCCCAGTTCCGCATATCCTGAGTGAGCCCCGTAGGTGTGCCCCGAGGTGTCCCCGAGGTTGATGCTGGCAGAGTGCAGAGGGTGGGCTTTTGCTCATGGCCACAGCCACCTGTGGACAGGGCACGCCGGGCTGGACGCCACCTCGGGAAGCTGCCTGGTGGCAGACAGCCCCCAGCTTGGCTCTTTCTACTGCAGCCGCTTCCAGCAAGCCTGGGTGGGGGCGGGGAGTGGGGCAGCCTGCTCTGCCTGTCAACCTGTGGGGCGTCATCGCCCTGTTTCCAGAGGGGACATGGAGGCGTAGCTTACAGATGGGGAAAATGCCCCACTTGCAGACAGGAGAACCAGACACAGAGCACCTGCCAAGAACACCAGTGTCCAGGGTGCAGCCAGCCCATGCCCTGGGGTGCATGGGGCCGCTGCTGTCCCCAGGTGCGGGCATCCCGTGTAGGGCATGGCCCCAGGAGACAAGCCTGGCATGGGGAAAATGCACTTGAGCTGTGGGTGAGAAATGGCCTCCAGGCACAGCCTAAGGGCAAGAGGCCCTGCTTAGGATGCTGGTTGCTGCCCAGGACCACCCTTGGGGCCCTCGCCAGCCCCTAGAGCCAGTCTCATTGCAGCTCCATCATTAACAAGTGGGTCCTTGCAGGCCTGCCCCCGAAGGAGGCTGGGTGAAGGCAGAAGTAACCAGAGTGTCGAAGGGCACAGGGCTCACCCTCTACCCTCCCCATTGGTGGGTGGGCAGGCGGGGGGCTCTCCAGTGTGGGGGATCCCCCTCCCTGCCCTATATCAGTTGCATCTGGTCCTTGGGCTGTGAACAGGAGCGCCAGGGCTGTGTGTTAGCTGACGGCCAGCGGGGCTTGGTGGAATCACCGTCCTGCAAGAGAGGAAGAGGGGACACTGCACGGCCACAATCTGAGGCAAGGACAACAGCCCAAGGACAACAGGGGAGGTGCCACTGGCTTCCTTCTCATGGCGGAGGCTGGGGCAGCCTCCACACCTGTGCTCTGGGGTCTGTGCTGGGCTCACCAGTACTGGCCACTCTGAGTACCCAGAGTCAGGGTCGCCTGGGCAGAGTGGCCTTTCACGCCTGGGGCCCCCCACAGGGGGCTTGGGGACTGCACTCCGCTCTCATGTTGGTGGATGGCCAGGCCGTCTTCCTGGACAGCCCAGACCTGCCTCCCGGCCAGTGCCATGGACGCCCTGGAGCTGCAGATCCGCAGCAGCTCCTGACCCCCACCTCTGTTCCTTCTTGCTGCGTCTCCAGCAGACGGGCGGTGGGAAGCAAGCGGTCAGGCAACAGGAGACCACAGGGGCCCCCCGCCCCCCAGGACACAGCCCTGCCTGGAGGGTCCTTGGAATCATCCCGAGCTCACCCTCCTGGTCTCTGGGCTGCTTCGGGGGGAAATCCTGGATCGAGCTCACACCCCTTGGGTGAGTGATCTTGATCATGCTATGTCCCTGCGAGCTGACCTGGGCGAGTGGACCCTCCCACCCGCACTGTCCCTCTTGAAGAGTCAGGCCACTGTAGGGGGGAGGGTCCCAAGATAGACTCATTTTGGGACCGCCTGCCCATTTATTTAGTTCTATCTTCTCTGGCCCTTATGGGACCCCTTGCAAGATGTGGAAGATTCCATGGGATTTGAGTGGTCCTCACACTGCACAGCCGGGAGGGCCTGATGCCCCTGCATGCATAGCTCCAGGGGCACAGGAAGGCGGGAGATTTGGGGCCGGAGAACTGCGAGAGCCCCGGATAGGTCTCTTTTTAGTCTTTGTAGCCGTAATCTTGAGCAGTGAAAAAGGTTTCTAAACGAGGCTTGTCCTGGAGTCAAGGCTGAGCAAAACAGCCCAATTCTCCGGGTCAGGACCCAGTGCCCCGGGCAGAGTGCTGGGCTGCAGGGGCAGAGTGAGGGCTCACGAGCAGTGCAGTGGACTCAGGCCCTGGTGCAGCCTGGCAGCGGCCTGTGCCCACCTGAACTCTGGAGGTGGCAGCTGAAAAGCACGCTGGGCCCCAGGAGATGGGGTCACGGGGGCCCTGCTGCGAAGACTGCTTCTTCCAGGACCCACAGTGGCCCCACTCCTGGGACCTGAGGGTGGGGAGGGGACTGGCCTGTCTGCTGGGGTTGGCTTTTGCCCGAACGTTCACCACACAGCTGCATGGCTGCAAAAGGCGGGGGCTACAGCCCGACCAGGTGTCCTGTGGCTGTGGCTGGAGCTTGGTCACTTTGTTATCGATTGGCACTGTTGGGGGTAGCTTTGCTGACTGCACTGTGGGTCTGGGGAGGGGACGCAGCCAAGGGACCCCCAGCCCATCAGGAGCCAGGGTGACTGTTCCAGGGGCTGGTTCAGGTAGTGAGTGTGCACACAGGTGTGAGCACAGGCCCATGCGTGTGTGTGTGTGTGGTGTGCACAGGTGTGAGATTCTGTGTGGGTGGTGTGTGCACCTGTGCATGGCAGGGGGTAGGAGGGGCGCAGGCAGAAAACTGCAGGGGTCGCTGTGACTCCTGAGTGCAGTCCTCCCGGGGTGGACCCAGGGTCTGGACACTGTCGGGGAGAAGACTTGCTCTGGGCTCCATGCTTGTGCGGTCACTTCTTGCCTCTGCCCAGCTGCCCCCTCGGACACTCACTGGGTGCTGTGGGCCCAGAGCAGCCGGCTGGGCAGAGTCCAGCCCTGTTGAGAGGGGTTGGGGGTGGTGCCGAGCTCAGTTCCCATTAAACCCCCTCCTCACTGGTGCCGCAGCCCCTCACTCTCTCATGCAGGCAGCCACCCTCAGGTGCCCCCTCCCCTCCAGCAGGTTCCACCCCCCCCCCCAACAGTGCCACCTGCAGCTTCTTGCCAGGAGGGGGCGCTGGTGATGGAGCTGTTTGCAATTCTACACGTCAGGGCCTCCTGGCTGCCGGGTTCCCAGCTAACGAATAATCCAGGGTGACAGCCCCAGGCAAGGAGAGCAGGGTCCCCATGGGCTTCCTCTGACCGTTGTTGTGCTGGGTGTGTGTGGGGGGCTTTACTGGGCACAGAGGTAAGAATGTTTTCCTAGAAATCAATCTGGTTTGTCGATGAAAATGCTAAAAATTAAGCCATACGTAATTTCATTTGTGAAAACGTGACAATTCCTGTCCTTTCCCTGGCCTCTTGAGTCTAGAATAAGGACCCCTCCCACAAGGTGACAAGGAGTCTAGAATGAGGAGATGTTCCCCCTCCCTAGGTGGCAAGCAACTGATAACCTGGGTCCAGTCTCCTGAGCGGCTTCCCCCCAAGAGGGCGAGGTCCACGGTCATCCGTGGTCCACGGGCTCCCACAGGGACACCAGGCCTGGCTGGAATACTGGGATTAGAGACGAGGTGAGTGGACCCCAGGGAGAGGGGAACGGGCCGGGCCCCTCCGTTCCTAGGCCTCAGTGAGGGCTTGGGGTAGGAGGTCCCTCGTACTGGCGAGGGTGGTCCGTGTCCGGGCCGCCTTCATGGCCTGGGGCCGCAGCCAGAACCTCTCCACATTCATCCTACTGGGCTTCCCGGGGCCACGGGGCCTGCAGACCTGGCTCTTCCTCCTCTTCCTGGTCGCGTATGTGCTCACGGTGGCCGGGAACCTGGCCATCATCTCCCTGGTCGGGGCGCACCGGCGCCTCCAGACGCCCATGTACTTCTTCCTCTGCAACCTCTCCTTCCTGGAGATCTGGTTCACCACGGCCTGTGTGCCCAAGGCCCTGGCCACGTTCGCCTCGCACAGTGGAGCCATCTCCTTGGCCGGCTGCGCGGCGCAGATGTACTTTGTCTTCTCGCTGGGCTGCACCGAGTACTTCCTGCTGGCCGCGATGGCTTACGACCGCTACCTGGCCATCTGCCTGCCGCTGCGCTACGGCAGCACCATGACGCCTGGGCTCTCCGCCCGCCTCGCTCTGGGCTCCTGGCTGTGCGGCTTCTCCGCCATCACCGTGCCCGCTGCCCTCATTGCTCGCCTCTCCTTCTGCCGCTCCCACGTCATCAACCACTTCTTCTGTGACATCGCGCCCTGGATCGTGCTGTCCTGCAGCGACACGCGGGGTGTGGAGCTGGCGGCCTTCGGCATTGCCTTCTGTGTCATCCTGGGCTCCTGCTTTGTCACGCTGCTCTCCTACGCCTACATCGTTGCCACCATCATCAGGATCCCCTCGGCCCGGGGCCGGCACAGAGCCTTCTCCACCTGCTCCTCCCATCTCACCGTGGTCCTCATCTGGTACGGCTCCACCATCTTCCTGCATGTGAGGACCTCGGTGGAGAGCTCGCTGGACCTGACCAAGGCCGTCACGGTGCTGAACACCGTTGTCACTCCCGTGCTGAACCCCTTCATATACACCCTGAGGAACAAGGACGTCAGGGAGGCTCTGCGGAGGTCGGTGCAGCGGAAGTGAACCCTCCGAGCCCACACAGTGGGACCGGGCCATCGGACTGCCCCGTCTGTGGGAGCCAGCGCTCAGCATCGCTCTCTGCACGGGCTGGAAACAGCATCCTGATGTCCCAGTGTGGGCGGGGGCTCTTGGGAGGCAGGGGGCTCGGGAAGGGTGCTTGGCAGTGTGGGAGGGGCCCTCCCATCCCGGCCTCAGGGGGTCTCCGCCCCTCTCACAGGCTTGGGGGTGCCCCCGGGGTCCAGACACAGATTGTGGAAGCGAAATGAGGACACGACGCCCGGGGAAGCACTATGTGCCCTGGCACATAGCCGCTGCCCACCAGTACTGGGCGCTGGACCAGCCCGTGAGCCCCCAGCCCGGTCTGGGTCCCGGGGCGCTGAGAGCTGTCTTGTCAGTGAGGGGTGGGCTGTCTGCCCTTGGGTTTTTCCCCACTGCTAACACATGTGGCTTCCTGAGTCTGCCCTCATTGGTGGCACACAGACTCTCGTTTGGAGTCAGCGTGTGGGTTTGCCTCAGAGCACCCCCCTCAGGGCTCACCTCCTCCTGGGGTCTGCACAGTGGGACGCACCCGTGTCAAAGGGAGGGGGGCTTGGTTCGGCCTCTGAGTGGCTCAGTGGTGTGAGGTCCTCGGGGTCTGGAACCTCTGTGGGAGGCCTGGTCTGACGCGACAGCCCATCATTACATATTCTCAGAGCAGCAAGCACAGGCTCCGAATCCAACCCTCTGCCGGCGTGACTTGGGCAAGTCACATAACGACTCTGTGTCTTTGTCTACGAATGGAGACTGTGCACGCGCAATCCCATGGGGCCCTGAGGAGTATGTGGGGAGCCCGTGTGTCCGGGGCCCGACGGGAGCAGGTGCTCGGGAGGTGCTGCTGGTGGCACCCATACTCAGCAGGCCAAGGGACGCCACGTCCAGGGTGTTTATTCTCTGCAGTGACCCTGTGCCCACAGTACCGGTAAGCATTTGCCCAGGGGGTTGAGGAGACATCTCCCAACAGTGGGAAGGTGGGGTTCCCAGACGCCCCGTGGGCCCAGGGCCAGAGTAAAAGTATACTGCCTCTCTCCGACTCGTCCACTCGGTCATCTGTAGCTAATGATGCTCGTGAAGCCTGTGCTTTTGTGACGTTATCTCCGAATCATGAATTAAAGCGTGTCTGCATATAACCGGCTCATGCCTTTGCTAGAGGGGTGTGGTCAGTTAGAACACTTCACGTCAGCATGGTGTGTCCACAGCCGCGGAACCCGGGTGGGAGACCGGCCGGGGCAGGGCAGGGAGGGGGGCCAAGGTCCTGTAACTTCATTGCTGTGGCATCGGAGGCCCAGAGAGGCTGACCGACCCCCTCAATGCCACACAGAAGGGTCAGCACAGCCAGAAACCACTTCAGTGGGCCAGCCGCTTGCTTGGAGGGGATCTCGTTCTCTTGCTCTCTCATCGAGGCCTCACTGTCGATGCTTCTCCCCAGAGGCAGAGGCTGTTTCTATGGATGAACTTCAAGAGCACCAGTCGGGGCAGGGGATCCACCAAGGCTCCTCCACGCCCCACCCTACCTCCGTGCCCCACCGCCCCCACCCACACGTCCCTCCCCTCTGGTCCCTCCCCTCTGGTCCCATGTCCTCAGCCAGTCAACCTCCAGAGGGTCCTCGGCTCAGGCAACTGGACTCTGGCCCTTGCTTGTCCCTCACCCGCCCCGGGTAGCGCTCCAGGCGGATGCCCTGGTCGGCGTGGCCTTGGGTGTGGCCGCAGGCAGAGGTCCTTGCCCATGTAGGCTTGACCTTATCAAGCCACCAGCAAATACTTCTTGTCCCTGCCCCTGTCAAGGGTTTCCCTGGGCTAAAGACCCAGAGCAGGGGCGGCACAGCTCCCCTCCTTCTGGAGACAGTGCGCTCCGTCCGCACCTGCTTTGCTGGGCCCCAGAGCAGGTCTGGGACGGCCCTCCGCCCCTCCAGGCCGTGGGTGCCACGGCCTTGGATCCCCAGTCGCGGGGGCACCTCTCCTCCTGGCGCGGGGGGCACCCTCCTCCTGGCTCAGAGCCACTCTGGGGGCCCCCTCATTGGGAACGCGCCAATCCTTTGGCGTCCCCTCTCTGGATTAGGAATTAGGCGGTTTCTGGAGGCCTGAAGGGAATGCTGTGTTCCATTATCGGCCGGTGTGAGGGCCGGGCTGCAGGCCTGAGGTCGGGCCTGGTGGGCTTGGTGGGTACGAAGCGCTTCCGGCGGTTCCCCGGGGAAGAGGGGTGCAGGGCGTCCTGGGGACCAGGGAGGGGGCTCCAGCTGGGGCTTCTCCGTCCAACTTCTGACCTCCCCAAGCCTCGGCTTTCTCATGGCAAATGGGGTGATGCTCACGGTGAGGACCGCCAGCTGTCGGGGGTGGGGGTTCATACCCGCAAGGTGCTCTATGCGTTTATCACTGAAGGGTTTTTGTGCAGTTTTTGTGACCCAACGAGTCACGCGAGGACAAGGCCACCTCAGTGACCTGGTGCTGGACACACCTTCCTCAGGGGAGTTTGGGTTTCAAAACCGGGGTCCAGCAGGAGGGGGGCAGGGGTCAGGGAGCAACATTAGAGCAGCTCAGGGAACAGTTTGAACCTGAAGCTCTTTGAAATGCGGGTGCTGCGGTGTAAGCCAGGGTCCCCGCCCTGCTCACACTCACCCGCGCCGCTGTCAGCACAACAGGGTGCCCCGGACAGAAGCCCCGCCCTCTGGGCCCGGCCGGTCTTGGCTCTGAGGGTCTCAGGGTCCTCAGTAAGTCAGTGAAGGAGAACCAGCTTTTAACATTTCCTGCTTTTTAATCCTTTCCTTTCTTCTTACGGGAAAAGTTTTTTTTTTTTTTTAATGATTTTTAAGATAATAGACTTTAAGGGCACTTTTAGGTTTACAGAAAAATCGACCAGGGATGTAGAGCTCCCATATACCCCTCCCTCAGTTTTTCCTTATTAGCATCTTGCATTAGTGTTGAGTACGTTCATTACAATTGATGAACCAATATTAACACATTATTATTAACTAAAGTCCATAATTTACATCAGGGCTCACTCTGAGTGTTATACGTTCTATGGGTTTTGGCAAACGCACCTGTAATGTGTCCGCCATTACAGAATCGCACGGAGCAGTTTTACTGCCTAAAATCCTGTGTGCCACGTGTTCGTCCTCCCTCCCTCCTTCTTGAACCCCTGGCAAGCTCCGATCTTTTTATTTTCGCTATAGTTTTATGTCATATAAGTGGAATTGTGCAGGATGGAGCCTTTCCAGATTGACCTCTTTCCCTAAGCAATATGCATATGTTTCCTCCATCTCCTTTTGTGAGTCGATAGCCTATTTCTTTTTTATTACGGAATAGTATTCCATTGTCTGGATGGACCACAGTTTTCTTATTCTCATCTATTCAAGAACATGTTGGCTGCTTCCAGATTTCGGCAATTATGAATGAAGCTGCTATAAACATCTAGATGTAGGTTTTTGTTAGATGTGTTTCAAATTACTTGGGTACATACCTAGGAGTGTGATTGCTGGATAGTATGGTAAGGCCATGTTTTAAGTTTTGTAAGAAACTGGCCAACTGTTTTCCAAAGTGGCTGTACCGTTTTGCATTCCTTCCAACAATGAACTAGAGTTTCTGCTGCTCTGCATCTTTGCCAGCATTAGTGTTCTCAGTGTTTTGGATGTTAGTCTTTCTACCGGTGTATAGTGGTATCTCATGGTTAATTTGCAATCCTTAATAAGCATCTTTGCATATATTTATTTTCCATCTGTGTATCTTCTTTGGTGGGGTGTCTGCTCATATCTCTTGCTCATTTTTAAATTGGGTTGTCTGTTTTCTTATTGTTGAATTTTAAGTGTTCTTTGTGCATTGTGCATTTTGGATACAAGTCTTTTATCCAATGGATGTCTTTCACAGAGCAGAAGTTTTAATCTTAATGAAGTCCAACTTATCAACTTTTTCTTTCATGGTTTGTGTTTTTGGTGTTATACCTTAATAAGTCATCACCAAACCCCAGATCACCTCAATTTTCTCTTATGTTACCTTCTGGAAGTTCTATAGTTTTGCATTTTACATTGAGTTCTAGGATCTATTTTGAATTAAGTTTTTTGGTGCAAGGTGTAAGGTCACTGTCTACATTTTTTTTTTTTTTTTTGCATGTGGATGTCCACTTGTTTCAGCACCATTTGTTGAAGAGACTGTCCTTTCGTCATTGTATTGTCTTTGCTCCTTTGTCAATGATTAGTTGCCTGTACTTACAGGAGTCTGTTCTGTTTCAGTGATTGATTAGTCTGTTCTCTCACCAATACTGTGCTGATTACTTCAGCTTCACAGAAGTCTTGAGGTCGGATGGTGTCCGTCATCTGACTTGGTCTTTCTTCAGTATTGTGATGGCTACACTTTAGAATCAGTTGTTAATGCCTACAAATTAACTTGCTGGGATTTTGGTTGGATTACATTGAATTTATAACTAAAATTGGGATGAATTGGCATCTTGACAATATTGAGTCTTCCTATGCATCAGCATGGAATATCTTTCCATTTATTTAGATTTTCTTTGATTTCTCTCATTGGAGCTTTATAGTTTTCCTCATATAGATCTTATATGTATTTTGTTATATGTATATGTTATATGATTTATAACTAAGTATTTCATTTTTGCCAATGGAAATGCTATTGTGTCTTACATTTCAAATTCTATTTGTTTATTGCTGATATATAAGTAATATATAAAAGAAACTGAATTGTATATTGAATTTGTATTTTGCAACTTTGTTGTAATTACTGTTTAATTACAAGAGTTTTTTGTCATTTTTTGGATGGGATTTTCTACAAAGACAATCATGTCATCCTAGAAAAATTTTCTTTCTTCCCTCCCAATCTCTATACTTTTATTTCCTTTTCTTATCTTATCACATTAGCTTAGTCTTTCAGTATGATGCTGAATTTAAGTAGTGAGATGGGACATACTTGCCTTTTTTCCAGTTTCAGGAGGGGAAATATCTAGTTTCTCATCATTAAGCATGGCGTTAGCTGTAGTTTTTTTTGTAGGAAAATTGAGGAAATTCCCTTCCATTCCTAGTTTGCTGAGTTTTCATCATGAATGGATATTGGATTTTTTCAAATGCATTTTCTGCATCCATTTATATGATCATACGACTTTTTGTCTTTAGCCTTTGGATGTGATGGATTACGTTAATTGGTTTTTAGAGGTTCCATCTTGCATACCTGGAATAAATCCCACTTGATTGTGGTGTATAGTTTTTTTTAAAAGAGAAATTGTTGGATTTGATTTACTAATATTTTTTGAGGATTTGTATACCTATGTTCATGACCTGTATTCCATAGTTTTTCTTTCCTGTAATGTCTTTGTCTGGTTTTGTTACTAGGGTAATGCTGCCTTTATAGAATGAGTTATGAAGTTTTCCCTCTGCTTTTAGTTTCTGGAAGAGCTTGTAGAGAACTGGAATCATTTCCTTCTTAAGTGTTTGGTAGAACTTATCAGTGAAACCATCTGGGTCTGAGGCTTTTTCTTCTTGAAGATTATTAATTATTGATTCAATTTCTTTAATAGATATATGAACATTTTTAAGGGGACAAATAACCTTCCTTTTTCTCCTTATTAGTAAAGCATATATGCTCATTGTAAGGGTGGTTAAGAAATGACCATATCCATGGTTTCGTATAGGTTGTTTAAAATGCTTTTCTAAGTATATCCTCACTTTTATAAAAATATGATCACAGGACACCAAAGTTTGCAACCGAAATTTCCATTTAATATATATATGACTATATATTTTCATATCAACAAATAACAGTTCTAAGTCTTATTTTTAATTAGCAGTTATCATCCAAGTAAATGATATACCATAATTTATTTCACCAGCTTCCTACTAATTGGCATTTAGAGGATCTCCATGTTTTTCCTTTATAGACGACACTGCAAATAACGTGCCCGAATGAGCCTCTTTGCACCCATGCTTGATTCCTTGCCAAATTACTGCCTTGCATCAAAAGGCTGTGTCAGTTTACACCCCACAGTGTGAGCGGGTCTGTCTCCTGTGCTGTGCTATCGACCCAGTGAATGTGAACAACAAAAATCCCTTACATGTGGTCTGGTCACTACATTTTATAGATCACATCATCTCATTTCATGCCCATGGCTTCCTTGAAAAGTAGACCAGGTAAGGTTTTATCATCTTGTTTTCCACACAAGGTAAGACCAGGCAGAGGTCACCACAGCCAGCCAGTCTGCAAAGCTGTACCCAGACCTTCACCCTCAGACTTCATCACCTAGCTCACTACTCCTTCCTCTTCTAGAAAACAAACAAATTTAGTTAAAAGTTCTGGAAACCCATCCTTTCTCATCACCTTGGTCACACTAATATGTACAAACATTGTGGTGTGGTTGTTCTGAGTCCTGGTTCCTCTCTGTGACCTGTGTTTCCTTATCTCTCTGTGTTCTTGATGTGCTGTCCCCAGTCTCAGGAGCACCCTTTCCTCTTGTGCTGGCTCCATATTCTTCAGGCCTCAGCTCTTGGGTTGTCTCCCTCATCCTGTGCTCTCAGGAGCCCCATGTCCATTCCTTGGGCACCCGAGGCAACCAAAAGCCTCAGGGTCAGCTGCCCCTTAACACATCAGGGTTACTCATGCTCATGGCATGCCATCTGCCTCTGGGATACCCTAAAGGTTGGCCTGTGGCTGTAGAACTCCACTGGTTTTTGAGGAAAGCCCCACCCAAATGCAACTTGGGTGACCCAGATCTTGAGCTGGACTCTTTGCCTTGTGGACTTGGCTATGTCTGGATTTGGTTTTTATTTCAACCATCTGGTCATGGTGGCCATTTCTGAGCCTGTGATTAAGGTGCACTCTCTCCTAAAGCTGTTCAGGTGACTCCTGACTCCATCCTAAGCCACCTTTTCCTGGCAAAAGGATGTTGTAGTGTTTATCTGTCAGTGTTGATTCCCCCTACACTGTAAGCTCCTTGAGAACAGAGGCCAGTGGCTATTATCTGTGTCCCTACCATTAGCACTGTCATCTGCTCACTCACCAGTCCAATCACCCACCTACTATCCATCCGTCTACCCACCATCTATCTACCCACCATTTTTCTACATACGTACCATCCACCCATCCATCCATCCACCCACTAATCCAGCCAGCCATCTGCCTACCATCCATTCACCCATATATTCATACATCTGTTGACCCACCCAAGCCCTCCTTTTCTTCCAACTTTTTGATTCCTTCCCTTTCCCCTCCCCCCTTTCCTCTTCCACAGAGGGAAGGAATGTTTCCAAGGTGTTTGAGGAGCAGCTGCGGAGCCTATGTGTCTAGAGTGAGGTGATAGAAGAGTGTAGTAAGAGAAGGTGATATCAGGAATGGAGGGGATCCAGGTTATGCAGAACCTTGCAGGTCCTGATGAGGACCTTAACTGTGCTCTGAATGAGCTGGGAGCTCTTAGGGGTTTGAGTAGAGGAGTGATGAGATTTTGAATATGTAGAAGAGACACTGTAGTGTGGAAACAGGGAGTGCCGTTGAGAGGCCATTGCAATAATCTAAGTGAGAGGTGGTGGTGATGGCAACGGTGGAGGAAGAAGCCACTGGGGTCTAGATATATTCTCAGAGTAGATCCAATACAACTGCTGTTGGGATGTGAGGGAAAAAGAAGGGCCAAGAGTGACTCAGGGTTTTGGCCTGAGCAACTAGAAGGATAGAGTCCATCAGTAGAGGTGGGAAAAGCTGTGGATAGAGCAATTTTGGAGGGAATTTCAGGGGCTCTACTTTGGACACAGCAAGTCTGTGAGATGAGGAGATGTCTGAGTGGAGATGGTCAGTGAGTAGCTGGACACAGATCTGGACCTCCGGGGAGAGCCTGGACAGTGGTACTTATATGAGAATGTTGCAGCAGAAGTCACAAGACTGGGTGAGACCCCAGAGGAGGGGCTGAGGAGAGAAAAGAGAAGTTGGATGATGAGCCTGAGCCCTTCTGATGCTAAGAGATCAAGAGCGTGATGGCACCAGCCCAGGGAACCGGGAAGAGCAGGCACAAGGGAGGCAGAGAGCCAGGTGCTACTGATAGTGCCTTCCCACCTTCATCTGGACCTTTGGCTTCACTGTGGGAGAGGCCACATGGCTGTGACAGAGTAATTTGGGTGAGGTGGTGGGGACAGAGGCTTGGGAGAGGGTGAGCAGAGAGTACACACTGATACTCCATCAAGGAGCCAGGAGGTGGCAACAGCTGAAGGAGGAAGTGAGGTGAACCTATGGGGACAGCATCACATTTGATGGAAAATGCCTGGTATTGTGGAACAAGAGAAGGTAAATTCTGGAGTGACCTCACATCAGGTGAGAGTGGCCATCAGAAGAGGTGCTTTGTGGGGCATCCTGGATCACTCAAGCCCTAGGTTGAAGGTGAGAATTTTGAGGCTTTGGGGCTATTTCAGTAATTCTTTGAAGACCAGGGGGCAATGTGGGGCCTGTCTACCCTGGATCTGTAGACATAGAGTTCCTGTGCTCACCCTCAAGAGGAACTTAGAATGAACAGCTTGGCTGGAACTGAGTTTGGAGCTTGGCTGCAGCTTCCTCCCCAGGAGGATGCTGTCCAGGAGATGCCAGCTCCTCGTAGGCAGCAAGGGCCCTGGGCACACTGAGTCTGTGACACTTCTGTGCCTCCTGGGCTGTTCTCCAACACAGCACAGCTCATGCTGAGCTGGGGCTGTCTGCCCGGCCTCTGCCCCCTGCCTGACCTGCTTCACCCAAGGGGGTGTGTTTTAGCTTGAGCCCTGTTTCTGAGAAAAAGTTTGTGTTCTTCAGGCAATTGGGGACTCCTTAATAAACCTCTTGGTACCCAATCAAAGTTTACAGTTCCAGCCGACTTTGATGGGAGAAGTTTTAACAGCTGGGAGACCAAAGTACTGTCTTCCCAGGGGCATCATTAAAAAGAAGGTGGGTGGGCTGCCGGAGGCTGAGCAGCCAATGGGGGACATGACTTCTCAGGCCCCAGCTGATGACAAGTTGGGTGGTTCTGGCTTGTTAGGCACAGGGAGATGTGGGACCTGGGACTCTAGGGCATCATCATGAGCGTGATGAAGTCTATCCCAGTTACTAACGACACCAAATTCACTCAGAGGAGTTCGGCTCAGAGGAGGCAATTAGTTTTAAACAATTATGTTGTTGGACACAGCCTCCAGAGAGTGGGGTGGCTGCAGCAGGAGGCAGAGCCAGGAGAGGGGGCGCTGTGGGAGATGAGGTGTGTTGACTGCTTCCTGGCCTCAGCAGACGTTGGATTCCCCGGTTTGTGTGGAATTTTCCTGCAAGGACCCTGGCTGCCACACTCAGTTGGGACAGGGTCTGCGGGCTGCCCCAGAGCATCATGCAGTGTGGTTGCGACCTTAAACACCAGCAGGCTGCACATCATGGCAGGTCTCCAACACTTCCCCACCTGCACCCAGAACACAGTCACGCCAGGCAAAGGGCTGCTTGTTCACCCCTTTTGATTTCTAGTAAGCTATGTAAGTATATGGCAAACAAAACTTTGACAGTCCTTTGCACTTACTATTTATTTATTTATTTATTTATTTATTTATATCGGGGTCTGATTGACAGGTAACATTATATTAGTTTTAGGCATACAATATCATGATTTGATATTCGTGCATACTGAGAAATGATCACCACAAGTTTAGTTAACATCCATCACCACACATAATAACAACTTTTTTTCTTGTGATGAGAACTTTTAACATCCACTCTCTCAGCAGCTTTAAAAAATACAACACAGTGTGACCCAATGTAGTCACCATGTTGTGCACTAGATCCAGTGTGCAAACTCTTTATTGAATCATAAAATGCATAAAGAAAAGTGCCCAAAACTTAGGTGTATAATTTGATGAGTTATTTGAAATATCTGAAAGAGACAGCACATGTGAACAGGGGAGGGGCAGAGAGAGAGAGGGAGAGAGAGGAATTCCCAAGCAGGCTCCAGGGCTTGAACCCACAACTGTGAGATCATGATCTGAGCTGAAGTCAAGAGCCAGACACTTAACTGACTGAGCTACCCAGAGACCCTTGATGAATTCTTAGCAACAGCACACACGTATGAAACCAGCACCCTGCTGAGAGCCAGATAGACCCCATGGCCCCCAAACGTAACCATGATCTTAACCACCTACCACCACAGATTAGTTTTGCCTGTTTTTGTCTTTAAGCGAAACCACATGATGTGCTCTTGTGTATGTGGCATTTTCCCTCAACATCATGGAAGGATGACTCTCTCAGGAGTCGTGTACAGCTGAAATTCATTCCCATTGCACGAACAGATCACGATTCACCACTCAACTGTTGATGGACATTTAGGTTGTTTCTATCTTTTGTTTATTATAAGTAGTTCTGTTCTTTCAGGGAGAATATGCATGCATTCCTTTTCTTTTTTTTTTTAATGTTTATTTCTGAGAGAGAGAGGCAGAGATGCAGAGAGGTGGGGGGTGTGGACAGAGGATCTGAAGTGGGCTCTGCGCTGACAGCAGAGAGCCTGACATGGGTCTTGAACTTGCAGACTTTGAGATCATGACCTGAGCTGACGTTGGATGCTTAACTGACTGAACCACCCAGGTGCTCCCTTTGGGCACATATACAAGAATGGAATCGCTGGGTCATAGGTCTGTGTCTGTTCAGCTTTAGCAGATGAGCAGTCTTTCTGAATGATTGCTGCACCGTCCAGTCCCTTAGGGGGTGTAGGAGCACTCTCTGTCCTTGTCAGCACTTCGTACTGTCTGCATTTTAGCCATCCTGGAGGATGTGTCACATTGTGGTTTCAACTTACATTTCCTGATGACTATGAAGTTGGGCGTTTCTTCATGCTCATTTGCCACTGGGATATGAGTCAGATCTCTCTTGATCTTGGATTTGAGAGCAGGACAGGGCTTCTGTGGGAACCCATTTATCCCCACTGACCAGCAGGGCTGCATTGCACCATGCTGTGTTTCCTTGGAGATGGTGGGCCAGGTCAACCTCTTCGTCCCAGCACATCTCCCAAAACCTTTCTGTTTGAAATGCATGTGGTTGGCTAACAAGCTCCTCTTAAATATGAAGAAATGTTGGATGGGGCCACAGAGTTGCTGTGAGCTTCTCTGGGCCACACATCAGGCATTACTCGTCACTCGAGGCAGCACAGCCTCGGCCAGGAGCCGGGGTGGGCCCTGCTCCCCATCTCAGTGGCTCTGTGACCCTGTGCTCCATCTGTCAGCTGTCAGCGGCTCTGTCATCATGCCCATCTGCACAATGAGAGTGACTACCATGTCTGCACTGTGAGGACCTGGGTTCCCCCTCACCTGTCCTGTTGGCAGGACGAAGTGGGGCTAGAGTCTCACTTTGTTGAAGAGACTCATGGTTACATGGTGAGCACAGCGCAGGCCCATGACCTGAGTCTCTGTCCACCTACTGTCCCCGACTTGAATGCAGTGACTCAGCCTGGCAGCTGTGAGTGGAGGGGCCACCCTGACAGCCCCCGGGGATACTGTCCACGATGATTTCTACTCTGAAGATGACTGAGTTGCTCTGAATGCAGTTCTTTATTTTTATTTACTTATTTATACTTTAATTTACGTCTGAGTTAGTTAGCATAGAGTGCTATAATGATTTCAGGAGTAGATTCCAGTGATTCATTCCCTACGTATAACACCCAGTGCTCATGCCAAGAAGTGTTTTCCTCAATGCCCCTTACCCATTTAGCCCACCCCCCTCCACAACCCCTCCAGCAACCCTCACTTTGTTCTCTGTACTTAAGAGTCTTTTATGTTTTGTACCCTTCCCTGTTTTTATATTATTTTTGTTTCCCTTCCCTTATGTTCATCTGTTTTGTCTCTTAAAGTCCTCATAGGAGTGAAGTCGTATGATTTTTGTCTTTTCTCTGACTGACTAATTTCACTTAGCATAATACCCTCCAGGTCCATCCACGTAGTTGCAAATGGCAAGATTTCATTCTTTTTGATTGCTGAGTAATACTCCATTGTGTGTGTGTGTGTGTGTGTGTGTATATATATATATATATATATATATATATACCACATTTTCTTTATCCATTCATCCTCGATGGACATTTGGGTTCTTTCTGTACTTTGGCTATTGTCAATAGTGCTGCTATAAACATGGGGGTGCGTGTGTCCCTTCGAAACAGCACATCTGTATCCTGTGGGTAAATGCCTAGTAGTGCAATTGCTGGGTCATAGGGTAGTTCTATTTTTAGTTTTTTGAGGAGCCTCCATACTGTTTTCCAGAGTGGCTGCACCAGCTTGCATTCCCACCAACAATACAAAAGAGATCCTTTCTCTCCGCATCCTCGCCAACATCTGTTGTTGCCTGAGTTGTTAACATTAGCCATTCTGACAGGTGTGAGGTGGTATCTCATTGTGGTTTTGATTTGTATTCCCCTTTGATGAGTGATGTTGAGCATTTTTTCTGGACACAATTCTTTAAGAAAATATTCCTGGGGCGCCTGGGTGGCTCAGTCGGTTAAGTGTCCAACTTTTGGTTTTGGGTCAAGTCATGATCTCATGGCTTTGTGGGATCGAGCCCCCTGTCGGGCTCTATGCTGGCAGTGCAGAGCCTGCCTGGGATTCTCTCTCTCCCTCTCTTGCTGCCACTTCCCCACTTGTGCTGTCTCTGTCACTCTCAAAATAAATAAGTAAACTTAAAAAAATTAAAAACAAGAAAATATTCCTTTTGGTATAAAGCACCGTTTATGATTATTACATTAGTCGTTGTGATCACAATCATCACAGTTTCATTCCTGCTGAAGTGAATAGAATGTACGTGGCTGTGTGCTGTGTGCCTCTGCTCACTGAGCAGCTGGTGAGCCCTGGCTTTGGGCCGGTGGGTCGTTGATGTGGCTCTGACCCCAGGTCACAGGTGTGCCCATCAGCTGGGGTCATGACAGGCAGTGGGGAAACCCTGCTTGTCCCCTGTTGCTTTGATGTTCATATTGCTATACTGTTCATATTAGGTGTAGGTCATCTGGTTGTACAGTGACTGGGTAATAAGCTACCTCAGGTCTTACCAGCTTACTTCGGAAAACAGCACGGCAATATCTTTATCCACTTACCATGTGACCCAGCAATTTCACTCGTAGGTGTTTACCCACGAGGACTGGAACTGGATGTACACACAGATGTTTATGAGTGTGTTTATAGCAGCACTGTTCATGGTAGCCCCAAACTGAATGTGACCCAAGGTCCATCACCTGGATAAGCAGTGTGGGATAGTCACATTGTGGTATCCCACACAGCAACAATAGGTAGAGACGAAAAGAATTACACAGGACAAGGTACTGCATGCCTCACTTACGTGCTATTCTAGGAGGGGCAAATCTGAGTGACGGGGAGCTGCTTAGACAGAGGAGACTGGTCTGCATTTTGATAGTATTGATGGCCACACTATTTCATGCAGTTATCATGACGCATCAGACTCTACACTTTACATGAGTGAATTTAATCATATGCAAATAACACCTGAATAAAAACCTCAGTGGCTTAAAATTGCATTGCAATCGCATCGAACAAAAGTCCTCTATTACCCCTCATGAGTCTACAGCTGCAGTTTTCCTGGCTTGGCTGTGTTCACTGAGGCGTGTGTGGGTAGCTGTGGGATGGCTGGGCTCTCTCATGAGCTTGGGGGATGCACTTGCTCTCCTCCAGTCCTGAAGCCATTTGTGACCCAGAACTTTGGAGCTGGATGATGGCAGGTGGTTGTTACGAGGATTTTCACTCTTCCTTTTGTTACCGTGGTGCATCACATTAATGGATATTTGTGCTTTGATCCATCCTTGAATCCCAAGGATAAATCCCTCTATTATGGTGTGTGAGCTATTTAATGTGCCACTGAGTTTGGTTTGATAGTATTTTGTTGAGGATTTTTCTATGTATGTTCATCAGGGATATTGGCCTGTGATTTTCTTTTCTTATAGTGTCTTTGTCTGGCATAAGTATCAGGGTAATCCTAAAATTTACACAAAATCACAAAAGACACCGAATAGCTAAAGCAATCATGAGAAAGAAGAACAAAGCTGGAGGCATCACACGTCCTGATTTCAAAAGCTACAGGGATTAAAACAGTGTGGTCCTGCCCAAATGCAGACATATAGGCCAACAGAACAAACCAGGGAATCCGGAAACAAGCTCAGGCAATGGAACTGATCTTCAGCAAGGTTCCAGGAACACACGTGGGTAAGGATAGCCTTCCAAATGTTTTTGGAAAATGAGACCCGCATGTAAGAGGATGAAATTGGACCCTGGTCTTACACATAAATAAGCTCAAAATGGAATAGAGATTCAAATACAGGACTTGAAACTGTAAAACCCCTAGAAGAAAACACAGGGGAGAACCTTCATGCCATCAGTCTTGACAGTGATTTCTTGGACATGACACCAAAAGCATAAGCAACAAAAAACAGAAGCAGATGAGTGGGGTGATGTCAAACAACAATCTTCTGAACAGCAAAGGAAAGAACTAAGAGTGAAAAGATTGTCTGCATTTCCACATTCATTGCAACAGTAAAGACACAGAAACAACCTAAGTGTCCATCAACAGATGTGTGGATACACACACACACACACATACATGCAAATATATAGACACATATACAAATACATCTGTGTATACACATATATACAAATATACATATACACATAGACATACACACATAAAATATTCATATGCATATTCACACATACATGCAAATATAAACACACATATACACATATACATGCAAATAAACACACATACACACATTTATACACACATACACACATGTACATGTACACACGCACGCACACATGCTCACACACATACATACATGCATACAAACATATACACACATAAAGACATACACACACATATACATGTATATGTGCACACATATGCACACATACACACAGGCATAGACACACACATATACTCATATGCACACATGCACAGATGCACACACATGCACACATGTACATATACACATGTACACACACATAAACACACATATGCACAATTCACATATATACACACATACACACGTATACACACATACATACAGTGGGATAGTATTCACCCTTAGAAAAGGACATCCTGCCATACACGACCTCATGGGTGAACCTGGAGGACATGCTAAACAGAACGACCCTACGACCCAGCAAGAGCACTGCTAGGAATTTACCCAATGGATACAGGAGTGCTGATGCACAGGGGCGCTTGTACCCCAATGTTTATAGCAGCACTTTCAACAATAGCCAAATCATGGAAAGAGCCTCAACGTCCACCAACTGACGAATGGATAAAGAAGATGTGGTTTATATACACAATGGAATACTACCTGGTGGTAAGAAAGAATGAAATCTGGCCATTTGTAGCAACGTGGAGGGACCTGGAGGGTATTATGCTAAGTGAAATAAGTCAGACAGAGAAAGACAGATATCATATGTTTTTACTCATATGTGGAATTTGAGAAACTTAACAGAAGACCGTGGGGGAAGGGAAAGGGAGGAAAAAGAGGAGGGAGGGAGGCAAATCATAAGAGACTCGAGCAATGAGAACAAACTGAGGGTTGATGGGGGGTGGGGGAGAGGGGAAAGGGGTGATGGGCATTGAGGAGGGCACCTGTTGGGATGAGCCACTGGGTGTTGTATGGAAACCAGTTTGACAATAAATTATATTAAAAAAAAAATAAGCCAGACACAGAAGGCCAAATACTGCACCATTCCACTTCCATGAAGCACCTAGAAGAGTCCAATTCATAGAAACAGGGTGGAGTGGTGGCTGCCAGGAGCTGGCCAGGGGGACAGGAGCTTGTGGTTCAATGGGCACAGAGTCTCAGTTACACAAGTAAGTTCTAGAGATTTGCTGCATGACACTGCTCACGTTGACAACACTGGGGCATGCACTTGAAAGTTTGAGAAAGGAGAAGGTTGTGGAGGCAGAGCCCAGGGTGGCCCCATGTCTCCTGCTGTATAATGCTTGAGAGTGAGTGGGACCTTTTTCCTTCTTCCAAAGCAAGTTCTTTTTTTTTTAAGTTTATTTCTTCATTTTGAGAGAGAGAGAGACACAGAGAGAGAGAGAGACGGAGAGACAGAGATAGTGCAAGTGGGGGAGGGTAAAGGAGGGAGAGAGACAGACAGAGAGAGGGAGAGACAGAGAGACAGAGACAGTACAAGTGGGGGAAGGGCAGAGAGGGAGAGAGAGAGAGAGAGAGAGAGAGAGAGAGAGAGAGAGAAAGAAACCCAAGCAGGCTTCAAGCTGTCAGCACGGAGCCTGATGTGAGGCTCGAACTCATGAACCAAGAGATCATGACCTGAGCGGAAACCAAGAGGCAGATGCTTAACCGACTGAACCCCCCCAGGCACCCCCCCCCCAGGCAAGTTCTTTATTGTCCAACCAATCATCAGTTTTTCAATGGGGCCTAGGGCTATACTTGGTACATTGTATTAGACACTGTAAATCACAGTGTCTGTCAATTTGAGGCATACAACCTAAACATTTCTCAGGAATTACTCCATGGTAAAAGTAAAATCTGGACTGGGGCGCCTGGGTGGCTCAGTTGGTTAAGTGTAGACTTAGGCTCAGGTCATGATCCTGCAATTCACGGGTTTGAGCCCCATGATGGGCTCTGTGCTGACAGCCGGGAGCCTGGAGCCTGCTTCAGATTCTGTGTCTCCCTCTGTCTCTCTGCCCCTCCCCAGCTCACACTGTCTCTCTCTCTCTCTCAAAAACAAACAAACAAACAAATAAACAAATCTGGACTTATTTGCCAGAATTACAATGAGAATTTTTAAAATGTTCATTTATTTTTGAGAGAGAGTTGAGGGCGGAAGGGGAGAGAGAAAGAGATCTGAAGCAGGATCTGTGTCATTAGCGCAGAGCCCAACATGGGGCTCAAACTCATGAACCATGAGACCATGACCTGAGCCGAAATCAAGGGTCAGACTCTCAACCGATTGAGCCACCCAGATGTTCCTTAAAAGTCAACATTTTAGGGGGGCTTGGGTGGCTCAGTTGGTTAAGCAATCGACTCGATCTCAGCTCAGGTCATGATCTCGCAGTTTGTGAGTTCGAGCCCTGCATCGGGCCTGCACTGATGGCACGGAACCTGATTGGGATTCTGTCTCTCCTTCTCTGCTGTGCTTGTGCTCATTTTCTTGTTCTCTCTCAAAATAAATAAATAAACTAAAAAATGTCCACATTTTATTTATTTATTTATTTATTTATTTATGTATTTTTTAAATGTTTATTTATTTTTGAGAGAGAGAGAGAGACAGAGAGAGACAGAGCACAAGCAGGGGAAGGGCAGAGAGAGAGGGAGACACAGAATCCGAAGCAGGCTCCAGGCTCTGAGCTGTCAGCACAGAGCCTGACACGGGGCTTGAACTTACGAACTGCGAGATCATGACCTGAGCAGAAGTCGGGCCCTTAACCGACTGAGCTGCTCAGGTGCCCCAAAAAGTCAACATTTTAAACAAAAACACTGCACCTCACATTTATCCTGGTGTGAAATTTCTTCCTAGTAATACAACTTCATTGTTATCAATAAATAAGTTCTACTTTGTTAAAATTTGCCTTATATTCCCCTTGTCTGTAATTTGAATGAAGGCTTTTTGAAAAAAAAAAAAAAAGACTTTAAAAAGGTTAAGCAGTGGAAATACGTGGGTACAAATGTGGCCAACAGTTTTCTGGGCAAAAGGCCTCTAGTCTAACGAGTGAACCCAGTTCATCTCCAATTAGCTTTTATTAATATTTTGAGGACAACGTAAAGCACTTGAGAGTGGACAGCAACCAGCAGACATGCAAAGGGGGTGGGACATCACTCTGGTGATGACAGGTTATGTGGGACTCCCTCTGGGTCTGGCCCTGCTGGCCTCGAAGGAGCTGCATGGCCTCAGTGCTGACAGCAGCCAGAAAGAGAATGGGGACCTCAGTCCTGCAGGTGCGAGGAGATGAATTCTGCCAAGAACCTGAGGGAGCTTGGAAGTGGGTCCCACCCCAGTGGAGCCCCAACTGACATCTGACTGCAGTCTGGCGAGACCCTGAGCTGAGGGCCTGTGGAAACCATGAGGTAATAGTTGTGAGCTGCTAATCTGTGATAATTTGTTATCTAGCACTGGAAAACTAATATAGATGGTTAAGGGAAGGATGGTGGAATGTGAGGCTGAAGATAATGTTAGAATAAGCAATTACTGAAGAGGCTTTTAGGTATGGGCATGAGAGTCATCTGAGACTACTTAAATAGCACTTCTCCAGACTGCACAGGTGCTTTTGGCCACAGGCAGGTGACCCGGGGTGCAGAGGAGAAGCCCCTCCAGAGGCTGGTCCCCTAGAGCCACCTTCAGGAACTTCTCAGGCCTCTTCTGTAAGGCCTGGGCCAGCTGGTTCTGAATGTCTGCAGTAGTGGCAAATGTCCACCTTAGATAGTGACCCACTATCCTGAGTCCAGGATCCTAGGCTGGCAGGTTTTTCTAGCATTGAAGGCACTGTCTCACTGATGTCCACAGAAGCTGCTGGAAAGTCAGCTTCCAGTTCCCTGGGACCATCTGCCCCTCCCCTGGCTGCTTCTAAGAGTTTCTCTCTGTCCTTGATGTCCTGTAATTTTGGTGTAATGTGTCTGGGCATCATTTATATTCATTCTGCTCAGCATTCATTGACCTTTATTGAATGTATAGATTTCTATTGCCCATCAGTTTTGGAATATTCTCAATTATGGTCTCTTCAAGTATTGCTCTATACCAGGGACAAACCTTTTTTTTTTTTTTTTTCAAGTTTATTTATTTATATTGAGAGAGACCAAGAGAGCGTGAGCAGAGGAGGGGCAGAGAGAGAGGGAGAGAGAGAGATAATCCAATCAGGCTCTGAGCTGTCAGCACAGAGCCCGACGTGGGGTTCGAACCTATGGCACTGTGAGATCATGACCTGAGCCAAAATCAAAAGTCGGCCGCTCAGCCGACTGAGCTGCCCAGGTGCCCCAAGACAAGCCTTTTCTGGAAAGGGTCAGAGAGTACATACAGTTGGCTGGCAGGTCTCACTCTTCCTGCCCACCTGTCCTGATGCTTCGCAGGCAACCACCAATCTGCATTCTGTCACCGTTGATCAGTTTGTGTTTTCTAGATTTTTATATATCACACTTTTCCCATTTGACATCATTACTTTGAGACCATCTATGTTGCCTGTGTCAATAGTTCATTCCTGTTTATTGCTGATAAATCCAGTATGTGGATGCACCGTGATTTGTTTCTACACCTTCTCATGGAGCTTTGAGGTGTTTCTGGCTTGGGGCTATCACAAAGAAAGCTGTTATGAACATATAATTACAGGTCTTTGAAAGACATATGCTTTCATTTCTTGTGGGTAAATACCTAAGAGTGTGATGGGGGCCATAGGGTGGGTGTGTGTTTAATGTTTCAGGAAGCTCCACTTCGTTTTCCAAAGTGGTTATGTCATTACATTCCAACCAAGACTAGTGATCTGAAAATATCTTCTCTCAGACTATGGCTTGTATTTTCATTATTTTAACTGTGTCTTTGAAGACCATAAACAAATTTTAAAAAATCTTTATTTATTTTTGAGAGAGAGAAAGACCACGAGTTGGGGGAGGGGCAGAGAGGAGGAGACACAGAATCTGAAGCAGGCTCCAGGCTCTGAGCCGTCAGCACAGAGCCTGACACAGGGCTTGAACCCATGAAATATGAGTTCATGACCTGAGTCAAAGTCAGATGCTCAACCGACTGAACCACCCAGGCACCCCCCACCCCCATTAAGATTTAAATTTTGTTGAAGTCCACTTGATGATTTTTTTCTTTTATGGACTTTGGTTTGCTTTTATGTCTAAGAAATTTTTGCCCAACCCAAGGTAAAAAAGATTTCCTCAAATGTTTTCTTCTAGGAGGTTTAGGTTATATTTAGGTCTATGAGTTTATTAGTATATATGGTGTGAGGTATGGATCAAAGCCTGCTTTGGGGAATAAGAGATACCTGAATTTTCCAGTGTTATTTGTTGAAAGGACTATTATTTTTCCACTGAATTGCCTTTGCATCTTTGTCAAAAATAAGTTGTCTTTATCCCTGTTTTTATATTATTTTTGTTTCCCTTCCCTTATGTTAATCTGTTTTGTCTCTTAAAGTCCTCATATAAGTGAAGTCATATGATTTTTGTCTTTCTCTGACTAATTTTGCTTAGCATAAGACCCTCTAGTTCCATCCACGTAGCTGCAAATGGCAAGATTTCATTCTTTTTGATTGCTGAGTAATACTCCATTGTATATATAAACCCATCTTCTTTATCCATTTATCCACCGATGGACATTTGGGCTCTTTCCATACTTTGGCTATTGTTGATAGTGCAGCTATAAACATGGCGGTGGGGGGACAAAACAGAAGAGACTCAAATATGGAGAACTAACTGAGGGTTATGGGAGGGGTTGTGGGAGGGGGGATGGGCTAAATGGGTAAGGGACACTAAGGAATCTACTCCTGAAATCATTGTTGCACTCTATGCTAACTAATTTGGATGCAAATTTAAAAAAATAAGAAGTAAAACAAGTTAAAAAAATAAGTTGTCTTTGTATGTGTGGCTCCATTTCTGTAGTCTCTCTACTCTGATCTGCTGATCTCTTTGTCTCTCTTGATGGCAATACTACACCGTCTTACCACTGTAGCTTTATAATAAAACTTGAAATCAGATAGCATTAGTTTTCCAAATCTGTGGCTCTTTTTCAACTTGTTTTGAAAATTCTAGGTCCTTTGCTTCCCATATAAACTTTAGAATCAGTTTGGTAATCTCTAAGAGAAACCTGCTTAGCTTCTGATTGAGAGCACATTGAATCTATAGATCAATTTGGGGAGGACTGTCACCCTAACATTTTTGAGTGTTTCAACCAGTTAACATGGTTTACATCTCCATTTCTTTAGGTCTCCTTTAATGTTCTAAGCAATATTTTGTAGTTTTGAGAGTACAGTTCTTGCACATTTTTGTAAGATCTACACTTAGCTATTTTATGTTTTTTTGATACTAGTGGAAATGGTATGTGAAAGATATTTTAATTTCCTATTGTTTTTCACTGGTATATAGAAATACAAGTGATTTTTGAATAATAAGCTTTATTGTAGATTCCATGAGTTTCCTCTTTGTCCATCATGTCAGCCACGAATAAAGACCATGTCAGAGGTACTAGGTGGTAAACTCGCTGCTCCTGGGCTTTGCACTTGAGTCCTCTCTGCTCTGCCAAGCCCACTCCATGTATCCAGTTTCTGGAGTTTTGTTGCTGCTGTCCTCTCTGTCATTGTCCTTAGTCTATGGGTTCCTTTCTCATCACTCGGGTGGGATTTAAGGCGGGAAGACGTGATGCTCAATCCACTATCTTTAACTGAAAACTGTGTCCTCACTGGGGCTGGGGGAGGAGACAGAGGAGGCCCTGGAGATGGCCTGTGGCGGGGGGAACGGCCATCAACGGGACTGCTGGTGGTGAGGCGTTCCAGCCCACAGAGTTCTGTCTCCTCATCTGCTAATGGGTCATCCTGTTTCTTGTGGCTCTGGGGCATGGGGCAGGTCTGGCTCCACACTGCTGCTCAGACAGGAGTAGGGGCCTCCTCCTTGTCTGCTGCAATAGCCCCCAACTTCACAGTGAGCAGAGAGAGGGGTAGGAATATCCGTCTTCCAGAGTCTGAGGAAACAGAACAAATGGAGCATCAGATCAGTCAGTTCTGGCCCAATGAGGAAGGAGCCAGCTGGATGCTCCCAGTGGATGCCAGGGGCCTCTCTCATGGCCTCCAGTCCTACAGCTGCCTTTCTCCCGGTGCTTGGTCCCTGCACCAGGGCACATGTGGACAGAGCGGCTGGGCCTGCAGGATGCTTCTGTCCACCTGAGGGTGGGGTGCCTGGAACACGTGTATATAGTACATGGACAGACACAGGCGGATACCCGGGGAGCTGGGGCAGTTTAGGGGATGTCTTTCTGTGTGAGCCCCACTTGGAGTCAAGCTTGTGAGAGGGGTCAGGGCAAAGGGGACTGTCCTCCTCAGTGTCCTCGGGTAGGGGCTGGTGAGACGTGGATCACAGGGTCTCAGTAAGGATTTGGGAATTTAACCTGTGGACAACAGGAGTCTGATGGCAGGGTCAAGTGAATGGGTGAGGGGTAGGAGACCAGGGTGGTCCCAACAGGGGTTCTGCTTGGGGACGGTGTGGAGGGGGACAGAGGCACAGCCCTGCAGGGCTGGCAATGTGGGGTGAGCACAGGTGGATGCCAGTATTACAGCGTGAGGTCTCTCTGTCCCCCTGGAGGGGAAGTCATCCGAATTTGGTAGGAGGGGCCCCTGTGGAGTGGGGGCTGTTGAGAGGCTTGGAGCCCAGGACAGGGTGTGGGGTGGGGGTAGGTGGAGCTTAGGATGAGAATTGTCCCGGACCGGGTATGGCCTGGAGAGCAGGGGCCAGCTCAGAGAAGGGTGCCCTTTTCAGCTCTGGGGAGTCTGGTAGGGAGATTCCTCCTGCGGTCCTCGCTCAGAACGGGGAGAGCTGAGGGCTGGGCTCCCTCCCAGCTGAGGCCCTGGCCTGTTCCTGCCCAGATGGGCTACGTCCCTTTGCCTCAACCCCTCCCTCCTCAAGCTCTTCCCATCAGCTTACTCTGCAACAAGGAGCCCCTCCCCCCAACAGCCGCCTCCTCTAGCAGCCCCCTCCTCCACCAGTGTTCCTTCAATGCCCTTTCTCCAGCTGACCTGGCAGGTGTGCCCCTTCCAGCACCCCCTCTCCCTCTTCTATCTGACAGCCACCTGCTGATAAACCCAGTGGAACAGGTCTGTCCTCACTTGGTGCCTTATGGGGACCTCCCCCCTGGCCACCTCTCCTGCCTCAAGGCTTCCTTGCTGAGGGTGCTTCTCTGCTTCATCCCCGGCTGGTGACCTTCTCGTACTCTTGACGGCGCACCCTCTGTAAGCTGACGACTCTCCAAGTTCTGTTTCTGGTCACTTTTCCCTGGAGCTCCAGAGTCAGGAACCGGGCAACCTCTTGGGCTTTCCAGGGTCCTCCTTCTCAGACCTGCCTGTCTGGGTGGATGGACAGCTGACCACCCAGCCTCAGGTGGCCCAGAGCTCAGGCTCCTCTCTCGGGCGGCTCTGTAGCCTCACAGTCCTGCCCACGGCACCCGTGTCCCCCCGGACCAGGTCCTGCCCACGGAACCCGTGCCCCCCCGGACCAGGTCCTGCCCATGGCACCCATGCCCCCCGAACAAGGTCCTGCCCACGGAACCCGTGCCCCCCCGGACCAGGTCCTGCCCATGGCACCTGTGCCCCTCCCAGACCAGGTCCTGCCCACAGAACCCGTGCCCCCCTGGACCAGGTCCTGCCCATGGCACCTGTGCCCCCTCCAGACCAGGTCCTGCCCACGGCACCTGTACCCACCCGGACCAGGTCCTGCCCACAGCACCCGTGCCCCCCTGGACCAGGTCCTGCCCACGGTGCCTGTGCCCCCCCAGACCAGATCCTGCCCACAACACCAATGCCCGGCCTGGACCAGTTTCTGTGTCTCTGGCACCTTGGAGGCCCTGCTGTGTGGTAGGCCCGGACCCGAGCTGTGTCTGTTGCTTCCGGGTGTCTAAACCAGGCTGTGAATTCCCTGACGCAGCTGGTCTCTGCAGGGCCACACAGCACCCAGTGAGAGGCTGGCACTCAATACTTGCTTTATGAATTGACAAACCAGTGAGCACAATAGTATTTTCACCCCATGTTTTAAAGCAATCATTTTACAGTAGTTTGATTTGGAAGCACATCCACATGAAAGAGGGAGGTGCCTGAAATTGTAGACTTACAGGCACCTTTCATGGGACATTCGCTAACCCTAGTGGCCGCCACGGCAGTGGGGTCTGTGCCAAGACCCTCGGAAAGGATGCAGCGACGGGCTGGTCAGTGCTGGTCTGTCCAGCAGCAGCTCCCTGCTTAGCTCCGCCCATAGCCCTGGCCCCCGCTCCTTGCAGTGTCCTCCCTGGGACAACAGAGAGCCCCTCGCCGCCTAGCACCACCTCCTAACGCAATGACGGTCTGCTGCTACCTCGCTGCCCTGCACTCCGTGAGCCCTTGCCCTCGGTAACACTGTGCTCGAGGTGGGGCCTGGTCTCACAGGCTTCGGGTCACGTTCAGCACAAGGCCCATCACACCCATTGAGCCCAGTGTGTGCTGAATGAGTGGTCTGAACCCTCAGTCTGTAGTGTGTTTCTGGGGTGGCCCTGAGAGTGAAGCTCAAAGCCCCCATCATCCATTGCACAAGACGAACATTCTAGGTTTCCCCAACCTTGCCAGCACAGTTGACATTTATTACCTGAAATCCTGCACAGGCACCACGAGATTTCTGACCAACTCTCAGGCTGTGTCTGCGGCACAGGCTGGGGCCAGGCCTTGTGACTCTAGAAGCTGCCGTGGAAAGTTCACGGCACCATCACAGTCATCTGCTGGCTCGGATGGAGCGCCTTTTGAAGCCAGGCGCCAAGGAGAGCAGGAGAGCAGGTGAGGGCTCCTCTGGGGAGACCCAGGTCCTGCCCTCCCGGGTCAGCCAGGCGTGCAGCAGGCGTGGACGCCACCCTATTGCCCCTTGGTGACAATGCGTGTGTGGGGGCTGTGGCTGGGGCAGGCATCAGGGCCCGCATACACTTTCAAGCCTGGCCTCGCTTACTCCACCTACTCCCAACAGAGAGGGATGCTGGTCACAGGGACACTGGTCAGGGGACGCTGGTTTCAGTGGCCAGTTCTGGTTTTCATTTTGGAATATCCACCACTCCTCAGAGTCTTATTTGCTCTGCTGGGTTGTCAACACACCTGCCCTGGGCATCACCCTGCACAGCCCAAGACCTCCCATAACTGCAGGGGGTTGTGGTGCTCCAGCTGACCAGGCCTCCGGGGGCCTGGTTAGAGGAGGGAGCGCCCAGCTGCCTGGGGCCTCAGCAAGGACGTGGGGCCAGCCTGCAACCTGGCCCCCCAATCTTGCATGATGTGAGGGACAGGGGTGTCCCCACCTGGGGCGGGGGCAACTGGTACTCTGCAGCAGTTGTAAAGTGTCCCAGGATGATACCTTGTGTGGCACCCGGAGAGGGTCAGGGTTGGGGGCTCCACACGGGGCGTCTGTTCCAGGCATTGGGAAGGGGTGAGCCAGGTTGGGGTGGTCACCAAACCTGTGTCCTGGGCAGGCACCACTCAGATGAGGGACAGGAAGGACTCTGCCTTCAGCCCCTCACCCCACCGGAGCCACTCAGGAGATAAACTGGAGACACAGAGGTCTGGAGCAGTTCTGAGGGAGCGCGAGGTCCCAGGGAGGCCCCTAGGACGGGGCACCCAGGGCCTGGGCCACCCTCTGCACTGCCTTGCGTAGGGCCTCCTTGACCTCCTGGTTCCGCAGGCAGTAGATGATGGGGTTGAGCAGGGGCGTGAGCACCGTGTAGACCACAGACACCACCTTGTTGAGGTCAAAGGAGTAGATGGCGCGTGGCCGGGCGTAGATGAAGAGGGAGGCGGAGTAGAAGATGACCACCACGGCCAGGTGCGAGGCACAGGTGGAGAAGGCCTTGCGCCGGCCGGCGGCGGACGGGATGCGCAGCACGGTGCCGAGGATGGCGGCGTACGAGAAGACGGTGAGCTGCAGCGGCCCCAGCAGGATGAGCAGAGCCAGGAGGAAGTCGACCAGCTCCGCCATGGACACGTCGGAGCACGCGAGGCTCAGCAGGGGGGACACGTCGCAGAAGAAGTGGTTCATGACGTTGGGGCCACAGTATCCCAGGCGCGAGATGAAGAAGACCTTTCCCAGGGAGACGGCGAAGCCCGAGAGCCAGGAGCTGGCGGCCAGGAAGCTGCAGAGGCTGGGGCTCATGATGGCCGGGTAGCGCAGGGGGCTGCAGATGGCCACGTAGCGGTCGTAGGCCATGACCCCCAGGAGCGTGCACTCGGTGCAGGCCAGCGCCAGGAAGAAATACAGCTGCGCCATGCAGCCCGCGAAGGAGATGTGTCGGAACTGGGGCTCCGCCAGGCTGAGCAGCATCTTGGGCACGGTGACGGAGACGTACCACACCTCCAGGAAGGACAGGTTGCTGAGGAAGACATACATGGGCTTGTGCAGCTGGGGGCTGACCTGGATCACGGCGACGACGACCACGTTCTCTGTGACGGTCAGCATGTAGGCTAGCGTGAACAGCACCACCAGGCACACGTGGAGGCCCAGCGAGCCCGAGAAGCCCACCAGGATGAACTCTGTCACCTCCGAGCGATTGTCCCCGAAGGGCATGGTGTGCACCTGGTGGCAGAGACAATGGGTCAGATGCTGGCTGGTGGGTGGGGTGCTGGAGGCCACGGCCCCTGCTCTGCTGCCCACGGGTGGGCCTCCCCTCAGGCACTGGGTGGGATCTGGGCAGATGTGGGCTCTGCCCTGGGGCCACTGGCCCTGCCTGGCCGCAGACTGGATGAAGGCTGTGGTGTGCTGGGTGTCATGAGAACGTCTCAGGGGCCCGGCCTGGGGACCTGCTCACGGGTGTGGATGGGGCCCCACAGGATGGTGGGGGAGGCCGTGGCCAAGGTCACCCAGGTTAGAAGAATGGGTGCTGTGGGGCAGGGGGCAAGGGGTTGGCCTGGGGTGGACAGGGACGTGCTGGGCTCCTGCTGTCTTCTTGGGTCAGGCGGGGGGGAGGGTATCTGCGGCCATGAGTTGGGGCTTCCTCATCTGTATGCAGGACGACAGCCAGAACTTGCCCTGCAGGTTGGATGCAGACCTATCACACCTCCAGGGGGGTGGGATGCTGAGGAGGACATCCGTGGGCTTGTGCCACAGGGGCTGATGGGGAACATGGCCACTCCTGGGATGCCAGTTCCCTAGGAGAATTCAGGGTCCCAGGGAATTGGGAGGATGCAGGAGGCCGAGTTTCCCACCCTGGGTCCCCTTGACACCCTGTCCTGGCCAGGTGAGCCGTGCTCCCTGCCATGGGCCCTGGGGGTCCAGCCCTCCACCGCCCGACTCCATGTGTGGCTCGCCTGGTTCTGTCCAAGCCGCACTGGTACGGCCAGAGGTGTGCAGGGGGCCCTCAGGGCCATGACTTCCTGTGCCCCCCAATTCCAGCCCCTGCAGGGATGGCTAGGGGATCAAAGGGGCAGGACTGGCAGGTGGCTTCCTCGCCTCCACAAGGACCTGTTTCACAACAGTGAAAGGGCCAGACCCTAAAAACAGAAGTCAGCTTCCTTCACCCTGGTCATTCCTCTCCTGCCCGCCCACGGGTTTCCTGGCTCAGGGGCCCCCTGAAATGCTCCCCTGCACCCTGCCCCACATCAGCCAGGGCCTCTGTCCTAGGAACGTCCCTGCAGGCCACAGGCGTGTTTCCTGATCTTCAAAACCTGTGTCGGGACCAATCCACTCATTCATAGGACGGTTGGGGTTTTGGCTTCTTACCTGCACCCTGAGTGCATCTGTACACTTGACGTGGAAGTGAGTTTGCTAAAACAAACTGGCTGATATGGAGAATGGGCTTGGAGGACAAAAACCAGCCTCTGTTCTGCATCTTGCCGCCTTGAACCCTCAAGTTTAGTATATGTGCCGCCGAAGTGAGTGCTGCTGTGAGCCCTCAGAGGGCATCCCCCACACCAGGCCTTACCCACCGGGGCCTCAGACCTGAGCTTGGGGCCGAGCAGGGTGTGGAGGGTGGTCCTCCTGCCCTGATGGAGTAGATGCCCCTTCTGGGGAGGCCCTTGAGCCCAGGACCTGGTAGGGTGGGCTGCCCCCAGCCCAGGTGTCAGCTCTTCTCGGCTTCCTGCCTCTTCCCAGAACCCCAGAACTCCCCAGGGCTCCTCCTGGCCTGTGCCCTTGAGTGACCACAAGCCCTTTGCCTCTCTCCCCTGCATGCTGCCCCAGATCCCAGGCGGCAGATCCCAGAGCTCTAGGGTGTGGCTCTGGGATGGGTGGCTCCAGTTTAAACCCCACCCTCCCGGAGACACCTGTGCCTGGGATGGGATAGCCACCCTCTCTGCCTCGGTTGTCCCATGGGGTCAGAGCAAGACCCTTGCTGGGCTGTCCTGGCCCCAGAACGCCACGAGGGGGTGGGGATACACCAGCTCTGAGGACCACAGAAAGCCTGCACATCTGCTGCGTTCACTCAGGTGGGTTTGGTGGCCCAGGTGGGCAGCGATGCCTATGCAGCAGGAGGCGGCCTGGCCAGATCTCAGTGGGCCTGGTCAGCTCCCCCGTAGCTGGGGCTCTATCTCTCCCCCACTGTGGCCCCTGGTGACTCCAGCAGTGTCTGCTCAGACCTGCCACTGATCAGCTGTTGGACTTGGAATCAATGTCTCTCTCATCCAGAGCCTGTTTGTCTGTGTGAAAGAGGGAGCAAAACCATCCGCTTAGCTGACGGGATGGGAGACTGGTGCTTCATTAGGGGCCCCAAGTTCTCGTCACACAGACAGGAGAGGACACACGGTGAGTCCCCAGGCTCCACCGTGATGCTCCATGTGTGCTCCCCAAACTTCACATGGGTGCAGAATCACACGTGTCCTCCCCCAAACAGATTCGCTCAGGCACCCAGCCTCCCTGAGTCAAAGCCCTGCACGCCCCACGAGAGGCCCCTGATGCAGGTGTTCATGCAGACACCAGGGTCCTGCCAGCTGGACGACGCACCTGCACATGCCCCCCGGCAGATCCAGATCCGGCACACAGACCTCGGTGCCCAAGCCTTAGACACACAGATGCCCCTATAGACCCGGTCCTGCCCAGGAGACAGGTGCTGGCCCCCACCCCCCACGGCCTAAGCCTCAGGAGCCATACGCTGTGCCACAGAAACACACACGGACACAGGGATAAACCCCCAGACCACAGACACCGGGCCCTCAGAGACACTGGTTCGAGACAGACTGTTCAGCTTGTTGCCTTCATCGCATGCGTGGGCACACACAAACTCACGAGCAGGAGCACACACAGACACAGGTGCACATGCCTGTGCACATTCAGGGATGCACTGCACAGACACGTGCACCTTTCAGCTCTCACCTGTGTGGAGACTGCTGGTTTTAGGTGGGAGATCGGGTTTGGAATCCCAGCCCCGCTCGCCCTCTGCTCTCAACCCCCAGCCCCAGCTCCTCACGGGTGGAGGGGAGGGTCTCTCAGTTCTCTGGCTTTCCTCAGGACTCGGTGCTGTTCCAGCCAGGGACTCAGCAAAAGCGGGTCCCTACCTGGTCCTTGGGTGCTGAGAGGGGGCTCGGCATGAGAGGTGACAGAGGGCTCTGACAGGGCTGTGTCTTGCTCTCAGCTGAATGCGGCGCTGGGTGCCGGCCCCATGGGTCTTCCCCTCCCAGGGATGTCACATACCCCGTGAGCATGCAGGTCCAGGACAGAACTTGGAAGACACGAAATGAGATGAGCCGCTGCGAAGACCCCTCCTCACAAATGAAAGAGACAAAGAGACCTCCAGTCCGAGGCGGCCACTGGTGCCTCCCCTGTTGTCTGCATTTCACAGGACCAAGAGTCAGGTGTGGGGGAAAGTACGGGGGACCCCCGGTTCGCGGCCGTTGGGAGCATCCCCTCTGCATGGGGAGAGCCTGGGCAGCCCAGAAGCTGAGCACCCCCAGGCCCCCCAGACCACGAACAAGTGTGTTTCTAAAGCATAACCGAGCGGCAGACGGAAAGCTTACCTCAGCCCTTGCTCACCATCTGCTCACTGGAGAAGGTCTCACAGGAGAGACAGGCAGAGCAGGAACTGGGCAGAGTGGCAAGGCTCTGTCCCTCGCCGCTGTCCCAGGGGCTGGTGCCCAAGACACCAACGGCTCCTCTTGGGAAACCCTTGAGCCTCTGCTCAGGGACCCACACCCCCTGGGAGCACCTTTGTCAGCCAAAGTGGCCAGAATCAGAGGCCAGATGGCCTCCCTGGCTTCCTCGTGGGCACAGGGCAGCTGTGACCTGATGGGGGTGGGGTGTGGGTATGGGGGTCACTCTCGTCCAACCAGCAGCAAGTTATAGCAAGTTATAGCTTGTCCAGAATGCTGCGGACCGTGGGGGTGGCGTGGGCTGCCGGGTGGGGAATGGGGTGATTTCTGTGTGCTGGGTGTGGCGGGACAGGCCTGGACTCAGAGCTGGGGAGGGCTCAGCGGCCCAGCTCCCTGGTGGGTGCGGCCTGGCGGCGCCCCGGAGACGGGCCAGGTTCTGGGCAGAGCAGGGCTGCCGGGGAGGGGGGGCAGACTGGCGGGGTCCAGATGGGGTGCAGGCTGCAGTCCGAGCTCGCGATCACCGTGGTGGCGCAGGGGGTCGCTGGGTTTGCTGATGGATCCGGCACGGGGTGCAGGAGCGAGGGCCCAAGGATGTGGGATCGGTGGCTTTTGGAGTCTTCGGAGGGGGGGCGGGAGGAAGTTTTCCGAGTGCAGATTTAGGATGAGAGGAAGTTAGGTGGGGGCGTGGACATGTGAGTCCGGAACCTCGCGGAACCTCCTGGAGGTGGGCGCTTGGGGTCCGCCAGGGTGCCGGCGGAGGGCCAAGGAGGGTGCGGGAGCAGGGCTGGCTGGCTGCTCTTCCGTTGCTGTAGGCTAACTCTCACTCGCGCTGGACGAGGCTCTTCAGGTGTAGTGTGATGCGACAAGAGCGTGGCCAGCACGAGTGGCCAAGAGAGGACGCTCAGATACTGGTCCACGTGTCCACACTCTCGGCCCCTATGTCATCTTCCCTGCTGGGCCTTGAGGCAGGGCTGACCATGGCGCCCTGGGCTCCACCTGTGCCACCAGGCAGCTTTGCAGAGAGGTGGCTGGAGACTTCCAGAGCAGGAAGCTCTGTGACCCGTGTGAGTGTCCTCGCCCTCTCCCTGGCCTGCTTGGGGCTTCTTGCCCTGGTGCAAATCCCAGCACCCCTGCACCCTCCCGGGAGCCTGGCCTGTCTCCGGCAGTGGGGTCGGGGGTCTCTCCGCGGGTGTGTCTTGGGCTGTAGGGCTGCTGGTTTCTTGCTGGTTTGTTGCAGACTCTGGTGGCTGGGTGGAGTTTTCTTCTGGGGACCCCAGCATCCACAGACAGCCCTCCCCACTCACAGCTCCCGGCCTCCTGTTTCCCTGTGCCCGCTCAGCCCCTTCCCACAGACACCCCTGGCTTCCCATGGCCCAGAACCTCACCTCTGGATCCGAGCCGTGTAGATGAAGGTCCTGCCTGTTTCTCACATCACTCCCCCAGCACCTTAGTCCCACCTCGGGCCCACCACCCCCTCCCCAACCTCGGTGCTCACCCCTGTCCCCTGCAGCAAGATCTCTGGCAGCCTCCCCCCCGCCCCCCCGCCCCCCGTCCCTGCCTTCCCCAAGCAGGTGTCCTAAACCCTGGCCCCCGCCCCACCCCTTCTCAGAAAACAAGCCAAGGGGCAGGGACTCTGACATCCTGCTTCAGACACCTTATCTTTATGCACACACATCCTGGGGGCTTTCCTGCTCCTGGCTGTGCTGAGCTCTGCACCTGGCCCCCAACCCCTAAGGGCCCTCCCCTGGCTTTTGCTGCTGGGTCTGCCTTCTAACGTCAGCATGGACACAGGCTCCAGCCTCCTGTCTGAGAAGCGAAAAGGAAGGAAACCCCAGCCCTCAGACTACACTCTCTGACCCTTGGTAGCAGCACCCGCCTGTCCTCATCCACCTTCTCCCAAGCTCTACTGTCCCTGTCAGCTGGGCAGCAGGCCACCCCTCCTGTCACTGGCCTTCAAGAAGCAGAGAATCCCCTCCTAACCCTGCTGTCTGCTTCCGTCCACACTGGCTGGGCAACAAGCATTGGAGACCCCCACAACTGCGTTACTGCTAATCTAAATGGGGCTGCACAATTCTGATGCTCGTGGGTTTGACAGCTATGCCCGCCCATTCGGGATTCCATGTCAATTCTAGAATCATTTTGTTAGGTCCGGGATCCCTCCTTCAGCAGTTAATTTGGGGGATTTTTTTTCTCTTTGCAAGATTGAGTCTTCTGGGCACCTGGGTGGTTCAGTTGGTTAAGCTTCTGACTCTTGATTTCGGCTCAGGTCATGATCTTGGCTCATGGGATCGATCCTCATGAAGGGCTCTGTGATGATAGTGTGGAGTCTGCTTGGGATTCTCTCTCTCCGTCTCTGCCCCTCCCCTGCTCATTCTTTCTCTCTCTCAAAATAAAGAAATAAACGTTAAAAATGAAGATAAACTTTTCTGACTCATAAACTTGGCATATTTCCATTCTTATTTAAACTTTGCTGTGATGTCTCAGTTGTGTGTGTAAAGGTTTTCCACATCTTTCATTAGAGTAATTCCTAGATATTTAAATTTTTTTTTTCAACGTTTTTTATTTATTTTTGGGACAGAGAGAGACAGAGCATGAACGGGGGAGGGGCAGAGAGAGAGGGAGACACAGAATCGGAAACAGGCTCCAGGCTCCGAGCCATCAGCCCAGAGCCTGACGCGGGGCTCAAACTCACGGACCGCGAGATCGTGACCTGGCTGAAGTCGGACGCTTAACCGACTGCGCCACCCAGGCGCCCCTAGAGTAATTCCTAGATATTTAATATTTTTGTTGCTTTTATAAGTGGTAGCTACTTAAAAGAATTCATTTTCTGTTTGCTGCTTTTATGTAGAAAGATAACGGCTTTTTGTTTATTAACTGTGTCCAGTGAGCTTGCTAAGTAAACTTTGTCATGAATTCTAACTTCTCTGCAGATTCTTCTGGATTCCCTATATTCCCGGTGGCATTGTATGTGGGTAAGAAGGCTTCACCCTCCCATCCTGTCTTACAACTTCCTTCTCCTAACTGACTGCACTGTGAGAGCCCCCAGGGCAGAGCAGAGGCAGACAAGGTGGGGAGGGACAAGGTGGGGAGGGCTGTCCTGTGGTGTCTCCGGCCTCAGAGAGCCGGACACTTGCTGTGGCGTGTTTCCATGATCCTTGTTATCAGATTAAGGGAGTTCCCTGCTATTTCTAGTTTGCAAAGTATTTATTTATTGTAGTAAATGCTTTTTTTTAATACAAAACTTTTTGCCTCTTTTAAGATGATAATATGATTTTTCTCCCTTAGTATTTCAGTGTGACAAGTGACAATGATGGATTTCCTAATGCCAAACCAACTTGGCACTCCTGGAAGAAAGCCATCGTGGGCACTGCTGGTATGCTTTGTACGCATCGCTGATTTTATTGGTTCTGGGCCCAGGGTTTTCTTTGTGGGAGGATAATCTTTCCTTGAGAACAGGACTATTGAGGGACAATTGACATACATTAAATAGCACATATTTGAAGTGAACAATTTGATTAGCTTCGACATATACGTATCTATATCTCCATGAAACCATTCCCACAACCAACCGAATGTGCATTTTCATCACCCCCAAAACTTTCCCCCTTCCTGCCCCTCCCCGTACCTACCTCTCCCGGCGACCACTGACCTGCTTTCTGTCACCGCAGGTTAGTTTGTAACCTGTTTGCATTTCCTGGAAATTTATGTAAGTGCAGAGGATGTGGAGGACCTGAAGCCCCACAGAGCACAACCACCTTGGAGACAGTTCCGACCTTTCATGGTGACTTACACACGGTCCTGCCGTCCGACCCCCCACTGTGCTCCTCAGTATTTACTTAAGAGAAATCAGAATATACATCCACCAAAAGGCTTGTACAAGAATGTTCTGAACAGTTTTATTTATAATAGTCCCAAACTGTACACAATCCAGGAAATACACTTTGGAACAATCCAGGGAGTTTTCTCAAGTTTTGCCGGTTGTGCATATGCTCATTCGTGCGTCCGTGGAACTCACAATTTTACCACACGTGTAGCTTCAGGTGACCGCCACAGCAATGACGTGAACTCCCTGGGGCTGCCGCCTTGCATTCACACCCCTCCACCCCCACATACCTAACCCTGCTAACCTGTTCTCCATGTCTACTGTTATTTCAGAAATATCGTATACGCGGGATCATGCGATATATGTCCCTTTCAGATTGCTGTTTTCATTCAGCATAATTTCCTTCAGGTTCACCCAAGTCGCCGTGTGTATCGATACCTTGGTCCTTCTTACTGCCGAGCAATGTTCCATGTATGAATGCACCACGGTTTGTTAGCCGTTGAGCCACGGAAAGGCACCTAAGTAATTTCCAGTTTCTGGCTACCACGAATAAAGCCACTGTAAGCGCCAGAGTAAACGTTTCTGCACGAAGGGAAGTTTTCACTGCTCTGGGGTCAATGCCCAACTGTGCGGTCGCTGAGTCGTGCGGGCAAGTCTAGTCTGAGGGTTAAAAAGAACTGCTGAATTATTCCACAGGGCGGCCGTGGCTGCACTGTTCACCTCTCCACCAGCGATGCATGAGTGGTTTCGTTTCTTGACTTCTTGCCAGCATTTGGTATTATCACTAATTTTTTTTAAAAAGCCTTTCTGGTAGTTCTGTAGTGATACCTTATTGTGTTTTTTGTCTGCAGTCACTTAATGGCTAATGGAGGTGAGCATCCTTTCATGTCCTCGTATGACACATCTGTATGTCCTCTTTGCTGAAATGCCTGCACACACCCATTTTCTTTTCTTTTCTTTAAAAAAAAATTTAAAACATTTTTATTTATTTTTGAGAGACAGAGAGAGACAGAGCGTGAGCAGTGGAGGGGCAGAGAAAGAGTGAGAGAGAGAGAGGGAGAGAGAGAATCTCGAGCAGGCTCCACATTGTCAGCACAGAGCCTGGCATGGGCCTCAATCTCATGAATGGTAAGATCACGACCTGAGCCAAAGTCAAGAGTCAGATGCTCAACCGACTGAGCTACCCAGGCACCCTGGGTTATCACCTTTTCTATTCCAGGTATTGATTTGGGTCTTTTTTGATCTTTGTCAAACTTGTTAGAAGTGTGTTAATTTTATTTTTATTTTTTTCAAAAACCCAGCTTTTTGTTTCACTAATGTTTTGCTATTATTTTCCTGTTTTTAACTTCATTGATTTTTGGTTTTATCTTTTTTGTTTCCCTCCTTACTCCTTCCTTTATTCCTTTCCTTCCTTTCACTTTTTCTCTAGATTTTTGAGATAGCAATTTAGATTATGGATTTGAGATCTTTCCTCTCACGTAAGTATCAAACACTGTAAATTTCCCTCTCACCATTACTTTAGCGGCATCCCATAAATTCTGATATGTTATTTTCATTTTTTATTCACTTTTTCGTATTTTCAAAATTTCATTTGAGACTTCATCATTAAGCCATGGCTTTTTTAGAAGTGTGTTTAATTTTCAAGTGTTTGCAGATTTTTCCATTGTCTCTCTGTTATTGAGTTCTTGTTTTTTTCTATTATGGTCAGAAAACATTCTGTATGATTTAAATTATTTTAAGCTTGTTAAGGTTTATTTTGTGACCTAGGATACAGTCAGTTTTGGTGAATGTACCATGTGTGCATGAAACGAATGTGTATTCGACTTTGTTGTAGGAAGTGCTCTGTGATCCTGTTGGTTGCTGTTCCATTCTTCCAGACCTTGCTGAGTTTCTGTTGATTGCTGTGAAAGGCATCTTGAAGTGCCCAAGAATTGTGGATTTGTCTTTTTTCATTATGTAATGTCCCCCATTCTTCCTAGTAATTTCCTTTTATCTGAAAATTTTGTCTGATATCAATATAGCCACTCCTTTTTTTGGTTTAATGTTCACATGAAATGTTTTTTTCTTGAATCAGCACACATTTGGATAATTTTTAAAAATTCACTCTGCCAACATCTGTCTTTTAATTTGTGTGGTTAGAACCTTTACATTTAAATTATTACTGATGTGTTGGGGCTTATATCTGCCACTTGCTTTTTATTTTCTATTTGTTCCCTTGTTTCTCATGTACATGTTTCTTTTTCTCTTGTCTCCTTGTGAGTTATGTGAACATTTTTTAGACTTCTATTTTGATGTATTTATAATATTTTTGTATTTTGTATAATTTTATTATTGGTTGACTTGTATGGAACTTATAACAGCCTCCTGGTGTTGACATTTTACCACTTCAGGTGAAATATGGAAACCTTACTTAAATTTTGGTTTTTACCCTCCCAATTTAAACACATAATTGTGCTAAGTATTTCCTCTGTATTCCCTGAGCACTACTTCTGGTAGTGTCATAACATAAAATGTGATTGAAGAAACTCACAAAGTGAAGGACAGTCTGTTATAGTCACTCCTACTTTTATCCATTTCATTGTTCTTCTTTCCTTTCTGAAAGCCCCATCTTTTTGTTATCATTTTCTTTCTGTTTGGAGAGTTTTCTTTAACTATCATGTAATAATATGTCTGCTAGCAAGAAGTTCTTTTAGTTTTCCTTCACTTGAGCATGCCTTTACTTCCCCTTAATTTCTGCAGGATAGTTTCACACACGTAGAATTCAGGCTTGACACATCCTCTGTTTCAGCACTTAAAAACTGGTTCACTCCCTACTGGTCTCCATTTCAGAGGAGAAATTTGCTGTCATTCTAATTGGTTTTTCTCTGTAGATGATGTATCATTTTTCTTTGGCTGGTTTTAGGATTGTTTTAATCTTTAGTTCTCAGAATGTTAATTATGATGTGTTTTGGTGTGAATTTCTTTGGATTTATCCTGTTTGGAGTTTAGTCAGCTTCCTGAATCTGTAAGTTTATGTGTTGGGAAGTTTTCAGCCATTGTTTCTTCATATTCTTTCCTCTCTCCCCTACTTCTCAGATCTCCATTGATAGAAATAATGGATCTTTTGTTATTGTCCCAGAGGTCTCTGAGGCTATATTATTGTTGTCTGTTTTCTCTCATTTGTTTATATTAGGTAAATTCTATTTATCTTCAAGTTGACTGATGCTGTCCTCTGTCATTTCCATTCTACTCTTGAGATCATTTGGTGATTTTTTAAAGCAACTTCAGTTACTGTATTTTCAGTTCTATAATCTCCACTTGGTTCTTTAAAAAGTAACAACTTTAGGGGCGCCTGGGTGGCTAAGTCAGTTGAGAGTTCAACTTTGGCTCAGGTCATGATCTCGTGGTTCGTGAGTTCGAGCCCTGCGTCAGGCTCTGTGTTGACAGCTTGGAGCCTGGAGCCTGCTTCGGATTCTGTGTCTCCCTCTCTCTCTGCCCCTACCCTTCACTCTGTCATTCTCTCTCTCTCAAAAATAAATAAACGTCACAAAATTTTAGAAAAAAGTGTATAATCCAGTAGTTTCTAGCATACTCAGAATTATGCAGCAATCACCACTAGTTGATTTCAGAGCATCTTCATCTCCCCCAAGGAAACCCCATATATATATATCAGCAGTCATTTCCATTTTCTCCTCCTTCCAGCCCCTGGCAGCCACCCAGCCACTGTCCCTGTCTGTGGATATGACGTTTCATATCAGTGGAGTCATACAGGTGGTGTTTTGTGTCTGACAACTTTCACTGAGTGTGATGTTTTCAAATGATGAGTGATTTTCACTTGTGTTTTGGACAATTTTGGTTGTGATGTTAGGAGACTTTTCCAGGTTGGCAGGTAGCCACCTGTTTGAGCTCAGGGTGTAGGTTCTGGCCTTTTGTGGCTTTGGTTCCAATGACAGTTCAGTTTTTAGGGGCTTTGTGAGGGTATCCTGGCCTGTCTCATTCTCCTGGTGCTGTGGGGCTCCCACTCAGTCCTTGCTGGTCCCCAGAAGTTGGTTGTCATTGTGTCACTGTCTGTGGTGGGGAGCCAGAGCCACTGGGCTTGGGTGGAAGGCAGAGGCACACAGGGCTTTGCGGCTGCGGTTGTGGGCAGATTGGACTACCTGCTTGATTTTGGGTCTGAGTGAACCTGGTCTGTCAGCAGTTATCAGTGTGAGAGGAAACCCTCAGCCTGGGGCCCTTGCTCATGTGCTCAGGGCTTCTGAGGCCCCTGATATGCTCTGGAAAGGCCCTTGCTGTCTCCACTGGTTCCTGGATGCCACTGGTGACTACTATTTCTGCATATTTCACTCTGGACTGAAATCTCTGCTCTTGTCCTAGTTGAACAGCAGGAACTGGTTGAGCCCTGGGGGTCACGGTGCCATGAAGGCAGCTCTCTGGGCCTTGGGACTGGGGACCCTTCTCCTCACTCTCAGGGCAGTCCCTGTTGGTAAGTTTCTCCTTCCTTCATCTATGGAGGCTTCTGGAGGCGGTGGTTCTGTAGAAGCTGAGACCCTGGGGTATGGGGATCTCCTGCTGTGACCAGATGTCTTTCTGGCTCTTGCTCAGCCTGGACGTGGATGGGTCGTCCACAGGAGGGCAGGAGGGCACGTGGGCTCCAAAGCTGTGTACCCCCAGAGACTCTTGTTCCAACACTGACTGAGTCTAACTCCAGGGTGAACCCAGGGTGTGGAGCTGGGTCAGAGCCTGGATGGAATGAGGGGGCATGGCTAGCGTCTGGTCCCAGTGACCCCGATGGACATGAGGTGCTGATAGGTCCAGCAGAGGGGCTGTTCCACCCCTGTCCCTGGGGCTGGGGTGCTGGTGGGGGAGTGTGAAAGCTGGCTGCACCTGGCATTGAGGGTGATCCCCAGCTCACTCACTGTTCCAGGGAGTGGCAACAACCTGGGGAGGGGGCCCAGGGGTGTGAGGGCTGCCGGGTCTAGAAGACAAGAGGCAGAATCATGGGCAGGAGCCTGTAGAGAGGGGTTCTGTCAGGTGGAACAGCACAGAGAGGCTGGACGTGACAGAATGACCCCTGGGGGTACTGCATACAGTAACGCGGAGCCTCTGGGTGAGTGTGTGATAGTATGTGTCAGAGAGGGTGTGAGAGCGTGTGTGTGTGTGTGTGTGTGTGTGTGTGTGGTAGGGAGTGTGTGAGAGCGTGCATGTGGGTGATAGTGATAGTGTCAGAGAGTGTGTGATAGCATGTGTGTGTGAGTGTCAGAGTGAGTGAGTGCATGCATGCATATGTGTGATAGTGTGTCAGAGAGTATATGAGAGCATGCACATGTGTGAGTGCGTGCATGCGTGTGTGATAGTGTCAGAGAGTGTGAGAGTGTGCATGTGTGTGCGAGTATGTGCACGCATGTGAGTGGGGCAGAGAGACAGGAGAGGGTAGCAGTCGGTGTCCAGTGCTCTGGAAGCTGATGGAAGAACACTCTGTTGGGCAGGCCGATCCAGAGTCCAGCAAGGGGGTGAACTCAGGGCTGGACAGTAGGGGCATCCCGGGTGCTGGTGGCAGGAATCTGTGGGCAGTGATGCTGTCTGGCGGGAGCGGTGTGGGAACGCTGGAGGGGATCCCGTTTTGTGTTAAAGATGCAGATATGTGTGCACGTTTACGTCTGCAGAAGAACAGGCCGGCAGGGTGTGAGGAAGCTGTGGGGGAGGTTGCCAGCGGTGAATGACGACCATCACGGGGCGGTGAGAGGGGCAGTGAGAGGGGCATGCCTTTCTCTGGACCTATATGTGGGAGCCTGCGCTCTGTCCCCTCCTCACATGGGTTCAGGGTGGGCACTGGAGGTGGTCTGGGGTGGCCCAGGCTGGGACTGTGTGCAAGACTTCTTCATGGCTGCTGTTGTGTTTCTTCTGCACCAGCTGTGGATGGGATTGTGAGGACCAAGGGGCTGTGATGGGGAGAGGCTGTGCAGAGAGAACCAGGGCGCAGGGCCTAGAAGGGGCATGGTTGAGGAAGTGCATCCGTGGCCCTGGTGGGGGGGTCCTGTTGGTCCAAGTTCAGGTCCAGGGAGCTGCTGAGACCCTGAGACCTGAGGAAGCCGGCCTAGAGGTTGTAACTGGAAGGGCAGGTGGCCGGCCGGTGAGGCAGGAAACAGAGAGTCAGGGGCCCCAGTGCCTCTACTGCACTGGAGAAAAGATTGGGGGTGGGGAGGGGTGGCCCGGCAGAGCCACCCCGCTTCCAGGCAGCGGAACACAAGGGCACTTCCTTGCCAAGAGGGTGGGGGTCACCCACATCGTGGGCGCCTCAGAGGGCTCGGGAGGGGAGCAGAGGCCGTGGTCCTGGAGGGAGGGAAGGGGGTCTGTGGAGGTGAGGATGCAGGGCTGCGTGGGGGCAGTAGGAGGGTTTCCATGTGACTCCACCCCATCACCTTTCTGGACTGTGAGTATTGGGGGTGGGGGTAGGGGGACCTGGCTTTGTGCTGAGGCCTCGCAGCAAGGCCTTGGAAGTGGCCCCAGGCAAACGCAGGAGTCTTCCTACCTCCCAGCGGGCGCTGGCTCACCCTCCACCCCGCGAACTGGTTCCGGGCCCCTCTGAGGCTGGCCTGTTCTTCCGTAGGTGGACCAAGAGACCTGAGGCTGGCGTACCGACACAGTCCCTGCGATGGAGTGGTGCTAGTCCTACACGATGGGCAGTGGGGACATGTGTGCAACCAGGAGTGGACGTTGGCAGAGGCATCCGTGGTCTGCAGGCAGCTGGGCTGTGGACATGCTGTGGGAGCCCCCAAGTACGTCCCACTGCCCGGGGAGATGGTGCGGCCCTGGCTCCACAACGTGTCCTGCAGTGGTGACGAGCCCTCCTTCTGGGAGTGCAGCCTCGGGGCCTGGACACAGACCGAGTGTCCCCATGAGTGGGTGGTGGTCGCTCTGTGTGCGAGTAAGTCTGAACAGGAGGGGGGAGAGGAGGAGGAGGGTGAGTCTGGGGGAGGAGGGGGAGGAGGGCTTGGTGGAGAGGGGGAGAGAGGGTCTAGTGCAGGGGGAGGAGGAGCCGGGTCTGGGGGAGGAGGGGAGGAGGAGGAGGTGTGTAGGCCTGGGGGGGAGGGGGAGGGGGAGGGGGAGGAAGCTGGCGGGTCTGGGGGGAAGGGGAGGGGGAGGGGGAGGAAGCTGGCGGGTCTGGGGGGAAGGGGAGGGGGAGGGGGAGGAAGCTGGCGGGTCTGGGGGGAAGGGGAGGGGGAGGGGGAGGAAGCTGGCGGGTCTGGGGGGAGGGGGAGGGGGAGGGGGAGGAAGCTGGCGGGTCTGGGGGGAAGGGGAGGGGGAGGGGGAGGAAGCTGGCGGGTCTGGGGGGAAGGGGAGGGGGAGGGGGAGGAAGCTGGCGGGTCTGGGGGGAGGGGGAGGGGGAGGGGGAGGAAGCTGGCGGGTCTGGGGGGAAGGGGAGGGGGAGGGGGAGGAAGCTGGCGGGTCTGGGGGAGGACTGGGAGGAGGAGGAGGTGGGCGGGCCTGGGGGAGGGGTGGAGAGAGGGTCTGGTGGCTCTGTGGCGGAGGTGGGGGGCTCCTCCCAGGGCACTGGACCATGCTGACCTGTCATGGTTCCAGTCTCTCATGACTCGGTCACTCCTGTAAGAGGCCCTTCGTCTTTCACCCAACAGATGCTTATTCGCAAGGCTCTATTCTAGGTGCTTGGCCATATGCAGCTGTGAATAAACCAGACAAAAGTCCTGCTGCATGGAGCCTGTACTGTCCCGGGAGAAACAGTGAACAAATAAGTAAAACAGCAATGCGGGAACGTGGAGACGCAGAAACAGACGGGGGGAGGTCAGAGACACCTTGTCTTCTAGATGCCTGAGGGCCTGACACCCCTGTCCCTACCCCACCCCCACCCCCCACCATAGGTATTTAACATTAGGTATCTAAACATGATTTCAAAAGTGACCAGGAGGCAAATGCTTTCCCTGTGAGGTCTGTCGTGAGGGTCTTCTGCTGTCTCTGGGCACTTATGTGACAGGGAGCTCCTGAGGCCCCCTTACAACATCCTGTCTCTGAAGCTGACCCATGACATGGTTTATGGGCCCAGGATGACGGGAAAATGCAGGGATCCTCGTTCAACAACAAGATTTTCAAGACAATGATGGCAGAATGTTAAACCAGGCATAGATCCCTCTGAGTGAGGGGTCCTCTGTGACCTCCCACCCAGAAAGGGCTCTCTCAGCCAGCGATGACCTTCTTGAAGGAGCAGGGTTGGTCTCAGGCTATAACCCAGGCCCAGGGCGGAGGCCCAGGTAGGGGCTGCTTGCCCAGATGGCAACGTCTGGTCGCTGGGGCAGGTGATGGGCTCCAAAGGACCACGGGGCCCGCGGAGTCGGCGCCTTCGGTAATGTGGGCCTGTGCTTCTCAGATGGCACTTTTCGGGAGATCCGGCTGGTAAAGGGCCGCAGCCCCTGCTCCGGACTCCCCGAGATCAGGAATGCGAACGGGGTGGATCGCCTCTGTGGCCTCCATGAAGAGGAGGCCACGGTGTTCTGCCGGGAGCTGGGGTGTGGGCCTGCACTTCAGGCTCCCCGCCAGGATGTGGGCGTCGTTGGGAAGTATATGACGTGCCGGGGCACCGAGCTGACCATCCGGAACTGTAGACTCAACAACCGCCTGCGCAGGGGCTGTGACTTCCAGCACGATGCCGAGGTGGTCTGCTCAGGTGAGGCCCACCGGGCACAGCCAGGCTCTTGGGGGGGGGGGCGGTGCAGACCCTTGGGGGACGCTCTGTCCTCACATCTCACAGTGTGTCCCCCTCTTGATGCCTGTGCAGCCTGCTGTTCCAGAGGGACTAAGAGCGGGCTGGGTAGGCGAGGGAAGGCAGGGAGGAAGGCACTGTGCTGGGAAGATCCGATGCTCTCTAGCTCAGGGTTGTTGCAGACAGAGGCCTAGAGGAGAGGGCACAGGAAGTGCTGGTGGATGGTTCACCGGTGGGTGTGTGGTGGGCTCAGGTCTGCGCCTATGTCCCAGCAGAGGTGTGCTGGCTCAGAAACCTGGGTCTGGGGGTGGGGGTGGGGGTGGGGGTGGGGTCCTGACTGTCCTGCAGCATCTGTGCTCTGATTATCGTGTGTCCAGTAGGAGTCAAGGTGGCTGGTGGTCACCCCCTCCCAGTCCTGTCTCAAAGGGGCAAGCGAATTGACCCTCAGATTCTGGCCATGTTCTGGGAATTAGGGCAGGCTAACGTGAGACGGAGAGGCCAGCCTCCTTGGTGCCCCTAAGAAGGCAGCGTTCTGTGGCCAGAGAGGTGCCTTGACCTGGCCTCCAAGACTATACAGGACCTTGATGCCACTGCCTTGGGCAGGCAGAGGCTATGTCACACATGTGGGCACCTGTAGGAGGTGACTCTGACCTCTGACCTCAGGGAAGTGACCAGGGACCCCTTCTCTGTTCTGGGTGCAGGGTGTATGGGTCTCTGGCTATCAGTTTCTGCCCAGGACTTGCAGACCCACTGCCTGGTCCCGGATGGTCTACCCTGGCCAGAGTCTCCTGTGGTCCAGGGAGGTGGCTGAACTGCTCACCTGAGAACACTTATCCCTAACTGAGAGTTTGTGTCTCCCCCAGGACACATGGAAGCCCGGCTGGAGGGCGGTGAGCACCCCTGTGCTGGGCGTCTGGAAGTGAGGCGCGGCCTGACCTGGGGCACTGTCTGTGATGCTGACCTGGACCGGGCGACGGCCCATGTGGTGTGCCGGGAGCTGCAGTGTGGTTCTGCTGTGTCCACTCCTGGGGGGGCCCACTTCGGCCAGGGCTCTGGGCTCGTGTGGACAGAGGCCTTCCGTTGTGCAGGCAATGAGTCTCTGCTGTTCCACTGCCCTCGGGGGCCCGGGCGCCAGTGTGGGCACCACCAGGACGCCGGGCTCAGGTGCTCAGGTGAGGCTGGGAGGGTGGGATCTGAGGCTCAGCCTTGCCTCCTTCCCTGCCAGCCTCCCTCAATGACTCCGCCTGGGGGCTCTAAGCTAAGCTCATGAAGGCCCCTCTGGCCAGTTGGGGGCGTGCGTGTCCTTGGCTAGGAAGTGTTGCTTCTGGGGGACAGGGGGGAGGGAAGAGAGGACTGTGTTCCCCACTAAGGCTATACCACAGACTGTAGGCCCATCTGCAGAGAGGCATGATCTGGATGCGGGGGGCTGAGGTGGGTAGGGGGCTGGTGAGGCAAGGGCCTGGCTCTGTGGTCACCACACTGGGTGCAACCGGAAGAAACTGCCCCAAGCTGGGTCTGCGGGTGAGGGAGGCGCTGACCCCTAGCCCCCTCTTTAGAGTTCCAGCTGGTTAACGGCAGCAGCAGCTGTGAGGGACGCGTGGAGCTCCAGGTGCAGGGGGCCTGGGCACCCCTCTGTGCTGCCCACTGGGACTTAGCGGATGCCACCGTCCTCTGCCACCAGCTCAACTGTGGCAGCGCGGTGGCCACACCCCGAGGAGGCCACTTTGGGGTCGGGGACGCTCCCATCTGGCCTGATGTGTTTCACTGTGTGGGGACAGAGCCCTACTTATGGAATTGCCCAGTAACTACCCTGGGGGCCCGGGTCTGTGCCCCGGGAAACGCAGCCACCGCCGTCTGCTCAGGTGGGTGCTGGAGGCTGGGAGTGGGAGGGGTCCTGCGGGGAGGGGTGGTCCTCTCCCCTTTGCAGGCTCAGGGCCCCTCCCCCGACACCCTGTCTCGCCCGCCGGTCTCCCCAGGTCTCCCCCACGCCCTGAGGCTGAGGGACGGACAGAGCCGCTGCGATGGCCGCGTGGAGGTCTCCCTGAACGGGGTGTGGGGCCGCGTCCTGGACGACGCGTGGGACCTGCGTGGCGCCCGCGTGGTGTGCAGGCAGCTCGGGTGCGGACAGGCCGACCGGGCGTACGACGCGCCGGCGCCTGGGCGCGGGGCGCTCCCCGTGGGGCTGAGCCGCGCGCGCTGTCTGGGCACTGAGACCCGCCTGACCCAGTGCAACGTGTCCGCGTCCCCGCTGGTGCCCGCGGGGGCCACGCGGGACGCGGGCGTCGTGTGTTCGGGTGAGTGAGGCCCGGGGTGCCCGCCCCTCGGCCCCTGGGCCCGCCGCCCTGACGCGGTGTCTCCGCAGGGAGCCGGCGTGTGCGACTGGTCGCGGGGCCGCACCGCTGCGCGGGGCGCGTGGAGGTGTTGCACGGGGGCGACTGGAGCACCGTGTGTGACGACGGCTGGGACCTGCGGGACGCCCAGGTGGTCTGCCGGCAGCTGGGCTGCGGCCGCGCCCTCCGCGCCCTGGGCGCCGCGCCCTTCGGTGCGGGGGCGGGGCGCATCTGGATGGCCGAGCTGGGCTGCAGGGGCCACGAGTCTGCGCTGTGGAGGTGCCCGTCGGGGGGCCGGGGCCCGCGGGACTGCGGGCACAAGGAGGACGCCGGCGTCGTCTGCTCAGGTCGGTAGTTGGGCGTCTTCTCGGGGCGGCTGGGTATCGAGCGGTGCACTGTCTTTGTGCGCCCAGGCCTTCTGTGGGCTTCCACGGGCTTCCGTGGGCCTTCCGTGGCCTTCCACGGGACTTCCGCGGGGCTTCCGTGGGCCTTCCGCAGACCCTACTGACCCCTTCCCGAATGGGGCCCCCACCGTGTACTGCACCGTCCTCTTGCTGCCACGTTGCTGCGGGCCGGGGCGGGGCACAGCCAGGTCTCTCTCCCCGCTGCTCACAGGCTCGTCTCACATTTGTGCGGGAGGGTTCTCCCCCCAGCTCCTGGCCCGTGTTTCCGTGAGCTGCAGGAAAGGTGGTGTTTGGAGGGTCTTTGCTTTTCAGCTTGTGCATATCTGAGGTTCCTTACGTTGGTCTTGTCTGGGTGTGACCATTCTTGAGGGACAGGGTTCTGCGGTCACTGGGGAGCCTGGGAGGGGTGTGTACAGGGCAGCCTCCCCGGGACGTCTTCAGGCTCCCCTCCAGGGCGGGGGTGAGCATTCAGGTGTGGTTTCTTCTCAGTGATTTCAGCCGTTCCCTCAACTGTGTCTCAGATGATTGCGTTCATTTCAATCGTCCTGTTTCTTTTAAAGTAACACTTGGGCTCATCATTTTACCTCTTCTCCATCCTTTTTATTCATTATCTTTTGGGGAGTCTGCTCTTTCTCGTGAATTCTGGGAGAGTTTCCAGGTACCGTGCACATCACTGATTGGCTTAGCGTCTACACCGGTCCTACGTGCTCGGATGTACATTCCAAGTGGCCATTGTGCCTGCAGTTCTCCTCCGCCTTGTCTCATGGGCTCCCTCAGGCTGCTGGTCACCTGCCGACTGATAGGACTCTGCTGCTGGGGACTGGCTGCGGGCAGGGGTGGGGGAACGCTCTGTTTCTGTCACAATTCAACATGGAAGCAGTGTTCCCAAATCGAGAGCAGAAGCAGACGAGGCGCATGGGAAGCCCAGGCCTGGAAGGAGCGAGGGTTGCTCTTACCCCGTGTGGTCAGTTGGCTGAAGTCCCAGGGCAGCCCAGAGTCAGGGGGGTGGGGACACAGACTCCTTTCTAGGGCTGTGGGTACAGGCAGGAGACCTTTGTGGACATGTTGGTAATCTGTCATGGATGTACTTCCTTCAAGTGTTTTTGTTTTTTAAAGGTTATTTAAATTTTAATTGGTTATGACTCTGTCACATGCAATTCATATCTTACTGTCTCCATTTATCCTGTGGAGGTATTTTTGATGTATCAGACATTCAAAACATAATTTTAAAGGGCTATCAAATCCTTTATTATTGGTGATATTATAGTCTCATTGCTTCGTCACACTGTTGTGGAGATTACTCTGCTTGAGGGCTTGGGCCCTGACCAGCCGGAGCTGCTGCTGTCTCCAAACATGGAACTCTGCACTCGTTACTTTTTTTTTTGCTTTTATTTTAATTTTTTATTTTTAAAAATTTGCATCCAGTTAGTTAGCATAGAGTGCAACAATGATTTCCGGAGCAGATTCCTTAGTGCCCCTTACCCATGTAGCCCATCCCCCTCCCACAACCCCTCCCGTAACCCTCAGTTTGTTCTCCATATTTATGAGTCTCTTACGTTTTGTCCCCCTCCCTGTTTTTATATTATTCTTGTTTCCCTTCCCTTACGTTCATCGGTTTTGTCTCTTAAAGTCCTCATATGAGTGAAGTCGTATGATTTTTGTCTTTCTCTGACTAATTTCACTTAGCATAATACCCTCCAGTTCCACACACGTAGTTGCAAATGGCAAGATTTCATTCTTTTTGATTGTCAAGGAATACTCTATTGTATATATATACCACACCTTCTTTTTTATTTTAATGTTTATTTATTTTTGAGACAGAGACAGAGTGTGAACAGGGGAGGGGCAGAGAGAGAGGGAGACACAGAATCTGAAACAGGCTCCAGTCTCTGAGCTGTCAGCACAGAGCCCGACGCGGGGCTCGAACCCACGAACCGTGAGATCATGACCTGAGCTGAAGTTGGACGCTTAAACGACTGAGCCACCCAGGCACCGCTAAACCACATCTTCTTCATCTGTTCATCCATTGATGGACATTTGGGCTCTTTCCATACTTTGGCTATTGTTGATAGCACTGCTATAAACATGGGGGTGCATGTGTCCCTTCAAACAGCACACCTGTATCCCGTGGATAAATGCCTAGTAGTGCAATTGCTGGGTGGTAGCGTAGTTCTATTTTTAGTTTTTTGAGGAACCTCCATACTGTTTTCCAGAGTGGCTGCACCAGCTTGCATTGCCACCAGCAATGCAAAAGAGATCCTCTTTGTCCGCATCCTCGCCAACATGTGTTGTTGCCTGAGTTGTTAGTCATTCTGACAGCTGTGAGGTGGTATCTCATTGCGGTTTTAATTTGTATTTCCCTGATGACGAGTGATGTTGAACATTTTTTCATGTGTCAGTTGGCCATCTGGATGTCTTCTTTGGAGAAGTGTCTATTCATGTCTTTTGCCCATTTCTTCACTGGATTATTTGTTTTTTGGGTGTTGAGTTTGATAAATTCTTTATAAATTTTGGATACTAACCCTTTATCTGATATGTCATTTGCAAATATCTTCTCCCATCTGTCAGTTGCCTTTTAGTTTTGCTGTTTTTAAAAAAAACTTTTTATAATCACTGCTAAATTGATCATCTTGTGCAAAAGATTATTCTTTTTTGAATGATTTCCAAGGGTGGATTTCTGGACAATCAGGTGACAACTGCTAAGATGTTACAGCTGGCAGTTAAATGATCGCCTGAGATTAACCGATACCTGCATCCTTGGGGTGGGAGGTTGCCACGGGGACACATGACTGATTTAAGGTTCTTGCTAGGGGCTCACTGGGTTCGATGCCCCTGAGCAGCATTGATTTTAGTGCTGGGACCCTCTCATTTTGGCGTCATCCTTTGGAGATTTCTCCTGGCCTGACTGCTTTTGTCTTCCAGGGTCAGTGGCCCTGAGGCTGCGAGGTGGCACCCACCAGTGTGCTGGGTGGCTTGATGTGTTCTACAATGGGACGTGGGGTGCCGTGTGCAGTAATGCCCTGAAAGACATCTCCTTGTCCATCATCTGCAAGCAGCTGGGCTGTGGGGAGCAGGGCTGGCTAGAGAACAGGCCTGTCCACACTGGCTTGGGCACCTCCTGGCTGGACAACATCGAGTGTCGCAAGCTGAGAAACTCCACACTGTGGCAATGCCCCTCGGCACCATGGCACCCACGCTCCTGTGCCCATGGAGAGGAAGCTTGGGTCACCTGTGCAGGTGGGTCTCTGGCGGTTTTTGACAAGTCACCTGCAAGGCTGCCATTGATCCGTGACTTAGGGCCTAGAGTTCACTCAGGTTCCACACACTTCATTCTGAAGCTTTCAGGGCGTTTACAGAGGGATGGTCGCTGTTTAATCCCATAGGATTGTCAGAGAAAATGACACAGGATTCTGGGGAGACCAACTGCTCATCCGCCCACAGCTGCCCAGGTACCCTTCTGTCCGCCTCCCTGTGCACTCTTCACCTCGGTCCTGCCCTGCAGTGACCACAGCCCCCTCTTCCAGGGGAGGGCATGCTGCGTGTGCGTGGAGGCAAGGACAGCTGCTCGGGCCGCGTGGAGCTCTGGCACGCTGGCTCCTGGGGCACCGTGTGTGACGATTCCTGGGACCTGGCAGACGCGGAGGTGGTATGCCGCCAGCTGGGCTGTGGCCCAGCTGTGGGTGCCCTTGCCGGGGCCGCCTTTGGCCCAGGCTCAGGGCCCGTGTGGCTGGACGAGGTGGGGTGCCGGGGCAGCGAGGCGTCTCTGTGGAACTGCCCCGCAGAGCCGTGGGGACTCGGAGACTGCGGGCACAAGGAGGACGCGGGCGTGCACTGCTCCCGTGAGTGGGGAGGGGAGGGGGCACAGGTGGGTGGGAGGATTTGCCTGGGGCTGGGGAGGGGGTCTCCCCACCCAGAACATGGCCCTGAGGCCGTCCCTGTGCTGGGTCCCTCCGGCTGCCTCTGCGGCTGTCCCATGCCATGCTGGGCTCAGGCTGAGTGGGGCTGGGACACTTCCTGAGGGTGTGGGTGGAGTGTCTGGGCTGCCCAGGGCTGCGGCTGCCTCTCTTCCTGGGAGTCCCTCCCATTTCTCCTGCAGGTGACAGGGGGACCACGGTTCGGCCAACAGCACTGGGATGGACATCAGGTAGGTGTGCTCTCCCTCAGGGCTCAGGTCACGCCCTCTTGTCTGGCCCCGACCCAGAGGGGTCCTGCAGTGGGCTCTGCACAGAGGGGCAGTCTCCGGTGCGTGCCAGGGCCGCAGCCAGCCACTCTTTAGGCTGATCAGGCCAGGGTCAGGAGGGTCAGGACCGCCCACTCTGTCCTCTTGTGCTAGCCTGGGCAGAGAACCATGGGGAAGGACAGCAGGCCCAGCCACTTCTCTGGGGTCTTTCTTTTTTTTTTTTTTTTTCAATATATGAAATTTAGTGTCAAATTGGTTTCCATACAACACCCAGTGCTCATCCCAAAAGGTGCCCTCCTCAATACCCATCACCCACCCTCCCCTCCCTCCCACCCCCCATCAACCCTCAGTTTGTTCTCAGTTTTTAAGAGTCTGTTATGCTTTGGCTCTCTCCCACCCTAACCTCTTTTTTTTTTTTCCTTCCCCTCCCCCATGGGTTGCTGTTAAGTTTCTCAGGATCCACATAAGAGTGAAAACATATGGTATCTGTCTTTCTCTGTATGGCCTATTTCACTTAGCATCACACTCTCCAGTTCCATCCACGTTGCTACAAAGGGCCATATTTCGTTCTTTCTCATTGCCACGTAGTACTCCATTGTGTATATAAACCACAATTTCTTTATCCATTCATCAGTTGATGGACATTTAGGCTCTTTCCATAATTTGGCTATTGTTGAGAGTGCTGCTATAAACATTGGGGTACAAGTGCCCCTATGCATCAGTACTCCTGTATCCCTTGGGTAAATTCCTAGCAGTGCTACTGCTGGGTCATAGGGTAGGTCTATTTTTAATTTTCTGAGGAACCTCCACACTGTTTTCCAGAGTGGCTGCACCAATTTGCATTCCCACCAACAGTGCAAGAGGGTTCCCGTTTCTCCACATCCTCTCCAGCATCTATAGTCTCCTGATTTGTTCATTTTGGCCGCTCTGACTGGCGTGAGGTGATCTCTGAGTGTGGTTTTGATTTGTATTTCCCTGATGAGGAGCGACGTTGAGCATCTTTTCATGTGCCTGTTGGCCACCCGGATGTCTTCTTCAGAGAAGTGTCTATTCATGTTTTCTGCCCATTTCTTCACTGGGTTATTTGTTTTTCGGGTGTGGAGTTTGGTGAGCTCTTTATAGATTTTGGATACTAGCCCTTTGTCCGATATGTCATTTGCAAATATCTTTTCCCATTCCGTTGGTTGCCTTTTAGTTTTGTTGGTTGTTTCCTTTGCTGTGCAGAAGATTTTTATCTTCATAAGGTCCCAGTAATTCATTTTTGCTTTTAATTCCCTTGCCTTTGGGGATGTGTCGAGTAAGAGATTGCTACGGCTGAGGCCAGAGAGGTCTTTTCCTGCTTTCTCCTCTAGGGTTTTGATGGTTTCCTGTCTCACATTCAGGTCCTTTATCCATTTTGAGTTTATTTTTGTGAATGGTGTCAGAAAGTGGTCTAGTTTCAACCTTCTGCATGCTGCTGTCCAGTTCTCCCAGCACCATTTGTTAAAGAGACTGTCTTTTTTCCATTGGATGTTCTTTCCTGCTTTGTCAAAGATTAGTTGGCCATATGTTTGTGGGTCTAGTTCTGGGGTTTCTATTCTATTCCATTGGTCTATGTGTCTGTTTTTGTGCCAATACCATGCTGTCTTGATGATGACAGCTTTGTAGTAGAGGCTAAAGTCCGGGATTGTGATGCCTCCTGCTTTGGTCTTCTTCTTCAAAGTTACTTTGGCTATTCGGGGCCTTTTGTGGTTCCATATGAATTTTAGGATTGCTTGTTCTAGTTTCGAGAAGAATGCTGGTGCAATTTTGATTGGGATTGCATTGAATGTGTAGATAGCTTTGGGTAGTATTGACATTTTGACAATATTTATTCTTCCAATCCATGAGCAGGGAATGTCTTTCCATTTCTTTATATCTTCTTCAATTACCTTCATAAGCTTTCTATAGTTTTCAGCATACAGATCTTTTACATCTTTGGTTAGATTTATTCCTAGGTATTTTATGCTTCTTGGTGCACTTGTGAATGGGATCAGTTTCTTTATTTGTCTTTCTGTTGCTTCATTATTACTGTATAAGAATGCAACTGATTTCTGTACATTGATTTTGTATCCTGCAACTTTGCTGAATTCATGTATCAGTTCTAGCAGAGTTTTGGTGGAGTCTATCGGATTTTCCATGTATAGTATCATGTCATCTGCAAAAAGTGAAAGCTTGACTTCATCTTTGCCAATTTTGATGCCTTTGATTTCCTTTTGTTGTCTGATTGCTGATGCTAGAACTTCCAGCACTATGTTAAACAACAGCGGTGAGAGTGGGCATCCCTGTCGTGTTCCTGATCTCAGGGAAAAAGCTCTCAGTTTTTCCCCATTGAGGATGATGTTAGCTGTGGGCTTTTCATAAATGGCTTTTATGATGTTTAAGTATGTTCCTTCTATCCCGACTTTCTCAAGGGTTTTTATTAAGAAAGGGTGCTGAATTTTGTCAAAGGCCTTTTCTGCATCGATTGACAGGATCATATGGTTCTTATCTTTTCTTTTATTAATGTGATGTATCACGTTGATTGATTTGCGAATGTTGAACCAGCCCTGCATCCCAGGAATGAATCCCACTTGATCGTGGTGAATAATTCTTTTTATATGCTGTTGAATTCGATTTGCTAGTATCTTATTGAGAATTTTTGCATCCATATTCATCAGGGATATTGGCCTGTGGTTCTCTTTTTTTACTGGGTGTCTGTCTGGTTTAGGAATCAAAGTAATACTGGCTTCATAGAATGAGTCTGGAAGTTTTCCTTCCCTTTCTATTTCTTGGAATAGCTTGAGAAGGATAGGTATTATCTCTGCTTTAAACGTCTGGTAGAACTCCCCTGGGAAGCCATCTGGTCCTGGAGTCTTATTTGTTGGGAGATTTTTGATAACTGATTCAATTTCTTCCCTGGTTATGGGTCTGTTCAAGCTTTCTATTTCCTCCTGATTGAGTTTTGGAAGAGTGTGGGTGTTTAGGAATTTGTCCATTTCTTCCAGGTTGTCCAATTTGTTGGCATAGAATTTTTCATAGTATTCCCTGATAATTGTTTGTATCTCTGAGGGATTGGTCGTAATAATTCCATTTTCATTCATGATTTTATCTATTTGGGTCATCTCCCTTTTCTTTTTGAGAAGCCTGGCTAGAGGTTTGTCAATTTTGTTTATTTTTTCAAAAAAACAACTCTTGGTTTCATTGATCTGCTCTACAGTTTTTTTAGATTCTATATTGTTTATTTCTGCTCTGATCTTTATTATTTCTCTTCTTCTGCTGGGTTTAGGCTGCCTTTGCTGTTCTGCTTCTATTTCCTTTAGGTGTGCTGTTAGATTTTGTATTTGGGATTTTTCTTGTTTCTTGAGATAGGCCTGGATTGCAATGTATTTTCCTCTCAGGACTGCCTTCGCTGCGTCCCAAAGCGTTTGGATTGTTGTATTTTCATTTTCGTTTGTTTCCATATATTTTTAAATTTCTTCTCTAATTGCCTGGTTGACCCACTCATTCTTTTAGTAGGGTGTTCTTTAACCTCCATGCTTTTGGAGGTTTTCCAGACTTTTTCCTGTGGTTGATTTCAAGCTTCATGGCATTGTGGTCTGAAAGTATGCATGGTATAATTTCAATTCTTGTATACTTATGAAGGGCTGTTTTGTGACCCAGTATATGATCTATCTTGGAGAATGTTCCATGTGCACTCGAGAAGAAAGTATATTCTGTTGCTTTGGGATGCAGAGTTCTAAATATATCTGTCAAGTCCATCTGATCCAAGGTGTCATTCAGGGCCCTTGTTTCTTTATTGACCGTGTGTCTAGATGATCTATCCATTTCTGTAAGTGGAGTGTTAAAGTCCCCTGCAATGACCACATTCTTATCAATAAGGTCGCTTATGTTTGTGAGTAATTGTTTTATATATTTGGGGGCTCCGGTATTCGGTGCATAGACATTTATAATTGTTACCTCTTCCTGATGGATAGACCCTGTAATTATTATATAATGCCCTTCTTCATCTCTTGTTACAGCCTTTAATTTAAAGTCTAGTTTGTCTGATATAAGTATGGCTACTCCAGCTTTCTTTTGGCTTCCAGTAGCATGATAAATAGTTCTCCATCCCCTCACTCTTAATCTAAAGGTGTCCTCAGATCTAAAATGAGTCTCTTGTAGACAGCAAATAGATGGGTCTTGTTTTTTTATCCATTCTGATACCCTATGTCTTTTGGTTGGCGCATTTAATCCATTTACATTCAGTGTTATTATAGAAAGATATGGGTTTAGAGTCATTGTGATGTCTGTATGTTTTATGCTTGTAGTGATGTCTCTGGTACTTTGTCTCACAGGATCCCCCTTAGGATCTCTTGTAGGGCTGGTTTCGTGGTGACAAATTCCTTCAGTTTTTGTTTGTTTGGGAAGACCTTTATCTCTCCTTCTATTCTAAATGACAGACTTGCTGGATAAAGGATTCTCGGCTGCATATTTTTTCTGTTTAGCACACTGTAGATATCGTGCCAAGCCTTTCTGGCCTGCCAAGTTTCAAAGGAGAGATCAGTCACGAGTCTTATAGGTCTCCCTTTATATGTGAGGGCACGTTTATCCCTTGCTGCTTTCAGAATTTTCTCTTTATCCTTGTATTTTGCCAGTTTCACTATGATATGTTGTGCAGAAGATCGATTCAAGTTATGTCTGAAGGGAGTTCTCTGTGCCTCTTGGATTTCAATGCCTTTTTCCTTCCTCTGGGTTCTTTCTTTTACCCACTGGGGGCATTTGACCCTGGAACACTGTGGCCTCCCCCCTCCCTCCTGACCCTGGCCCTGTGACCTCAGCCTTGTGACCTCTGGGCCATCTCTGGGGGAGGAGCACTAGGGCCATCTCCTTTGGGTGCCCTCCCCCTCCCTGAAAGGTTCAGGTGGCCCAGGCCCAAGGTCACAATACCCCAGGCAGCACAGACACACAGGGGAGACCCCACCTCTCACTGTCCTCACAGGCGCCCCCCTCACCCCTCCAACTGCCCTCAAGGCCGGGAACCTGCCCATGACCTTTTGTCTTGTCCTGGCCACCCTCCTGGTCATCGTCTCCCTGGTCCTGGGGGTTCAGTGGTTCCGTGGAAGGAGAGTCTGCCAGGGTAGGTGGGTGTGGCCGGGGCGGGTGACACAGGACTGTGGGGGAGGGAGGTTGGGGGCATACTTGGAGACCCCAGCCCATCACAGGCCCTTTCTGCCAGGTCCCACCTGGAACCCTGCTGCATGGCAACTTCTCAGTGACACTCATGGGCCCAGGAGTAGTTGGGGTCAGGGGACCCTGGGCCTTGCTCCGCTTCTGAGGGGTGCCTGGGTGTGAGGACAGGGCCCCAGGGGTATCCCGATTCCCCATGTCATCTGCGTAGTAGGGCTAACTGCCCGGCTATCTGGGACGTGGCTCTGGGTGGGCACGCGTGAGACACCCCACGGGTCCAGCAGCGGGTGGGCCCAGACTGTGAGAGTGCCTATCCTAGAAGCTGTGGCATGCCCTTTGCAGGTTCCAGAATGTTGGGGAGTCTGCCCTCAGAGGGTGTTTATGAGGACATCGGAGTTGTTCCCATGGGGGAGAAAGATGAGGGGCCCAGAGTGTCCCTGAACCTGGCCCTGGAGGAGGAGTATGATGACGCTGGGGAACCGGAACAGGGCCCTGAGGAGGAGGACGCGCCCCTGAACCCCGCCGGTGTGCACCTCTGCGCCTTGGCGCCTGCGCTGCTGTTCCTGCTGTACTCTTACGCCCAGGGCTCTGCTCTGGCCAGCGCCTACATTTAAAGACCCTGAGAGCCACCTCTCCACGAGTCCGTGACCCTCACTCCTGTGTCCAGGCTTAGACATTAGGGGATTCAGCTGTCCCTTCAAAGTTGCTCCTTAGACTGGAATCTTCTTGTGGGTGGACGTGGAGTCCAGGGAGGGTCCTGGAGTTTTATTTGGGTTTCTTTTTGTGGCTGCCCACAGGGTCCTTCTAGCACCTTGTCTCAGTCGGCTGCAGGGGGCCTGAGCAGAAAGGGTGGGAGGGTGGCCCCAGCTCATCCCGTCCTGTTCTTGTCTGATGTTCTGGCTTCAGGGTGCAGTGACACAGCAGGGCCCAGAGACCGTGGGGGCTCTGAGGGGTTTCCAGGGGGCCCAACGTGCATCTCTCTCCTTCAACACAGGTGGGGTTCCTTGCAGCCTGGGCCCCCAAGCTCCTGCTGAGACAGAAGAAGCGGCATGCCCTAGGACCTGATGACAGTGTGCTGGCCATGGGACGTCAGCGAGACCAGAGTGGGGAGAGAACCCAGGCCCCGGGGTCTTTCATTATCTTCATTTCTAAGAGAGATGTCATTAAACTCCCTTGGAAGTTCCTCATTCACCCATTAATTCATCTCAGAAGCATTACTCAGGCCCCATCACAGCCCGGGTTGTGTTTCCTCCCGCTTCACCCTGGTCGGATGCGGGCCGAGTGTGTCCGACTTCCTCACTTCTGCACGCACCGGGGTGGGGTAGCCAGTGAACCAGCTCCTTGCCACCCCTCCTCACATCTGCAGTGGTGTTCCGGTGTTCCCTTGTGCCAGAGTCCCCAGTACTCCAGGAAGGACCCAGCCCTTTTCAACCACACCCTCCCTACCCCCACCCTCACACCTTCCTCTGACCACACCCTCCCTCCATGACCACACTGCACCCCACCCTCACACCTTCTTCTGACCACACCCGCCACGACCACACCCCGACCACACCCTTCCCACCATAACCCTCACATCTTCATTCCTGATCGCATCCTCCCCACTCAACCCTCTCTGACCACATTCACCGTGACCTCACCCTGACCATACCTGTCCCGCCCTCCCCTCCCATCCCACTCACACTGGATATCCTTGGGGCCTGGGGGTTGGGGGAAGATGTGCAGCAGGAGGGCATCCCTGGGGTCAGGAGGGAGAGAAATGAGCAGGCAGGCAGTGGTGTGGGGGTCTGAGTATGGGACAGGAGACCTGGAAGATATATGGGGAGCAGAGTAAGGATGTCAGCTGAGCAGCCCGAGTAGGTTGGGACTTAGAGGAAGGATGCAGGGCTCCTCCATCTGTGCTGCCCTACCCCAGTGCGGACTGCTCCCTGTCCCTTCCCCAGTGTGGACTGCTCCCCGTCCCATCCCCAGTGCGGAATGCTCCCCATCCCTTCCCCAGTACAGACTGTTCCCCATCCCTTCCCCAGTGCGGAATGCTCCCCATCCCTTCCCCAGTGCGGAATGCTCCCCATCCCTTTCCCAGTGCGGAATGCTCCCCATCCCTTCCCCAGTGCAGAGTGCTCCCTGTCCCTTCCCCAGTGCAGAATGCTCCCCGTCCCTTCACCAGTAAGGAGTGCTCCCTGTCCTTCCCCAGTGTGGAGTGCTCCCAGTCCTTCCCCAGTGTGGAGTGCTCCCTGCCCTTCCCCAGTGTGGAGTGCTCCCCTGCAGAGTGCAGAGTGCTCCCTCCCCTGCCACAGTACAGAGTGCTCCCTGCCCTTCCCCGGTTAAGAGCACTCCCCTGCCCTTCTCCAGTGGAGAGTGCTTCCTGCCCTTCCCCTGTGCAGAGTGCTCCCTGTCCCTGCCCAGTGTAGAGTGCTCCCTGCCCTTCTCCAGTGCAGAGGGCTGTGCCTGTTTTTGTAGTTTTTCTGGCAGGAAACTAATGGGTTGCTGATCTGTTTGCTGCTTTTGAGGTTACATGTAAGTGCCCTGGGGTTGTCTAGAGTAGTCTTTATTCTGCAGCTAAGTTGGCCTCGCATCTGACCTTCAGCCCTTCTGCATCCTCCACGGAGTATGTGAAGTCTCTATGAATCATGACGATGGGCAAACACATGTCACAGAGGAGGAACAATGAGTGCAGATTACATCAATGATGAAATAAAATTTCACTTTCAGATTGGAAATTTTGGTGAAGAGAAGGGGAAATTAATACATGTGTACATTGTTTGTATTTTGTGAACAACTAAAATTTGTCAGTGTTCATAAATATCCCTTCCAAGATTCATCCCCCTTCCCAGACTGTGTTCTGCATAAATACCCAGTGCTCAAATATTTATGAAAATACCAAGTGTAGCATTTTTATAACAAAAATGAAGTAATCAAATTTCCATCAATAAATGCCTGGCTAGGGGTGCCTGGGTGGCTCGGCCGGTTAAGCCTCTGACTCTCGGTTATGGCTCAGGTCAGGATCTCACAGTCTGTGAGATCAAGCCCCATGTTGGGCTCTGTGCTGACAGCATAGAACCTGCTTAGAATTCACTCTCTCTCTCTGCCCCTCCCCTGCTTGTGCCCTCTCGCTCGCTTGCTCTCTCAAGATAAATAAACATTAAGAAAATTGGGAGATGAATTCTAAGTGACTAAAGTGGCCCGGAGGGCCCCGTTGAAACCCTTTTGATCCTGCTGAGTCACAAGCTGCCAGTGCTGTGTAACATTCTGTAGCCGGTTCATTTATCTTTTGGAGTCAGGCAAGATGAGAATGATAGAAATGCAGATGGCTGGATGGTGGTTGGAAACATTCCTGTGATTTCTATTTTGATAGAATTTGGAAGAAATCTTTTCCCTGTAATACTATCTTCAGAGCTCAAATACTGCGTTACCATCCGAAGCAGTGTGTGATCCTCTACAGCCTTCCCACAGCGTGACCGTGCTGCCAGTGGTACATCAGGACCTGGTCACAGAGGGACTCATGTGCCGTGTGGTGACCCTCCCACAGCAGTGAAACATAACCTTCATGGAGCCTCTGGGAGCTGCCTGTGGCTGGGCCTTGCAGTGGGGAGATGACCCATGGCCTGCAGGCCATTGAGAGGGGTGTTCTGGGGGACACGATACACTTGCCAACCAGCTGAGCTGCCTACACTTACTAAGAAGGGTACCTCTGAAACCTCACATTATGATACTGGCAACTTCTCTTTAAACAAACAGTATATGAGTATTTCTGCTGAGTGAAAATTAAAAATTATCTGCTAAATGGAGGAATTTAGTTGAGGGGGTCCTCAGCTTTCTCTGGGTTGAGGGAGAGTATCAGATCCATGACAATACAGGAAAGTCATGCTTTTACCCTGGATCAGGAGTACTCACACCTTGGTTTACACGGGCATCACCCAGGGAGCCTGTTAAAATGCAGACTCTGATTCATTAGGTTTTAATGAGCTTTCCAAGTGATTCCTTTTTTAGTAGTAAAAATTAACAGTAAAATTAAAACTATTTTTAATCATGTGAAATTTCAAATGTATACGTGTAACAAGATGCTGACTTCTTGCCACATTTGCTTTATATCTCTGTGTAAGAAAACATCACAGAGCAACTCAAGTTTCCCATTTAATCTCTCTCCCTCCTTGCACCCCAGATGTGACTGCTATTCTGAAGACTGAACATCATTTCATATGTTTTTGCATATATTTATTTTAGTAAACAATACGATGTATTATTTCAATATTTTTACAAATACGGCAATGCTTGCCACCTGTCTGCCGTCACTTTCTACTTGCTTTCCTTACTTGACATTATGCTTCTGCTGTGTGTCCCTGTGGAAAAGGCACATCCAACATGACAGTCCATGTGTGATGTGTATCCACATTAATATGTATGGATTTGGGATGATAATAAATGTGTGATGAATCCATGGCTTGTTAATTTATCTTCCCATGGGCGGGTGGTTAGGTAGTTTCCACTTTTTTGCTCCTGCACAAAGTGATGGAATAAACAACTGTGACCCTGTGTTGTACACACAGAAGTGAAATTGTTGTATAGTAGATATGTGCATCTTCACCTTGAATAGATGTGCAAAGTAAGACAGTCCTGTGGATCACGTGTCATTTAGTTATCACCTATTGTGTTCCAGGTCCTGTTTTCTTGCTGAGGATACAAGGGTGAGCACAAACTATAGCCCCTCTCTTAATGAAACCCAGTATGAGAAATATTAAGTAATCAACTGAATGAGTAGCTCTAAGGGAAATAAGAAGGCACTAGGAGGGCAGACGGTGGAGGGAGCTGACTCAGTCTGGTTAGGGGGAAATCACTTAGGATTTAACATGCAGCTGGGATGTGAAAAGAGCATGAGCTAACCAGGCAAATAGCATTCCGTGCAGGAATAATGTGTCCACAAGACTCAAGGAGGCATGTTGCCTTGGGTCATGAGGTTCTTATCCTATCCTTGGACCAGAGATTCCAGGGCCATCATTAGATGGGAAGGGGGATGTCTTAGGGTTCTCTGGAGAAACAGAACCAGTGGGAGATATACATACTTCTGGGCTTATGATGATTTATACACACACGCACACATATACATAATATGCACGTACACACGTGTATAACATAGTATAACTAATATATGTGTAATTACATGAACGGCATTATACAATATAGCGTACAATATACATATACATGCGTATGGAGGCTCATTATTGAATTGGCTCATGCAGTTATGGAAGTCCCCACTACCAGCCATCTGTAAACTGGGGACCTAGAAGAACTGATGGACTAATTCAGTCCAAGTCTGAAGGCCTGTAAGTTGGGGGGCAACATGTAAGTCTGATTCTGGGTCTGAAAGCCAAAGAAGCAAGTATACTCTTCCTTCCCTTTTTTGTTCTATTCTGGCCCTCACTGGACTGAATGATGCCCATCCCTGCTGGTGAGGACAGTCTTCTTTATCCAGTTTTCCCGTTCAAATGTTCATCTCTTCCAGAGACACCCTCACAAGCACACCCAGAAATAATGTTTGACCAGCTGTCTGGTGTGCTGCGGCCCAGTCAGGTTGGCACACAAAAGCAACTATCGTAGGAGAGACATCCTCGGCGGTTCAGGACCGAGACCCACGTGGCCTAAGCAGAACTCTGGGCAGCTATACAGGGGCACTTTTAATGGAACTGAGCCAGCTCCCACCTCCTGAAGGTCAATAAGACATAGGCAGAGACTCTGGGTTGGTGAGCAATCCCAGGGATCTCAGAAGGAACCAATGCATCTGTTATGTGTTAATGTGTGTCATATTCCGGGAATTGCAAACTTTCAGTAACGGGCGGCCGAAAGCCACATCTCACTAGGATGCTGTGGAGAATCCACAGAGGAATATTTCCTCAACAAAACTGTTTTGAAGGTGTCAATGGCAACTCACATAGAAAGAGGGTATTTATAACAGGTAGGACACATAAGAGTCAGGGGTCAGAGAGCAACAAAGAACGCGAACTTTAGAAACTGCCCATTTACAGATTTTTGGCCATGTGCATCAAGATCTTCCTGAGAGCTGCCTTGATATCCTTGTTCCTCAGGCTGTAGATGAGAGGGTTCAAGGTGGGGCTCACAGTGGAGTAAAGCACAGCCACCACCTTGCCCGTCCCTGGGGAGTGGCTGGAGCCAGGGCTCAGGTAGGTGTAGATGATGGTGAAGTAGTACAAGGTGGCTGCAATGAAATGGGAGGAACAGGTGGAGAAGGCCCGCTGCTTCCCCTCGGCTGTTCGAACCCTCAGGATGGTGGACGTGATGAACCCGTAGGACGCCATGGTGAGCAGGAAGTTCAACATGGCAAAGAAGACGTCAGCTATAATTGCCATGATGTTGTTCACATATGTGGAGGAGCAGGAGAGCAGCAGCAGAGGAGGGATCCCACAGAAGACGTGGCCAATCACGTTGGGCCCATGGAAGGTCCGCCGTGACATCAGGCAGGCATTGACTCCAGCGCCAAGCATGCTGATGCCCACACAACTCCAGCCCGTGCTGCACACACCCTGGGGCTCATCATGGAGCCGTAGTGCAGTGGCTGGCAGATGGCCACGGCAGTGAAGAGCAGCACCTCCCCTGCCACCGCCCACGACCACGCAGGGCCATGCAGCCCCAGTAGGAGATGCTCCTCTTCTCCGCCACCAGGATCCCTTGGGCACCATGGTGCATGTGCAGACAAGATCCAGCACAGACAGGTTGGCCAGGAAGAAGTACATGGGGGTGTGGAGCCTGGAGCTGAGGGTGACGGCCACCACGAGGAGGGAGTTGCCACAGAGTGCCACGGTGTAGAGGCAGAGGAAGAGAATGAAGAGGAGAGCCTGGAACGGCAGCACTTCTGGGAAGCCCTGCAGCGGGAATTGTGTCACCAGCATCTGATTACTCATGGGCTTTGGTCTGTCCAGACTCTTTCTGGTCAAGATACCTTCATATGTCAGACTCTCCCGAATTTACCAAATTTCTTGTTTCATTAGACTCAGGCATCACCAGCTAACAAGCTCCTCTCAGGGAAACGGGTAGGAGCACTTACCCTTCCACCTCCTGCACTCAGGACTACCTCCCACCCCCCACGGCCCTACACTCAGGACTACCTCCCCGCCCCCCACACCCCTGTGCTCAGGACTACCCACGCCCCTGCCTGGTGCAGTGGTCTTCCACAGTGATTGTCTGACCTCACCCTGTCCCTGCTAGAGCCCTTCAGGAGCATGATATCCAGCATCCACAGTGGGCCTTAAAGTGTCCCCATGTCCCATCCTGGCCAGGGAGTGTCCAGCCTCACCCCTGCTCTTCTCCCCTCTCCCTCAAAGTGTCCTATCCTGCTCCCTCTGCCTGGTCCCCCAACCTCTGCACATCCCCTGATGAGCTGCCCCAGATGGGAGCTTCCACCCAAGTGAACGTCAGACCCCAACATGGAGCCTGGGCTCTGCTTAGGGGACAGGGGCTGCTGCCGGGGGAAGCAGGAGCCCAGGTTCAGGGCAGGGTGGTCTGCAGTCAGGTGGGAGAGTAAGTCACCAATGGGGACAGACACGAGGTCCAGGCTGGTGGGCAGAGTCAAGACCAGAAGAGGAAGGCCAGTGGTGGTTCAGGTAGTCCTGGAAGCAAGGAGGAGGTCCCAGGCTGAGGGTTCCAGGGCAGACACACAAAGAAGGAGCAGATCAAGGGGTTTCCCAGAGCACAGTGTTGCTGATTCTGCCCCTATGACTGCCCAGTCCTGGGAATGATACACCCAAGGCCAGGTCAAGGCAGCATCAACTGATTCTGTAGGGGTGACCTTGTCCGTAGCCCTTGTCCATGCTGATTCCGTGCTGGCCCTTTGGAACTTAGCACAACTGCAGATGTATTTCATATTCCCTAATCATATTTGTTGTATGAAAACAGACACAAGAGATATTTCAAGGATGAGCCTGTAAATGACAAGTGCATGAATGTCAAGCTCATGGAGAAGGCTGGACATTTCAGAAAGACACAGTTGCTCCAGTGGATGGGGTTACACAGCGTCCTGTTAACTGGACCCAGTATCAGGACCACACCCCCCACAAGCATACTTCACACGTGCAGACACAGGGGCCCTTTTCAGACAGGCAATCCTATTGCAGATCAGATGACAGTATTACCTACTGCTGAGTGGGAGAGTCTCTTTCTTCCATCCCAAGCCCAGATCTGCCTGAACGGAAGGACACTGTGAACCAGAGACAACCCAGCCTTGTGTGGTCTGCCAATTAAGTCTGTCAGTAAAGCACTTCTTAAAGGGTTTCCTATGACAAACGGGTGACATGTTGTATTGTCACTGTTCTAATGATGACTTTGTCCAGCAAAGGTACAAACCTTCCCCAAGTTCACAGGGGCAACCCAGTCTTAAGAAAAATATTTCTGCTTAAAATATCAGGTGTGAATGGGTCCCAGCATCCTCATTTTTACAACCCAAGGGATTTTCATGTTGGAAAGACCAGCAAGCATGGGGTAGCCACTCTATCTTCTGAAGGAAGATACTGCTCCTGCTCTGTGCAGTAATGTGGTGTTAATAGGGACATTCTTGAAAGTGTCATTAAATACATCATTCTGGCAACTGGACCTGAAGTCAGACCCTTTCAGGCTTTTCCCATTGCAGAAAAGAGAAAAGTGCACAGAATGAGCTATTTCTGATCTGCTGCCCTTGGGTTGGGCTGTGCTGTGAACATGAGGGGCCCAAGAAGAGCAGAGGCCGAAGTCTGAGGGTCAGAGGAGAGCAGTGGGAACATAGAAGCACCGTAGGGCAAACGCTCCGCTCTTGTGAAGACGCAGAAAACTCCCACTCTGCTCTCCTGTCCAGCCACAGAAGAACTGAGCCTGGACAGTGTGTGGTCAGTTGTTGGTTTATGAAATTGCAACTTATCATAACAACACATTCCCTCAAAAAGCAGAAGCCAGTTGCTTTCAAACTCTCCCTAATGTCCAGGACAGACTTGCACACGACACCCTCCCAGGGCACAGCCAGGGTACGTGGCCCAGATAGACAGAAATGGCAGAACTTAAGGGCACTGGGCTCTGGGGGGCAGCAGGCCACCACGGACGTGACCACACGCAAACCCAGGACTGAAGGTGCGTCAGCCAGTGGGAGATGGGAGCAACCGGGGGCCTGTCTCACTTCCTTGGGGTCAGGAGAGGTGACAAGTGTGGCAGCACCCACCTCAGAGGAGAGCCGTGCTGTCTTCTGCCTTCCTGGCAGATATTTGGAGGCGTCTGCTGGTGGTCCAGAGAGGACGGGGCACATCTCTGCCCTTGCACCTGCCCTGAGCTGCAGAACTCATGTATGTGGACCTCAGCCACAGAGTCCTAGCCCCTACTCCCTTCCCTGCCCTGCTCTCTCTGTGAACACTGAAGCTGATTAAACCCCTTAAAATTCAAAACTGCTCAATAACTTACGACCTAGAAAATAAAAACTTTCATGATCTAAGTCATTGTATTCCACTAATTTTGTAAAGTGAATCTCTCCAACTATAGCAAGAAATTCACAATCAAGAATAAATACACAGTACCACTTAAACAATTTTTGGCAGATTGAAGCTTCTTCTCAAGTCCTGGAAACATTGCAGATGGTCCTTAAACTGCCGAGGGAGTCCCCTTGGGACTGATTCAGAAGAAACAAACCACATCCCCTTGTGCAGGCACTGTCTGGGTCCTCCTGTGCTCAGGATGGGGGACAGTAGCCGGAGCCGAGGGTGGCCTGGTTTTAAAGAGCCAGGCTGCTGTGTGACGCAGCGAGTGAGGGACTCGTAAACCTACTGGGACTCAGCTCCAGATCCTGTCACTTAGAGGTACTCAGAAGTCCTGGGGGCCTCTGAACCTGAGGGCGGTGGCTGCAGCACAGAGCGGGTAGCACTATGGACAGAGACAAGAGGTGTTGACATTAGCTGTCCCTCCTCGAGGTTCAGCAGACAAGAACTTACTTCCTTACGGGGCTGTGGTGGGGAATGTCTGCCAGACAACGAAATGCCAAGTGCACACTCCGAGTGCTGGTTCCTTGTGGAAACACAGCACTGGAAGTCTCCTTGGAGGTGATGGTGCTGACCCTCATGTACAGAGGAGAAAGCAAGTGCAGCGAGGGGGGATCGCCCCACATCATGGGCCTGTGGATGGCAGAGCAGAGCTGGACGTGGCCCCACGCACAGCCTCCAGGCTGGGAGTGTTGTCCCACAAGTGATTCTGGGCCTCCAGCTTGGAGCCTGCTTCGGATTCTGGGTCTCCTTCTCTCTCTGCCCTTCCCCGCTGGTGCTCTGTCTCTCTTTCCCCAAAATAAATAAACATTAAAAAAATTAAAACAAAAACAGAACAAAGAATTTGCAAATAAAGGTTGTATCTATTCAAGGGTATGTGACTTAATATTCTCCCACAGCATTTCTACATTTCCTTATTGTGGTAAAATACCCATAACATAAAGTTTACTATTTTAACCATTTTACATTTTTTCTAAAGTAGGATTCTTCCCCAGCACAGATCCTGGTGTGGGGCTTGAACTCAAGACCGTGAGATCAAGACCTGAGCTGAGATCTAGAGTCAGATGCTTAACCAACTGAGCCACCCACATGTCCTTATTTTAACCATTTTATTTTATTTTTATTTTGTAAAAAGTTTTTTAATGTTTATTTATTTTTGAGAGAGACAGAGTGCAAGCGGAGGAGGGCAGAGAAAGGGACACACAGAATCTGAAGCAGGCCCCAGGCTCCGAGCTGTCAGCACAGAGCCTGACATGGGCTTGAACCCACAAACTGAGAGATGGTGACCTGGGCTGAAGTCGGACGCTTAACCGACTGAGTCACCCAGGTGCCCCTTAACCATTTAAAGTGAACAACTCAGCGGCACCGAGGACGTTCTTGATGTCATGTGACCGTTACCACTGTCTAGGTGCAGAACTTTCTTGGCGCCCAAACGGAGATGCTGTAGCTCTCAAGTGGTCACTCCGCATCCGCGCTGTCGGCCCCGGCAACCGCGTCTGCGGCCCGGCACGTGGTGTTGCCTGTGGTGGACGTTCCCTGTCCTCACTGTAGCCTGAACCACAGCAACAATGAGGCATGCCTTGAAGACCACCGTTTGGGTCATGGCCAAGCTATGGTGCCTCTCACCAGGGCAGCGCGTCAGGTAGGATGAAGGTCTCCGAGTCACCGTCTTCCAGACACTGAAAATGGCAAGTTATAGAACAAGAAGCATATCTTGCTGCTAACAAGAAAATTATGAGGCAGGGGCTATAATTCTCTGTATAAACACAGGCACGCGAATACACAGGCAGCAGTTTCTGTGGACACACGACACACGACAGTGGTGCTGGGGGTGGTCGAGGGCCTTCAGCTCTGGCTATTGATGTTTGGGTTTCCAGGGGGAATGTGTTCCCCTGTGAGTGTGTCATTATAGTGAATTAAATTGAGAGAAAAGGGGAAAAGTGGAAGAGAGGGAACAGTGGACGGAGGGAAAGGCCAGAAGGGAGGCCCACAGAGGCATTCTCTCTGGAGCGGGGTGTGGGGTGCTGTGTTTGAGTTTAATTGTTTTCAACACCACAAGTGGGCTCCTGAATCCCCATCACTCTCCACCCCACCCACCTCCCCTCTGGTGACCAGCAGTGTGTTCCTTGTAGTTGAGTCTGTTTCTTGGTTTGTCTCTCTGTCTCTTTTTCCCTTTGCCCATTTGTTTTCTTTCTTAAATTCCACACACAAGTGAAGTCATAGGGTATTTGTCTTTCTCTGACTGACTTGCTTTGCTTAGCACAGCACTCTCCAGTTCCATCTGCGTTGTTGCAAATGGCAAGATTTTATTCTTTTTCATGGCTGAGTAATATTCCACGTGCCTGCACCCTCTTCAGCATGAGGTGTTTGGCAGGGGTTGTCCCACTGGGAGACGAGCTGGACGCTGGTGATTCTGGGCCAGTCCCAGGGTTGCAAAGCCCAGAGGCCAGTTCAGGGTGAAGCCACTCCTTTGGCAGGGAAGTCTTGCTCGGTAAGCAGTGTTTGGATTTTAGAGAAAATTCTCCAAGCTAATCAAGTTGTTCTCGTGTATGGGGTGGGCGCTAAACCCACCCCAGTGTGGGGCTCAGTGCTCCGGGGGGCTGCCATCCGCCGCCCTGGGGCCTTGCTACTGTCCCACCTTCTCTCCTGCCACCGCCCTCATGCCGAGCCCCAGGGACATGTCCACCCAGAATCATGGTGGTCTGTTTGCCAATGGACGGTGTCTCCAACCCCGACTAGGCACAAACCCCACAGACAAAACGGCTATGTTGTCCTGCCTGCTGGGTGGACACAGGATTGTGGCTCTCTTGGAGATAGAGGCACATGGAGGTCCAGTCCAGAAGAGGCCAGCAGAGCTCAGCCAGGGGAGTGGAGGTTAGGGTACAGGTGACCTGGTCAGAGTGGGGACAACATCTGTTACTGTGGATGTGGACACGGCAGTCACCACGTATGAGAAGTAAGCACCTGCCTTGCAGAGACTCTGGCCACTGGCCTGCCTGGTGCCCAGGGGTCCTCACACACTAGCTGACCTCAGTGAAGACACTTGGCAGCAGACGAGCAACCTGCCGGATCTAATGGGTGTCGTAGCCAACAGATTGTGGAACATCGTGTGTCTTCAGCTAAAGTGCAACTTGGTTCCAGTGCTGCCAATGGAACCAGTGACACATTGAGGGGCCTGGCAAGGTTCCTGGGCACACAGCTAACGGAGCTCCCTTCCTCCTGCCTCCCTCTTTCCATCCACGGGGAGCTAAGGGCCTGAGCAAGGAGCTCAGGGCCTCACGAGAGGGATGAGAATGCAGCAAGGGCATGGCGGCCTGTGGCTTTGCGGAAGACCCTCCCGAGGCCAGCGTGGGAAGTAGATCGAGGCCGGGCTGTAGGGAAGGCAACAAGTGAACAGTTTTGTAGGAATCAAGGAAGAAATTGTAGAGGCAGTGGAGCTGGGCCACGTCTCGAGACGTTTGAGGAGGTTGGCCGGTGCCCCTGGGTGTGGTGGGAGAGGAGGAGCCAGGACGGCTGTGCAGTTGGCACACGGGTCCTTGAGAAGCAAACAGAGAAGCGCTGTTCTCATCACCCCCTCCACTGCGGTCTGGGGAGACTGCACAGCAGTGGGGGCTTTCTGCCTTCACGCCAGAGACAAAACAGACGCCGGGGAGCTTGACGAGAGTGGACAGGAGGGAGAAACCATGGCAAGTGACTTAGCGGATGGGTGCCTGAAGTTTTTCATTCATAGAGTGTGGATAAACTTACCTCGAAGAGCTGTTATAAAGATTAATTTGGAGACCCAGTGGAGGCTTGCCACCGGTTCTGACTCAGTGTTTGAGAAGTGGTGGGCACATGGTTTGGGAGGTGAGAGTGTAGAGTGGTAAGAGCACAAGCTTTGGGGAGACAGAGGGCGTGCCCAGTCCCCACTGCATTTCAACCCAGGCTTCCTGCAGCCACCACTCTGCTGGGATGTACACACAGGGGCTTAGGGGCCCACTCAGCCTACCCCTTGTGCTGGGCCCTGCCCTCCAGGTGTCTGGCAGAGTTGCTCACCCTCTGACCTCGGCTTCTCCACCGTCCTGGCCTGGGCCCTGCTCTGCATTGGGTGTCCCCCCTCCCACCCCTCAGAGGCCTCCTCCTCTGCTCTGCCCTCTCTCCCACGTAGTGAACTTTCCCTCCTGGCTGCCTCCTTCCCTCACTGGTCACATATTAAAGAAGCAAAAAGGCAGAACAATCTTGCCTGCAAGTCACGTCCCCTCACAGCTCAAGGTTTGAAGGGTCATCTTGCGCGAACATTCACTCTCTGCAGACGTCCTTCACCTTGTTCTCGCATGCCCTTGGCTGCACGGAAGTGTCTCCTGGAAGGTCCTCCGACTCTTCCCCATCTACTCTTGTCCCCTGTCTCCTGTCACTGTGCTCTGGCTGGCTGGTCTCAGACACACGCAGCTCACTCCCAGCTGGCCCTCTTGCAGTCTCCTGTCACATGCCCTGCTTCTGTGAGGGCCCCTCATCCCAACTGCCTCCTTGAAGCCTACCCTTCTTGCTTTGCCAAGAATATGTTATTCTGGCCCTTTGCTTTCTTTTTTTTTTTTAAAAAATTTTAATGTTATTTATTTTTGAGAGACAGAGAGAGAGAGAGAGAGAGAGAGAGCAGGGGAGGGGCAGAGAGAGAGGGAGACACAGAATCCGAAGCAGGCTCCAGGCTCCGAGCTGTCAGCACAGAGCCTGAGGCGGGGCTCGAACCCACGAACCGTGAGATCATGACCAGAGCCAAAGTCGGACGCCTAACCGACTGAGCCCCCCAGGTGCCCCAGGCCACTTGCCTCTGACATCGCACTTCCCCACCCATAGCCCTACATGAGAGGTTAGAGTCCCTGACGGGTGCCCCTGGAATCTAGGTATTTTATATCAAACACTTACAGAGCTTCAAGGACATCACTTTTCTTGTTTTTTATTTTTGTTTTTGTTTTTGTTTGTGTAAAGGCAGCCCCCTGCCCTGGACAGTAAAATCCCTGAGGTGGGGGCTCTGCACAGAGTGTCTAATCATCCTCCTTCAGAGTGTGGTGCTGATCAGACAGCAGTGCACGTCTGAGGTCAGTGGTGGTGGGGCGGTGAATGGAAGATGAGTACCATCTGGTAAAGGACCTGAAGACACAATACGTACTCATACAAGCTCAAGGGAAGTTGGGGAAATATGGGTTATCTCGTAGAAGCATGATGTTTGACGTGGGGAGGAACACGCGATTGCTGGTGCTGTTGTTGAGTTTGCTCTGACGCTCCTGACGGAAAACACCCTGCTCAGCTTCTCGGCCTGTAAACCACGTTGCCCCCAAATGCTCTGACCCTCCCATCATCAGTGAGTGACCTCACTGCCCCCAGGGCCTCCCCCTCCCCCTCCTAGGTGAAGTTCACTGGCTTGAAGATGGCATTTTTAGGTTGAATTTCTACATTATTGCTGTTTTATTGCTGTTTTTTTAAATCTCATTTAATATATTTTATTGAAGACTAGAAAGGCTAAGACACCACAGTTGTACCTGATTTTCTCAGAGGAACACACACTTCACGTGTCACTGAGCCACAAGCATGCTCACGTGCTCCTGGGTGACCCTCTTAACCGAGGCCCCACCAGGTCCAGCTGCTAGTTCCCTCACACTCAATCCTGGCCCCTCAGAATGGGGCCTGATGCTGTCTGGAGACTCAGTGCATGCTAAGGGAATTGACAGTATGGGATGGAAATTGAAAACCGAGGTGCAAAGAAATGGAATGCCATGGACACCAAAGCCAGACAGGAGCCGGAGACTTTTCTGGCCTATACCCTTGGCAGAGACTCACTAAGAGACTGAGACCTGATCGTAGGACTGCAGAAGGCTTTTCCTGCCTCCGCATCATGACCACATTCTTAAGACCTACTTACACTAGTCCCTTCACCCGTTCTATCATAGCTGCCTCTGAAAAAGGGATTACTGGAATATCAAAAGACAAAAAGTACAAATTGAAGACACAGAACAAACATCAGAACCAGACATGACGGGGATGTTGGAATGATCAGACCAAGAATTTAAAACAATTCTAATTAATAGGTGGGCAATGTAAGCAGAGAGGTAGAATCCCAAGAAAGAACAAAAGTGAAATTCTAGATATACAAATCACTGTAACAGAAATGAAGAATGTCTTTTATGGGCACACTAGTAGACTGGACATGGTGGAAAAAACAATATCTGAGCTACAGGATAAATCAGTGGAATTTTCAACAATTGCAAAGCAGAGAGGAAAAAGATTGAAACAAAAAAGCAGACTATCCTCAGGCTGTGGGGCAAGTGCAGAAGGTGAAACACACGTGTAATGGTAAGAATAGAAGGAGAAAAAGGAGAGAGAGGAAGGGAGAAAATCTTTGAAGCAACCATGACATAGGAAATAGCTACTTTAGAGTAATTGTCTGATAAATCCAACATCTGGGTCATCACAAGGTCTAATTGTATCAACTGTGTTTTTGTCTGTCTTTGGTCACACGCCTTCTTTATTGTATGTGTAATATTGGACTACTAGACCTTGTAAATGAAACTTCACAAAGACTCCGATTATGTTACCTTCATGTGAAGACTGATGACTTTTTCTTCTAGTGGAGTTAAATTACTGGGGGATCTTATGGAGGCTTAGTTTTGTTTGTTAGAGGTTACTTTTTATTTTGTCAGGATAGTTCTGTTTTGGTTTTGACCTCAGTTTTTCCCTCATTATTTTAAATTTATTTTTTCTGGATTTATTGAGATATAATTGACATAAAACATTTATAAGTTAAGGTGTACAGCCTCTTGATTTTATACGTTTGTATATTGAAAAGTTTGTGTATTGTAAAATATTACCACCAGAGCATTAGCTAATACCTCCATCATGTCAAATAATTACCATTTCTTTTTTGTGGTAAGAACATTTAAGATCTACTCTCTTAGTAACATTCAAGTATGTAAATAGTATTATTAGCTATAATAACCATGATGTACATTAGATCCCCAGAACTTGTTAATCTTATAACTGGAAGTTTGTACCCTTTGACCAATATCTCTCCAATTTCCTACCCCACACCCTCTAGCCCCTGCTAATCCTCACCTTACAGTCTGTTTCTCTTGTTTTTTTTTTTTTTTTAGATTCCACACATAAGAGATATCATACAGTATGTATCTTTCTCTGTCCACATACCTCAGTTGGCACAATGTCCTCAAGGTACATACAAGTTTTATAAATGGCAGATCTCCTTCTTTCTCATGGGTGAATAGTATTCTACTGTATATGAGCCATATATTTATCCATTCATCCACCAACAGATGCTTAGGTTGTTTCTGCATCTTGCCTATTATGAGCAATGTTGTGATGGACACGGGAGTGCAGGTGTCTCTACAAGATTCTGATTCAATCCCTTTGGATAGGTACCCAGAAGTACAACTGTTGCATGATGAGGTAGTTGTATGTTAATTTTTGAGGAACCTCCGTGGTGTTTTCCACACTGGCTGCACCAGTTTGCATCCTCACCAATAGTGCAAGAGAGTTCCTTTTTCTCCACATTCCTGCTAACACATATTATCTCTTGTCTTTTTGATGTGAGCCATTCTGACAGGTGTGAGGTGACACATCATTATGGTTTTGATTTGTATTTGAGTGATCTTAGTCTTAAGGTAAACCTTTGGTCCTGTGACATAGTCTTTATTCCTTAGGTGTGGCCCTTCTTGGGTTTTAATGGAGATGTTGAGGTGTTTACCAAGCCCCTCTAATGTGGGAGGACTTGAATTTCAAACTCCATCTGTCCCATGATGAGAAGTAGCTCATGTATCAGCCACTAGAGCCTGCCAGATATTGTCTCCTTTCAGGGCCCCCTTTTCATGCACAGTTCAAGTATCAGCCAATGGCTGGAAGACCTTTCCCCACCCCCAGAAGCTCTTGACTTTTTCTGAGACATTTATCCTCAATTTCCATCTGCCTGGCAGCCACAATCTCTGTCCTCTGAGACCTTGGACCAACAGGTCTATGGCCCGGTGATGAGTCATAAGTGCTCTGAATTCATTAGCAGTTGAGCTTAGATACAGGAGATATTTACAGTGACTCCATTCGTTCAAGGTTTATTCCTACCAAGATTTTCCTGGTTTAGGTCACTCTCAGGTGCTAGAAAGAGTTGTGACATTTAAAAAATATTTATTCAGGAGATTGTAATTGGTATCTATGTGAGGGCTACTGACAGTCTAGAAACAGCCCACTGTATCCTTTTTAATTCAAATTTTTCCAAAAATCCTTAAATATGCATACATTTTATTCTGAAGTAAGAAAAGAACAAAAGACTTGCTGATAATTTGAACACAGGGGCTTGAGAAGAGGGAGAAGGCCAACATTTCTAACACATGTGTCTGAGGCACTGGTGAGCCTCTGAACCTGTGTATACACGCTGGTAACTAAAGTGAACACTTCCAATGTGAACTAATTTGGGAGAACCTGGAATGAGAAGGAAAGGATTACACAGTGTTTTTTAAACTGAAAGGAACAGTTTATAAAATAATAAGTATAAAGTTATTCTATATTTATTAAAGTCTGTGTATATGTGCAAACATAGGCAAACAAAAAATTGTTCACACCAGCCTTTGGATGAAATTAAAAGGCTTTGCTTTTTTACTTTCTCCTTTTAAATGTCTTTGTTTTCCAATTTTATTAGCATGAAATACACATTTGGAAAGATAAGAAACCCCATGGATCTTTTTCAGAGAATCCCTACCACACAGAGCAACAGAAAACCTAGGAGCAGATACGAGTTAAGGGTGTGAGTCATGCTGGGGGTCCCTGGGCCTGGGGTCCTCCGTGGTGGCTCCAGACCCTCCCCTCTGCAGAATGCCTCCCTCAACCCGAGGGTGGGAACTGGCGCCTCTCCTGCAGAGTTCTGGCCCCAGAGTTTACCCCTGGGAGCATTTCTGGCAACCGTCTCCCACTGTGGTCCAAGCAGCAAGGCAGGCTAAGCCACCTCTGTGGCTGCAGCCAGTCCCAACATGGCTGTGCTGACCAGCCACCCTCCTGTGTCCTGTGCAAAGCTTGGAGGCTCCAGGACTGTGTTGCAAACTCTGCCCCTGGCCACCATCCTGATAGCTCTGCCCAGGTTCCACAGGTTCTGTAAACCTCATAAACGTGAAGTTTATTTCCAATTAGGGAAAAATAAAGAGAATGGTAACTGTCCCCCTGACTAACCATGTCACAAACATGCTTCTGTGCAGCCTTTCCAAAACTACTTCTAATTGGTAGAAATCATCCCTGGATGATTGGTCCATTCTGTCAGCTGGTATTTACTGGGTTCCTGCCATGTGCCTGGTGCACAATGCTTGCAAGTGAATTGATTTAGACAAACAGCCCTGGTGCAGGAGTAAGAAGGTGAACAGGACATTGTCCTTGTCCTCAAAGAGTTTAAAGTCTGTAGAGGGAGATAGACAAGGCGACGTGGAGGAGGGCGGGCCTGGAAACATGGTGACAGAGCATGTGGGGGTCACAGCCCTGTTCCATCAAAGGACCATTTCTGTCCACGAGCTTCCAAACTACACATGTTCTTGCACCCCGTCCCAGCCCTGCACAGTTAGATCTCAAGGGGGAATGGGGTGTTTGGGCCACGAGGAGCTTCGCTTCCCTCAGGCCTCCCCTGGTGCCCAAATTCTCTGGAACCCAAACCTCCTCGGGTCCAGGGTCGACAGGTTCCTGGTTTGTGACGGAAGACGGCAGGGCACAGCCACCCTGGTTCACCTCCCACACTGATGACCATCTCCATATTCCAGACTTGAAAAAGCCTTGTCAGAATATCACTCTAAAAAGTGCTAACATTTTTTTAAAGACTACTCTTGGAGACTCTGTTTCCAGGCAGAACCTCTTCTCCTAAAAACAAATCCTCCCCCAAGCTGCCACCCTCACTGGCTCTGCCTCGAGACAGCCTCGAGAGTGTGGGGGTGGGGGGGGCACGGGCCCCACTTAAAGCCCGTGCCTTGAGCCCCTGCCTTGAGCACAGGCATGTTGGAGAGAAAATTGGTAGCCAGGGCTGGGGACAGGGCCATGTCCACACTGATGACTTCTTTAATCTATTTAGTGCCTTTCAGTCCACAGAGCTGCCACACAGGTCTCCTTGACCCTACAGGGCAGGACACCCAGCGTCTGGGAAGATAAGGGGCTTCCTGGGGCCCCAGGGTGCAGTGGTGTCACAGCTGGGCCCCATGGATGCTGCACAGCACATTGAGATGTGCGTTCAGGGAGCAGGACACTAGGACATATCTCACTTTAGGGAAAGCTGCACCCTGGATCACTGCCTGTTGCCAAACCCTTCGGGGAAGGTGGCGGGGCCTGGGCATTGGGCACACAGACCTTAGCTCAGGAGAACAGCCTCCGGAGGGCAGCTTTGACCTCCGTGTTCCTCAGGGAGTAGATAAGGGGGTTCAGGGAGGGCGCCACCGAAGTGTAGATCACAGACACCACCTTGTCCTTGTGCAACGAGTATCTGGATGCTGGGCGGATGTAGGTGTAGATGACAGTGCAGTAGTACAGGGAGACCACCAGGAGGTGGGAGGAGCAGGTGGAGAAGGCCCGTCGCTTGCCTGAGGCCGAGCGGATGCGCAGGATGCTGGCGATGATGCAGCCGTAGGAGAGCATGATCACAGAGAAGTTCCCCAAGGCCAGGATCACGTCTGCAGTGAAGGCCATGGCCTCGTTCAGGCGTGTCGGGGCACAGGCGAGCTTCAGCAGAGGGGGGATCTCGCAGAAGAAGTGCTCGACCACGTTGGAATGGCAGAAGGGCAGGTGCAGCAGGAGGCCGGTGTTCACACTAGTGTTGGCCAGGCTGATGGTCCACACGGCCACGGCCAAGAGCCTGCATACCCGGGAGTCCATGAGGGTGCTGTAGCGCAGGGGCCAGCAGATGGCCACGTAGCGGTCATAGGCCATGGCGGAAAACAGCAGCAGCTCAGCTCCCAGAGACCACGTGAAGGAGAAAAGCTGCACTATGCAACCCCCGTAGGAGATGGTCCTGTCAGCCACCATGCTGCCCAGCAGCTTGGGCAGGATCGTGGAGGTGCAGAGGATGTCCACCACGGCCAGGTTTACCAGGAAGAAGTACATGGGGGTGTGCAAGGCAGGGCAGGAGCCAATGGCCACCATGATGAGCAGGTTTCCAGAGAGGGCCACCACGTAGAGGAGGAGGAAGACAGGAAAGAGGAGCATTTGCAGCTGAGGTGTTTCTGAGAATCCCAGAATGAGGAACTCGGTGACCAATGTCTGGTTCATCACAGCCACTGGGGGTGAGGCTCTGACCCTGCTGTGAAGGAAAGACGTTCTCACTGTTTCAACTTGTTCTGAGCATCCCGCAAATATGTGTGTGACCCGCTTTGAAAGAGAACTTCAAATACTATTTTGGTAATAAAAATGGAGATTTGTGTCCTGGAAAACTTTGGGGGGCAGGGACATCACAGAAGAAGCAGTTGCCCCTAATGTGCAGAGAAGTCCCAGTCCTCACCCCTCCCCTCCCTGGTGCAGGACTGAGACCCCACTCACAAGATCACTGGACCTGGGGCCCTGGTCGGCAAGGGCTGGTCTCCCCACCACACAGAGCACTGAGCATGCATGGTGTTGGGGGGCTTATGGAGAACTGGGGGACCTGATTGTATTTACAGCCCACTCACCCACTCAGACAGGGTCTGGGGACAGAGAAGGGGTGGGAGGGAGGGGGAGAAGGGAGAACTGCTTCTGAAGTCCACTGTCTTCTTCCCAGACTGACCACACCGAGGCAGCACTGGCTGAGAGGGACCCAGGGTCCTCACACACATGCACTGGGTGCGAGGGGCAGGCCTGTCTTTAGGGTGCAGAATGGCCCACAACAGCACCCCCCCGATCAAAGACAAATCACCACCAAACTCTTCAGCTGAATCAAAAGTTCCCCCAAGATAAACCTGGGATAGCACAGACCCAGGTTCATCCATGCAGCTTCTGTAAGTGGGGGTGGCATGACTCCTTCTAGATTATTGTGTCCTGTGGGGCCACTGTGTTGATTTCAAAACAGTGCATCTTGGAAATGTTTCACTGCTTAGATGATAGCCCTTTAATGAGAAAAGAAGAGTTTCAGACATCCGCATAAAGTCAGGGGCTTGGCAACCTACTTGCTGGCATTGCTGTTGGGGTGTTGGCTTTCACTAAACATTACAAGGACATGTTATGAGGGGTGGTCTGAGAATGAGGAATCAGATCACCCACTGGAATGTGCCCACTGGTGTGGAAAATGTTGACACATTTCAGCCAAAAATCTGATACTTTAAAAAAGAGAAAGATGAGAGATGGGGGAGAGAGAAAGGGAGAGAGTGTTAGAAAGAGGGGAGAGAGGAGAGAGGGAGAGAGAGAGTGTTAGAGGGAGAGAGAGGGGGTGAGAGAAAGGGAGAGAGTGTTAGAGAGAGGGGAGACAGAGGGGAGAGAGAGGGAGAGAGAGAGTGTTAGAGGGAGAGACCGAGGGAGAGAGAGAGAGAGGGAGAGAGGTGGATCTTATACTACATACTCTCCATGTTGTTCTGTTTACTTTTTAAAAATACGATTAGAGAATTATCATCCTCAAACATAACAGCCAAAGGGATATCATGATTCTTAGTCACAGAGTGAAATGTAATTGTCCACATGATCAAAGCGCTGTTTATATTTAAAACATACACGATACACAGAATCAACATTCAATGATAGTAGGTGCTTACAAAAATATGAAAAAAGGCTTCTGGAATCCCTGGTATCCTCTCAAGAAACTTCCTTCTTGGTCCCAAGGAAAAATCTTTAGAGAATCAGAAATTATTAGGAAATAGAGTTGGTTTTAAAAAGAAAAACTACAGCGAGTGACACTTGCAGCCAAGAGCAGGGTCAGTTGGAGATTTGTAACCAGGGCTGGAGAAGCCCTGTACCATCTGGAGTAGGTAGACACGGCTCACAGGTAGTGCTTGGTGTACCCTGAGGGACCAATTAGCACAGAACCTGCTCACGCATGGATTCAGGACTCTCTGGAGAAGCTGACCAGCACCTGGGGGACCCATCTAATCACCACCAAGTAAGAACAGAACATATTCTTGGCACCTGATGGTGTGGTCCAGACTCAAACAGGGGCTGGTGCTCAGCAGTAACCAGGGGCTGGCTGCCCAATGGGCATCAGGAGGAGCCAATGGGCATGCCAGGCAGTGAGACTGTCATGGTATTGAGCCAATGAACACACTGACCCACCATTTCTGCCTCGGGCAGACCTTGTCCTTTCTTCCCAGATAGAAGTGTGCAAATATTGGGAAGCCTGGGTGGCTCAGATGGCTAAGTGACTGACTCTTGATTTTGGCTCAGGTCATGATCTCAGGATCATGAAATTGAGCCCCTTGTCAGGCTCTGTGCTGAGTGTCAAGTCTGCTTAAGATTCTCTCTCTCTCTCTCTCTCTCTCTCTCTCTCTCTGTCCCACCCCCCCCCATCTCTCTCTCAAAAAGAAAAATCAAGGTCAACTCCCATTGGCCTAGAGCTGTTGCTGGACATTACCAGGTCCCAGAACCTTGGAGTAGCTAATGGTCAGTTATCAGTGGCCACTGGACATTGTCCTCAGCTTTCTGTGCCCCCTGCTTCACACACAGAGCTAGTGCAGATGCCATCCAGTCAGGCAGCACTCGTCTCCTTACTCCACAAACCTGGGAGAATGGATAGTTGCCCTGGGGAAACCACACTAACCCAGGCCAGTGGTGTCAGGCTGCCTCGTTCCTGGAAAGGGTGCGTCTTACAGCTGGTAGCTTTTCATGCCTCTGGGACATTGACTCCAGGACAGTATGTGGAAGCAGTGACTGGCTGGTCACCAGGTCTTCTCAGACTTGTCCAAACTGCTGATCTGGGCTGGACATTTTCAGTTCAAGGTCAGGGCACTTGTCAGCTTGAGTCTCATCTCGTGTTCACCTTAACTCTCAACTGCTTGGTTTCAGAGAAAGGGTCAGCCTGTCACTTGGGATGTTTCCCGTAGTTTTATTTAGGTATGGATGACAAATGAAAGTTGTATGTACTTTGTGTTAACAGCGTAAGTTTTTTTTGAAATATACAATATGATGATTTGATAGATGTGTACATTGTGAAGTGATTGCCACAACCAAGTTAAATAACATATCCATCATCTTGCAGAGTTACTTTTTTGTTGTTATTGAGAAAGCTTAATATGTATGGTCGTAGCAAATGTCAGGTATACAGTACGGTGTATTTCACCATGCGGCACGCTCACTCCTCAAACCCACTCATCTTGTAACTGAAGGCTTGAACCTTTGTTCAGAATCTCTCTATTCCCCACACCCTTGGCTCCTGGCAGGCACTATTCTACTCTCTGTTTCTATGTGATCACCTTTTTTCAGATTCCACATAGAAAGAATACCATACACTGATGATCATTTTTGTGTGGTGGATTTCACTGAACATTATGTTCTCTAGGCTCATCCATGTTATTGCAAATGTCAGGAGATGTTTCTGGCAATGTTCAGTATTCTCTATATACAAGATCATGTTATCTGCAGGCAAGTTACTTCCTTCTTTCCAATTTGGATGGCTTTTATCTCTTTTTTTGACTTATTTATTATTTCTCTATTTTTTCCAAATTTTTATTTTGTTTTTGTCTCTTTAAAATTTATTTAAATTTTAGTTAACATGCAGTGCAATATGGGTTTCAGTAGTAGAACTCAGTGATTTATCACTTAAATACAACACCCAGTGCTCATCCCAACAAGTGCCTTCCTTAATGCCCATCACCCATTTAGCCCATCCCCTCACCCACTTCCTTCCATCAACCCTCAATTTGTTCTCTATTGTTCAATGTCTCTTATGGTTCCCCTTTTTCTCCCCCCCCTCAAAATGTTAATCTGTTTTGTTTCCCAAACTCCACATATGAGTGAAATCATATGAAATTTGTCTTTCTCTGAATGACTTATTTTGCTTAGCATGATACAAATTGCAAGATTTGTAGCAAATGGCAAGATTTCATTCTTTTTGATGGATGAGTAATATTCCATTGTGTGTATATATATCACATCTTCTTTATCCATTCATCAGTCAATGGACATTTAAGCTCTTTCCTTAATTTGGCAATTTCTGGTAGCACTGCTAAAAACATTGGAACATATGTACCCTTTCAAATCAACATTTTTGTATCATGTGGATAAATACCTGGTAGTGCAATTCCTGGATCATAGGATAGTTCTATTTTTATTTTTTTTCAGGAACCGCCATACTGTTTTCCAGTGTGGCTGCACCAGTTTGCATTCCCACTAACAGTGGAAGAGGGTTTCCCCTTTCTCCACATCTTTGCCCACACCTGTTGTTTCCTGAGTTGTTAATTTTAGCTGTTATGACAGGTGTGAAGTGGTATCTCATTGTGATTTTGATTTGTATTTCTCTGATGATGAACGATGTTGAGAATCTTTTCATGTGTCCGTTAGCCATATGGAGGTCTTTTTTGGAAAAGTGTCTATTCATGTATTCTACCTATTTCTTCAATGGATTATTTTTGTTGGCGGGGCGTGTTGAGGTTGAAAAGTTCTTTATACATTTTGGATACTAACCCTTTATCTGATATGTCATTTCCAAATATCTTTTCCCATTCTTTCAGTTGCCTTTTAGTTTTATTGATTGTTTCCTTCACTGTTCAGAAGCTTTTAATCTTGATGAAGTCCCAAAAGTTAACGTTTGCTTCTGTTTCCCTTGCCTTCAGTGATGTGTCTAGTAAGAAGTTGCTATGGCTGTGGTCAAATAGATTGCTGCCTGTGTTCTCCTCTAAGATTTTAATGGTTTCCTAGGGGTGCCTGGGTGGCTCGGTTGGTTAAGCTCCAACTTTGGCTCAGGTTATGATGTTGTGGTTCGTGGGTTCGAGCCCCGCATCGGGCTCTGTGCTGACAGCTCAGAGCCTGGAGCCTGCTTCTGATTCTGTGTCTCCCTTTCTCTCTGCCCCTCCCCCGCTCAGGTTCTGTCTCTCTCTGTCTCTCAAAACTAAATAAACATTAAAAAAAAGATTTTAATGGTTTCCTGTCTCACATTTAGGTCTTTCATCCATTTTGAATTTATTTTTGTGCATGGTATAAGAAAGTGGTCAAGTTTCATTCTTCTACACATTGTTGTCCAGTTTTCCCAACACCATTTGTTGAAGAGACTGTCTTTTTTTTCAGTTGGATATTCTTTCCTGCTTCATCGAAGATTAGTTGACCATAGAGTTGTGGGTCCATTTCTGGGTTTTCTTTTCTGTTCCATTGATCTATGTGTCTGTTTTTGTGACAGTACCATACTGTCTTGATGACCAAAGCTTTTTAATATAGCTTGACATCTGGAATCATGATGCCTCCAGTTTTCTTTTTTAGGATTGCTTTGGCTCTTGGGTACCTTTTGGGGTTCCATACAAATTTTAAGATTGTTTGTTCTAGCTCTGTGAAAAATACTGGTGTTATTTTGATAGGGATTGCATTAAATGTGTAGATTGTTTTGTGTAGACATTTTAACAATATTTGTTTCTCTAATCCATGAACATGGAATATTTTTCCATTTCTTTGTGTTCTCTTCAATTTCTTTCATAAGTTTTCTATAGTTTTCATGGTACAGATCTTTTACCTCTTTAATTAGTTTTATTCCTAAGTATCTTATTGTTCTGGTGCAACTGCAAATGGGATTGATTCCTTGATTCCTTTTTTTCCCAAGATGTATTTTATTTTCTTATTTTTAAATTAAATTGAATTGAATTAAATTAAATTATTAAAATTTACATCCAAGTTAGTTAGGATATAGTGCAACAATGACTTGAGGGGTAGATTACTTAAGGCCCCTTACCCATTTAGACCATCCCCCCTCCCACAGCCCCTCCAGAAACCCTCTGTTTGTTCTCCATATTTAAGAGTCTCTTATGTTTTGCCCCGCTCCCTGTTTTTATATTATTTTTGCTTCCCTTCCCTTGTGTTCATCCGTTCTGTGTCTTAAAGTCCTCATATGAGTGAAGTCATATGATATTTCTCTTTCTCTGACTAATTTCACTTAGCATAATACCCTCTAGTTCCATCCATGTGGCTGCAAATAGCAAGATTTCATTCTTTTTGATTGCCGAGTAATACTCCATTGTATATATATACCACATCTTCTTTATCCATTCATCCTTCGATGGACATTTGGGCTCTTTCCATACTTTGGCTATTGTTGATAGTGCTGCTATCAACATGGGGGTGCATGTGCTCCTTTGAAACAGCCTACCTCTATCCCTTGGATAAATACCTAGTAGTGCAATTGCTGGGTTGTAGGGTAGTTCTATTTTTCATTTTTTGAGTAACCTCCATACTGTTTTCCAGAGTGGCTACACCAGTTTGCATTCCCACCAGCAGTGCAAAAGAGATCCTTTTTCTCCACATCCTCGCCAACATGTGTTGTTGCCTGAGTTGTTAATGTGAGCCATTCTGACAGGTGTGAGGTGGTATCTCCTTGTGGTTTTGATTTGTATTTCCCTGATGATGAGTGATGTTGAACATATTTTCATGTGTCAGTTGGCCATCTGGATGTCTTCTTTGGAGAAGTGTCTATTCATGTCTTCTGCCCACTTCTTCATTGGATTATTTGTTTTTGGGTGTTGAGTTTGATAAGTTCTTTATAGACTTTGGATACTAACCCTTTATCTGATATGTCGTTTGCAAATATCTTCTCCCATTCCGTCAGCTGCCTTTTAGTTTTGCTGATTGTTTCCCTCACTGTGCAGAAGCTTTTTATTTTGATGAAGTCCTAGTAGTTCATTTTTGCTTTGGTGTCCCTTCCCTCTGGAGACATGTTGAGTAAGAAGTTGCTGTGGCCAAGATCAAAGAGGTTTTTGCCTGCTTTCTCCTGAAGGATTCTGATGGCTTCCTGTCTTAAATTTAGGTCTTTCATCCATTTCGAGTTTGTTTTTGTGTATGGTGTAAGAAAGTGGTCCAGGTTCATTCTGCATGTCGCTGTCCAGTTTTCCCAGCACCACTTGTTGAAGAGACTGTCTTGATCCCACTGGATATTCTTTCCTGCTTTGTCAAAGATTAGTTGGCCATACATTTGTGGGTCCATTTCTGGGTTCTCTATTTTGTTCCATTGATCTGAGTATCTGTTCTTGTGCCAGTACCATACAGTCTCGATGATTACAGCTTTGTAATACAGTTTGAAGTCTGGGATTGTGATGCCTCCTGCTTTGGTTTTCTTTTTCAGGATTGCTTTGGCTATTTGGGATCTTTTCTGGTTCCATACAAATTTTAGGATTGTTTGTTCTAGCTCTGTGAAGAATGCTGGTGTTATTTTGATAGGGATTGCATTGAATATGTAGATTGCTTTGGGTAGTAGTGACATTTTAATAATATTTGTTCTTCCTATCCAGGAGCATGGAATATTTTTCCTTTCTTTGTGTGTCTTCTTCAATTTCTTTCATAAGGTTTCTATAGTTTTCAATGTGTAGATTTTTGACTTCTTTGGTTAGATTTATTCCTAGGTATTCTATGCTTTTTGGTGCAATTATAAATGGGATTGATTCCTTGATTTCCCTTTCTGTTGCTTCATTGCCGGTGTATAGGTAAGCAACCGATTTCTGATTTTATATCCTGCCACTTTGCTGAATTCATGAACCAATTCTAGCAGTATTTTGGTGGAATCTTTTGGGTTTTCCATATAGAGTATCATGTCATCTGCAAAGAGTGAAAGTTTGACTTCCTCCTGGCTGATTTGGATGCCTTTTATTTCTTTTTGTTGTCTGATTGCTTAGGCTAAGACTTCCAATACTATGTTGAATAACAGTGGTGAGAGTGGATATCCCTGTCATGTTCCTGACCTTAGGGGGAAAGTTCTCAGTTCCTCCCCATTGAGGATGATATTAGCATTGCATCTTTCATGTATGGATTTTATGATCTTGAGGTATGATCTTTCTATCCCTACTTTCTTGAGGGTTTTTATCAAGAAAGGATGCTGTATTTTGTCAAATGCTTTCTCTGCATCTATTGAGAGTATCATGTGGTTCTTGTCCTTTCTTTTATTGATGTGATGAATCACCTTGATTGTTTTGTGGATATTGAACCAGCCCTGCATCCCAGGTATAAATCCCACTTGGTTGTGGTGAATAATTTTTTAAATGTACTGTTGGATCTGGTTCTCTAATATCTTGATGAGGATTTTTGCATCCATGTTCATCAGGGATGTTGGTCTATAGTTCTCCTTTTTAGTGGGGTCTTTGTCTGGTTTTGGAATCAAGGTAATGCTGGCTTCATAGAAAGAGTTTGGAAGTTTTCCTTCCATTTCTATTTTTTGGAACAGCTTCAAGAGAATAGGTGTTAACTTTTCCTTAAATGTTTGGTAGAATTCCCCTGGAAAGCAATCTGGCCCTGGAGTCTTGATTTTTTTTGGGGGGAGATTTTTGATTACTAATTCAATTTCTTTACTGGTTATGGGTCTGTTCAAATTTTCTATTTCTTCCTGTTTCAGTTTTGGTAGTTCATATGTTTCTAGGAATTTTTCCATTTCTTCCAGATTGTCCATCTTATTGGCGTATAATTACTCACAATATTCTCTTATTATTGTTTTTATTTCTGCTGTGTTGGCTGTGATCTGTCCTCTTTAATTCTTGATTTCATTTATTTGGGTCCTTTCCTTTTTCTTTTTGATCAAACTGGCTAGTGGTTTATCAATTTTGTTTATTCTTGCAAAGAACCAGCTTCTGGTTTCATTGATTTGTTCTACTGTTTGTTTGTTTGTTTGTTTGTTTGTTTGTTTCGAAAGCATTAATTTCTGCTCTAATCTTTATTATTTCCCGTCTTCTGCTCGTTTTGGGTTTTGCTTGCTGTTTTCTTCCAGCTCTTTAAGGTGTAAGGTTGGGTTGTGTATCTGAGACCTTTCTTCCTACTTAGGAATGCCTGGATTGCTATATACTTTCCTGTTATGACCGCCTTTTCTGCATCCTAGAGGTTTTGGGCTGTGGTGTTATTTTCATTGGCTTCCATGTACTTTTTAATTTCTTCTTTAACTTCTTGGTTAGCCCATTCATTCCTTAGTAGGATGTTCTTTAGTCTCCAAGTATTTGTTACCTTTCCAAATTTTTTCTTGTTGTTGATTTCGAGTTTCACAGTGTTATGGTCTGAAAATATGCATGATATGATCTCGATCTTTTTGTACTTGTTGAGGGATGATTTGTGTCCCAGTATGTGGTCTATTCTGGAGAACATTCCATGTGCACTGGAGAAGAATGAATATTCTGCTCTTTTAGGATGAAATGTTCTGAATATATCTGTTAAGTCCATCTGGTCCAGTGTGTCATTCAAAGCCACTGTTTTCTGCTTTATTTTCTGATTAAGTGATCTGTCCATTGTTGTCAGTGGGGTGTTGAAGTCCCCTGCTATTATGGTATTGTTATCAATGAGTTTCTTTATGTTTGTGATTAATTGATTTATATATTTGGGTGTTCTCACATTTGGAGCACAAATGTTTACAATTGTTAGGTCTTGGTGGATAGACCCTTTAATTATGATATAATGCCTTCATTCGTGTTTTGTTACAGTCTTTATTTTAAAGTCTAGGTTGTCTGATATAAGTATGGCTACTCCGGCTACTCCATCTTATCATTAGCATGATAGATGGTTCTCCATCCACTTACGTTCAATCTAAAGGTGTCTTTAGGTCTAAAGTGGGTCTCTTGTAAACAGCATGTAGATTGACCTTGTTTTCTTATCCATTCTGTTACCCTATGTCTTTTGATTGGAGCATTTAGTCCATTGACATTTAGAGTGGGTACTGAAAGATATGAATTTATTGCCATTATGTTGCTTGTAGAGTTAGAGCTTCTGGTGGGGTTCTCTGGTCCTTTCTAGTCTTTGTTGCTTTTGGTATTTATTTATTTATTTATTTATTTATTTAGTCTTTTCTCCCCTCAGAGAGTCTCCTTTAAAATTTCTTGAAGGGCTGGTTTAGTGGTCACGAACTCCTTTAATTTTTGTTTGTCTGGAAAACTTTAAATCTCTCCTTCTGTTTTGAATGACAGCCTTGCTGGATAAAGAATTCTTGGCTGCATATTCTTCCCATTTATCACATTGAATATATCCTTCCACTCCTTTCTGGCCTGCCAAGTTTCTGTGGATAGGTCTGCTGGAAACCTGATATGTCTTCCCTTGTAGGTTAAGGACTTTTTTCCCTTGTTGGTTTCATGATTCTCTCCTTGCCCGAGTATTTTGTGAATTTGATTATGATATGCCTTGTTGATGGTCAGTTTTTGTTGAATCTGATGGGGGTACTCTGTGCTTCCTGGATTTTGATGTCTGTGTCTTTACCCAGGTTAGGAAAGTTTTCTGCTATGATTTGCTCACATAACCCTTCTACCCTTATTTCTCTCTCTTCCTCTTCTGGGACCCCTATGATTCTGATGTTGCTCCTTTTTAATGAGTCACTGATTTCTCTAATTCTTAAATCGTGCTCTTTTGCCTTAGTCTCCCTCTTTTTTTTCTGCTTCAGTATTCTCCATAAGTTTGTCCTCTATATCACTGATTCTCTGTTCTGCCTCATCCATCCTTGCTGCTGTGGCATCCATTCGAGATTGCACCTCAGTTATGGCATTTTTTATTTCATCCTGACTAGCTTTTACTTCTTTTATTTCTGCAGAGAGGGATTCTAATCTATTTTTGACTCCAGCTATTATTCTTGTTATCATGATTCTAAATTATGGTTCAGACATCTTGCTTGTATTTCTTTTAGTCATTTTGAAGGAAGAAAAGGAATTAATGAGGTAAAAAAATTAAAATAAAAAAATTGAAAACAACACACACACACACACACACACACACACACACAAATCAAATAAATGATGCTAGATCCTAGGTGTGTTTTGGTCTGGGTGTTGAAAGGGGCTTGATAGAGGAAAAAGGGGAAAGGAAAAAAAAGGGAAATAGGTTGAAAATTTGAAAAATGAATACACTGAAATAGAATAAAATGAAATGATGGAAGTAAAATAGAATTAGAAAATTTACAAAAAAGTAAAAAATATAGTTGAAAAAATTAAAAAATATTTTAATAAAAAGTGAGAATAAAAATAGATTTTTTTCTCTTTCTGTATTCAAGAAAAACAAAAACGTAAAAGAGAGAAAAAAAGAAAATTGAATAGATGGACCAGCGAACAGATGGAAATACGATTGGAATTACTTTGTTTTCCCCTAGAAGTCAACTATGAATCACTTCATAGTCTGTAAACTAAGCAGGTGGTAAGACTTGTGTTCTTGAAGAGTGAGGTTGGCCCAATTGTGGGGGACTTAGTGTAACTGTTCCGTTCTCCACTAGATGGCGCTGCTTAGCTTACCGGAGGATTGTTGTGGTGCTGGTAGGTGTGTATGTGCATGCGCCGGAGTGGTGAAAATGGCGTCACCCAGCTACCAAGTCTCTAGCATCGGAACTCTGTTCTAACCGATCAGCAGTCGTGCACCCATCCTTTGTCTCCGGCTTCCGTCCACTCCCCACTTGTACACTGTCCGTGACCAAGCCCCAGGCAGCACCTCCCTCCTGAGTTTTATCTCAGATGTGGCTGTTTTTCTCAACCCCTTATTTCTGAGGGACTGTGGCTTTGACCCTTTCTGCCCCTCTGTGGACGGTCTCATCGAGCAATGGCCAGGTGCCAGCTGTACCCAGGAACGTTCCCAGGACTGTGCTGCCGCTGATGCCCAGAGACTGCGGCCGGGTGCCAGCCTGCCTCAGAAAAAGCTCGTGAGACAGTGTAGCAGCAGCGTTTCAGGGATTATGGAAGTGACAACACACATCTGGCACCAGGCTTCACCCCCAACAACCTTGTTCCAGCACCAGTGAATGTGGTTGTTCTCCCAGGTCCACTGGGATCCCTGCCTGTGGGGGGCCACAAAGCCTCTACCAGATGTCCTGCCAGCAGGGGAACCGCCTCTCCCGTGTGGCCTGAAGAACCCAGGACTTCACTCTGCTCTTGGGGATTCGCCCTTCCCACCAGAGCACCGCCAGGTATAGAGCTGCAGAGTTTCAGACTCTGCACTCCCCCTTTTTATAGAGTCTTAATGGAATTTAAATCCTCTCCTTTCTCCTTTCTCTTTTATCCCTTTTTAGTTCAGTCCCTGCAGCTGTTTTCACCTTTCCACTTTCTCTCCAGCTGCTTTTGGGGGGGGGTGTTTTTACTGTATTCTCCCCCCCCATCTCCATCCTCTCTTCGCATGCAAAAACAGCTCCCTGCCCTCCGAGGCTTCTCTCTCCCCCAGTCACCTCTCCATGCCATGTACCTGCTGAGTTCTATAGTTTAGGTTGTGAAAATTGTTGTGTTAATCCTCAAATCAGTTTTCTAGGTGTGCAGGATGGTTTAGTGTCGATCTGGCTGTATTTCATGGATGCGAGACACAGAAAAAAAATTCCATGTTGTTCTGCCATCTTGGCCTCTCCCCCTCCTTGATTTCTTTTTCTGTGCTTTGTTATTGATGTATAGAAATACAACAGATTTCTGCACATTGATTTTCAATCCTGCAACTTTGTTGAATTCATGTACTAGTTCTAGAAATTTTTTGGTGGAGTCTTTTGGGTTTTGGACATGGAGTATCATGTTGTCTGCAAATAGTGAAAGTTTAACTTCTTCCTTGTTGATTTGGAGGCCTTTTATTTCTTTCTGGTGTCTGATTGCTGAGGTTAAGACTCCCAGTACTATGTTAGATAGTAATGGTGAGAGTGGACATCCTTATCTTGTTCTTGACCGTAGATGAAAGGCTCAGTATTTCCCCATTGAGGATGGTATTAGCTGTGGGTCTTTCATATATGGCCTTTATGATGTTGAGGTATGTTCTATCTATCTCTCCTTTGTTGAGGGTTTTTATCAAGAAAGGATGCTTATTTTGTCAAATGCTTTTTCTGCATCTATTGACAGGATCATATGGTTCTTATCCCTTCTCTTATGAATGTGGTATATCATGTTGATTGATTTGCAAATATTGAACCATCCCTGCAGCCCAGGAATAAATTCCAGTTGATCTTGGTGAATAATTCTTTTAATTTACTGTTGGGGTTGATTTGCTGGTAACTTTTTGAGAATTTTTGCATCCATTTTTATCAGGGATATTGGTGTGCAATTCACCTTTCTAGTGGGGTTTTTGTCTGGTTTTGAAATCAAGGTAATTCTGGCTTTGTAGAATGAGTTTGAATGAATGGAAAGCTTTCTTTTCATTTTTATTTTTTGGAACAGTTTGAGAAGAATAGATATTGACTCTTCTTTAAATGTCTGGTAGAATTCCTGTGGGAAGACATCTGACTCTGGATTTAAAAAAAAAGGTTTATTTATTTATTTTGAGAGAGAGAGAGAGAGAGCGCGAGCATGATTGGGGTAGCGGTAGAGAGAGAATCCTAAGAAGGCACCACACTGTCAGTGTAGAACCCTATGCACAGCTCAATCCCACGAACCATGAGATCATAATCTGAGCCAAAATTAAGAGCTGGACTCTTAGCTGACTGAGCCACCCAACCACCCCAGGACTTTTATTTGTTAGGAGATTTTTTTTGATTAGTGATTCAATTTATTTACTGGTTATGGATCTGTTCAAATTTTCTATTTCTTCCTGTTTCAGTTTTGGTGGTTTGTATGTTTCTAGGTATTTATCCATTTCTTCCAGATTGCCCAATTTGTTGGCATATAATTGCTCATAATATTCTCCTGTGATTGTATTTCTGAGGTATTTGTTGTGGTCTCTTCCCTTTAATTTGTGATTTTTTGGATCCTTTTTATTTTTGATAAGTATGGCTAGTGGTTTATCACCTCTTTAGAAGAACCAGCTCTTAGTTTCATTGATCTGTTCTACTGTTGTTGTTTTTTTTTTGCTTTGCTTTGTTTTGTTTCTATATTGTTTGTTTCTGCTCTAGTCTTTATTAATGCCCTTCTTCTGCTGGCTTTTGACTTTATTTGCTGTTCTTTTTCTAGCTTCTTTAGGTATAAGGTTAGGTTGTGTATTTGAGACCTTTCTTGCTTCTTGAGATAGGCCTGTATTGCAATATACTTTCCTCTTAGGACTGCCTTTGCTGCTTCCCAAAGATTTTGGAGTGTTGTGTTTTCATTTTCATTTCCTTCCATGTACTTTTAAAATTTCTTCTTTAATTTCCTGGTTAACTCATTCATTCTTTAGTAAGATGTTTTTCAACCTCCATGTATCTGTGGTCTTTCCAAATTTTTCTTGAGGTTAACTTCAAATTTTATAGCGTGTGGTCTGAAAATATGCTTGGTATGATCCTGATTTTTTGTACTTGTTGAGAGCTGATTTGTGACCCAGTATGTGATCTATTCTAGAGAATGTGCCATGTGCACTCGAAAAGAATGTGTATTCTGCTGCTTTAGAATGGAATATATTCTATATATACAGATCTGAATACATCTGTTAAGTCCATCTAGCCAAGTGTGTCATTCAAAGCCATTGTTTCCTTTTTGATTTTCTGCTTAGATGATCTGTCCATTACTGTAAGTGGGGTGTTAAAGTCCTCTACCATTATTGTATTATTATCAATGAGTTTCTTCATGTTTGTTAGTAATTGATTTACATATTTTGGTTCTACCAAGTTTGGGGCATAAATATTTACAATTGTTAGCTCTTCTTGATGAATAGACCCCCCCTTAATTATGATATAATGCCTTCTTAATTCTTGTTACAGTTTTTGTCTTAAAATCTAGTTTGTCTGATATAAGTCAGTTTATATAACTCTAGTTTGGCTACTCTGGCTTTCTTTTGACATTTATTAGCATGAAAGATGGTTCTCTATCCCCTCACTTTCAATCTGCAGGTGCTATTAGGTCTAATATGAGTCTTTTGTAGGCAGCATATAGATGGGTCTTTTTAAAAAATCTTTATGATACCCTATGTTTATTTTTATTGGCGCATTTAGCCCATTTATATTCAGGGTGATTATTGAAAGATATGAATTTAGTGCTTTTGTGTTACCTGTAAATCTGGTGTTTCTGGTGATGTTCTCTGATCCTTTTTAGTCTTTCTTTCCTTGGCCTTTTATTCATTCACTCAAAGAGTCCCTCTTAAAATTTCTTATAGGGCTGGTTTAGGGTCACAAATTCCTCAGTTTTTGTTTGTCTGGGAAACTTTTTTTTTTTGAGAGAGAGAGAGGGCACAAGTGAGCAAGGGGCAGGGAGAGAGAGAGAGAGAGAGAAAGAAGCGGGGCTCACTTGAATTAGGGCTCCTGTTTTTACCCAAAGCAGGGCTCAAGCTCACCCCAAGTGGGGCTCAAGCTCACCCAATGTGGGACTTGAACTCATGAACCTTGAGATCATGACCTGTGTCAGATGCTTAATGACTAAGCTACCCAGGTGCCCTGTTTGGGAAACTCTTTATCTCTCCTTCTATTCTAAGTGACAGTCTTATTGGATAAAGTATTCTTGATTGCATATCTTTTCCTCATTCAGCACATTGAATATATCATGACACTCCCTTCTGGCCTGCCAAGTTTCTGTGTACAGATCTGCTGTGAACCTGATGGGTCTCTGCTTGTAGGTTAAAGACTTTTCTCCTTTGCTACTTTCAAGATTTTCTCCTTGTCTGTGTATTTTGTAAATTTAACTATGATATGCCTTGGTGATGACTTGATTTGTTGAATTTAATGTGAGTTCACACTGCTTCTTGGATTTTGATGTCTGCATCTTTCCCCAGATTGGGAAGTTTTCAGCTATAATTTGCTCCAATAAACCTTCTGTCCCCTTTTCTCTCTCTTCATCTTCTGGGACTCCTATGATATGAATGTTATTACATTTTCATAAGTTGCTGAGTTCCCTAAATCTACTTTCATGAGCCATTACCTTTGTTTTCCTCTTCTTTTCAGCTTCACTATTTTCCATAATTGTATCTTCTATATTATGAATTCATTTCTCTGTTTTGTCCATTCTCATTGTTATGGCAACCATTCAAGTTTGCATCTTGGTTATAGCATTTTAAATTTTGGGCTGTATAGATTTTAGCTCTTTTGACTGTGCAGTAAGGGATTCTTTAGAGTCTTCTATGCTTTTTTTTTTCAAACCCCACTAGAATTCTTACAATTGTTGTTTTAAATTCTAGTTCAGACATTTTACTTATTATCTATATTGATTAAATCCCTGGCAGTCATTTCCTCCTGTTCTTTCTTTTGGGGTGAATTCCTCAATCTTGTAATTTTGGAGGGAAAAAATTAATAATAAAATAAAATTAAAATTAAAAAAATAAACACATAATAAAAAGGAAGTTATATCTGAGGTTTGTTTAGATCTGCTTGTGAAGCAAAACTTGATAGAAAAAAGAAAAACGATAAGACATAACAAATAAAAAAATAAAAAAATAAAAAATGAAAATAAATACTTGCTCTTTCTGTATCCAAGAAAAAAAAGAAACAAAAGCAAAACCAGAAAGAAAACAAGCAAATAACCCAAATGGAGCTAGATCCAGTTTCTGCTACAGTTGAAGCTTTGTAGCACTCCATGATCAGTAGACTTAGCACATGCAAGGGACTTGTGCTGGTTTTCTGGGGGAGGGGCCTGCTGCTCTGATTCTCAGCTGGAGAATGCCCTGGTGGAGATGTGCCTGGAATGCACAGGGGGTGGGGCATGATGTAACAGTTCTGTTCTCCACTTGGTGATGCCGTTTGGCTCACTGGGATCCCTCAGTACTGGTGGGCTAGAGGTGAAGATGGCTTTACCCTGCTCTCTAGTCTCTGGATTGGGAAGTTCACACCCTCACGGATGTGCAATAAATCACACCTCCTGTGTCCTTGGCTTCTGTCAGTTCCCTGCCTTCACCCTGTGTTTGAGCTGGCCACTTGCAAGGTAACACTGCCCTCCTGGGTTTTATCTTAGGTTCAGCTGTGTTTTAAAAACCCAAACTTCAGAGACCCCCCACCCCCAGTACTCAGAACCATGCTGATCATCTGGGGGAGGGTCTCACCATGCTGTGGCTGGTACTGGCTTGCTTGTCTCAGGAAATGGCTCAGGTTTATGGTAAATCCCAACACATAGCTGGCGCCAGGGTTTTTCTACCCTCAGTGGGGCCTTTGTTTCTGTACTGGTAAATGGGGCAGCTCTGTGGTGCCTGCTGGGTCTTTTGCCTGCAAAGAGACCGTATCTACCAAATGCACTACAAGCAGAGGAACTGTTTCTCCCCATGTAACTCAGGAATCTTCAGACTGTGATGTCTGTTCTTGGGGCTCCATTCTGTTTCCTCGCCAGAGCATGGCCAGACATTGAGCTCTAAAACTTCAGACTGCACTCTGCTGCTTATAAAAAACTGTTGGTATTGGGACCTTCTCCTTTTCCCCCATCACTGGTTTTGAAGAACAATTTTCTTATGCAATCCCCTGTGTGTGTTTTCACTCTTTTTGTCTTCACTCCTAGTTTACCTTTCTGTGATCAAGCCTCCCTCCTCACCGTAGTGCCCATAGCTCTTTTATCCTGTATTGACTCTGCAGTTCATACCTTCCATGAATTTTTCTTCTGTTTGCGGACATGCAGCTTTATTCTCTAAGTCTTATTGATTGCTTGGGTGTTCAGAATTATTTGATATTTATCTAGCTGTTGGAGGGGAGGAGGCAAGTTTAGGGTCACCCTATTCCTCAGCCATATTAATCCTGGATCTGTCTTTTATTTCTTTTTATTGCCCATTTGCTCTGGCTAGAACTCTTACTTCTCTGCTGAATGATAGTGTGGGAGTGGGCATCTCTGTCTCATTCCTGATCTTCAAGGAAAAGCTGTTGGATTTCTACCATCACATGTGATGTTAGCTGGGGGCTTGTGTATGACTCACATTTATTGTGTTGACATACCTTTTTTCTATACCTAATGGTTGAGAGATTATTATTATGAAAGGATGTTGAATTTTGTCTAATGCTGTCCCTGCATCTGTCCAGATGATCATATGGTTTCATCCTCATTCTGTTAATGTGGTCATCACGTTGATTGATTTGAATATGTTGAGGCATGCCCACATCAGGGATAATCCCACCTGATCTTTTAATGTGCTGCTGAATTCTGTTTGCTAGTATTGTGTTGAGATTTTCTCATCTGTGTTCACCAGGGATATTTACCTATAGTTTCTTTTCTTGTGTCCTTGTGTGGCTTCGGTAACAGGGTAGTGCTGGCCTGGTGAAATGACCTCCAGTTCATATTCAGAAGAGTTTGAAGGATAGGTGTTAATCTTTAAATGTTTTGTGGAATTCACACATGAAGCCATCCAGTCCTGGGCTTGTCTTTGCTGGGAGGTTTTTGGTTACTTATTCAATATCCTTACTCACTACTTTTCTGTTCAGACTTTCTATTTGTTTATGATTCATCCATGGTCAGTTATGTATTTATAGGAATTTATTCATTTCTTCTAGGTTGTCCAACTTGCTGGGATATAATTGTTCCTAGTAGTCTCTTAAGATTGTATGTATATCTGTGGCATCAGTTGTAATGTCTCTGTCGTATATTTTACTTCTCTCTTGAATTTTTGTGAGTCTATCTAAGGGTTTGTAAAGGGTTTTTTTTAACACCTTCAAAAAACCAGCTCTTAATTTCATTGATCTTTTCTATTGTGTTTCTAGTCTGTATTTCACTTTCTCCTGCTCAAATCTTTATAATTTCCTTCATTCTGTAATTTAGAGCTTTGTTCTTTTCCTGTTTCCTGAGGTGTAAATTTAGGTTTTTTATTTTAAATCTCTCTTTTTTTTTCATGTAGGCATTTATCAGTATAAACTACTCTCTTAGAACTGCTTTTGCTGAAAACTGCAAGTTATTGTATGTTGTGTTTCCTTTTTAGTTTGTCTCAAGATATTTTTGATTTCCCCTTTGGTCACTGGCTCTTCAGAAATGTGTTTTCTCAGGGAGCCTGGGTGGCTTAGTTAGTTGAGCATCCAATTCTTGATTTTAGCTCAGGTCATGATCCCCAGGTTGTGAGATTGAGAACTGAGTTGGGCTCCATGCCAAGTGTGGAGCCTGCTTAAGATTCTCTTTTTCTTTCCTTTGCCCCTCTCCTCCACTTGTTCTCTAATTAGCTTTCTGCACTTTTCTCTCTTCTCCTGTGATGGGACTCTGGGATTCGCATGATGCATATGTTTTTTCACTTGATTACTTTCCATTGCTATCATATGCTTTTTTCACTTCTTTTTCTTTTTATTCTTCTAACTGGCTAATTTCAAATTACTTGTCTTTGAATTCACTGATTCTTTCTTCTTAATATAAATTCTGCTTTTAAGTTCTCTTTTGGGTTTCTCAATTCTGTCACCATAACCTTTAGCTCCAGAATTACTGTTTGATTTTTTTTAATGGATTTTTTAAATTAAACTTCCCATTGTTCTCCTGATTTCAGTTAATTATCTGCCTGTGTTCTCTTGTATCTCATTGAGCTCCTTTAGGTGATTATTTTGAAATATTTCTCAGGCAATTCACAGATCTCCACTTCTTTCGGGTCAATCTCTGGAGCTTCATTAGTTTCCTTTGGTGGTGTAATTTTTGCTTTGTTATTCATGTTCTTTGTAGTTTTGTATTGGTATCTGTGCATTGGAAAGAATGAATACCTCTCTCAGTCTTTATAAACTATGTTTAGCAGCTTAAGACCTCGTTTTAGGTCCCCAGGCTGGCAGTATTATTCCTGAGATCTCAGTTGAGTGGGGTGGGAGCCCAGTCATGTGGCTGCTGCTAGGTCCATAGTAGGGTCCATGGTTGGTGGTCCTGTTAATGGGGTCTTAGGTGGGTGTGAATTCTATCTGGTCCTTGGATGATGGGACTGTCCTCACGATCTTGTTTAGTAGAGCTGACACTGGAACTAGTACCTGTCCAGGGTCTGCAGACTGGGCCTGTTACTGGATTCACAGACAGGTCATTGGGCTGTCCTTGGGCAGGCAGGATTAGGCCCACATGCAGATGGACCGGAGATAGACTGAGGTCTGCAAACTGGCCTCCAGGGTGGATAGGTGTGCCTCCTGCTAGGTTTCTGTGCAGACAGGACTGCCCCATACAGCAGCTGAGTGGGCCTGGAGCCCGGTTACAGGGCTGCATCAGGATCCACAGTTGGACTGCTGTTAGCAGGCATGCTGCCAGAGACACAGGCAGGTGTGTCTCCTGTTGGGTGCCTGGGCAGGCAGGAGTACACCCAACTGCCGCTGGAAGGGGATGGCTGAGTTATAAGACCATTTCATGATGTATAGTCAGATTAAGGCTAAAGGTCCTGCTTCAGGAGCACAGACAGTGTCTCCCAGTGAAGATCCAGGTTTGGTGATTCATCCACCCTCCCTCAGTAGAGACCCTCCAACCTCTCCCCTCATCTCTGTTCATGCTCACATTTGCTCTGTATTATCTTTAATTCCCAAATACACATAATCACCCAAACCAAGCCCCCTTGGTCCTCACCAAATTTTATTCCAGCATGGGGTCCAACCATCCATATATCTACTAGGAATTTGTAGCTTGCAGCCCAGTGACAGGCCCCAGTTTGGCCTCAGGGCTGCAGTGGTGGACTGGCCACAACATGCCTTTCCTAAAGCATAGATACAACACACACACAGCACACGCAGTTATCAATTGGCCCCTTCTCTGCACGCACTCCTGAGTACTTCCCTCCCCCCAGCACCTCCCTCCATGCGAGGCCTACACTACAGCTCTGGTGCCACATCACTGCATGTGAGGACCAGGCTGTCCTGCACATCTACTTCCCTGCCCCACAGCCAGTGGACAGGGACTGGCTGGTGTGGGAGAATGAAAGTCCACCCCCCCCCCCATTCACGCCAGCTTCATGTTCCAGAGCTGCCCACAGGATCAGACTGAGTTTGAGACAACAACTGGAGTCATTCACACTTGTGTTTGATTCTGTGTCCTTCCCTAGCCTGGTTTTCCTGGGGTGCTGCTTTAATAAATCACATTCACAAAGCGCTATCTCAGGATCTACTTCTAGGAAGCCCCTGAGGCAGTTGGCAATGCCTGCTAGTGCTGGCTGATGTGTGTTCAGGCTGAGGATCAGCTACAGTTCAGGTGGACAGGAGCACCAGTGGAGAGCATGTGTCCTGGGGAAGCCTTGAGGCCACCACTGCAGAAGGAGTAGTTCCAGCTCACCAAGGGCTAAGACAGGCTCAGCATTGCCAAGGACTCACTTGAGAATTCCATTTAAACAGATGCACATGACTCTGAAGTCTCACTTTCAGAAAATGTCTCTTCGTAATCTCTACACTCCCCACGCCACCAGAGGGTTCCGTCCCTGTCCACTGAAGCCTCCTGGACACCTTCAGAGGATGCACGCAGACATGCTTGGACATGTTCAGGCTTTGGGAACTGCACTTAGCTTCTTGATATTTTAGTTACAGGCAACTAAAATTGACCTGGCAGCCTGAAAACACCACATGAGTGTGTGACCCTATTCTAAACTCCTCAAAACCACATTTACAGTGTACAGTCCAGCCCATGGTTCTCTAGAAGAACATGGGTAATCATTTACTCAGGAAACGATGACTATGTTGTGCTCAGCTTGAACAAAGCAGGTGGAGACTTTGTGGAAGCAGAGTTCACATTCTAGAGTGTGAGACATTCATGCATTCAACTGATATCAGATGCCCACTGCATGCAAGTTATCATTCTAGATTCAGGAGTACAACACGAACAGAACAGACAAAAGAATCCATGGGCTCATGGAGCTTATGTTCTAATAAAATATACGTGGATAAATAAACAATATGATTTCACAAAATAAACAGAGTAATATAGTGTGAATAGCTGGAAGAGAACTTTCAGGTAAGAGGACAAAGAGAGACTCTGTGGGTGGTGTTTCATCTGAGGCCTCAGTGAGACCAAGGTCCAAGACAGGTGAAGGGGTAGGACAGTGAGCAAGCTGGCCATTGGCTTTTCCTGCTGTTGAAGCCCTGAGAGTTCCTGTCCTTAGGACCTTGGATGGCTTAGTTCAAGTGCCACGTGGAACACTGTGCAGCTCCTACAGGGGAAACGCATGTACAATCTTTTGCATAAATTACCTTCTTGCTCTTTGCCACTTACATCAGATTCTCTGAGTTCTATTTTAGCTGGTTAAGCTAAACTAATTTAGCTATATAGTCCTATATTAGCAGGTTAACACCTGACCATTCCACATTGGCCATTTCCCTTCATTTATTGGATGTAGGAAAATACTTTCCTGAAGGCCACTTTGACATCCTTGTCCCACAGAGAGTAGATGAGGGTGTTCAAGGTGAGGCTGATTGCTAAGTACAGCACAGTGACCACTTTGCCATTTTCCATGGAAGTGCTGAAGCCTGGGAGGATGTAGGTGTAAACGATGGTGCAGTAGGGGTGGAGGCAGGTAGAGAAATGCCCACTACTTCCCCGCGGCCCAGAAGATGCCCAGAATACAGGCGATGATGCAGCTGTAGGACACCAGGGTGAGCAGGAAGTTGACCACTTCAGCATAAATGTCCATGATGATGATCATAATGTTGTTCAGGGTTGTTGGGCCATGGGAGAGCAGCAGCAGTTTGGGAACTCCACACAGAAAATGATGGCTCTGACAGGGATCACAGAATGTTAGTCTGGTCATCAGGACCGTACAGATGTGCTGACCACACTGAACGCCCGTGCTGCCTAAGAGCAGGGCACAGATGGGCCAGCTCATCAGAGTGTTGTCATGGAGTGGGTGGGGGATGACCACGTAGCAGTCACAGGCCATGGCCGTGTGCAGCAGTGGCCTGACCCCCAGGAACGATGTCAGGAAGAGGAGTTGGACCATGAAGCCTTGGTTGGAAATGATGCCCGGCCGTGACCACCAGGCTCTCCAGCAATTTGGAGAGAACGATGGATGTGAAGGTGGTATCTACAAGGGCCAGGTTGGTGGGAAAGAAGTACACTGGGGCACAGAGGCCTGGATGCAGGCTGGTGGTCACGACAATGAGGGCAGAGGAGGAGGGACATGGCTAAGAAGAGAGCCTGCAGCCTAGTCCCCCCTCCCCCCACCCCGAGAAGTGCTGCAGGGACACACCACCCTCCCCCCCCCCCCCCGCAAGGAGAAAAACTTCTCTGCAGCCAGGGAGTTGTTTGCAGCCATTCATCAGGTGAAGCCCCCTGGCCCTGGGAGGCAGCAGCCCCTGCAAAGTGAAGCTCAGGGAGTGTGGGGTAGCCTCTGTGGGAATGCTTGCTGCCTGAGACTTTGCTGCACAAAGCATGTAATTAAGATACCAGCAAAGGTCCCTAGGAGACAATCAGAGAAACTGTCCTCTCTGAACTCCCTCCAGACCCTTCCTCCTCCCTCCCCATGACAGCCTGCTTGTGGCTGTGTGGCTGGGCCTGCATCACACCACAAATTACACAGAAAGTCCAGTGTGAGGCTTTGTTCTTTGATTTTGGACATTTCCTACATTATCCAGAGACAAGAAGCTCACTGCTGCACTGTGTGCTCAGACTCCAGATTCCCAGAAGGAGAATCCAATTAACTGGGGTTGGGCCTCAAGGATAGGATGGAGTTTTCATCTGTGGGGGCTTTGAGCTGGACACTCATTGGTAGCACAGGGTTTTAGAGGGGAGTGAGTGGTCATGGCTTGGGCACCAGAGGGCTTGGCTGCTCTGTGAAGGTCACAATCAGCTGTCAGAGTCAGCTGTGGACTGACCTGGCCATAGCCCTTCAGTTGAAGCCACAGCTGCCTAACCTTGCCAGGGCCAGTCCAGGCTGCTCCCTCAGGATGGGAAGCGGGGAATGTGGGTCGCCCAAGCTCTTGGTTCTCACTCTACCCCCTGCTCCTGAGCTTGACAGAAAGTGTACCCCTTCTTTGGATCAGAGACTGGAATACAGGGAAGAAAGGCACAATCCTAGCCCAGCACAGTCCCACAACCTCAGCTGATGCACCCACCCAGCTCCCAGGCCTATGCACCAGTCCCCATAGCCCTCAATCTTTCTGGGGCCACCCAGCCTCCCTGGGCAGGACAGACCCCAGCTCAGTCAAGGAAACCATCTTCCTCATGCCACAGAGAAATCAGATGATGCATGAGTGGAAATGAGGCCAGCCCAATCTCCCTTCCTGGGGCCAGCCCCAGGCAGCTCTGGGGGTATCAGGCAGGAGAATCCACAGCATGTCCTAGGGGCTCACAAAGGTTGTGGGCTACCGTGCACAAATATTAACAATGTGGCACATCTCAAACAGAGAAAGTTTGTCTTTTCCAGGGTGGAATATGAACAGACTTTCCAATTTACAGAAATATGTCATCAGCTGCAATCAGTTAAGGCTGGAGGGCTCTGGGCTCCTGCTTCATGCATGTGTAACCCTTTCCCCTCTTTGCTCCACTCCTGCAGAGCCAAGATGCCATTGAGTCAGCAGGACGGGGCTCCCAATCTGCTGGGCAGTGATGGCCCTGTCCCATGCCAGGTGCCACACAAACCCCTTCTTGGCAGTCACCCAGGACCTGCTGTGTGCAAGCGTGAATTCCTAAAGCCATCTCTGGCTGCAGCATCTGAGCTGCCTGAGCTCCCCTCTAGCACCCCAGGTACCTGTCTGCCTGTGTGGCTGGCTGCCCACCCAGATTCATAAAACCCCAGCTGCAGGCTCACTTTTGGGTCAGGGACCTTGGGCTCTGGTTTCTCTTAAAGATCCTGACCCACTTAGAGACCAAACCATATAGCTGGTTTCTCCTCCTTCCTGATCTTGCGCACAGATAGGTCATGGTTGAGCAGATGTGCTGGAGGTCTCTGGGGACTTTGCAATTTCAAACTGACGCAGTGAAAGCCATGAGAAAAGTGATTTTCCACCATTTTTTCCACAATAAAATAGGTCAGGGCAAGAAAAAATCTGCCTTTTGAGAAACATCAAAAGGGAAGTTAGGAGAGATAGTCCACAAAACAAGAAGAGATAATGACAGAAAGTCACTCACTGTGAATGGAAGGGGTGCACCCTAGACCACCTCCCATGTAAATGTAAGACATCCACATTTTCATTCAGGCACAGGAAAGGTCTGGTGAGATAGAGAGTGGGTGGGCCTTGAGGCTGAAACCATCTTTCCTGGTTCTGTGACCCCCTTGTTTGCTGTAACCTTTAAGTGGAGTTTGTCCTCTCAAGTGGATGTTAGAGTGTTGACTAGCTCAGAGAGCAAGAGCTGTAACCCCATCAGGAAGTAAACAGGGACCCCTGTGGTGCTGAAAAAGACGAGGGTGCCTGGGACCACAGGGGCAGGGCTTCAAGGCGCACAAGTGTGAAAGCAGCATGAGCTGACAGCCTCTCTCTCAGAGACGATCTCAGATAAGAGTAAGAGCCATATGAAACCAATCCCTGGAGGAAGAACGGGGTTTTATTTTAAATAGAATTTATTTCTTGGAACAGATTTTGGACATACATAAAGTGGAGAAGACAGTACAGGGAGTTCCTATAAGCCCCAGACCCAGTTTCCCTTATTATTAACACTTTCCATTACGATGGGATATTTGTTATCGGTAATGAATCCATATCGATATATTATCATCACCTAAAGTCCACAGTTGATTCAGATTGCTTTATTTTCTACCGTAAATTTGTCCTTTTTTCTGTCTCAGGATCTCACCTAGGACATCACATGCCATTTAGGGTCCTCTTGGCTGACATTGTCTTAGACTTTCCTTGGTTTTGATGACCTGGGCAGTTTTGAGCGGTGCTGGCCTGGCTTTTGGAGACTGTTCCTTTCTTGGGATTTGTCTGCTCTTTTCTCATAATCAAATGAGGGTGGTGTAGTTCAGAAGGAAGATCACACGGTGAGGTGTAACCTCATCTCTCCTCAACATCAGGAGACTTCCATCACTTGATTGCACTGTTGATGTGGCCTGGAGAATATGGTTTTCTCTATCATCATTTTTAAGTGCCCAGCCCAATGCCAAGTGTCCCAGTCGGGGGAGGAGAGTCCACACTGGCAGGCTCAACCCAAACCTCCCATGCCCCGGGGTCTCTGGAATGGGGGATGAGGCACAGTGAGCTCATTGCAGGTGGCTCCTTCATCTGAATGGTGAAGAGGCCCCAAACTGGCTGATAGAGTATCTGTTGGTGGTCTGTCTACAACATGCCCAAGATTAAAAGATAATATGTACAAGGAAAAGCCAGTAATTTATCTTAGTGACCAAGTTCAGAAAATATGGCATACAGATATTAGTCATTGTGAAAGAGCCAAAGAAGGGGACATTATTAATTTAAAGTGGTTCTTAACTTTGCAAAAGTATTAACCACTAGTCCCAAGCCTTCTAATTCCTTCACCTCAACCATTAGCACATAGTTTTAGTCTCTGATCAATAATTATTTATTTCACATGACAGTAAATGCAATAGAGTTTCAGCAACTCAAGATCTGAATAATTCCTCTACTTTACCTAGATGGGATATAACCTTTGACTATGTCTGATTTTCCTAACTGACACATTCCTTTAAAGGGATTATGTTGATCCATAAAAATAATCAGTGACCAAGGGTGCCTGCAACACTAACTTTATCTCATGGGGCACAGCATGTAGCCATAATTTGTAGCGTATAAACTTTAATATCTGTACTGATTTAGTTAATAACAGTCTGGTGGGCACCGGCCAAATGGGTAGAACTGTCCCAGGGCTGTGAGGATTCTCAGAATAGTGCAAGAGTCTCTCTTCTCCAGAGATTTCCAGGTCCACAGGGCAGCAACACTCAGCAGGATGCTAATGGACCCAATAACACTCTTTCTGACTTCAAGTTTTCTATGAGGTTATAGTAATCAAGGCATAAGGATGGACGTGTAGATGGAATACAACTCAGAGTACAGAAACAAACCTGTGTAACTATTGCCAATTGATTTTCCACAAATCTACCAAGACCATTCAGTGGGGAAGAAACAATCTTTTGAATAATGGTGCTGGGACAACTGGACATCTACATGCAAAAGAATGCAGCTGGACCCTTGCCTCATGCCAGAATTCACTAAAAAGGGTCAAAAGCCTAAGAATTAAAACTATAAGACATTTACAAGAAAATATAGAGGCATATATATCATCATGACCTTGAATTTGACAATGTCTTTTTAGATATGACAGGAAAATGACTGGAAACCCGATAAAAATAGATTAATAGGACTTTGGACTTTAAAATTTATGTGTCAAAAGACACTATCAAGAAATTGAAAAGACAACCTAGCAAATGGGAGGAAATATTTGCAAATGATACATCTGATAAGGGACTTATATCTAGAATTAAAAAAAAACCCTACAATTCAATAATACAAAAATCAATAACCTGATTAAAAATAGGCAAAGGATGCACGTGTCCCTTCAAAACAGCACACCTGTATCCCGTGGATAAATGCCTAGTAAGGGGCATTAAGGAATCTACTCCTGAAATCATTGTTTCACTATATGCTAACTAATTTGGATGTAAATTTTAAAAAAGAAAAAATAAAATTAAAAAATAAAAAATAATGTAATTTATAATAATAAAAATATATAATAATGTAAAAAAATAGGCAAAGGGTCTGAATAGAAATTTCTCAAAAGAAGATATATAAATGGCCAATGAGTAGATGAAAAGATGCTCAACATCATAAGTCATCAAGAACATGCAAATCAAAACCACACAAGTTACCACTTCACACCCACTAGGACAGACAATAACTAGTGTTGCTGAGAATGTAGAGAAATCTGACCATTCATGCCCCACTGTTGGGAACATAAACTGGTGCAACCACTTCAGAAAACAGTTTTGTGGTTCTCTGTCTGTGAAATATGGAGTCACCATCTGACCCAGCAGGTATATATGCAGGTATGTACTCAGGTATAGAGGTACCCAAGAGAAATGAAAGCATCTGTACACAAAACAATTGTATACAAATGTCAGCAAGTAGCAGCAAAACCCGTAATAGCCAAAAAGTGGAAACACATCAATTCTCATCAACTAATGAGTAGTTAAACAAAATGTGGTACATCAGCAAGGAGACACAGATCTTGTGCACTGAAAAGTACACAACGGTGTTGAGAAAACTAAAGACCTAGATGAATGGCAAGACATTCCATGAAATGTTACTGGGTCATAGACAGGAAGGAAGCCCTGACATAGGCACTATGAGGGTAAACCTTAATGACACCATGCTAAGTGGAAAACGTGGTCACGATATACCAAGTATTACAGGATTCTACTTCTATGAAATGTCCAGAAAAGCCCTTGCATGGCACCCCAGGTGAAGCTCCACAGGCTTCCTCCCATCTCTGAGGGTACAAGGTCCAAAGTAACCTCTATGAAACTTGCTCAGGACCATCTGCAAGTAACAAAAATATTATGTGATCACTGTAGTCCCCCCTTACCCATGGAGGGATGCCCAAAACCACAGAAAGCACCAGACTCTACATATACTGCTTTTTAGGGGTCTTGTTCCTTCCTGAGCCCAAGCCCCTCACTCGTCTCTTCATTGGTGCCTCTTTAACCATCTTCTCCATCGACAGCCATTGGCCTCCCTTAGCTTAGCCTCCCAGGGAGCCCTGACCCCTGGGACTTTTCCACCAGGTCACCAGGTAGTGACCCTGAGCTCTGATATCTGCTAACCACAAAGGAAAGTGCTCAAGGCCTGAGCTCCCTGCCTTAACATGATTTTTACTCCAGAGCCCCACAGGTTCACAAGAGTGGTTCCCAAGCTTGGCTGCACATGGGAGTCAAGTGGGAAGGCCCAGGTTAGGTCTCAAAACATGACATCAGAATGGCTGATGATCGACCCAAGCACCCATGTTGATTAAAGTTCCCCAGATGGGTGATGGATGTCAATATAGCACCAAGACTCAGAACAAGCATCTAAAAATCAAGCTCCTGACTGATCTAGTGCACTTCTGTTCATGTAGAATCAGCAACACTTTCTATGGACTGAAATGGGTCCTTTGCCTTTTGAAAAAGTTTGTAGAATTTTATGTGTTGTTTTCTTGTTTGCTTTATTTTGATCAGTTCAAGGAGTTCAAGCAAGGAAGTAACCAGAAAACAAGGAAATTCAGAGAAAGTAACTCTAGAGACAGCAGAGCTTAAATAGCCTCTCCTCCCCCAACCTAAGAGGGGACAGCAGGCCCAGCCCAGGACCTTAGTGTGATGGTCTGAGGCCTTTGAAAAGCTGGGGACTGGCAGGTCCCAAGGTGCAGTGCAGGTCCTTCCTCTGGAGAGGTGCTCAGGTAGACTTGCCCTCAAGCCAGACAACAGGATGAACTCCCACAGAGTGGGAGTGTCAGCATTGCTTCCTCTTTGACATTGATCATTTGAATGAATGTTTTCAAAAAATGTTTATTTCTTTTGAGAGAGAGAGAGCAGGAACCAACAGCACCAGGATTGGTGGCCGTCAGTTCCTACGGTTTGCAGGACACTGTTGAGAGTATTTTACTATCTCCTCTGTGGCAGTAAGTTGTTTGACATCATCATCTTGGCAATGATTTTTAGATTTAACACCAAAAGCAAAAGCAACAAATTCGAAAGTAAACTGCGGGGACTACATCAAACTAAAAAGCTTCTGCACAGCAAAGGAAACCATAAACAAAGTAAAAAAAGCAACCTATAGAATTGGAGAAAATTTTTGCAAAACATATTATATGGTAAGGGGTTAATATCCAAAGTATGTAAAGAACTCATACAATTCAACAGCAAAAAAAAAATCGTATTAAAAAATGGGCAGATGACCTGAATAGACATTTTTCCAAAGAAGACATACAGATGGCCAATAGACACATGAAAAGATGCTCAACATCACTCACCATCAGGGAAATGCAAATCAGAACCACAATAAGATATCACCTCATACCTGTCAGAATGACATGTATCAAAAAGATAGGAAATAACAAATGCTGACAAGGATGTGCAAAAAAAAAAAAAAAAGGACCCTCATGTATTTTTGGTGGGAATGCCAACTGGTGCAGCCACTGTGGACAACAGCCACTGTGGAAAACAGTTTTTTTCCTCAAAAAACTAAAAATAGAACCACCATATGATCCAGTAATTCCACTTCTGGGTATCTGTCCAAAGAAAATGAAAACACTAATTCAAAAAGATTTATGCACCTCTATGTTTATTGCAGCAGTATTTATAATAGCTAAGATATGGAAACAACCTAAATGTCCATCAGTGGATGAATGGATAAAGAAGATGTGATTTATATACATAATATATTTATATATAATATGTGTATTATATATATAATATTATTCAGCCATAAAAAGAAGGAAATCTTGTCATTTCCAACAACATGGATAAACCTTGAAGGACATTATGCCAAACGAAATAAGTCAGGCAGAGAAAGACAAATAAGTTATGATTTCACTTATATGTGGAATTAAAAAAAGTTCATAAAAACACAGAACAGACTGGCAGAGCTGAAGGCTGGGGTGGGGAGCAGGTAAAATGGGTGAAGGGGTGAGCAGGTACAGACTTCAAGTTATAAAGTAAACAAGTCATGGGATGTCAAGTTTGGCACGGGGACTACAATTAATTATACTGAATTGCATATTTGAAAGTTGCTAAGAGAGTAAATCTTAAAAGTTCTCATTGCAAGAAAAAAAAAACTTTGTAACTACGTGTGGTGATGGATGTTAGCTAGACTTGTGGTGATCATTTTTTTGATATATACAAATATCAAATCATTATGTTTTACACCTGAAATTAATGTAATGTTATATGTAAATTATACTTTAATAAAAATTAATGCTGTATAAAATTATAAATAAAAATAAAAGACTATACTAACATAAAATATGGATTTGGGTGATATGATGTGTCAGTGTAAGTTCATTGGTTGTAGCTGACATACGTTTCTGGAGAGGTGTTGACAGTGGGGAGAGACAGGGAGTATATGGGAAATATCTATACTTCCTGATCAATTTTGTTGTAAACCTAAAAATGCTTTAAAAAAGAAAGTCTATTTTTAAGTTATAGGGAAATATGTAAAAAAAATAAACATTTAACTCAAGAAACAAGAAAAATCCCAAAAAAAGGAACCAAAAAGAAATAGGAGGAAGGATTGGTGTGGACAAAAAGCAAAGCAGTAGCAACGATCACTCTGAGGATTGCCCCCCACCGTGCTTCCCTGAGGAACTGCCCTACTGCTCACATCTCTGAGACAAAATTAAAACCACAATGGGATACCGCTACACGTCCATTAGAACAGCTACCATTGAAGCCTGACAGCATTAAGTGTTGGTAAGGAGGGATCTCCCATTCAGTCTTGGAGGGGTGAAAATGGGTAGAATTACTTTGGAATAAAGGCCCAGAATATCTACACCTAAGTTAAATGAAAACATATGGCCATGAAAAGACTGTACAAGAATGTTTGGAGCAGCTTTATCCCTAATACCCAAAACAGCAAAATCAACACAGGTGTCCATCAGTAAGAAAATGGAAAAACAAATGGTGGAATACACCTGTGGTAGAATACTCCCTGGTAATATAAGCAAACTGTGGAATCGCAGAGCAGCATGGATGAGTCTCAAGGACATTATGTTAAATGTAAGAACCCTTACACAAAAGAGTACATACCACATGATTATGGCTTATATGGAATTCTAGACCATGCAAAACTGTCTTATGGTAGAAAGAATTAAAACTGGTTGCATCAGGAGAAGGGGTGGGCATTGGCTAGAAAGGAACATGAAGGAACCTTTCTGGATGTGATGGTAATGTTCTGTAACTTGGTAGATGTTTGGGTTACACAGCTTAATGCATTTGCCAAAACTCAATGAATATACACTTAAGATTGTACATTTTGTTGTATATAAATTAGACATCAAAAGAAAACAGTATAAATAAATATTGAACTCTAGTTAGTGCATACTGAAGTATTTAGGAGAAATTGCATAGATATCTGCAATGTATTTACCCAACATCAAATAAAATGTTGATTTATAAAGATACAACTCTTAACTATACTTTGTCATTCTAATTCAAATTATTAGATAAAAGGCAAAAACATAGAGTATTATTCAAGAACCAAGGAAACATAAAATGAATGTCTAATTAATCATGCAAAGGATGAAAATGAAATGACATTATTAGATTTTTATTGAAATGTTAAAAGACCAACATATACAATTCCATACTTTAAGAATTTTGTTGTTAAGTTGTGATTTTAATTTTGTGCAGTTTTTCACTGACTGAAGAAAGCTCTTTTGGGCCCCACTTCAATCAGGTGGGCAGTGTGAGCAGATGGGTATGAATCGTTCCCAAATATTGGTCTCTGACCCCTTTATCTTCAACTATATACTTCATTTCTTACTTGATAACTTTGAACCAAAATTCTTTGGTTTTTAGCCAGAGTTATAGCTGTGCTTTTTTTTTTTCTTTTATTTTTTTAAATTTTTTTTTTCAACGTTTCTTATTTATTTTTGGGACAGAGAGAGACAGAGCATGAACGGGGGAGGGGCAGAGAGAGAGGGAGACACAGAATCGGAAACAGGCTCCAGGCTCCGAGCCATCAGCCCAGAGCCTGACGCGGGGCTCGAACTCACGGACCGCGAGATCGTGACCTGGCTGAAGTCGGACGCTTAACCGACTGCGCCACCCAGGCGCCCCTTTTTTTTCTTTTATTGAGAGTAGGTTTTAGCTTTTGGTTTAATGTTTATTTCTGAGAGACAGAGAGAGACAGAGTGTGAGTGGGGAAGGGGCACACTCTCTCTAAAAAGTAATAAACATATAAATAGATAGATAGATAGATAGATAGATAGATAGAAACCATATCTTGTCATCTTTAATTTCTTCATGTATATATAACATTTGCATGCATATTCACTGTATAGATCTCATTATTTTTATGATTGTTCCCTGCCCCTCAGAGAGTCCTGAACTAGGATGAGGGAGGCTTTTCGTCATCTTGCTCTTCAGGCTGACAGACAAATGGAAAGTACTTTCTAGACAAGGTTACCTTTGCAATTCCATGTATTAGCAGAGCCTAGAGCTGTCCAGATGCATTTTCAGGTGAAGCTAGACCAGATTTCAGACTTTTAAAATATCACATGTTGGTATTCATGCTACTTTGACTCTTTTTTTTTAATTTTTATTTATTTTTGACAGAGAGAGAGAGAGAGAGAGAGAGAGAGAGAGAGAGAGAGAGAGCATGAGTAGGAGAGGGGCAGAGGCAGAGGGAGACGCAGAATCTGAAACAGGCTCCAGGCTCTGAGCTGTCAGCACAGAGACCGACGCGAGGCTCGAACTCACAGACCACGAGATTGTGACCTGAGCCGAAGTCGGACGCTCAACCAACTGAGCCACCCAGGCGCCCCTACTTTGACTCTTAAACACAAAGTTGGATTCTGGGCTTCCAGTACGTGAGTTGTGCTGTCTACAATGACCAGGGCATCATGAAAGCATCAGTAGAGATGTTGCCTTTCTCAGTGCTGGCCTCCATCCTGGGATGATTAATTCTAATATGCCTTCCTTCACCTGATTTTCTTTTATTCTTTTAAATTGAAGTATAATTATCACATAGTGTTACATTAGTTGCAGTGTACAATATAGTGGTTTAATAATTCTATGCATTTCTCAGTGCTCATCAAGATAACTGAACTTGTAATCTCCTTTATCTATTTCCCCCATCCCCACCTCCCTTCTGACAACCAGTTTGTTCTCATATTTAAGGATCTGTTCTTTTGTTTGTTTCTTTTATTCTTTGCTTATTTGTTTTGTTTCTTAAGTTCTACATGAGTGAAATCATATGGTATTTATCTTTTCCTTCTGACTTATTTCGTTTAGCATTACACTCTCTAGTTCTATTCGTATTGTTGCAAATAGCAAGATTTTATTCTTTTTTATGGCTAAGTAATATCCCTGTGTGTGTGTGTGTGTGTGTGTGTGTGTGTGTGTGTGTATCATATCTTCTTTACCCACTCATCTATGGATGGACACTTTGGGCTGCTTCCACATCTTGACTATTGTAAATAACGCTGCAATAAACATGGGAGTGTATATATCTTTTTTGAATTAGTGTTTTCATTTTCTTTCGGTAAATAGCCAGTAGTGGAATTACTGGATCATATAGTAATTCTATTTTTAACTTTTCAAGGAATCTCCATATTGTTTTGCACAGTGGCTGCACCAATTTGCACTCCTACCAACAGTGGGAGCACTCCCACCAACAGTGCACGAGAGTTCCCATTCTCAATTTCCTCACCAACATCTATTGTTTCTTGTCCCTTTTTTTAAATACAGAATTTATTGTCAAATTGGCTAACATACAGTGTGTAAAGTGTGCTCTTGGTTTTTTGGGGTAGATTCACATGGTTTATCACTTATATACAACACCCATTGCTCATCCAAACAACTGCCCTCCTCAATGCCCATCAACCATTTTCCCCTCTCCCCCACCCCCCCATCAACCCTCAGTTTGTTCTCTGTATATAAGAGTCTCTTATGGTTTACCTCCCTCCCTCTCTGTTTGTAACTATTTTTTTCCTCTTCCATTCCCCCATGGTCTTCTGTTAAGTTTCTCAAGATTCACATATGAGGGAAAACATGGTATCTGTCTTTCTCTGACTGACTTATTTCACTCAGCATAATACCTTCCAGTTCCATCTACGTTGCTGCAAATGGCATGATTTCATGCTTTCTCATTGTCAAGTATTCCATTGTATATATAAACCACATCTTCTTTATCCATTCATCAGTTGATGAACATTTAGGCTCTTTCCATAATTTGGCTATTGTTGAAAATGCTGCTATAAATATTGGGGTACATGTGCCCTTATGAATCAGCACTCCTGTATCCTTTGGATAAATTCCTAGTAGTGCTATTGCTGGTTCGTAGGGTACTTCTATTTTTAATTTTTTGAGGAACCTCCACACTGTTTTCCAGAGTGGCTGCACCAGTTTACATTCCCACCAAATGTGCAAAAGGGTTCCTGTCTTTCCACATCCTTGCCAGCAACTGTTGTTTCCTGAGTTGTTAATTTTAGCCACTCTGACAAGTGTGAGGTGGTATCTCAGTGTGGTTTTGATTTGTATTGCCCTGATGATGAGTGACATTGAGCATCTTTTCATGTGTCTGTTGGCCATCAGGATGTCTTCTTTGGAAAAGTGTCCATTCATGTCTCTTGCCCATTTCTTCACTGGATTATTTATTTTTTGAGTATTGAGTTTGGTAAGTTCTTTATAGATTTTGGATACTACCCCTTTATACAATATGTCATTTGCAAATATATTTTCCCATTCCGTCGGTTGCCTTTTAGTTTTGTTGATTGTTTCCTTTGTACTGTAGAAGCTTTTTATCTTGATGAGGTCCTAATAGTTCATTTTTGCTTTTAATTCCCTTGGCTTGGGAGATGTGTCGAGCCAGAAATTCCTGTGGCTGAGGTTAGAGAGGTTGTTGCCTGCTTTCTCCTCTAAGGTTTTGATGGTTTCCTGTCTTACATTTAGGTCTTCATCCATTTTTAATTCATTTTTGTGTATGATGTAAGGAAGTAGTCCAGTTTCATTCTTTTGCATGTTTCTGTCCCATTTTCCCAGCACCATTTGTTGAAGATACTGTCTTTCTTCCCTTATTATTCTTTCCTGTTTTGTCAAAGATTATTTGACCATATAATTGTGGGTCCATTTCCAAATTTTCTATTCTGTTCCATTAATCTATGTGTCTGTTTTTTGTGCAGTACCATACTGTCTTGATGACAACAGCTTTGCAATATAGCCAGACTCATGATACCTCCAGCTTTTCTTTTCTTTTTCAGGATTGCTTTGGCTACTTGGGGACTTATGTGGTTTCACACAAATTTCAGGATTGTTTGTTCTAGTCTGTGAAAAATGCTGGCAGGATTTTGATAGGGATTGCAATAAATGTGTAGATTTCTTTGGGTATTGTAGACACTTTAACAATGTCTTCCAATCCATGAGCATGGAATTTTTTCCATTTCTTTGTGTCCTCTTCAATTTCTTTCGCAAGTGTTCTAGCGTTTTCAGAGTACAAATCTTTTACCTTTTAGCTAGATTTATCCCTAGGTATCTGACTGCTTTGGATGCAATTGGAATTGGGATTGATTCCTTGATTTCTTTTTCTGCTGCTTCATTATTGGTGTGTAGAAATGCGACAGATCTGTACATTGATTTTATATCCTATGATTCTGTTGAATTCATGTATTAGTTTTAGCAATTTTTTGGTGGATTTGTTTGGATTTTGGACATAGAGTATCACGTTGTCTGCAAATAGTGAAAATTTGACTTTTCCCTTGCTGATTTGGATGCCTTTTATTTCTTTTTGTTGTCTGATTGCTGAAGCTAAGCCTTCCAGTACTATGTTAAATAGTAATGGTGAGGGTAGTCATACCTGTCTTGTTCCTGACTGTAGGGGAAACAATCTCTCAGTATTTCCCCATTGAGGATGATATTAGCTGTGGGCCTTTCATATATGGCCTTTATGATATTGATGTATGTTCCATCTATCCCCACTTGTTGAGGGTTTTTTTTTTAAATCAAGAATCGATTCTGAATTTTGTCAAATGCTTTTTCTGCATCTATTGACAGGATTATATGGTTCTTATCCTTTCTCTTATTAATATGATGTATCATGTTGATTGATTTGCAGATTTTAAACCACTCCTGTGACCCAGGAATAAATCCCACTTGATCGTGGCGAATAATTCTTTTAATGTACTATTGGATTCAATTTGCTGGTATCTTGTTGAGAATTTTTGCATTCATATTCATCAGGGATATTGACCTGTAATTCTCCTTTTTATGGGAGTTGTATCTGGTTTTGGAATCAAGGTAATGCTGGCTTTATAGAATGAGTTTGGAAGCTTTCCTTCCATTTCTGTTTTTTGGAACAGTTTGAGAAGAATAGGTATTAACTCTTCTTTAAATGTATGGTAGAATTCCCATGGGAAGCCATCTGGCCCTGGACTTTTGTTTGTTGGGAGATTTTTGATTACTGATTCAATTTTTTTGCTGGTTATAGGTCTGTTCAAACTTTCTATTTCTTCCTGTTGCAGTTTTGGCATTTGTATGTTTCTAGAAATTTATTCATTTTTTTCCAGATTTTTTGGCCCAATTTGTTGGCATATAATTTTTCATAATATTCTCTTGTGATTTATTTCTGAGGTGTTGTGATCTCTCCTCTTTTGTTTGTGATTTTATTTATTCAGTTCCTTTCTCTTTTCTTTTTGAGAACCTGGCTAAAGTTTATCAATTTTGTTAATTCTTTCAAGGAACCAGGTCTTAGTTTCGTTGGTCTGCTCTGCTGGTTTTTTGTTTGTTTGTTTGTTTCCATATAATTAATTTCTGCTCTATTCTTTATTATTTCCCTTTGTCTGCTTTATTTGCTTTTCTAGCTCCTTTAAGTCTAAGGTTACATTATGTATTTGAGCCTTTTCTTGCTTCTTAAGGTAGGCCTGTATTGCAATATACTTCCCTCTTCGGACTGTCCTTGCTGCATTCCAAAGGTTTTGGACTGTAATGTTTTCATTTTCATTTGCTTCCATGTACTTCTTCATTTCTTCTTCAATTTCGTGACTAACCCTTTCACTTTTTAGTAGGATGTTCTTTAACCTCCATGTATTTGTGGTCTTTCCAAATTTTTTCTTGTGGTTGCCTTCAAGTTTCATAGTGTTGTGGTCTGAAAATATGAGATCAAGCATGGCATGATCTCAATTTTTTGTACTTGTTGAGGGCTGATTTGTGGCCCAGTATGTGATCTATTCTGGAGAATGCTGCATTTGCACTCGAAAAGAATGTATATTCTCCTGCTTTAGAGTGGATTGTTGTGAATATATCTGTTAAGTCGATCGGGTCCAGTGTGTCATTCAAAGCCATTATTTCCATGTTGATTTTCTGCTTAGATGATCCGTCCTCTTAAAGCAATGGTTCCCTACTATTGTTACATTATTATCAATGAGTTTATTTATGTTTGTTATTGGTTATATATTTTGTTGGTTATTGATTATATATATTGTTATTGGTTTATATATTTAGGTGCTTTCAAGTTTGGGATATAAATATTTACAATTTTGTTAGATCTTGTTGGAGAGACCCCTTTATTATGATGTAGATTTCTCATCCCTTGGTACAGTGTTTGGTTTAAAATCTAGTTTGTCTGATTTTAAGTATGGCTATTCTTGCTTTTGATGTCCATTAGCATGATAGGTGGTTTTCCATCCCCTCACTTTCAATATGCAGGTATCTTTAGGACTAAAATGAGTCTTTTGTAGGCAGCATATAGAAAGGTCTTGTATTTTTATCCAATCTCTTCCCCTATATTTTTTGATTGGAGCGTTTATTACATTTACATTCAGAGTGATTATTGATAGATATAATTTAGTGTCATTGTATTACCTGTAAAGTTGGCGTTTCTGGTGATGTTCTCTGTTCCTTTCTAGTCTTTGTTGCTTTTGGTCTTTCCCACTCAAAGAGTCCTTTTTAATATTTCTTGCAGGGATGGTTTAGTGGTCATGAACTCCTTTAGTTTTGGTTTGTCTGGGAACTCTTTATCTCTCCTTATATTCTGGATGATATCCTTGCTGGATAAAGTATTCTTGGCTAAAGATTTTTCCCATTCAGCACATTGAATATATCGTGCTACGCCCTTCAGGCCTGCTAAGTTCCTGTGGGCAGATCTTCTGTGAACCTGATCTGTCTTCCCTTGTAGGTTAAGGAATTTTTTCCCTTGCTGCTTTCAGGATTCTTTCCACGTCTGTGAATTTTGTGAATTTGACTATGATGTATCTTGGTGATGGCCCGCTTTTGTTGAATTTAATGCTGGTTCTCTGCTTTTTGGATTTAGATGTCTGTGCCCTTTCCCAAATTAGGGAAGTTTTCAGCTACAGTTTGCTCAAATAAATCTTCTGCCCACCTTTCCCTCTCTCCTTCTGGGTCTCCTGTAGTATGAATGTTATTATGCTTTAAGGAGTTGCTGAGTTCCCTAGGTCTGCCCTCATGATCCAATACCTTTGGTTCTCTCTTTTTTTCAGCTTTATTATTTTCCATAATTTTATCTTCTATATCACTATTTGCTGCTCTGCTTTGTCCATCCTTGTTGTCATGGCATTCTTTCAGGTTAGTATCTTGGTTATAGCATTTTTAAAAAAATTTCAATCTGACTAATTAGTAAGGGATTCTCTAGTGTCTTCTATGCTTCTCATAGCCCAGGTAATATCATTATGATTGTTGTTTTAAATTATGGTTCAGGCATCTTATATCCATTCTGATTAAATTCCTGGCCCTTACTTCTTCCTATTCTTTCTTTTGGGGTGAATTCATCCATCTTGTCATTTTGTCTAGGTCACTGTGTGTGTGTGTGTGTGTGTGTGTGTGTGATTGTTAGGAAAGCCTGATATATTTCCTGATCCTGAGAGTAATGGCTATATTAAGAAGACGTCCTACATTGTCCAGGGTGTGGTGCTTCAAGAGATGTTTCAGAGCATGCACTCTGCTGCTGTGTTTTGCCTTTCCTTCCCTCAGGTCTATTCGCTGTAGAGTTTCTCCTTGTCTGCAGTGGGGGGTGTTTGGACCTTGTCCAGTATGTGGCAATTTTTAAATAAGTGTGTTTTGGTCTTCTTGTTAAAAGAAGCTAGATCCATGGGGCGCCTGGGTGGCTCAGTCAGTTGGACGGCCAACTTTGGCTCAGGTCATGATCTCATGGTTCACGAGTTAGAGCCTCACATTGGACTCTGTGCTTACAGCTCAGAGCCTGAAGCCTGCTTCAGATTCTGTGTTTCCGTCTCTCTCTCTGCCCCTCCCCTGCTCATGCTCTGTCTCTTTCTTTGTCAAAAATAAATTTAAAAAATATTTAAAAATATTTTTTAATAAAAAAGAATCTAGATCCTATTTCCCCTATAGCTGAAGTTTTGCTGTACTCTATGATCAGTAGCCTAAGCGTGTGGAAGGGATTTGTGGTAGTCTTCCGGGGGAGGGGCCTGCTGCATTGATTCATCAGGTGCACTTGCCCTAGTGGAGATGCACCTGCAGGGCTCAAGGGTGCAGGGCTTGGTGTAATTAGTCCCAGCCTCCACTTGGGGTCGCTGTGTTGCTCACTGAAGGTGGTCAGTGTTGATGGTCTGGTGGGGGTGGGGGGAGGTTGATGTTGCCCTGCTTTCTCCTCCCTGGAATGGGGAGCTTGCTCCCACCACTCTTCAGGAAGCTCTCAGAGAAGGGCAAACAATCTCCCCACTTTTGTCCCCAGCTTCTGTCAGACCCCTGCCTTCTTCTGTCTGTGTCTAAATTATCTGCCTACCAGGCAGCCCAGTGCTCCTGTGCTTTATCTCAAGGGTTGGGCTGGGTTTAAGAACTCCAAATTCTAGGGACCCTCACTGATCCTCTGGGGGAGGGTCTTATGGTGCTGTGGCCTATGCTGGTTTGTCCTAGAAAACCAGTTGCACCCCCATGAAGCAGTCTGGAGTTTATGGTAAAGTGCAGCAAAAAGTTGGACCAAAGTTCTCTGCCTTTGGAGGATGTCTCTGTTCTTGTGCTAATGAACAGGGAAATACGTGGGTGCTTGCCATCTCTTTTGTCCCCAGGGGGGCTGTGCCACCTCTCTCAAATGCACCCCAAGTAGGGGAACTATTTCTCCCCATGCAACCCTGGGAATCCTCAGACCACACTGTCCTAACCTGGGCCTCTGCCCTTCTTCCCCAGCAGAGCACTGCTAAGCCTGCCAGGCTCCAGCCCGGTGATGGCATGGACTTCTAAAACTTCAGACTTTGAGCTCTGCTGCTTATAAAAACTTGTGCTATTTGCCTCTCTCCCTTTCCCAGAAAGTGGTTTTCGGGAAGAGTTTTTCTTGTGCAATCCCCTGCATGTGTTTTCACTCTTTCTCCCTCACTTTCTCTCTTGTTCCTCTCTCTGTGATCAGGGATCCCTCCCCTCTGTAGCACCCGCAGCTCTTTTCTCTCCCAAATCAACTCTGCAGCCCCTACCTTCTATAAGGTGGCTACTTTTCTACCTCTAGTTGTATGGTTTTTTTCTTTCAGATATATTTCCTGGGTGTTCAGAAGGATTTATAATTAGCTGTGTTCAAGGGACAAGGCAAGCTTAGGGCCCTCCTATTACTCCCCCATCTGAATTCCTCCCACTCAATATCAAGACTCACATTTAAAGTATAGTAAATAAGATAGTATGGGATTGGTGCAAGAAAAGACAGATAAACCAATAGAGACACACAAGGTTCAGAAGCAACCTATACCTGTATGAAACCTTGATTATTATGTGTGCTTACCTTATGCTCCAGCAATTTCACTTTAGATATATAAACAACAGAAATGTGCACACATGTGCATGAAAAGACAAGTGCTATAATTTTCATAGTATCATGGCTTGCAGTAGCTAACAAGTGGAATAAAAAAATATCACTTGGGGTAGAACGTATATATCATGCTATAGTCACAAAATGGATTCTTGTGCAGCAATGAAGAAGAATGAGCTTCTTGTGCAAATAACATGTGTGAATTGCACAAACATGATGTTGAGTAAGAGAAGCAAGACACAAAAGAATACATACTGTATAATTGTATTAATGTTAAACAAAAGTACAAAAATAGACAAAATTAATCTAATCTATGGTATTAGAAGTTAGAATAAAGTTACCTTTGCCTGGGGGAGGAGTTAGTGGCTGAAGAGGGTCAGGAACCCTTCTGAGGTGTGGGCAACACTCATTTCTTTTGTTTTATTATTATTATTATTAATTATTTTAATTTACATCCAAGTTAGTTAGCATACAGTGCAACAGTGATTTCAGGAGTAGATTCCTTAATGCCCCTTACCCATTTAGCCCATCCCCCCTCCCACAACCCCTCCAGGAAACCTGTGTTTGTTCTCCATATTTAAGAGTCTCTTATGTTTTGTCCTCCTCCCTGTTTTTATATTATATTTGCTTCCCTTCCCTTGTGTTCATCTGTTCTGTGTCTTAAAGCTCTCATATGAGTGAAGTCATATGATATTTCTCTTTCTCTGGCTGACTAATTTCGCTTAGATACCCTCTAGTTCCATCCATGTAGCTGCAAATGGCAAAATTTCATTCTTTTTGATTGCCGAGTAATACTCCATTGTATATATACACCACATCTTCTTTATCCATTCATCCATCGATGGACATTTGGGCTCTTTCCATACTTTGGCTATTGTTGATAGTGCTGCTATCAACATGGGGGTGCATGTGCTCCTTCGAAACAGCCTACTTGTATCCCTTGGATAAATACCTAGTAGTGCAATTGCTGGGTTGTAAGGTGGTTCTATTTTTCATTTTTGAGGAACCTCCATACTGTTTTCCAGAGTGGCTGCACCAGTTTGCATTCCCACTAACAATGCAAAAGAGATCCTCTTTCTCCACATCCTTGCCAACATTTGTTGTTGCCTGAGTTGTTAATGTTAGCCATTCTGACAGGTGTGAGGTGGTATCTCCTTGTGGTTTTGATTTGTATTTCCCTGATGATGAGTGATGTTGAGCATGTTTTCATGTGTCAGTTGGCCATCTGGATGTCTTCTTTGGAGAAGTGTCTATTCATGTCTTTTTCCCATTTCTTCACTGGATTACTTGTTTTTTGGGTGTTGAGTTTGATAAGTTCTTTATAGATTTTGGATACTAACCCTTTATCTGATATGTCATCTGCAAATATCTTCTCCCATTCCATTGGTTGCCTTTTAGTTTTGCTGATTGTTTCCCTTGCTGTGCAGAAGCTTTTTATTTTGATGAGGTCCTAATAGTTCATTTTTGCTTTGTGTCCCTTCCCTCTGGAGACATGTTGAATAAGAAGTTGTGGCGGCCAGGGTCAAAGAGGTTATTGCCTGCTTTCTCCTCAAGGATTCTGGTGGCTTCCTGTCTTAAATTTAGGTCTTTCATCCATTTTGAGTTTGTTTTTGTGTGTGGTGTAAGAAAATGGTCCAGGTTCATTTTTCTGCACGTCCCTGTCCAATTTTCTCAGCACCACCTGTTGAAGAGACTGTTTTGATCCCACTGGATATTCTTTCTTGCTTTGTCAAAGAATAGTTGGCCATACATTTGTGGGTCCATTTCTGGGTTCTCTAATCTGTTCTATTGATCTGAGTGTCTGTTCTTGTGCCAGTACCATACTGTCTTGATGATTACAGCTTTAAATATAGCTTGAAGTCCGAGATTGTGATGCTTCCTGCTTTGGTTTTCTTTTTCAAGATTGCTTTGGCTCTTTGGGGTCTTTTCTGGTTCCATACAAATTTTAGGATTGTTTGTTCTAGCTCTGTGAAGAATGCTGGTGTTATTTTGATAGGGATTGCATTGAATAGATTGCTTTGGGCAGTATCAACATTTTAACAATATTTGTTCTTTCTATCCAGGAGCATGGATTATTTTTCCATTCTTTGTGTTTTCTTCAATTTCCTTCATAAGGTTTCTATAGTTTTTAGTGTATAGATTTTTCACCTCTTTGGTTAGATTTATTCCTAGGTATTTTATGGGTTTTGGTGCGATTGTAAATGGGATTGGTTCCTTGATTTACCTTTCTGTTGTTTTATTGTTGGTGTATAGGAAAGCAACCAATGTCTGGTATTTATTTTATATCCTGCCAATTTGATGAACTCATGGATCAGCTCTAGCAGTTTTTTGGTGGAATCTTTTGGGTTTTCCATATACAGTATCATGTCATCTGCAGAGAGTGAAAGTTTGACCTCCTTCTTGCCAGTTTGGAAGCCTTTTATTTCTTTGTGTTGTCTGATTGCTGAGGCTGACTTCCAACACTATGTTGAATAACAGTGGTGAGAGTGGACATCCCTGTCTTGTCCCTCACCTTATGGGGAATGTTCTCAGTTTTTCCCCATTGAGGATGATATTAGCATTGGTTTTTCATATATGGCTTTTATGATCTTGAAGTATGATCCTTCTATCCCTACTTTCTTAAGAGTTTTTATCAAGAAAGGATGCTGTATTTTGTCAAATGCTTTCTCTTCATCTATTGTAAACTCTGGCATTTTAGATAGAGATTTACTTCTGAGGCCATTAACAAAACTGCGGCCTTTCTGTTTATAAATCCTCTGAATACAATAGATATATTGAAAGCCTTGCAACTTGCACATGATTTAAGTCCAGAAAATGATATGCCAATTTTCTAAGAGTGTCTTAATGAATATTATCATTGCTATTACTATTACCATCATTGCCACTGCTACCATCACTATCACCATCACCACCGCAATCATCATCACTACCATCATTACCATGAACATCATCATCACTGTCCTCACCATTGCCACCATCATCATCACCATCATCATCAACATAATCACTATTATCATCACCACCACTAACACCACCATCATCACCATCAACATTATCATCATCACCATCACCATCACCATTTGCATTGTTGCTGTTATCATCACCATCATAGGAAAGAAAGTGGTGATGTGGTTGCACTCTGGTCCTCCTTTTTCACTTAGACTCAGAGGACCTTTATAACTCTTGTCTCCATCTCTTAACTACACTCTTCCTCCATGCTTGTTTTTATTCTTTGAACCCATTGATCCTCTCTCCTCTTTTCTTTCATCAGTCCTTTATGCTGTGTCTTCACTTCATCTTTCCCCTTTACTCAGGGCCATTTGCACAGTCTCCATGTTCTTCATTGAAGAGTCCCTTGCAGGTATCACCTATGAGGCAGTGCTCTCTGTGCAGGCAGCACTCTGCTTCTCCCTCATGCCCATACCCCAAACCCAGAGATCTTAGTGTAATTGTTTTAGGGAGTTCTGGACATCAGTGTTTTTTGAAAGCTCTCTTGGTGATTTTGATGTGCAGCCAGGATTGAAAACACTGAGTTTGGAAAAATTTAATTGCAACTGCATGTAGTTAAGTTCCAGACAACTCTATCTTCTAAATTAGAAAATGCAGGTTGTAGAGCTAAAACATTATATAACCATGGGATGTCTCAGCTCCCTGCCATTTAACCAGGGACCTCTCAACTCTCCTCCTGGATGACATTTAAAAGTAAGGAAGGCCAGAGAGCTTCAGTCCCCAATGTTCCTATGTGCACTTTTACTGTAAGGATATTTTAACTCAGGTGACATTTTCTCATAAATATGCGCTTTACAAACAGAATTGTGCCAACATTGATGACTCTTCATTAAAATTCAGTTACTATGATCTAATATGTTGGCCATATTCCTATGTAGAGTAAACTATGTCTAATTTTTTTCTATTTAATTTTACTTAAATGTTTTTCATCTATATTAGTTTCTCCATTTAAATTACCCAATGAAGATTTGATTTATCAATTAGTTTTTTTGTTCATACCTATTATTTTTATCTCATCGCTTCTACCAATGTGAGTTTTTCTTAGTGGTCAATATTTCTCCAAATCTTATCTTCATGTTTCCATTATTTCTCAGCTGAATTTATGAGAGAACTGAGAGTTATTTTGTGAGCCAGAGATGGAAGGGAGAAGGCAGGCTGTCGGCAAGGTGGGTCAGCACTTAGAGGTCATGCTGTGGGTGGTGGGTGGCACTGCTATGACAAGTTCATTACCCATATTTCCTCTGCTCCCATGTTTGAAAGTGGGTGCTTAGTTGTGATCCTGCCTTGGGTGGAGAGGTGTGAAGTTGAAAGAAGATTGTGTGTTGCCTGACAGGGCAGTTGTTTCTTGTGACATGTGTGAGTCCCTTCCAAAAACCGTCCATCCCTGAGTCAGGCTTCAGGTGTACACAAACCCCACCCATGACCCTTTGGTCTCATAAGTTACTATCAACCACGTTGGGTTTAATGCCTTATATAGGAAGCCTGGGTAGTTACATTAACACCAAAAAACAAAATTGGCTCTAAGACAGAAGGTGTTATCAATGCATCCAAAAAAATATTCTCAAGATGCATAAAATAATAACTGATAGACCTTTGGGGGAGATGTGGAAGGTTTTAACAGTCCTCTGTCCAACACGACATCAAGTAAACAAACAAACACAGTTTTTTAAAAGTAGGAAAGACATTCGAATAATCCTACCATTATAGAACATGCAACTTTTTAAGCATTAGCTGGACATTAATGTAGATGGGCCTCTTCTAGGCCAGTGATTCTCAGACTATCTGTAGTGAAGAGTTTGTTTATTTTATGGTTTCTGTTGTTTTCCAATCCAGTACAGGCCAATATTTTTAAAAGAAAAATAAAAAAGAATTACTAGAAAAAGGTTCATGTGCTTAGCACAGTGACGTCAATGTGGATGAGTTTATACTTCCTTTCTGTTTCTGTAAGTTCTCATCGCAGATGGCACTGGTCTGTGCACCACATGGTAAGCAGCATTGTACTAAGCTGCAAGGTTAGTTATTTGTCCTGGGACAATTTATATCTATATGGGGAAAACAAATTTTATACTTAACCCTTACCATACACAAAAATCAATTCCACATAGATTTAAGATGTAAATATGAAACGCAAAATTTTTAAAATGGGCAACTATCTTTCTGATCTTTCTGGGATAAGGAGAGATTTTTTTAAATCCCCAAAAGTGCTAACCCCAAAATAAAAGATTGATAGTTTTAAAACAGTTGTTAATAAAAAAATATCATATCATGTGAAAAGGTAGCCCAAAGAGTGGGAAAAAAATCATTGCAACACAGAAAACTAAAAAAGGAACATTAACCAGAAGATATAAAGCATTTCAACAGTGAGAGAAAGGCAGAAACCCCAGTAGGAGAGGAGAACTGAATATACAAGTAGGCACTTTATAGAAGAGGAGACAACTTTGATGAATAAACGTGTATAAAGAGATTCTCTGCTTTATTCACAATCAGGGAAATGTAAATTGGGACCACACGTAAATACCACTTTGTACCTGCTAGACAAGCAAAAATTAAGCAATCTATTTGTATTAATCGTTGGAGAGGTAGTGAATCAGCAGGACCACTTAGACACACTGGTAAGAGTGTAAATGGCCTCAAATACGTGAGAAATAATATGGTATTATGTTGCCATGTAATTAATCAGCCTAGAGATATCCTTGCAAGGTGTTCCAGGAGGCATGCATGAACATGTTCTGAGCAGCACTCTGCAACAGCAAAACTAGAAAATAATCTGATAGGATAGTGGATAAGTCATGCTGTCAGTGCAGCCACATCTCACAATGGGCACAGAGAGTTGATGGTGAATAAAAAATTTAGGCCTCAGAGAATATAAATACTATGAAATATCTTTTAGAAAGTCAACAATAAGAAGAATTAAACCATATATAAATGTAAGAAAAAACCACAGAGAATATTAGAAGCAAAGTCAGGACAGTGGTTGCTTCTGGAGGTAGACCGTCAGGTGTGAGCGAAGTGTACCGGTAGCTGAAGTTGGAATTGGGGGTTGAGGTTTTTGGGTTAGGAATGGGTTGTTCAGTGTTCGTGATATTATTACACCCTATAACATGCAAAAGAAATACCTCACACATTCTTTTTGATGTGTCAAATATGACATTGAAGATAATAAGACAAAGTTACTTCAGAGATCTTTTGTCCTTGCTCTTCTCCTCTGCTGCTGTCTGGTGGGCACCACAGCTGCTGTCCCTCCCTCTGCATCCACAGTCTTCCACAGACATCCTGCCCCTTGGGAGACCCTTCTCTTGCCAAGCTCCCCAACCGCTGGTGTGTTGGCGTCTCTTTTTGGGGTCCTGGTGAGCTGAAACTACCCAAATGGAATTCAAGGGGGCTTCTTCCACCCAGCAGGACTGACGCTTTTGCATGTCAGTTAACAGTGTAGCTTGCTCCCAGAACCTTGAACAGCAGCTCACAGATGTAGGCAGGCAGAGCCAAGGGACAGATAAGAGAACACACATATATTGTCCCCAGTCCCTTTGATGTGGAAAGCAATCCTGGGCCAAGCCAGCTTGCTCTTTGGACATTGTGATGTTGTGTGTTCTCTACTTTTGTTTACTTGGAGAAGATTTTGGCTTTTGTGAAGGTCATTATTTCTAATCAAGAGTTCATTAGACATTACATACTTAGCTGCCCTAATTTTTATTTTGGTGTTCTCAACCCTTTTACCCTACAAAATAAGAGGAAATTTCCAGCAGATATTTCTTTTATTTTTTTTAAGATTAAAAAAAATTTTTAAGTAATCTCTCCACCCAATGTTGGGCTCAAACTTACAACCCGAGATCAAGAGTCACATGCTCCACTGACAGAGTCAGCCAGGTGCCCCTTCAGGAGAGATTTTTTAAATCAACTCTTCTGAGAACATTTTCAACTCCATTCCTACTCCATTCCCTTCCTGCATATCCACTGCCTTTATGCTGCCCAGAGAAGTGATATTCTTCTCCCTTTCCCTCTATGGTCTAAGGATTTATGGCCACTGTGTTGCCCTAAAGAACTTCTGAGATGGTTTACTTCTTTCCTGTGAGTGTGAAGGAAGAAAAAAATCAGGACACCGAGTCAGCCTGACAGAAGGTGTTTTTTCCCCATGATCTGCTACTAAAGAGAATGACTCAATGGAAGGCAGTCAAGGAGCAATGGCCTGACAAGCATCTTGAGAAGGAGGGCTCAGTGGATAGTCAAAGTGTCCCCTCATGTAGTCCATCCTCTCTGCATTAAATCTGGCTGAGTGTAGGAGATTTTTGCATGTCCAGGAGAAGAGATCCAAGATGGAAGATATGACGTTGAAGTAACAGGTGAACAGACTAGTGAAGCACATATTTGAGGGCAAATAATCACTTGATAAGGTGGCTATAAATATTAATGCAATTGCTAAAATTTAACTTATAAAATAGAAGAAAATGTATTTGAACCAATTTAAAACTAATATTCTGAAACTAAAATTCCTGAGAGTTGGGGTGGTGGTGTATTGTATGGAGGTAGAAATATGCTAAAGGTCTCTTTCGGATCAGAAGAAAAGATATTGATTTTTGAAGTTTATCAGTAACTATACATCTAAATATACTTTCGGACTTAAGGGTGACCACGAGAACAACAACAACAGGACACAGACATGCCAAAGTGTCAGGGGAGATCAGGATCAAGCTAAATGTGACCAACCCAGCAAACAGTAGGGAAAGGGCCAATACCTCATGATGCCACATTTACCAGCAATCATGATAAACACGATGTCAGTTCTCCTGTTAAAAGGAAAAAAAGCCTTTCAGATTGTGTCAAGATGTAGAATATATCCCAGGCTTTCATCAAGAACAAAATGACACAGAGATACTTCAAATGCTGGAATGCGCAGAAGAAAACCCAGGATGCAGTGGTTACCGAAGGGACAAAAAAGTGTTTGTGCTGCTAAGAGGCACAATTTGTTAGAAGACAAATTGTCAAGTCTTAATGTGCATTAAATATGTCAAAGTAGGGGCGCCTGGGTGGCTCAGTTGGTTGAGCATCTGACTTCGGCTCAGGTCATGATCTCGCAGTTTGTGAGTTCGGGCCCCGTGTCGGGCTCTGTCCTGACAGCTCGGAACCTGGAGCCTGATTCGGATTCTGTGCTTCCCTCTCTCTGCCCCTTCCCCACTCATGCTCTGTCTCTCTCTGTCTCTCAAAGATGAATGAACGTTACAAAAAAACAAAACAAACAAAACAAAACAAATATGTCAAAGTAAACTTTTTTAAATAAAGGAAAATTTAATGAAACATGATTATAGTAGGAGAAATCAACATCCTTTGCTTAGTAATGACAAGGTCACATAGACTTTTTTTAAAAACAGGTTTTAAATTACACAATTCAAAAGTAATTAACAAAGACAAAAATATAAGATAAATGTTTTGTAATTGCTAAAAAAGACCTTTAGATGGAGAAAGTCTTTATTAGCAAGATCTAAAATCCAAAAGCAATAAAGGAAAGGTTTGAAAATGTCAACTATATAAGAACCTAAATTTCCATATGGCAAATCAAACAAGAGACTGGAAAAAATTATTTCCAACACATAAAACAGAAAAAGAACTAATGTTTATTTCATATATAAAGAGTCCTAAAAATCTGATAATAAATATGTAAGGGGTGCCTGGGTGACTCAGTTGGTTAAACGTCTGACTCTTGATTTCAGCTCAGGTCATGATCCTATGGTTCATGGGATTGAGCCCCACATTGGGTTCTGTGCTGACAGCATGGAGCCTGTTGGGGATTCTCTCCCTCCGTCTCTCTGCCCCTCTCCAGCTGGTGCTGTCTCCTACTCTCTCAAAATAAACAAACAAACAAACAAAAAGAAATGTGTAAAATCCCATTATAAAAGGGGAAGTATATATAAATAGTTATTTCATTTTATAGAGAATTCAAATAGCTAACAAATGTATGAAAAGCTGGTGGTTTTTTTATTGATCAGAGAAATGCAACTCACAGTAATGTGACATTTCTCACTAATTGGTAACTGACAGCATCCAGTGTCAGGAGAAGATGTGTAGAAACTGGCCTTCTATACTACTATGGGGGGATTTTAGCATAGTTCAGCCTTTTCACAGAGCAATTTTATATACCTGTTGATATCTTTTTTTTTAAATTATTATTATTTTTTTTAACGTTTATTTATTTTTGAGACAGACAGAGACAGAGCATGAATGGGGGAGGGGCAGAGAGAGAGAGGGAGACACAGAATGGGAAGCAGGCTCCAGGCTCTGAGCCATCAGCCCAGAGCCCGACGCGGGGCTCGAACTCGTGGACCGTGAGATCGTGACCTGAGCTGAAGTCGGATGCTTAACCGACTGAGCCACCCAGGCGCCCCTACACCTGTTGATATCTTAAGTCTGCATACCCGTTGATCTAACAGCCCCACTCTCACAAAACTAACTGATGGACATGCATGCATGTCTGAACAAAAATGCCTCTATAAGAGTATCACTGCATCACTATTTGTCGTTTTATTTTATTTTATTTTATTTTATTTTATTTTATTTGAGAGAGTGAGCAAACGTGTGAGCAGGGCAGGGGCAGAGGAAGAGGGAGAGAGAGAATCTCAAGCAAGCTTCACTCTCAGCGCAGAGCCCAACATGGGGCTCAATGCTATGACCCTGATCATGACCAGGGCCAAAATCAAGAGTGGGATGCTCATCTGACAGAGCCACCCTGGTGTCCCAAGGTGGTAGAGACATTTGAACAATGTTTATTCTTCCAACCAAGAGTATGAAATGCTTTTTTAAGGTTTATTTTGAGAGAGAGACTGAGCACGAATGGGGAAGGGGCAGAGAGGGAGGGAATTGGAGAGAAACCCAAGCAGTCTCCACAGTGTCAGTGTGGAGCCTGATGTAGGGCTTGAAGTCACAAACTGTGAGATTATGGTCTGAGCCAAAATCAAGAGTTGGGCACTCAACCAACGGAGCCACTCAGGCGCTTTTCCATTTCTTTCAGTCCTCTTCAAGTTCTTCCCTAAGTGTTCTGTAGTTTTCAGAGTACAGATCTTTTACCTCTTTAGTTAGGTTTATTCCTAGGTACCTTATGGTTTTTGGTGCAATTGAAGATGGGATTTATTCCTTGATTTCTTTTTCTGCTGCTTTGTTATTGGTGTGTAGAAATAAAACAGATTTCTGCGCATTGATTTTATATCCTGCACCTTTGCTGAATCCATGTATTAGTTTCAGCAATTTTTTGGTGGAGTCTTTTGGGTTTTCTACATAGAGTATCATGTTGTCTGCAAATAGTGAAAGTTTAACTTCTTCCTTTCTAATTTGGATGCCTTTTTATTTCTTTTTGTTGTCTGGTTGCTGAGCCAAAGACTTCCAATACTTTGTTAAATAGTAATTGTGAGACTGCACATCCTTGTCTTGTTCCTGACTAGGGGAAAGGCTCTCAGTTTTTCTCCATTGAGGATGATATTAGCTGTGGGCCTTTCATATATGGCCTTATGATGTTGATGTATGTTCTGTCTATCCCTACTTTGTTGAGAGTTTTATCAATTGATGTTGTATTTTGTCAAATGCCTTTTCTGCATCTATTGACAGGATCATATGGTTCTTATCCCTTCTCTTATTAAAGTGATGTATCACGTTGATTGATTTGTGTATTTTAAACCACTCCTGCAGCTCAGGAATTAATCCCACTTGATCGTGGTGAATAATTCTTTTAAGTACTGTTGGATTCAATTTGTTAGTATCTTGTTGAGAATTTTTGCGTTCATGTTCATCAGGGATATCAGCCTATAATTCTCCTTTTTAGTGGGGTCTTTGTCTGGTTTTGGAATCAAGGTAATGCTGGCTTCATAGAATGACTTTGGAAGCATTCCTTCCATCTCTATGTTTTGGAACACTGTGAGAATAGGTATTAACTCTTCTTTTAATGTCCGGTAGAATTCCCATGGGAAGCCATCTGTCCCAGGACTCTTGTTTTGGGGAGATTTTTGATTACAGATCCAATTTCTTTACTGGTTATAGGTCTGTTCAATTTTTCTATTTCTTCCTGTTTCAGTTTTGGTAGTTTGTGAGTTTCTAGAAATTTGTCCATTTCTTCCAGATTGCCCAGTTTGTTTCTATGTAATTTTTCATAGTATTGTCTTATAATTGTTTGCATTTCTGTGGTGTTGGTTGTGGTCTCTCTTCTTTCATTCATTAAAATAATTTTTTAACGTTTATTTATTATTGAGAGACAGAGAGAGACAGAGCATGAGCAGCGGAGGGGCAGAAGAGAGGGGGAGATACAGAATCTGAAGCAGGCACCAGGTTCTGAGCTGTCAGCACGGAGCCCGACGCGGGGCTCGAACTCACAAACCGCGAGGCCATGACCTGAGCCGAAGTCGGCTGCTTAACTGACTGAGCCACCCAAGCACCCCATATTCGTTTTTCTAAACCCATTTGGGTCCCCTCTCTTTTCTTTTTAATAAGTCTGTCTAGGGGCTTATCAATTTTGTTAATTCTTTCAAAGAACCAGCCCTTAGTTTCATTGATCTGTTTTACTGCGTGTGTGTGTGTGTGTGTGTGTGTGTGTGTTTATTTCTATATCATTTATTCCAGCTCTCATCTTTTTCCAGCTTCCTTCTTCTGCTGGCTTTAGGCTTTATTTGTTGTTCCTTTTCCAGCTTCTGTAGGTGTAAGGTTAAGTTGTGTATTTCGGGTCTTTTTTGCTTCTTGAGGCAGGCCTGTATTGTAATTTATTTCCCTCCTAGGACAGCCCTTGCTGCATCCCAAAGGTTTTGGACTGTCTTGTTTTCATTTTCATTTGCTTCCATGTACTTTTTTATTTCTTCTTTAATTTTCTGGTTAACCCATTCATTCTTTAGTAGGATGTTCTTTAACCTCCATGTATTTGAGGGCTTTGCAAAGTTTTTCTTGTGGTTGACCTCAAGTTTCATAGTGTAATCTGAAAATATGCATGGTATGATCTTGATCCTTTTGTACTTGTTGAGGGCTGATTTGTGACTCAGTATATGATCTCTTCTGGAGAATGTCCCATGTACACTTGAAAAGAATGTATATTCTGCTACTTTAGGATGAGATGTTCTGAATATATCTGTTAAGTACATCAGGTCAAGTGTGTCATTCAAAGCCATTGTTTCCTTGTTGATTTTCTGCTTAGATTATCTGTGTATTGCTGTAAGTGGGGTGTTAAAGTCCCCTACTATTATTATATTATTATCAATGAGTTTCTTTATGTTTGTTAACAATTGATATATATATTTGGGTTCTTCCAAGTTGGGGGAATAAATATGTACAATTGTTAGATCTTTGTTGGATAGACCCTTTTATTATGATACAGTGCCCTTTTTCATCTCTTGGTATAGACTTTGGTTTACAATCTAGTTTATCTGATATAAGTATGGCTACTCTGGCTTTCTTTTGATGTGCATTAGTTTGACAGGTGGTTCTGCATCCACTCACTTTCTCTTTTTTTCTCTTTCTTTCTTTCTTTCTTTCTTCCTGTGCTTTATTATTATTATGTTTTAAATTAATTTATTTAAATTCAAGTTAGTTAATATACATAGTATTATTGGTTTCAGAAGAAACCCAATGATTCATCACTTACATATAACATCCAGTGCGCATCCCGACAAGTGCCTACCCAACTACCCTCCAGCAACCCTCAGTTTGTTCTCTGGATTTCAGAGTCTCTTATGGTTTGCCTCCCTCTATTTTTATTTTATTTTTCCTTCCCTTTTACTACGTTCATCTATTTTGTTTACTAAATTCCACATATGAGTGAAATGATATGGTATTTGTCTTTGTATGATGGACTTATTTCGCTTAGCATAATACACTCTAATTCCCTTGGGGCACCTGCTGGCTCAGTTGGTTGAGCGCCTGACTCTGGCCCAGGCCATGATCTCATGGTCTGTGAGTTTGACCCTGGCATCGGGCTCTGTGCTGACAGCTCAGAACCTGGAGCCTACTTCTGATTCTGTGTCTCCCTCTCTCTCTCTGCTCCTCTGCCACTCATGCTCTGTCTCTCTCTCTCTCTTTCAAAAACAATATAAACATTAACAAAATTAAAAAATACACTCTAATTCTATCCATGTTGTTACAAGTGGCAAGATTTTATTCTTTCTCATCGCCAAGTAGTATTCCATTGCGTGTGTGTGTGTGTGTGTGTGTGTGTGTGAGTGTGTGTATGTATACCACATATTCTTTATCCATTCCTCATTTGATGGACATTTAGGCTCTTTCCATAATTTGGGAATTTAGCAGTTGGTAGCACTGCTAAAACATTGGGGGTGCATGTATACCTTCAAATCAGATGTTTTGTATCCTTTGGATAAATACCTAGTAGTGCAATTTCTGGATCATAGGGTAGTTCTATTTTTCATTTTTTGGGGGAACCTCCATACTGTTTTCCAGAGTAGCTGCATCAGTTTGCATTCCCACCAGCAGTGCAAGAGGGTTCCTCTTTCTCTGCGTCCTTGCAAATCTGTTATTTCCTGAATTGTTAATTTTAGATATTCTGACATGTATGAGGTAGCATTTAATTGTGGTTGTGATTTGTATTTCTCTGATAATGAGTGATGTTAAGCATCTTTTCATGTGTCTCTTAGCCATCTGGATATCTTTCTTGGAAAAGTGTCTATTCATGTCTTCTGCCTATTTCTTCACTGGATTTTTTTTGGGGGGAGGATGTTGAGTTTGATAAGTTCTTTATAGATTTTGGATACTAGCCCACTATCTGATGTGTCATTTCCAAATATCCTTTCCCATTCTCTCGGTGCTTTTTAGTTTTTTGATTGTCTCCTTTGCTGTGCAGAATATTTTACCTTGGTGAGGTCCCAGTAGTTCATGCTTGCTTTTATTTCCCTTGCCTCTGGAGACATATCTAGTAGGAAGTTGCTGTGGACAAGTTCATTAGGTTGCTGCCTGTGTTCTCCCCTAGGATTTTGATGGTTTCCTGTCTCACATTTAGGTCTTTCATCCATTTTGAATTTATTTTTGTGTATGGTGTAAGCAAGTGGTCCAGTTTCTTTCTTCTGCATGTTGGTGTCCAGTTTTTCCAGCACCATTTGCTGAAGAGACTGCTTTTTTCCCTCCCATTGCATACTCTTTCCTGATTTGTCAAAGTTTGGTTGGTCATACATTTGTGTGTCCATTTCTGGGTTCTCTATTCTGTTCCTTGATCCATGTATCTGTTTTTGTGCCAGTACCATACTGTCTTGATGATTACAGTCTGTAATACATCTTGAAGTCTGGAATTGTGATGCCCCCAGCTTTGGTTTTCTTTTTCAACATTTTCACTATTTGGGATATTTTGTGGTCCCATACCAATTTTTGGATTGTTTGTTCTAGCTCTGTGAAGAATGCTGGTATTGTTTAGACAGGGATTGCATTGAATGTGTAGATTGCCTTGGGCAGTATCGACATTTTAATAGTGTTTGTTCTTCCAGCCCATGAACATGGAACGTTTTTCCAGTTTTTTGCGTCTTCTTCAATTTCTTTCATAAGTTTTCTATAGTTTTCAGCATACAGATCTATGACTTCTTTGGTTTGGTTTATTTCTAGGTATCTGATGGTTTTTTGTGCAACTGTAAATGGGATCAACCTCTTGGTTTCTCTTTCGGCTGCTTCATTATTGGTGTATAGAAATGCAACCGATTTCTGTGCATTGATTTTATATTCTGCGACTTTGATGAACTCGCGTATCAGTTCTAGCAATTTTTTGGTGGAGTCTTTTGGGTTTTCCATGTAGAGTATCATGTCATCTGCAAAAGGTGAAAGTTTGACTTCTTTTTTGCCAGTTTGCATGCTATTTATTTCTTTTTGTTCTCTGATTGCTGAGGCCAGGATTTCCTGGCCTGTTGTGTTGAACAACAGTAGTGAAAGTGGGCATCCCTGTCGTGGTCCTGACCTTAGGGGGAAAATATCTCAGTATTTCCCCCATTGAAGCTGATATTAGCTGTGGGTCTTTACTATATGGCTTTCATGATGTTGACATATGTTCCTTTTATCCCTACTTTCTTGGGGTGTTTATCAAGAAGTGTGCTTTATTTTGCAAATGCTTTTTCTACATCTATTGATAGGATCATATGGCTCTTATCCTTTCTTTCATTAATGTGATGTATCATGTTGATTGATTTGGAGGTATTGAACCACACCTGCAGCCCAGGAATTAATCCCACTTGATCATGGTGAATAATTCTTTTAATGTACTGTTGGATCCAATTTGCTAGTATCTTGTTGAGAATTTTTGCATCCATGTTCATCAGAGATATTGGCCTGTAATTCTCCTTTTTAGAGGGGTCTTTGTTTTGTTTTGGAATCAAGGTAACTCTGGCTTCATAGAATGAGTTTGGAAGTTTTCCTCCATCTCTATTTTTTGGAATAGTTTGAGAATAATAGGTCTTAACTCTTCTTTAAATGTCTGGTAGAATTCCCATGGGAAACCGTCTGGCCCAGAACTCTTACTTGTTCGTAAAATTTTGATTACTGACTCAGTTTCTTTGCTGGTTATAAATCCATCTTCCCACTTTCAATCTGCAAGCATGTTTAGGTCTAAAATGAGTCTCTTGTAGCCAGCATATAGATAGAGCTTGTTGTTTTTTTTTAATTCGTTATGATATCCTATGTCTTTTCATTGGAGCAGTTAGTCCATTGACATTCAGAGTGATTATTGAAAAGTATGAATTTATTGCCATTGTGTAGTCCATAGAGTTAGTGTTTCTGGTGATGTTTTCTTGTCTTTTCTAGTCTTTGTTGCTTTGGTATTTTTTTCCTCCACTCAAAGTGTCCCCCCTTAAAAGTTCTTGCAGGGTGGTTTAGTGGTCACAAACTCTCTTAGATTTTATTTGTCTGGGAAACTCTTTATCTCTTCTATTCTGAATGACAGTCTTGCTGGGTAAATAATTCTTGGCTGCATATTTTCCCGTTCTGCACATTGAATACTTCCTGCCACTCCTTTCTGGCCTTCCAGATTTCTACACAGAAAAGTTTTAACCCCCTCGCGTTGCACATACTATTAATTGATAATCTAACATCTATTCCCAATTACTTCCTTCTTTGCACATATCTATTTATAAAGTCTGGAAAAAGTAAATACTCACTCTCAAATCTCTCTTACAGATAGGTGTGCCCATGTACTAACCAGTAATAAAACAATTTCAGGTTTCCTGGCAGTTTCTTGGAAAATTCCTAAATAAGTCTGACAAAGGGGATAGGAATGGTAGAGTAAGAACCTCCAAATCTGCTTCTCTATAAAAACAATGAGGAACAAGGAAAATTTGTCAAAATCAAGAATAAACATAACATCAGAGACCTATGGGACATCATCAAGATATCTATATATGCATGATGGACATCCCAGAAGTAGAGAAAAAATAAAGGAACAAGAAAACTATTGGAAGAAGAAGTAGCTGAAAACTCCCAAATTTCATGAAAAATATTCATCTACATATTCAAGAAGCTTAACAAACTCCAAGTTAAATAAATTGAAGGAGGGCCACACCCAGATACTCATATTCAAACTGTTAGAAGACAAAGACAAAGGGGGAAACCTTGAAACACCAAGAGAAAAGGGAGTCCCTATATATGAACAGTCTTCAATAAAAATAACAGTTGACTTCTCATCAGACACCATAGAGCTAGAAGGCAGTGAGATGATATATTCAAAATTCATAAAGAAAAATACTGACAATTAAGAGTTCTATATACAGAAAAGCAATTCTTCAAAAAAAGAGAGACTGAGACATTCTCAGATACACAAAAATTGAGACAATTCATTACTAGCAGGCCTGTCTTGCAAGAAATACTAAAGGGCATCCTTCAGGATAAAATGAAAGGACACTAGACAGTAATTCATTCCACGTGACAAAATAGAGAGCAACACTAAAAGTAACCACATAGATGAATAGAAAAGGCAGCATAAATGTATTTTCACTTGTAACTCTTCTACCTTATTTAAAAGACAACTGCATGAATCAATAAGTACAAAATCGTATTGATAAGCTATAATGTATAATAGTGTCATTTGTATGACAAAAAAAATAAGAGGAGGAGAGGAAAAAGCTATATTTGGGTGAATCTGTATATGATTGAAATTGTTTGTATTAAATACAAACTAGATTGTTTTAAGTTAAGACGTTCATTGTAAACTCTAGAGCAAGCAATAAAATAACCCATAGCATAGTATAATATTACACTTAACATAATTATAAAATAATATATTATATTACATAAATATATTATAATTTAATATAATTTATTTGAATATATAAGTAAAAATGAAATTAAAGTATTAAACTTGTAAATATTGATTTAACACACCCACAGAAAATAACAGAGGAAGAGAGAACCAAAAAAGACATAAGACACACAGAAAACTAATAACAAAATAACAGATGTAAATCCTACCATATCAGTGATGATATTAAATATAAATGAACTACACACTCCAAACAAAGGCAATGATTGTCATAATGGATTTTTCAAAATGGCCATCTTACATTTATCTATAAGACACATACTTTATTTTATGTTTTTTTAGAAATTTAATTTTTTTGAAGTTTATCTATTTATTTTGAGAGAGTGTGTGTGTGAACAGGGGAGGGGTAGAGAGAGAGGGAGAGAGAGAATTCCAAGCAAGCTCTGCAATGTCAGCACAGAGCCTGATGCGGGGCTCGAACTCACAGACCACGAGATCATGACCTGAGCCGAATTTGGACACTCAACTGACTGAGCCACCCAGGCGCCCTATCTTAAACTTTCTGAGGAACCTCTACATTATTTTCCACAGTGGCTGCACCAGTTTGCATTCCCACCAATAATGGACAGAGTTCCCCTTTCTCCACATCCTTGCCAACATCTGTTGTTTCTTGTGTTGTTCATTTTAGGCAGGCAGCCTTTTTAAAAAGAAGACTGGGCTATTTTCCTAGGACTTTATTTCACGTTCCTGCCTCTAATTCTGCAAGAAGTGTCGAAGGTGTGGCTCCCACCTGGAGCGAAACGCCATGGCAGCACACAGGAAGCTGTTTAAAGTTCACTTTACCCAAAAGATTTGTTCACATTTCCCTTTTAAATGTATGCATGGGATTGATACACAGAATTAATACGTGCAAAAGAAATCATTTAAAAAGTATAGCAAAAATCAGAAACAACAAGAAAGAATTAGCAGCAAATTTTCTTTCTTAATGGGGTTTAAAATAGGAAAGCTACCTCCATGACGAGAGTCTGAGACTCTCACTCTTTGCTTTATCCAATTCTGCATTGCTTGAATATGTTACAAAGAACATGCTTTACTTTCCTAATTAAAATGGTCTCTCTCTCTTTTTTATTTTAGAGAGAGAGAGAGCAACTGGGAAGAGGGGCAGAAGGAGAGAATCTGAAGCAGGATCCACACTCAGTGTGGAGCCTAACATGGGGCTCGATACCACAACACTGGTATTTCAGCTCATGTCCTGAGCTGAAATCAAGAGTCCGATACTCAACCCACTGAGCCACCCAGGTGCCTCTAAAATGGTCTATTAATCTTTACACACAATTGTTTAACTTCAATAAAGTGTCTCCATATTGTTTCCTGACAGGTAAATTCCTGATAATTTCCTGACAGTTGATGTTATTTGGGTGCCAACAGCCCAAGTGGACTGACGACCTAGAGCAGGGGGACCTGGCCCCAACCACAACTGCACCCCTGTGAGGTCCAGACTTCCCAGCACCTGCCCTCAGCCTCCCTTCCTGGCAAGATGCACAGGCACAGCTGTTCTCAGCCAGTGGGAGCCAGGAGGCCTGCTCTACCGCACACACAGCCTGTTCTCACCCCAGCTTGAATGAGAGCCTGAGAGGAAGCTGACTCTGCCCCCTCCTCCAGCAGCAGCAAGTGGGACAAGCAAACAGGAGAAATGTTGTGTGAACTCAGTGGGTGTCTGACCCAGCTGGGCCTTAGGGCAGATTAAGAGGGTAGAGGGTCCAGACAGCTCAGTTTCCATCCTGAGGGGTGGACCTGCCCCCACACTAGCTCTTGGAAGGGATAGCAAGGCCAAGGGAAACTCACACAGGGTCTACCGTCCAACCCACAGTGTCAGTTCCCACACAGGGTCTACAGTCCAATCAGCCTTGTCGGTTCCCCCACAGGGTCCACGACTCAACCAGCCTGGTCTGTTCCAGCTCAAGGGGCACAGCACAGCTGAGAGGAAGAAAGACAACCTCACCCCCCAAATGCTGCCAGAGACTCACACCCTTTCCCAACACAGAGTTAACAAGTAAAACACAAGTTACATGGCTGCGGTTCTAAATACAGAACAATCAGGGGCGCCTGGGTGGCTTAGTTGGTTAGACGTCTGACTTTGGCTCAGGGCGTGATCTCATGGTTGGTGAGTTCAAGCCCCCTGTTGGGCTCTGTACCGACAGCTCAGACCCTGGATCCTGCTTTGGATTCTGTGTCTCCCTCTCTCTCTGCCCTCCCCACCCCCCCACACACACTCTCTCTCTCTCAAAGATAAATAAGCATTAAAAATGAAAAAAAAAATACAGAACAATCAATAGATTGCCCACATGGCTAATAATTTGAGAGAAAGAAAATGGATTAGAATTAGGTATATAAGGTACATCCTCATTTTCATATAAATGAAAGTATAGAAGATGGTTTTCATTTTTTTCATCTTTTATCCTACTTTCCATTATACAAAAAATTCATTACCAACATAAAAGTATAAAATTACAATTAAGATCTTCCCTATATCTTCAGTTAGAGGACAGAATGAAAAGCATTCTCTTAATTCTAAACACACATGTGTGCACAAAAGCTCAGTGAAATGCCTAGAAACAGCCCAATAGGCAGGTGGAAGTTCCCTGTGAAGGACTAATGGTGACCAGAGGAGCAGTGGAGCCCTGCAACATTCATGGATAAACAGACAAGACATTGCAAGAGTATAAAATCTGCTCAAGTTAATTCATTGATTTGAAACAAATCCAGTAAAAATCCTAATGTAATTGTTTTTATTTCTCCTTGTGATACATTTATTTCCCAAGCTGCTGCTTCTTCTTCTTCTTCTTCTTCTTCTTCTTCTTCTTTTAAGATTTACATCCAAATTAGTTAGCATATAGTGAAACAATGACTTCAGGAGTAGATTCCTTAATGCCCCTTACCCATTTAGCCCATACCCCTTCCCACAACCCTTCCAGCAACCCTCAGTTTGTTCTCCATATTTATGAGTCTCTTCTGTTTTGTCCCCCTCCCTGTTTTTATATTATTTTTGTTTCCCTTCTTATATGTTCACCTGTTTTCTCTCTTAAAGTCCTCATATGAGTGAAGTCATATGATTTTTGTCTTTGTCTAATTTCACTTAGCATAATACCCTCCAGTTCCATCCTGTAGTTGCAAATGGCAAGATTTCATTATTTTGATTGTCGAGTAATACTCCATTGTATATATAAACCACATCTTATTTTATCCACTCATCCATTGATGGACATTTGGGCTCTTTCCATACTTTGGTTATTGTTGATAGTGCTGCTATAAACATGGGGGTGCCTGTGTCCCTTCGAAACAGCACACCTGTATCTGGTGGATAAATGCCTAGTAGTGCAGTTGCTGGGTGGTAGGGTAGTTCTATTTGTAGTTTTTTTGAGGAACCTCCATACTGTTTTCCAGAGTGGCTGCACCAGCTTGCATTGCCACCAGCAATGCAAAAGAGATCCTCTTTCTCCGCATCCTCGCCAACATCTGTTGTTGCCTGAGTTGTTAATGTGAGCCTAATGTAATTTTTTTTAGAATTTGATAAAAATTATTCTAAAGAATAATTATTCTAAAGAATAATTTTCCCTTAATTTTCTACAAAAAATACACTTTTATAATAGATATTAACTTTTTCAAAATTGGTAAATTCTTTTTCTTTCTTTTTTCTTCTTCTGAATTTTCCAGTTGCTTTGACCAAGTGGAGTGGAATTCAGCTCTTGAATTTCCCTGTTCTAGTCCTCATGAGTTTCACTGCTAGTGATTCAGGTACTACTGGAGGCTGCTCAGGCGAACCTGATCAGATGTTCAGAGACTTGCGTTATGAGATCTAGCATTTGGCCATGGAGACAGCACATAATTGATGCAGCACATAGATCCTGCCCCCAAACAACACGTGTAAACTTAACTTGAACCCTCCTGTCCAAACCAGTGTCCATGGTCTGACCTATGGGCTGGTGATATTCCCCTGGATGTTGTGTCGGCTGACTTTGGTGCAGATGCCAGCATTCAGTGTTGACAGACCCTGGGGATCATAAAGTGGGTACTGGGATGGAGCTTCTTGGATGCAACTGCTACAGGAATCAGCCTTTGAAATGATGGCCAACAGTAGTTAATTATAAATTAATATCTTGAGCCCAAGGAAAAGGAAGGTGGCATTGGTTGGATGGTTACCCTCCTTCCTGAGGGTGTGTTATAAAAGCTTTGTTTTTTTTCCAGATCATTCTCACAAGTCAGTAGTGACCCCAAAGTCACCATGGCTGCCCTGGGCATCACAGTTGCCCTGTTGGTGTGGATGGCCACCCTAATGCTTATCTCTGTCTGGAAGCAGATCTACAGCAGCTGGAAACTACCCCCTGGCCCTTTCCCACTGCCCATTATTGGGAATCTTCTCCAGTTGGATTTCAAGAATGTTCCCAAATCTTTAACCAAGGTAGGAAAAATATCATTGATTTGGGGGAGGAGAATTCACGGATTAGACATAATATGTGTGCACTCAATTAATTGTCAGACAGGTTGCTATTCAATACAAGCCTGTTATGAATGAACTGACTGAACAGTAGTATCCAAGAGTGACATTAAAAATATTTAGCTGGTGGTACAGCATGGGCGTGGAGCCCTTGAGTGGGCATTGGCCATGGTCATCCCCAGAGGCCTCTGCTTGAGCCCAGTGTTAACTGCTCTGTCACTGGATGTCTTGGTGAGGCCAGTGTGGCTGGGGTTGCTGCTGCTGTTTGCCACTGCAAAGCACGGAGAAGCCATATATTCATACCAGGTACACACTGTAGATGCCAGACAACAGGGTGAATAGTGGTCAACCTGTGTGGCACCTCCACCTACAGTTGTTGTGAACAGTGAATGAGCTAAAGAATCTAAAAACTGAATGAGTTGCTAAATCTGTTACATGAGTTCATAAAAGAATGCCCAAGAGCCTAGTGTTTGCAATAGGGAGATGTTGACAGTGGTTTGTGCACCATGGAGGACGGACTTGTGGAGGTCAGGACAGTGCTGGCTCAGGGTCCTCCAGTAGCACCCTGGGGTCCAGAACTTAGACTGGGGATAGCAGACAGTGGGGGTGATGGCACAGATGTGGTCAAAGGGGCCACAGGGGAGGAGCAGGAGTCAGCCCACCAAGTTAACTGTGTTCAGGCACATGTGTCCAGGTGCCTAGGTGTGCTGGAACCTCCCTCCCTGCAGAAGAAAGCCTCTGTGGGGAGAGTCTTTCCAAACTGGGCTGGACAAAGACTGTCTTTTCCCAGATCCCTCTGTCTTCTCTTGGTGAATAACAATTTTGGGGGTCAGTTTAAAGCCTGTCCGACTTCTTCCATAAGTTCCCAGTGGCCTCACTTATCTGCTTGCTGGTCTCTGCAGTTGGCAGAGCGGTACGGGCCTGTGTTCACCTTGTACCTGGGCTCCCAGCGCACCGTGGTTCTGCATGGCTATAAGGCAGTGAAGGAAGTCCTGCTCGACTACAAGAATGAATTTTCTGGCAGAGGAGAAATCTATGCCTTTGCGGCACACAAGGAAAAAGGTGAGCCCCACTTCTCAGAGCACCCCCATGGTGGGGGACCAGCCAGGTCCTGAAATACCAGTGATGACAGCCACATAGTAAATAGTACAAGATAGAAAGGTAAAGAGACCCTCGGACAATTCAGGTGCTCATCACATACTGTATTGAAAGCTACCATGACAGACTTGCTCTAGAAAATGTAGGACCGCAAGCACCCACGCACTGGTGAGCAGGACAGATGTGTGCTTGCAGAGAAATGCCACAAAGGAAAATGCCTCCAGCAGTTGAGCTGTGCCTTCCTCCTGCACACGTTGTAGCCTCCCGGGTGTAGCCTCAGTCCAGAGAGCCTCCACTCACAGCCCCACCTGCTCCTGGGTGTCGAGGCTCCACCCTCCAAGGTCCCTCACCTAAGATGAGGCACTGACACCACGGAGCAATCTGCTGGTCTGTGGGGCTTAGCTCAGCTGCGGTTCGAATTCTCCAATGAGGAGGCCTCTGACACCCCACCTGGGATGTTCTTGGACCAGGAAGGGTGCTGAGCGCACCCCAGCTCACAAAGGGACCTCCACATGATCCTGTCTTGCCAGCCTCACCTCTCTTTCTTCAGCAGCCCATGTCTCCAGCGCCCTGGGTTCCCCGTATCTAGAACAAACGCTGTCACCTCCTGTTGGGGTCTGGGGACCTGCCTGATTTTTATCTGAGTGATGTCCAGACTGTTGACTCCAATCCCCACTTCCTGTGTCTCCTGGGACATCCTGGAGATCATGGGGGCACCTGCTCACATCCCTGTGAGCTCCCTGCCTGCCCCTGCTTGCTCCTCTGGACTCGCGTGCTTATTCCTTTCTACTTGCTCACTGTCATTTAATGAGATTCTAAAGCAGATTAGAAATGAAGCCATGTCCCATCTACCCTACAAAACCCTGCAGGCCCTAGTTTCTCCTGGCTTAGCTTTGGTGACAAACCTCTAGAAAACCTGTATCCATTTTATGTAGAAATTTCAAATCAATGTGCTTCCTGTTGTGTGCGCTGTTCTCATGGTGCTGTCCCCTTATTCCTTTATACATTCCCAAGGTCATACCCTGTCACTATCAGTGGCATTTGACTTTCTCTCTTGGATGTTGTGGATTTTGCTTCTTTGGGGTTGTCAAAAGCAAAGTTAACTAGTCAGTGTTTGTCATTAACACCACAGGAGCTTTGCTGCCCCACGAGAACAGCAGTTGTGGGTCAAGGAGCTCTGTCTAGCTCCAGGGAGACCTTATCTGCCACCCCTGGTCCAAGTCATGTGTCCCTGAATGCAGCCAGGCCAGGGCCACTTCCCATTCCATGGGCTGGACTCAAAGGGGGCTTCATCCCCTCCTGATAGTGGCTCCTAAGTCATATTTTCACATGTACCATGTGGCCCAGGCTCTGTACATGGCATACATCTGGTTCCCCAGGGATAACAACGCAAATGTTAATTATCAGCATAATAGTGAGCACAAGGTGTATGTTAATGAAAAAAATTTTTTTTTCATTTCAGTAAATGTTTATAAACCTGTGATGGAGAATTGTTATTGTATCCATTTCAGCCTGTTTTGGACCCCAAAGTCTTGGCTCCTCTGGAATCTCTCCTTCTGTCTATCTCTGTCTTTGTCTCTGTCTCCGTCTCTCTGTACCATTTAAAACAAAATTTTTTAACGTTTATCTATTACTGAGAGACAAAGAGACACAGAGCATGAGCAGGGGTAGAGAGAGGGGAGGCACAGAAACTGAAGTAGGCCCCACGCTCTGAGCTGTCAGCACAGAGCCTGACGTGGGGCTGGAACTCACGAACTGTGAGATCATGACCTGAGCCAAAGGTGGTCGCCTAACCAACTGAGCCACCCAGGTGCACCTCTCTCTGCCATTTTAAAATTATCTACCTCCTTGACTGTCTGTCCTCAGTTGCCATGTCAGAGCCATTGGCTGGGGGAGGGGGCGAGGGGATGTCCACTGGGCACTCCCTCTTCCTGCTTTCTCTGCAGCTTCCTGGGTCCTCAGGACTGGGGACCCAGCTCACAGCTCTGTCTTCTGGCCTCCTGAACACACATACTCTGGTCCCCTCACTTGTCTGCCCTGCATCCTGGGTCAGCGAGTCTGCTGCTGCCACTGGAAGGTTGAGGCTGCCCTCCCCCTGAGGCTGTCAGTGGTCCCACAGACACGTGGGAGTGTGGTCACGTGTGCCCTGAATTCCCTCTGGGCTCTGAGCTGTGTCCCTGGTATCCACCCAGCAGCCTCTGCAGCGTCCAGCAGGGATCGAGAGCTCAGCATGCACAGACTTGATCCCAGGACCCCCAAACTCCATCCCAGCTGTGTTTTTAACCAAATCTAACCCTAATGTCTAAGTAGGGCCTTGGGTGCCGTGCACTCTCTGTGCACCCACACCTAGTAGGGGGCCATGCTGTCTGTCAGTCCACCTGTCCTTCCCCACCTCATGCTTCCCTGCAAGGTGGAACTGAGACCCTCAGTCTGGTCTGTGCTTCGTCATCTCACTCCTCCCTGTCCCTCCCGTGCAGCCACACTTCCTTCTAGAACATACCTTGCCTTGGCCTTCCTCAGATCTCTTCCCTCCAAGGGGAACATGAGTGAGGTCTTCCCAGATCCAATGGTGGGCAGAGTCTGGGAGCTGAATGACAGCTCAGGTTTTAGTGAGGACACTTTCTGAGAAGCCACAAAGCTGCAAGTTAAGGTATTTGCAGTGTGGAGGTTAAAAATCAGTGGAAACAGGACAGCTTCTTGGGAATTTTGTGAACAGAGGGAAAAGGGGTGGGGGCTCATCTTGCTGTGCAGCTGAGGCTCTGTGTCCCCTGGGGAGGTCTCCAGGCAAAGTGGAAGGAGAAGGCACACTGATGGTAAGAAGGGCGCCCCTGGGAGGGGACATGCAGTAGGGAAAGGAGCAGTGGGGAGTAGCCGAGAAGGCTTCTCCGAAGCTGGGCAGCCTGGGCTGTCACCCTGCCTTCGGCATGTATTGTGACTGGGTGCTTGTCCCCTCTGCCCTAGGAATTACGTTCAACAATGGGCCGAGCTGGAAGGACACCCGGCGCCTGTCTCTGAGCATCCTCCGGGACTATGGCATGGGGAAGCTTGCCAATGAGGAGCGGATCCAGAGGGAGGTGCCCTTCCTGACGGAGGCATTCCGGAAGACCCAGGGTGTGTGTGGGCCAGGTCCTTGTGTGCACTGCCTGGGGCGGGGCGCAGGGGCTGGATTGGTGCGCACTGCCTGGGGCAGGGGAGGGGGTCAGGGCCAGGTTGTCAGGCTCACTGAGTGGGGCTGGGGGGGGGCAGGGCTGGGTCCTCGTGCGCACTGTCTGGGTGGGTTGTTGGGCCCCAGAGTCATCAGCAGCCGCTGACCCCGACAGGGTGGCGTTACCCTCAGGACCCTCTGGCAGCTAGGGGTCCTCTCCACCTCAGGTGGAGCAAGGGCGCCAAAAAGAAGGGGACCCCCAGTAGCTCTCACAAGGCTTTCAGAGTTTGGGCTGTGTTCAGGGCCACTGCTCCCAGGTGCTGGAAAGCCTTAGTGGGGGGGGGGTAGGTTGGGGTGTAGGGTCCCTGACAGCTCACCTGTGGTCCAGGACAGCCCTTCGACCCCACCTTTGTTCTGGGCTACGCCCCCTGCAACGTCATCTCGGACATCCTCTTCCACAAGCGCTTTGACTACACGGACCAAACCGGGCTGAGGATACAGAAGCTGTTCAACGAGAACTTCCACCTGCTCAGCACCAGCTGGCTCCAAGTGAGGCCCCCCCACCCCCTAGTCTGTACCTGCCCTCTGAGTTTGGCACAGGACAAGGTGGGGGTTGGGGGATGGGCGGGGGCCCCAGGCGCTTGCGCCTGGATGTTGCTTCTGGAGACCTCCCCGAGGCCCCAAGTTCCCCTCGCTGACCATGGGACACCTACGGTATTACACTTTAAAACAGTACCACACTAACACGTGACTTCACACACCCGAAGTTGTGGCACCAAAAAGTTACTGCGAGCCAAAATGTTCTAAATAACACAGCTTGATGGCCATCAATTCAAGTTGGAAAAGTTTTTAGCCCAGGACACAAAACCATGTTGCATTTGCAAGAAAGAATAGTAAGATAACTCTCTCTCTGTCTGTCTCTCTCCCTCTCTGTCTCTCTGTATCTCTCTGTCTCTCTCTCTGTCTCTCTCCCCCTAGTTATATAACATTTTCCCAAGCTATATGCGCTACCTGCCTGGAAACCATAGAAAAGTAATAAAAAATGTGTATGAAATAAAAAGTTATACTGCAGCAAGAGTGAAGGAGCACGAGGAGTCGCTGGACCCCAACTGCCCCCGGGACTTCACTGACAGCCTGCTCCTGGAGATGCGGAAGGTACCGCAGACACCGCGAGTAGGGAAGCTCTTCTGCTCCTTGCTAGGGGCTGAGACTGCTGGGGGGCGGGGCGACTTGGCTGCAACCCACACTGCCTCCGCTGGGCATGGGTGCTTCTGGCTCTACACCACTCTGGCTTCGTATGACTACCACACCTGCTCCCACGGGTGTGGAGATAGGGCCAGCCTGCCTGGCTGGCCTCAAACACCATAGGAGGTCTGCAGTGCTGGCCAGCAAGAGGGGTTTCTTGGGAGAGCCATCAGTGGCTGTGGGGCTGGTGTGTGGGCCCTTCCTGTGGCCCCCTCCAGGCTGTACTTCGTAACCATTTCTGACTTTGATGACTGTGTCTCATTTGCTGTGAAGGCCTCCACACTCCTCCTTAGCACATAACCCCCAAATTGTACATGAGTTCAAGGGTTTCCAAGCCTCGCCAGCATTACCTACCTGAAGGCCCTCCAGGCCCCCTAGGCCCCCCACTGAGATGGTGATGTTTCTCCTCCCTCCTTTGACGTCTCTTGGGGCTCTAGAACAGCATGTGAATTCTGGAACTGATTTCCCTGGAAGCTGATCTATCACTGGGGTCCTCACTGCCCCACCTTGGTGTCTCGCTTCTTGGTGACTTCCTGCCTCCTGGGAATCAATGGTGCTGACTGTGGGCTTGGAGAAGGCCAAGAGCAACCCCTGTGACTCTTGGGTTGTTAGCAGAGGCCCCACAGTTCAGCTCTGGGCTGCTGGAGGTCACGGCTCCGCACGGGGGAGAGCCTTACTCCCCAGGACAGTCCTCAGCTCTGTGGAAGGAGCACAAGACTCAGCACCCTGGGCAAGGGGCACAATATTGCCAATGGCCAGTTTTGTGGGAGCCTTGGTGCTGCTAACTGTGTGGTGGAGACGATCACGTTTCCACGGGATAGCCTCACACATACCTGCCTCCTTCCCTGGGAGCTGGCAGGCTTGTCAGGCTCTTTTCTCATCCACCTGAAGACACCCTCTTATAGAGTCCCTGGCTGTCTCTAATATCTGCAGGAAAGATACACCAAAGAGCCTTGGTTCACCTTTGACAACATTGCTGCCACCATAGCTGACCTGTTTTTTGCGGGTACAGAGACCACCAGCACCACTCTGAGATATGGGCTCCTGATTCTCATGAAATACCCAGAGATCGAAGGTATGCCAAGTAGTGGGCAAAGATTTCAGGGCCATGCAGCTGGATTAACTGGATTAGCTATGATCAGCTAGAGGCTAACATGCGAGAAGCTTAAACAGACTCACAGAGCTTGGTCGTCTTGGCACTTGTGGTGCCCAGGATGCCCTGGAGCACTGCTGACAGTGCTCCATAAGCATCTGCCAGATGGGTGGGGGCATGGGTGCTGAGCCAGCCTGGAGTCGATCCCTTACATCTGTTCATGTTGTGGCAGAGAAACTGCATGAAGAAATCGACAGGGTGATTGGGCCAAGCCGAATCCCTGCCATCAAGGACCGGTTAGAGATGCCTTATATGGATGCCGTGGTGCATGAGATTCAGCGATTCATCGACCTCTTGCCCTCCAACCTGCCCCATGAAGCAATCCAGGACACAATGTTCAGAGGATACGTCATCCCCAAGGTCAGATGTGAGCCTGGCGTGCACACGCTGAGCACCACCCTGCCAGCACATCAGCCAGCCTCCAAAGGGCGGGATCCCTCGGGCGGACATGGCTGAATGGTGGGGGCCGGGCCAGCATTCCCACCTGCAGAGTGCTGCTTCCCAGAAGTCCTCACATGGGCCTGGTGACCAAGAAATGGAGAAAATCTGGAAAGGGGACCCTGGGACAGTGCCTCGGGTTTGTGGTATTTCCCCACCCAGAAACCAACAATGGTATAATCTTGCCCAGGGCTCCTCCTCTGATGAGATTACAGCTCTTGTCACCATTTACACTTGACTCCTGACTGCCTTCCATATAGTCCTTAAGCAAACAACTTCCCCACCTGGAGGTCCCAGTAGGAAGCTCATGTTCTATTAACTTGATGGACTGACACAGGCCTTTGCTCCTTCTAGGGTACAGTCGTGGTCCCAACGCTGGACTCCCTCTTGTTTGACAACCAAGAGTTCCCTGATCCAGAGAAGTTTATGCCAGAGCACTTTCTGAATGAAAGTGGAAAGTTCAAATATAGTGATTATTTCAAGGTATTTTCTGCAGGTAAGAAGAGTGCAGACGTAGCCCCTTCCCCGGGGAGCTGTCCTGGTTTTTGCTCTCTGCCGAGGCCATGCACCTTCACTGGGCCTGCCTTCTGGCCACATGTCCCAGATGTGTCTGTCCCTGGTTTGTGCTCTTTGCCGTGGCCATGCACTTGCACCAGGGCCTGGCTTCTGGTCACAACATGTCCCAGAGGTGTCTGTCCTTGTTCACAGAGCCCAAATGACATTCTCTTACTGGAGGTCCTGGGAATGAGATGATTTATTATTTCTGCAAAGCAGATACTTCATTCAGTGCTGAAACCCTTATGTATTTAATAGGACTTAGTGAACGTCTTTCAAAACTCTAGTACCTAATTCTCCATAATTTTAAACAAGCGTTAATAAGCAAAATCTAATGTTTGATTACCTGGACTCATCATGGGACCATCTGGCCCTCTCTTGGGCCCCGGCCTCATTCTCCAGGGTCTTTCCCTAGGGGTTGGTGGGAGGGAAGATCATATAACCAGCTCAGTAACACCCAGCGTTAGAGTGTTTGGCTTCCAGCTGTGGCCCTGCTTCTTTCCTGTAGGATGTCAGGGTGAGCACTGGACAGACATCTCTCTCCCAACCTAACGTATGCTTATGCTGCTGAGTCCTGGTGACGGAAGCTGTATGAAGGCTGGTCCCGGAATATGTCTATCACAGATATTCTTATACTGAAATGTGTTGTGTGCTTCCTTTCAACAGGCAGAGAGGGGGTCAGTTTTGCTTTAGGGTGACAGTTTAGCCACAACTCCTCCCCCCGACCCCCTCTGCTGCCTCGCCTGTAGCAGTGCTGCTGTGTCTTGAGGCTGCCTCGGAGTCTCAGCAGCACTGTTGTCACTTGCAGGAAAGCGGGTGTGTGTTGGAGAAGGCCTGGCTCGCATGGAGTTGTTCCTGTTCTTGTCCGCCATTTTGCAGCACTTTAACCTGAAGCCTCTCGTTGACCCCAAGGATATCGATCTCAGTCCCAGCACAATTGGGTTTGCCAAAATCCCACCCCGTTACAAGCTCTGTGTCATTCCCCGTTCGGGTGTGTGAGGCACACATGCCCTGAAGACCCCTGTCCTAGGCTCTTTGATGCAAGCCTGGAGTCTTCCTGCTCTCCCAAATCCCCTTGGATGCCTCCAGGAGGACTCTCCCCAGACGGTCTCATCAAGGGTAGTCAGGGCTTCACGGGGAATAAATTGGCTCAGAGATGCCGCTTTCCAGAGTCACATTCATCAGACAGAATTTGACAGCCAAGTCCAAAACAGATCGTGTAAGACTAATTAAACAAATTGAAACAATTGTTGACCTAGTTGAATCTATATTCGAGTCCCTGGAAACAAGGGTGAGTGAGACCATTGTAGTGTAAACACCTCTTCTGGGAAAGCAGAGCTACCCAGTCACCAGGGTTCACACAAAACAATACAAATGCTATTGTGTACTTTGAAAAGGGGGAAGTAATATACCTTTGAAGGCCTGTTAGCCACGTCTAAAATATATCCCCTACCATCTGTCCCTAGGACATGAAGGTATCCCTCTGGACTCACTTGTCAGCATCCTTCTGGGCTATATTTTAAGATTAAAATATGATTGAAAAGTCAACATAGACATCTGTTATCATCTCTTAACGTTAAAATGTGACTTTGTACCTGGAAGAAAAAACTCTAGGCACATGGGGACCTTGCATGAAATGAGGCAGAAATGAGGAAATCATTAATCAGCTCAGTGCATTAAACAATGTTGTGAAACAGAAGAGGAATTTGGAACAAGAGCTTTTTGCCCCCACCCCACTGACACACACCAAAGGTCCCTTTGTGCTCAACCTTCAGGCCCTGACTGACTGTCTGTGGGTGTGCTAGAAGCCCCTCCACGAAATAGAGGATGAGGGCTGCACAGGGTGGGTGTGCCGAGCCTTTGGAACACCGTGTGGCACATAGAAATCCTGCCTAAGTGTTCCTGAATAAAACGAGTAATGTTTCAAAGCCAGCACTGTAGCATCCTTCAATCTCTCTCTGGCTAACCCTCCTGCCTGCCTCTTGTAAGGGTCCTGTGACTGTGGGGAATAAGTTTAAGAATTCTCTGAGCTTGCACCAATGGGCTAACAAGGCTTAGGGTGGAAAGCCACCACAGGGCAAAAGTGCCCAGCTTAGAACGAAGCATAGAGTGGAAAGCCACCTCCACAGGACAAAAGCGTCCAAGAACAGGTAGAGGCAGAAAGCCGCTGCAGCAGGATGAAAGCACACAGAATTCATCATTAGGTAAAACAAAGCATAGGGCGGAAAGCCACTATGGGGTGAAAGCGCCCAGAGCTAATTAGCAAGAAAAATACCTTGTGGACTCTGAGGTAGCATGCTCTAGCTGCCTTAGCCCCTAGAAAAGTTAAGATAAATAGACACAGTGCCTGGTGCCTGCAGTAAACGGCTGTCTGCTCAGAGCGGGGGTTTTGATTTGTCTTGACCCAAACCCCTAGAACTGCATACTTTTGAAGCCCCCTTTCTCACACACACACACGAGTTAATGATCACTGTTTTATTGTCTCTTTCTGCATGTCCATCACATATGTGAGCCTTCTGATCCTAATAAACATGGAGAAAGGACTCTTTCTCAGGGCTCTTGTCCCCTCCCAGACATTAGCCTCTCTTGTATTCAATTCTGCACCTGCTCTCTTGATGGACAAGAGAGAAGTCTAGACTCAAAGTCTGCGACATGTGACAATACTGGGCCCACGCAGATAACCCAAGCTAATCTCCCTGTTTCAGGACTCTTAACTTAATCACACATCCAAAGTCCCTTCACCACATAAGGTAGCATAACCACTGATTCTGGGATTAGGATGTGCATGCCACCTTATCCCCCATGAGGCACTAACAAATCCCAACATTGACAGATTGGCAAGTCATAATCCGAGGAGGACCAGCTGCCCCATTCTGAAAGGTGCCTGTCATTTTCATTACAACACCTACCTGGTGAGTGACACTGCTTCCAGCAGAAAAATAAAAGAAAATGTCTTTTAATTTGCTTTGGGGATTTAAATTTTAGAAAATGCCCTAGGAAAGTTCTAAAGTACTCAAAACTGATGAAAACGCATTGGAATGGAGAGTGGGGGCCTTTTTAGTGTAAATGTTTAACTGATCCAGACAGTGGCGTTAGGTTATTAGCTTGGTTATAAACAGGAGGTAATCCCACCTTGATAATTAGTCTGAGCTTGAGAAACTCTCCAGTGATATGAACCACATTTGGCAAAAATGGAAAGAGCGAGGGTGGAGTGCATGAGGGAGGGGAGGAATGTCTTGGTCTGTCCTGTGTGCTGTAACAAAGTACCATAGACTGGGGTCTATTCCATATCCTTTTTAAAAAAAGTTTATTTATTTATTTATTTATTTATTTATTATTTATTTATTTTCAGAGAGACAGAGACAGTGCAAGTAAGGGAGGGGCAGAGAGAGGGAGAGAAAAAGAGAGAATCCCAAGCAGGCTCTGTGCTGCCAGCACAGAGCCCGATGTGGGGCCTGAACCCACAAACTGTGAGATCATGACCTGAGCTGAAATCAAATGTTGGACGCTTAATTGACTGAACCAGCTAGGTGCTCCAAGTATTCTATGTCATTTATTTCTGCTCTCATCTTTATTTTTTCCCTTCTTCTGCTGGCTTTGGGCTTTATTTGCAACTCCTTTTCTAACCCCTTTTGGTGTAAGGTTAGACTGTGTATTTGGGACCTTTCTTCTTGAGATAGGCTTGAATGGCAATGTATTTTCCTGCTAGGACTGCCTTTGCCTTTGCTGCATCCCAATGGGTTTGGACTGTCGTGTTTTCATTTTCATTTGCTCCATGTACTTTTCAAACCTCTTCTTTAATTTCCTGATTAACCCATTCATTCTTTACTAGGATGTTCTTTAACCTCCATGTATGTGAGGGCTTTGCAAAGTTTTTCTTGTGGTTGATTTCAAGTTTCATTGTGTTGTGTTCTGAAAATATGCATGGCACGATCTCAGTCCTTTTGTACCTGTTGAAGGCTGATTTGTGCCCCAATATGTGATCTGTTATGGAGAATGTTCCATTTGCACCCGAGAGGAATGTGTATTCTGCTGCTTTGGGATGAAATGTTCCGAATTTACCTGTAAGTCCATCTGGTCCAATGCATCATTCAGAGTCTTTGTTTCCTTGTTGATTTTCTACCTAGTTGATGTATCTATTTCTGTCAGTGGAGTAGTAAAGTCTCCTACAACTATGGTATTGTCATCAGCGAGTTTGCTTATGTTTGTGATTAATTGATGTATATATTTGGGTGCCCCAATTTGGAGGCACAGATATTTACATTGTTAGCTCTTCTTGATGGATAGACCCCTTGATTATGATATAATGCCTTCTTCATCTCTTGTTACAGTCTTTGGTTTACAATCTAGTTTGCATGATATAAGTATGGCTACTCCAGCTTTGTTTTGATGTGCATTAGCATGATAGATGGTTCTCCATCCCCTCACTTTCAATCTGCAGGTGTCTTCAGGTCAAAAACGAGTCTCTCATAGGAGTATATAGATAGATCTTGGGTTTTTAAAATCCATTCTGATGCTCTATGCCTTTGATTGGACATTTAGTCTGCTTACATTCCGTGATTATTGAAAGATATGAATTTAGTGTCATTGTGTTATCTGTAGATTTTGTGTTCTGGTGATGTTCTCTGGTCCTTTGGTCTTTGCTCCTTTCTGCTCACAGGGGACCCTTAGAATCACTTGCGGGGCTGGTTTAGTGCTCTTGAACTTCTTTAGTTTTTGTTTGTCTGGGAAAGTCTGTATCTCTCCTTATTTTCCACGTGACAGCCTTGCTGGTTGAAGGATTCTTGGCTGCATATTTTTTTAATCCAGAACATTGAATATTTCCTGCCAATCCCTTCCGGTCTGTCAAGTTTCAGTGGACAGGTCTGCTAAACTTATGTGTCTCCCCTTGTAGGATGAAGACCTTTTGTCCCTAGCTGCTTTCAAAATACTCTATCTTTGTATTTTGCAAGTGTCACTATGATATGTCATGGTGTTGACCTGTTTGTGTTGACTTTGAAGGGAGTTCTCTGTGCCTCTTGGATTTGCATGCCTGTTTCCTTCCCTGAATTAGGGCAGTTCTCAACTATAATTTGCTCAAATAAACCCTCTGCCTCTTTTTCTTGCTCTTCTTGTCCTGAGACTCCTATGATATGGATATTGTTTTGTTTCGTGGCATCATCTAGTTCTCTAATTCTCCCCTCTTGATCTAGTAATTTCCTTTCCCCCTTCTCTCAGCTTCACTCTTTTCCATAATTTTATCTTCTGTGTCACCTATTCTCTCCTCTGCTTCTTCAATCCTCACTGTCATTGCATCCGGCTTATTTTTGCACCTCAGATATAGCATTTTAAAATTCATCTTGACTCGTTTGTAGGTTGTTGATCTCTGCAGCAAGGGTTTCTCTGGTGTTTCTATGCTTTTTCCAAGCCCAGCTATTAGTCTTATAACTGTTGTTCTAAATTCTTGTTCAGATATATTGCTTATATCTGTTTTGGGCAAGTCTCTGGCTGTTATTTCTCCTTGACCTTTCTCTGCCTTGTCATTTTTGGCTAAATTTCTGTCTTTTTCATGTTTTAAAAGCTTGTTATGTGTCCTGCACCTGGGAGTATTACTCTATTAAAAAGGGGTCATACACTGTCCAGGACCTGGCCCTCCAGGAAGTGTTTTTTTTGTGTGTATTCTGCATGCACTCTGTGGTTGTGTTTTGGCTGCTCCTTCCCACTGGTTATTCTTCTGCAGAGCTCCTCCTTGCTTGCTTTGGTGGAGTTTTTGGACCTTTAAGTGGTGTACTTTGATACGTTTGTTGAAGTAACCCTGAACAAAAGGGAGGAGAAGCTTGATCTCATAAAAAGAGAAAAAGGGAAGGGAAGAAAAGAAAAGAAAACCAAACTGAGACTCAAGAAACTAGAAGGCTAATTCCAGAGAAAGAGAAAGGAAAATAAAGAAGAAGAAAGAGAAAAGATGGAAAAAGCATAAAGTATATATATATATATATATATATATATATATATATATATATATACAGAGAGAGAGAGAGAGAGAGAGACCAAAAAGAAATCAGAAACTATGAGCCTGATTTCAAAAAAGGAAAAGAGGGTGGAAGAAAAGAAACCAAGAAATAGTTGTCATCTGTTGGTGCCTGGGACCAGTGGCTGTGCTGGTCTGGAGCAGAGGCTGGCTACATTGGGTCAGTCAGTCTTGCTCCAGTAAATAAGCAGTTGCCAGGCACGGAGGGGTGGGGTTTGGTATAAGCATGTCCTGATTCCCTTGGGGGCCACTGTCAATCTCTCCTTCCTGGACTGGGGCTCTCAACCCACGCTATTCAGCAGCTCTTCACAGAGTTGTGAGGATGGTCAGCTTGCCCTGTGCCACAATTCTCCTGCATCTTCGACTTGGCTCTTGGGTGGAAATCAAAACCTAATGTTTTCAAGGATTGGTACCATATGGATCCAAGAGTAGAGCTTCTCTACCCTACTGATGAAAGGCCTTTGGCTGGCATCTGCAGGGTCTTTTGTCCTTGGGAAGCAATAACCCCTCTTCCCAAAGCACTCTAGGAAGTTCTCTCCCAGTGTGCTCCAGAGATCACTATCCCTTGCTATGCACTCTGGGGCCGGCTCCCTCCTTCCCAGAAGCATGGGCCACGGCTCTGCTCTGGAGAAAGTTAAGCACTTTCAAAGCCTCTGAGTTTCAGCTCCAAAGGCTGATTACAAAAAGAACCCACACTCTCTGTATTTCTTGCTCCCCATTCCGTAGTCCAGAGAGGTTTTCCTCTTGTGCTAACTGGAAGCTGCCCTTTCACAGCCCCTCTCTCTGCTGGTCCCTTTTGTCTCTGCACAGAAGGGGTTCCCTCCCCTCCGTGGCTGTGCCAGCTTATCTCCCCATATCACATACATGTGCCTCAATCCTGCCAGGCTGTCTCCTTCCAACTGTGGAGATCATTCTGTCGATCCACGGATCGATTTCCTGGGTGTTGTAAGTAATCTGACCTCAATACAGCTGTGTTTGAGAGAAGGAACATCCCAGTCCCCCTACTTCTCCACTATCTTAACTCCTCCTGGATGTAATTCTTAGCTGTGTTCTGCTGTAGGTAGGATGGTTTTTGCCCCTGACCTTCTTTCAGGATTTTGTCTTATTTTTTGATTGTCTGCAGTTTGAATATGATATGCCTAGGTGTAGTGTTTTGGGCATTTATTGAATACTTGGTGTTTTCTGAGATATCTGTTTGGTGTCTGACATTAATTTGGGGAGATCCTCAGTTGTTATTGTTCCCATGTTTCTTCTGGTCCCCTCTCCTTCTGGTCTTCCCATTACATGTATGTTACATGTTTTGTAGTCATCCTACAGAATTGGGTATTCTGATACTTTTTTTTCAGCCTTTGTTCTCTTTGCTTTTTGTTTTTGATGATTCTGTTGATATATTATCTAGCTCATAGATTCTTTCTTCAGCTGTGTCCAGTCTACCAATGAGTCCATCAAAGACATTTTTCATTTCTGTTATAGTGATGTGTGTATATAGCATTTCTTTTCTGGTTCTTTCTTAGGATTTCTATCTCTTTGCTTACATTGCCCACCTACCCCTGCATGCTTTCTACTTCATCCCTTAGGACCCTTAGCATATTAATTATAGTTGTTGTAAATTCCTGTTCTGACAATTCCAATATCCTTCCCTATCTGGTTCTGATGCTGCTCTGCGTCTTTAGATTGTGTTTTTTGCCTTTTGGTATGCCTTGTAACTTTTCTTGATTGCTGAAAATGATGCATCATGTAAAAGGAACTGCAGTAAATAGGCCTTTGGGGATGTGGCAGTGAGGTGAGGGGGAGGGGACGTATTCCACAGCCTACTGTCAGGTCTTAGTCATCAGTGGGCCTGTACCTCAGGACTGTGACTGTCACAAGGTTTTCTAAGCTCTCCCCCTTCCCCCAGTTGGGACGGGGTGTCTAAAGGAGGCTGGAGTTGGTTATTTCTCTTCCTGGGTCAGTGAAACTCTGGGTAATGAGGTAGCGCTTAGGGCAGGTCCTTTTAAGAAAACAGTGCTCTGGTGTGTTTCACACGATTTTTTCCCCCTCCCCTTTTTCCTTTTTTTTTCTCTGATATTTACTGTGGGAATCTGGCCAAGGCCCTGGAGTCCGACCTCACGACACTTCAGGGATATACCTGTGAGTAGGTGTGTTGCCTGTACTGCCCAGTTCAGGTTTCCTGCCCCTTCAGCTCGTGGGTCTGCTCCTGCAAGCCGGGCTCTGTGTCTGCCTGTCTGCCTCTCGGCCTTGGGGGCACAACTTTCCCTCTGCCCTTCGCTCTCTCAAGGATCAAGAACGGTGCAGTGGCCTTCTGGTTTGAGTTCTGCACGTAAGGGCCTAGGAGGGAACCACTTCCACCCAAAAGCAAGACAAAGCTGAACAGAGTGAGAAAGCAAAAGGTTTGTCAATTGTGTTGATCTTTCAAAGACCCAACTTGGTTTTATGGATTTTCCCTATCGTTTTTCTATTCTTTATGCAGTTTATCTTTAATCCATATTATTTCTGTCTTTCTGCTAACATTGATTTTAGTGTGTTCTTGTTTGTCTAGGTCCTTAAGGTTTAAATATAGGTTGCTGATTTGAAGTCCTTTTTTTTATGGAAGTGTTATAGCTATATACTTCCCTCTGTAAGTAGTGTCCCATAAGTTATGGTATGTGGTTTACTTTATCTATCTATCTATCTATCTAATTATTTATTTACTTATTTTGGTGTCAAGATATTTTCTAATCTCTCAGTGGCTTCTTTGACCCATTGGTGGTTTAATTTCCACATACTTATGGATTTTCTGATTTTCCTTCTGGTATTGATTTCTAGTTTCATCACACATAATCAGAAAAGACACCCTGTATGATTTCAAACTACTTAAGTTGTATGATTTCACTATTTTAAAAATTATTCAGACTTGTTTTGTGATGTAACATGAGTCTCTCTTCTTGAGAAAAATGGGTATTCTGCTATTGTTGGGCATGTTCTTGTGTCTGTTCTATCCAACTGGCCCACAGTGTTGTTGAAGGTCCTCTGCTTCCTTATTGATGGACTGTCTGGTTGTTCTTCCCTTTACTGAAAGTGAGGTGTTGGTGACGACTATGACTATTGCTAGATCGGTGCGTTTCTCCCTTGAACTCTGCCAGTGTTTGCTTCATATGTGTAGGAACTCTGATGATAGTGCATATGGCTATGCATAATGTTATATCTTCTTGGCCAGTTGACCCTTGTATCATTCTAGAATGTTCTTCTCTGTCTCTTATAACAATATTTGACATAGTGCCTATGTTGTCACTTATTAGTATAGCCGCACTTGCTCTCCCTGGGGCACTATTTGCCCCAGGTGTCTTTTCGCCATGCTTTCACTGTCAGTCTGTATGTCCTTAGATCTGATGTGAGTTTCTTGCGGACAACGTGGAGCTGGATCCTTTAGATTGTGAAGTTTCGCCCATTTACACTGAAGTGATCCCTGATAGGGAGGACTTACCACAGCTGCTTTGTTCATTGTGTTTCTGTATGTCTTCTCGCTTTTCTGGCCTTCCCTTCCTGTCTTACTGCTCTCCTTTGTATTTACTTGACATTTTTTGTAGTGACATGCTTTGATGCCCTTTTGTTTCCTTTTGTGTTGATCCTACACACAATTATTGTGTGTGTGCTTACCACGGGCATTACATAAAATATCTTAAAGTTATAACAACCAAAACAATATCAGCTCCAGTTGGCCATCCATGGGGAAAAATGCTCTGGCACCTGCTTTAATTCTCAGACCTGCAGTTTCCTCAACATTTTTGTGGGTGACTCCCATGCCTTGGGTTATGGAAGGTTCAAGGAAGTATACATGTATACATCAGTCAATGGTATTATCCTCCTGCATATCAAAAGGTTTTGAAAGTGGTATCCTCGAGACATGGAAGGAAAACGAGCTCCTGGAGTGTAGTGAGGAAAAGTGAATGCCTGAGGGTGGTACTGAGGAAGGACTATTTCACAGAGAAGAGCACCACCCACGGGGAGCACTGGCCCTGGGGCATGGTCTGCTCAGGCAGCTAGAATTAGACAAGGCATGCATGGGGCAGGGCATCAACATGGCTTGGGAGCTGCTGCAAATTAGCACAGGTACTAGAGAGTTACTTTACAAGAAGCATACAAGTTGCTCTCAGGACAGATTTAGTAACACCTAAAATATATCGTTAATTGGAGAGGAGGGCTGTGAGGTTGTGCAAGGGTGAACTAAGAGGAAGCAGATGATCTGTGTCCTCACTGGCCCAGAGCAGAGCCGACCCACTTCAAGGTGCTACAGCCCCACTGGGGAAGGAGTCCCGTTATCCCCAAGAAACTGGGGGAAAGTGACTGGACAGGCCCGATTCAGAAATCACAAGTGTTCCCACTGGGAGTGAGGCCATCCACTGGGGGGATTTCCTGCCTCACAGATGATCATGTACGAAAACGAAGGGTTTTGATTAGACGTAGCTTGCGCCATCAAAGGACCAGGGAGGAGTGAGAGTGAGAAAGACTCTGTGTGTGTTGTAAGTGCACAAGCATTTGCGTGTGTGTGTGTGTGTGTGTGTGTGATGAACCAGGCATGTACGTGTGTAGGACATGAAGCACACACTGTGTGGCATGCAGGCGTCTGTACAGATGTTGTGATGGGAAGCAGGGGTGTGTGCAGGTGGGAGTGTGGGGCCAGGCTGATGGGCCAGGTGCTGTCTAAAGCCTCCTGACAATTGGACCCAGGTGGAGTCTTGAGCCTTTGGCTCTTACCTGCATGGCCTTGGAGACCCGAGCTGCAGTGTGGTAGAAGTCGATTGGTGACCCCGGAGAGCCCTGATGGGAGTGGGTCACAGAAGACCGCCACATGGGAGGTGGACCCACCAGGCCATTGTGGCCCAAGGACCCATTGGGGCCACCTGACCCTGGGCCCTCATGCAATCCCCGGCTTACCTGCCAACCTACGCATGTGAATTTTCTGCTGACACTTTCCCAAGGGAAGGGCCTATGGACTTTCCACACCTAGTAGTGATTTCTCTCAGGGACTGTGGTCTGAAATGAGGCTAACCGGCTGGCATTGTGCTGTCCACGCTGGGCACACCAGGCATTCTTGGCACACATGCTTCGCTTTGACTGGGGTCAGTTATGACCTGATGTGATTTCTCAGGAGTCCAGACATCCTGGCTCAGGACTCCCATTGAAGGAAGCTTTCCGCAGCTGAAGCAGAACCGCCGGGTGCTCCAGCCGCTGGGTGAGCCAAGACAAGAATCCTGCTACTTAGGTGGTGGGGACCTGAGTGTTTGGGGCCGGAGCAGTGGGGGAGCCTGGTTTGGGAGGGAACTCCCTCCGGGTTTTGGGACAGAGAAACAGACTCCCTCCATAGCTCCTTGGGCGCTGGAAGATAAAGGCCAGGACTGGGCTGGGTGAGGACGTTTCCTGTGGCCCGAGCCTGGGGGCAAGAGCGCCTGAGCCCGGGGGCAAGCCAGAGCGCCTGGGGCTTTAGGTTGGTGCCTGGCCCTTAGACGCCAAGGAACTGGGGATTGCCGCTGGGGCATCGGCCTGGGGTTGTGACAGTTCCCTGTTTGAGCAGCGGAAGGTCTGGGACGGGGCTCTGGGGACCGGGACCGCGCAGACGGAGCGGGCTTCATCTCCTCCTCCGACCCAGGGACGTGCCCACGACGGAGCGCTCTCAGCCAGCTTGCCGGGTCCTCCAACCCGGTCGTCGTGCAGAGCGGGGCGGGGCGCTCGAGGTCAGCCTGCCGCCGCCTGTGGGCGGTCCCCGGGCGCCCTCCCGGTCCGGGCGGGGCCTCCTGCGCCCCCGTCGAGAGTCGCGGTTCATCCATGTCGTGTGGGAGAGAAAAGGAGACGCGCTCAAAGTCGTCCGCAGCAGGCTGTGGAGACAGATGCTAAGTGTCCCGCCGCTTAAATTCCCGGGCTCCGGACCACTTACTAGCACAGCAACGTGTTGGTGCAAGTGAGAGCGGGTTAGGAAACCACCGACCGCGCCGCTTTAGTCAACAGAGGTACACGCACCCCTCCGAATTCCCTCGCACCCTCGACACTGGACGCCGAGCACCCCGGGCCCCCGTGGACCCCTGTCCCATTCTGCCGGCACCTCCCGCGCCAGGAGCCGCGCTGCGCACCTGCACCTGCCAGGCTCGCCTCAGCTTCCAGCACACGCCAGCGGATGGTGCCGTCAGCCGCGGTTTTGCAAACCCTCTCAGAGTCCTTGACAGTTCTTTCTGCCAAGCGCAAATATTGATCTATAGTCCACTTGTATTTGCAGAGTGCGCACGGGTCAGGGCAGAGCACGCCCCCACCGCGGCCTTGAGAGAGCAGCCGTGTCCACGTGCCCAGGTCCCAGGCGCAGAAACACGGAACTGTCTCTAAGTTTCCGTGTGAGGTCCCTAAATCATGCCAACGCTTTTTTTTTTTCTTTTTTTTTTTAAAGCGGGGCAGAAGATGAAAAGCAGCGAATTTCTGTTGTGGAAAGAAAAGTAAACTTGTTCCAAAACAGATGTACTGGAGTTATTTTACAGGGCAATGGATATGGCGACATCACCCAAAGTCAAGTGGGGGAAAAGAGGAACCGAGGGTGGAGGCTGGACCACACTGTGACCTCCACACAGCACCGAGGCCCCGCTGGGCGGGACACTTCTCTCGTGACTGTGACCGGAATCGCCAACAAGTCCCACCTGAGGGCAGCAGGGAGGTCATTACACAGTTTCCTCTGTGTGATCCCAGTGCGGTTCACCTGCCTGGGGAGGGAAGGAGGGAAGTAACACCACTCCCTCCTCTCCCTGAACTTCTGACCAGTTTCCACATAAGCGGTGGTCAGGGGGCCTCAAAATCTGTCCCTGGCAGGCACCTGAGGACAGTGATGCCCCCCTGCCCCCCCTGCTGCTGCCAAGTGCCTTTGGGGAGAAGTTTGCCGTCAAGGGCAGCCTCCTGCATCTGCACTGACCCAGGAAAGAGAGCAGGGCCCAGGTTTCCTGGAAAACATACTTAGTTCTGCTTCTTGGGATGAAGGGATAGGCCTGAGGCCAATGGTCCAGTCTACCTAGTGCAGGGGCAGCCTTCCAGAGGAGCACGTCCATTAGCTGTGCAGCTGCCTCGCTTCAAATCCATGCTTCCAAATTCACTAATGGTGTAGCCCTGAGCAAGCTACTGGATCACTCTCTGCCTCTGTTGGACATCTGTGAAAGGACAATAGCAGCTGCCTGCCAGAATTATTGTGCGATCAATGAGAGGATTGAGAAAAACTCTGAACACGGTCCACAAAGACAACATGGAGGCTCCTGGGAGCCACACTCTGTTTTGTGCCCTGAAGATTTCCCTTTTGGTTAGAATGGTATTTGGCACAGAGTAGGGACCTGATACATACCTGTTGAATAAATGATCAGTATTCCCCTTTTCCTCTGGTTTAAGCAGGCACCTGCTTCAGCTGGAGTCAGAGAACCTACAGAAAGCCCAACTTGGAGAAACTCTAATTGCTGGTGCCACACGGCAAGGAACTGCCCTAAGATTTCCCATCATACAGAGTGGCTTTTGATGAACGAGTACAAGGTTGGAGAGCACCTTTCAAGGACAGAGCCCTGGACTCTTACTCTGTACCAGGGCCCCATGAGTGTGTTCTCACACTGTGGGCTCCAAGGTTCCATGTGCACGAGTACCATTCACATAGAGACACCCTATTATTTTGAAAGCATTTCAGATACCATCCTCACTTGGACTCCAGAGGTGGACAACACTTCAGTAAAAAGAGGGGGGCTTCAGGACAACCCCTGATATTATCCCATAATGCATGCTGTCTGACGGGAGCCAGTTCCTGCCAACCCAGACTCAGCATCATTCGTTGTCTGTGTGTGTCGGTGGTCAACAGCGGGGGCTGGGCTGCTGCAGGAGACTGGAGCCAGCCCCTGATGCACAGCCAAAGGGAAGGCAGGAGCTGAGTCCTGAGGTTTCTTCACAAGATGCTGGAGCAGCTCTGTTGAAAGCATCTTTTCAAGGAATATCTATCTATTAATCATCTAGCTATGAAGAAAATCCGGAAAGGGGCACCTGGGTGGCTCAGTGGGTTAAGCGTCCAAGTCTTGATTTTGGCTCAGGTCATGATCTCAAGGTTCATGAGTTCCAGCCCCATGTCAGGCTATGTGCTGACAGCGCAGAGCCTGCTTAGGGATTCTCTGTTTCCCTCTAGTTGTGGTCTTCCCATGCTCTCTGTCTCAAAATAAATACACATAAAAAAACAAAGAAAATCCAGAAAGCTATTCCAACAAATCTGTGCAAAGCAATACAGCAAAAACAGAAGCTATTAAAAAAAGATAGACATATCTGATTGTATTAAAGTTTCACATTTTTGTAGCGCAAATTTCACTACAAGCATAAAGAAACAACACCGGGAAGTTTGCACATATACACTCACGTGAGAGGCAAATACTTAATGCCTTTACATGCGGAGAACACATACAATCTGTAGAAAAAAGACTAGAGAAAGGTGGACAAAGAAAATGAACAGGTAGTCAATAAATAAGAAAATTCAAATTATTAGATTTTAAAGATAGTAAACCGGCAGAACCAACAATGTCACTTTGGGAGCGTGTCCTGTGGAAATAAAAATAAAGCTCACCTACTCTAGTGGGCACATGGGACGTGCCAACAAGAGTGTGCAGATGGAGACACTGCAGTGACTGAAGACCCACCGAAGCAGGGATGTGGGGAAGCAGGGAGCACATGCAGGGCCGGGAGAACGGGGGTGCTCTAGCCTTCTAGAAAGTAATCTGGCAGAACCTTCTCCAGGGAAAATGATACACACCCTTTGATCCAATTATTCCTGTTTCGGGAACCACAGGAATAGAAACAACAGAATATTACAATATATGTGAAATAACCCTCAAGACAGCATCCTTTACTGTGGGTAAAAAGCAAACAAAAACACCTGGAATCAACACAAAGGCACCTTCAGGGGAATGACTTATCAAGTGTGGTGTATGTTGATGTGTGATGCCAAAATGAGCAAACCTTTTGGAATCTCTAAAAAGAAGAAAGAGCTTTATTCCTTGAGCCCAAGTGAGGATGGCTGCCTGGGAATGTGCTCTTCACAGAGAGGAGGAGGGTGCGGGGGAAGGACATCCGGTCCAGGGTTGTCCGGGGTTGGATGCATTGTTTACAGAAAAGGTCACAAGCCATCAGACAAAGGACATTTCAGAAAGCTGCAGACCTCATCTTCAGCCTCTAATGTGTGCTGGGCTGTAGGACTTTAATTTTGTGGGAACAAGGGAGGTTTCTTCCTTTTGCTTATCTTTGTGTGTGGGATGTTCCTTCTTGGTTATATTTTAAACAAAGCAGATATACAAAGTGTGCTGGGGCAGAAATAGACCCACGCGTGGAGTTTTTGCAGAGTCATTTTGACCCTGGTCAATGTTCAAGTATAGCTTTCCTGGGAGCCCAGGAGCAGGGCCCACAAACATTAAAGTTGAGAATTTCCTTTATATTATCATGTATCACATCTTGGAATATTATGCAGCATTTAAAAGGTATGACCAGAATTGGGGTGCCTAGGTGGCTCAGTTGGTTCAGCATCTGACTCTTGATTTGGGCTCAGGTCATGATCCCAGAGTCATGGGATCAAGCCCCACGTCTGGCCCCACACTGAGCACGGAGCCTGCTTAGGATTCTTTCTCTCTCTCCCTGTGCCCCTTTCCCCGCTCATGCATTCTCTCTCTCTGTCTGTCTTTCTCTCTTTCTTAAAAAGAAAGGAATGGGGCACCTGGGTGGCTCAGTCGGTTAAGCGTCCGACTTCGGCTCAGGTCATGATCTCCTGGTCCGTGAGTTCGAGCCCTGCGTCGGGCTCTGTGCTGACAGCTCAGAGCCTGGAGCCTGCTTCGAATTCTGTGTCTCCCTCTCTCTCTGACCCTCCCCCATTCATGCTCTGTCTCTCTCTGTCTCAAAAATAAATAAAACATTAAAAAAAAAAAAAAGAAAGGAATGACCAGAATCTACGTCTACTGATTTCTAGGAGGATGCCCAAGAAATATTGGTGAGGGAATAAAAATCAAGTAGGCTAGTGGTATAGCAGGGCCCTGTTTTGTATAGTCCAGTGGCACTGGATCCCCCCCACCCCCCGCCCACTTCTGTGTTTCTGTATGTGCAGCCAACAGGCGCAATGTGTGTCTGGCTGCTGACCCCGGGGAGTTTGCAAGGGTGAGTTCGGAGGAGAGGTAGTAACTTTCCTCACATACCTTTGCATCGTTCCCACACTTAAAATGAGGATTTAGCTTAAAAAAACAAACTTTAATTTATAATGCCATAAGTGAGTAAATGGCAATTATTTTTCATGTAAAACGTTGTCTTAACTATCCTGACATCAAATCTGACAAACTGATATATGCTTGGGGGATATTCCCAGTAAGTAAACGTGTTTATTGTTTGGGTAGATGAAGATGTTGTTGCTGTTTTGAAAACTGACTACATCATGAAGATCTTGAAAAGTCAGTAAGGTAAATACCCCATTAGAAAAATGGGCAAATGACAGTTCAAACATTACAAATGGACCATTAACCTAAAAATACTAATCTCGTGCAATCTTGTTGATAACCAAATAGATGCCAGTTAAAATGAGGAAGCAGCCTGCCATGGGATGGAAGCAGGAAGAGGTTAGGGAAGGGTGAGAGGTCCTGAGACAGAGGATGCAGGGGGTTGTAAAGTGCGCTGCGTCTGTCCAGCGGGAGGCAGGAAGAAGCTGGACCCCATCCTGGGGCCAAAGTGAAGTGAACACCAGCCCATTGTCCTGAACTCCACGGTCTCTGTCCAAACACAGTGACCTGTCAAAGTTAATGTACAATCTCCACTTGCGACATGACAGAAGGAAAGGTCAGTGTGGTGAGAGTGCAGGAGAGGCTGGGAGCTGATGGTGCAGGTGAGTGTACAGAAGAGGTGGGAAGGGCATCGCAAGCAGGGGGAAGGGCAGGGGGAGATGCCCTTGAGGCTACATCACACGTGCTGTCCTTGTAGCTGAGAGCTGGGAGGCCCCGTAGGGCAGGCTAGGAGGGTCTTGGAAGTCTTTCTAAGGGTTTTGGATTTTACCCTCTGCCCTCTTCCAATCTCCGAGGGGGCTCTTTCCTGCCTGCTCCTGTGTCTTCAGATCTCCAACAGGGTTTTTCAGCAGGGGAATGACCTGGCCTGATCTGTGCCTTTAAAAGAGATTCTGAAAAAAATTAAAAAAAAAAAAAAGAGATTCTGACTGCTGTGTCTTAAATGGATTGAACAGGCTGGTGCAGGGGCCCAGTGGGAAGGGAGAAGAAGGTGCTGCAGGTGGAGGAACCACCGATGCCCAAGATGGAGGAGATAGAGTGGGATGTGGTTGGGAAGAAGAGGGAGTCAGGGGATCCAGTTAAAGACCCTCTTCCACCTGCCAGCGCTGTGTGAGCTAGAGCAGGACTCAGTCTGTGGCCACCAAGAGACACCCAGATTTTCCCTTGTGGATTAGGTGTGTGTGGGGGGGGGGGACAAAAAAGGGACAAAGATGAACCCTGTTGGGGACGGTGTAGAGTCTGAGTAAAGTGGCTTTAAGGATGCCAAACCCATTACATTTCTAAACGTGGTGCGGGAGCATGTGGGTCTCCTGTACGCTTGATCTGCAATCACAACCAACCGTCTTCAACAGCAGATGCCAACAGTGGCTGACGTTCTGAGTGCCAGCTCCACAGCCCACACAGGGGAGTGACATGGCTCTGTTGGGTCTGCCCACCCTCCTGGTGGCTTGTGCGGCTTTCCTGATGTTCGACTCTGTGTGGAGAAGACGAGGCACTCACAGGCTTTTGCTCCCACCTGGCCCTCGTCCCCTTCCCATCATTGGGAATATCCTGCAGGTGAAACTGTGGGACATGCCACCTCTCTATCCAGGGTAAGACCCCTGAGGTATGGCCAGCTGTACTCTGGGTTGCTACAGGTACTGGGCTGAGATTTCTCAGCTAGTGTTGGGGACGTTTTTGTCTCTTTCAGTTGTGCTAGAGTATCCTACTTTTTGTTTATTTGATCCTCTTGAAAAGACCACGAAGGGTGGCCCCTCCAAACTGGCTCCACTCTTAACTAGTGGTGGTGTCTTAAGTCATTCACCTGGCTCTCTAAGCCCTCTTTAATGGTCTCTCACATGAGAGGGCCCTGACAGCTTTGATTCTGACTGACATGTGACCTTAAAATATGGGGCATCTGTGGAGTGAGGAGTATGTCCATGGCACGGTGTGATCATTGCTAAAAGTGCACCACATTGTCATGACCCAAAGTGCCCACCACCTATCCAGCTTTCTGGCTGCACCTGTGAGATCTCAAGGTCAGCTCCGCTGAGACCTGCTATATCCCTGTCCTTTGTCAGTCCAGTGCCTGTAGACTCAGACACAAAGATCAAGGGCATCTACTCAGGAAGGGTGATCAGGGTCCTCAGACAGGGGTGGATTTTGACCTGAGTGAGGGAGGGGGAGGTAGGTGGATGTGTCCTAGACTGCCTTGTGGTCTAGAAGCTTATGCAGGGCCCTCATGGAGTCCCCTGGCTCTGGTCATGAAGAGACTGACTGTGGGCATTCAGTGGTGCCCAGCGGAGTGTCTCCACTCTCTGCCACCCACCTGGGCACCTTCTTGTCCCAGCGTGGCCGGGATTCCAGTCATGTGCTTCTTTCCCTGGCATCAGGTCTGCTCCCCTCTCTCCCTGCCCAGAGTCTGTGCCTCTGCAGGGCCATGCTTTGAGGACACAGGTGGCCCTACTCCCTGGTCCCTGACCTCTTGGGCCCCTTCGTGCCATCTGCAGCCCCAGGATGTCCCCTCCTGCCCTTCTCCCACCCTCCTAGAGGACTCTTTCCTGCCTGCTCCTATTTTTTCAAATCTCCGACAATATCCCCTCCAACTCCCATGACGTGCTCACTCCTATTTCTCTGAGAAACACGGCCATCAGAGAGAATGTTCTGCAGCTCCCAGGCCAGCAGCCCAGGACTCCACAGCACTTGCAAGCTCATGGGCACTTTGCACTCATGTGCGCAAAGCTGTGCCTCTGCTCCCACCACCTCTCCCAGCTTCCCTGTGTCAAGAAGGGCTAGATGTGTTCCCATAGCTGCTCCAACCAGAGGCCAAGAATCATCCCAACCACCCTCTCCCACCATGTCCCAGCCACCAGCAAACCCCTCACTCTACCTTGAGAAGACACTGGGAATCCAGCCTTCTCTCGGTATCTTGGTGAATCCACCAGCTTCCTGCCCACAGATGCCCCTCCTTCCACTCTGTCCATGCTCCACACAGGGAGACCCTGGGAGGCCCACTCCCTCAGCAGCCAGCTCCCCTGTCTGACTTACAGAGGAGACCTCACGGGACCTGCCCTCTCACCCTCCACCCCGCTTCTCATGCCCTCCTGCCCTTGGCTGCCCATGGTGGCCACTGGCCTCCTCACCCCTTCCCAACCTGGGCACTCTCAGTTCTCAGGGCTTTGAGGGTCCCTCTGCAGGGACTGCTCCCACAGATATCCCCCTTGCCTGCATCCCCTCCTTTCTTGGTGTTCAAATGCTGCCTTCCCAAGGAGACCCTCCCCAGCGACCTTCTCTCAAGGACCAGATCACCTCCCAGCTTGCTGCCCCTCCTCACTGGTGTGTCCTGTCCCCCACCCCAGGCGGGTGTGGCCCCCAATCTGTAGCCCCGAGTCTTGGCTGGGACACATTGAAGGGGAGGGAGCTGGCCAGGCGTTGGGGCTGCTGAGAGGGACTGTCTTCACCTCTACTGTTCCTGTGCCTCTGGGACCCAGGACAGGGGCTCAGGTGCCCCGTGCCACTCTCCCCACCTGGTTGAGCAATATGGCCCCATGTACTCGCTGCATCCCATTGTTGTGCTACATGGACACCAGGCCCTGAAGGATGCCCTGTGCAGTCAGGCGGTCAGCTTCGGAGGCAGAGGGAGGTTCCCCATCCTGGATGCTGCCCTCAGAGGCTGTGGTATGTCTCCCTCCAGAGCACTGGCCAGCCTGCTTCCCTTCGGGCCTCACATGTGCCCATTTCTGTGGTTCACAGGCCTTCCTGGGGCTGGAGAGCTGGGGGTGTGGCAGGGACCTCACTTACTCCATCACGGCCTTGCCCCCACCCCCCTACGGCACCCAAACCTGCCTGCTTTTTCTCTCCCTCTGTTCTCCTCCATGTCTTGGTCCAGAATAGGTGGCTTTTTGAGGAGAAGGGGGTTGTAGGGTGGAAGAGTGTCACATGGGTGATTTGTGCAAGTTACTCAGACTCTCCGAGCGACAGGTCTTCGTTTTTAGAAGGGCTAAAATGTCTACTTTCTTGCAGAGTTGCTGTGCTGATGGACGGTAGGTACTGCTGGGTTTTCTTGGGCCAAAGTGTTCATTTCTCGAGAAGCCCTGCAGTGCACAAGAGGAGGGGGGAGCGCACTCCTTTTGTGTTTCATGGGAGCACCACCTTGGAGTGAGCAAGGGGGAGTGTGGGTATTTTCTGAGTCCCCATACCCCGAGGAGTGTCCTCCCTTTGCCCTCATAGCCATCGGGTGGCTTGTGAGTAGAAGACTTGAACTGGACATCCAGCTGCTGCATTTTGTGTCCTAGGTCGGGGCCTTGGTGTCCATTCTGTCCCACTGCTGTCTCTGTTTCTATAATAGGAGAGATTTCCTTGACCTCTCTCAGGTCACCGGCTCAGTCTTAAGCCCCGTCTCGATTGCTCAGGGAACCCTTGAACCACTTTGCACAACAGTTGATATGACCTTTTGTGGCGTTAGTATGAAGTCACAAATGTACAGTTCAGGGGGGGACTACACAGCAAACGCACATGTGCAACCACCACTCGGATCAAGGAACAAGAACCTCAGCACTGCGTAAGCCCTCTCTTGCCCTCTCTGTGATCATTTCTCTCTGCCTTTCCCCAGAGGTACCACATGTTCTGATATCTAATGGCAGCGTGTTATTTTCCTGGTTTTGAACTATGGAGACGTGGCATCATACAGCAGGTTCTCTGTAGGACATGGTCTCTGCCCTTCAAAAGTGTGCTTCTGGCTGCATCCACGTTGTGCTTGACGCACTCGTCCATTTCTGTTCCTGTGTAGCACTCCACTGTTTGGGTATCACTTACCTTTTCTGCTGATGGTGGACATCTGGGCTGTTTTCAGTTTGGGGTCATGACGGATGATGCTACCAGGGACACACCTGAGCGCATCTCCTGTGTTGATTAAGCACTATCTACTAAGGCAGAAAATACACAAGCTGTGATAAGTCATATTATCCCTATGTCTGTATCCAAACAATGAAGATTAGGGGCCCTGTGACTGTTGGAATCATATTACCTCTGCCCAAAATATGTCCTTTAATATTTATTTAATGCAGTCTTCTCTTGACAAATTCTTTCAGATTACAGTGGCCTCAACATGCCTTAAATTCTTCTTCATTTTTTAAAAATGTTTATTTATTTTTTAGACAGAGAGAGAGAGAGACAGAACAAGAGCGGGGGAGGGACAGAGAGAGAGGGAGACACAGAATCCAAAGCAGGCTCCAGGCTCTGAGCTGTCAGCACAGAGCCTGACGCGGGGCTCAAACCCACCAACTGCGAGATCATGACCTGAACTGAAGTCAGACACCTAACCGACTGCACCCTCCAGGCGCCCCACATTCTTCTTCATTTTTGAAAATTGTTTCAAATGATACAGAAATCTCGGTCAGTGGTGATTGTCCTTTAAAGATGTCATTCTTCGTGTCTGACGTGCATTCTATCTGTTGCAAAATTACAGTTCATAGTGTCATCCTTTTGAGGGTGATGTGTATTTCGCCCCCACCCCCACCCCTGGCTGCTTGTAGGGTTATTTCTTTTTATCATCATCAATTTTATTCAGAGGTGACTAAATTTGGTTTTGTGTGTATTTATCCTGTTTCTGCATTTTAAAGAGTAAGTGTTGGTTTGAGAAAGTTGTGCCATCATTCAGCCAAGCATTTCCTCCATGATATTCTTTCCCTGCTACCCTCAGATCATACATGTTATCCGAATACTTCCTTAAATTCTTTCGGGATTTCGAATCCTTCAACTTCTGCTGTTCGGCCTAGACTTCTTCTAGGCTGTCAGCTCACAAGTCCTGTCTTTGGTTGTGTGTAAACACTGAGTGTTTCACTTCAGTTATTCTGTTTTTCAATTTGAAAAGCTTGATGTGGTTCTTCGATTAGTTTTCAGATCTCTGACAAACTCTTAATGTTTTTAAGTCTGACCTGTTCAGCAGTTGTAATGTCCCTGATGTTGCCACTGGATGGAGCCCCAGGCAGCTGATTTCTGTGACCTGCGCTCTCTAGGTTGTTACTAATGTTGTATTAGGTTCCAGACACTTTATGCAAAAACTTGTGGCGGTAGTTTCAGGTTTTAACAACAGCACCTTCCACCGAGAGGATTTCCTGCTTCCTCGGGGCAGGTGAGGAAGAGCACCACCAGTGTTCTAGGGCCTCACTGGCAGCTGGTCAGAAGCTGGGCTGCCGACCCCGCTGGGCTGGTCCGTCTCCAGCAGACCCTCAGTGCCGGATGCAGCCCCAGTCCTTTACTGCAGATGCCCTCCTTGGCAGGCTTGACTCTTGCTTCTGGGACCTTCCCAGTGTTTAGTAGCTCTGCTGGGGTTTTGTGACTCACCTGTGCTTCTGTGGGAAAGCAAGCCCAAGTTCCTTGTTCCCTTCTTGGCTCTGGTTCTCATGAACCATATGTACATTTATGCAGCATCTCAGCAGAACAGATTGATCAGAATCACCTAGCCCGTCACTGTGAGAAGACGCGACATCAATTTTTAACTCTTACCAACTCTTCTGTCCCGATTGCTTCTTTTTTTATCTCTGCTTATTATTTTGCTTGTGGTGCCAAGATCTTGTCGAATCAGTCTGGAGACATTAATCTGAACACTTCAAGTTATCGGAAATATCTTTGTTTCCCCGTTAATGGATATGGGTAGCTGGCGTGAGCTCACCTGCTCTTATGCAGGTGTTTTTTGGCAAGCCTGTGGTGAAGTTGGTGGGACTCACGTCTGATCTGTGCGGCCGGAAGTGAGATGCCTCCTGGTGGGGCTTTTGTGTAGGACACAGGGAGAGAAGCAGCCCATCAGGTTGGGGCAGGAGCCAAACTGGGCTGTGTCGGAAGGTGAAGTCCTTCAGATGAGCTCCCTCCAGGGAAGAACTGATAGTCAATGGACTTTTGAAAATCGACTTTCTAACATTAGCCCCAGGTAGATGCTGCTGCTTGTCTGTAGAAGGGGAAAAGTTCCTGACGTTCTGATCCTCTGAAAGCAGTTCTCAAGGAAGTCCCCGTACTATCAAGTGCCCATCACGTGCCAGGGCCCCTCTGCCTGCCCTCTGGTGACCAGACTCCTGTCCTTGGCTTCTCCCTCAGGACTTGCGTCCAGCCATGGCAAAGCGGTGGAAGCAAATGTGTCGTTTTCCTCTCATGACCCTGTGGAACTTTGGGACGGGGAGGAGGAGCATCGAGGGCCGTGTCCGGGAGGAAGCCCAGCACCTGGTGCGGGTCCTCACACAGACAGAGGGTGGGTTTGCATCTGGTGGGAAGTTAGGGTTACCTCCCTATGCTTCCTTGAGCCCCGGCACCACCCTGCTGGAACCATCTTCCCTCATTTTTATTTGGAAAGTGGAGACCACTCATGAAAGTTTTCCTTGAGTTTTGTAATCGTCCCTCCTACCAGCTGAGCCCATGGACCCTGCCTGCATCCTGGCTGGCTCTCCCTGCAACACGATCTGCTTCATCCTCTTTAAGGAGCACGTCAGCTATCAAGACGAGGAGTTCCTGAATCGGATTGGGTTGTTGAATGAAAACGTTTCCATATTAAGCTCTTTCTGGGCCCAGGTAAAGCCAGTTGTCTCTGCTTGTTGGATTACCTGCCACTGGTGCCAGGGGTGAGCCCGCGTGCAGAGTCCTACTGTGGGCAACAGGGAAGCAGCGGCCCAGGGTGCACCTGAGATGGTGGAGGGCAGCTGTGGAAAAGTGATAGGGCCACTTACGTAACACGGCTGACAGCCCGTTGGAGAGGCAGTCAGGCTGCCCTCTGCCAACACGTCTCTTCTGACGTGCCGACAGAGGCTGCAGCCCACTCGGGGTCCTGCAGCCAGAAATGGGAAGGGGCTGCAGAGGGTAGGGTCCCCCTTAACAGAGATGCTTCAACGCCTCACAACCTGTCTTCGCTTTTGAGTCCTGGAGGCGGAAGGAAGGGTGTGGCTTTTCCCTACAATTTGTGGCCATTGCTCAGTCACTATCTTCCTGGGAGACACCAGACTATTTTTAAAACACTCAGAATATAAGAAATTTCATTTTGGAGAGAGTAGTACAGCATCAAGGGACTCTGGAGTCTGAGCGGCCCTGGGACTACGTCGACTGCTTCCTCAACATTTTGGAGGAGGTGCGTGTGGCAGACCCCCCCGTGCTCCATGGGCGGCTGCGTGGCCCTCAGAGCATAGATGTTGCCTGGGCTCCATGCACACAGGTCCAGGTCTGACGCCCCCTGTCTGGAAGACCCCAGGCCTCCATGGTGTGTTTCCCCACCACTGGGCTGACATGTGGAGTGCGTACCTTTCCCTCATTAACTGCCTGATGGTTCAGTGTTTACTCAGCACTTGCTAGGCAAAGTGACCTGACTGAGACCATCCCTCCTGCCCCCCAGGAGCCCATGGACCATCACAGAACTGCAGGTAAAGTGGCTGGTATTCAGGGTGACGGTTGGAACCATTGCTACTTTGGGAGCACAGGTCACCTGTCTCTAATCCCTGGACAGAGCCCACCAGGGGACAATGAATAAGGGCCTGGTGGGACATTAAGCCCATGTATGCTAACACGTGTGTGTGTGTGTGTGTGTGTGTGTGTGTGTGTTTATGCACAAGTGGGCCCTGTTTTTACCTTTTCTTCAAGACCACGTCCAAAGCACAACATCTTAAAGTATATTTTCCACTATGCAAGATGTTACAACTATTAACCTCTTTGCTGATTACAAATTAGGGATCAAGTGAAAGTCACTTAGGCAAAAAATAAGGCATAAAATAACCATTCATATACGCCATAAACATTCCACCTCCTAAGGACTTATTATCCTTTCTAACCCATATCTGTGTGTGTCTAATAGAGGACTTATGATGAAATCATGTAACTGATTACTCCACTATCTACAGGGAAACCGACCCATATTCTGAATTTAATGTTGAGAACCTAGCAGCTGTTGGCTCTAACCTGTTCAGCGCTGGCCCGGAGACGGACAGCAGCACACTGTGGCTGGCCCTGCCAATCCGGCGGAAGCACCCAGAGGTGGAAGGTGAGTGAGGCGCTCCTGGGTGGGGGCGGACACAGCCCTCCTGGTGCTTCAGCACAGCTAGTTCTTCTCATGTTCTGGCTTTCCCTGATTTCCAAGGTAACTGACACAGGCCTATCCTATGAAAATTGGAAAGTATAGAAAATGATGAAGACAAATTTTAAAAATTCACTAGTAGTCCTATCATTCAGATAAAAGTTTACACCTCCATTTGCATGGTCTCCTGCCTCCCCTCTTTCTGTGTGTGTATGCACGTGTTGCACACAATTGGAATTTCACAGCACTGAACTTTATTTTTCCACCTAGTAGTAAATTATGGACTCGTTTACACATCATTAGGTGTTCTTACAAAATATTATTTCAAATTAGCATGCAATTTTTTACACTGAGGGATACCATAATTTATTTATTATTTTGAGAGTTTTAATTGTTTTACATTTTTTGCTATCACACATAATTTGAAAAGGATCATTGTACCAAAAATTTATAAGTGCACTTGATTGTGGATTTCGGTTAAATTTTTAGAAACTGACTTGCTATGTTAACAGCAAAGAATAACTTAAATAAGTTTTGATCATTGTTCCCAAACTTTGACGTGTCTTTGGAGACCCCTGCACATACTGTCCTACACAAGCAGGCAACAAATAAACTGGGATGTTTCATGACAACGGAGATGAAATATCACAAGTAAGTTTTTGAACAGTGAAAGAGGAAGGGATTGGTTTCTGAATCTCACACACGAGGGAGGCTTGTGACAGAGCCGGCATACATGTGTTGCACACTGGCTGTGTGGCTCAGGACAAGCAGGTGTGCTCTCAGTTCAGTTCCCTTCCCCCTTGGTACAAAGCAACACCAAGCAAAAGCTGAGGGCCTATCTGCAGCACTTCTGTGGTTCTGTGGAGCTAGTTCATGAAACTGACATAGTTATCACTTGAAAGACTTAGGTAATCAACACTTTATTGACTTAGGAAGTTTTGTTCCAAAAAGCAGTGTGTGGTTATAGTAAAACAGTCTTGGTTGCAATCCTGGCTCCACAATCAGATAGCTTCCATCCGGATACTCGATGTCTCTGAATTGTAGTTGTTTCCTCTAAAAAACAGGAACATTAAGCCCTGCCTTAGACACCTGTATGGCTCAGTCGGCTGGGCCTCCGACTTTGGCTCAGGTCATGATCTCGTGGTTTGTGGATGTGAGCCCCACATTGGACTCTGTGCTGACAGCTCGGAGCCTGGAGCCTGCTTTGGATTCTGTGTCTCCCTCTATCTTTGCCTCTCTCTCAAAAACAAATGAACCTTTAAAAAATTAACAACAACAACAACAACAACAACAACAACAACAAAACCTGCCCTAGACATGGGTAAGGAAGGTTTCTAGCTGGCTGTCTGGTACAAAGAGGCACTTTGCAAGCATTTCCCTCCATTTCTTGTAAGTGTTCAGAAAAATGGTTGCTGGAGACATCTTAGATGGTCTCTGGAGTCAGACTTCTCTGCATTATCATCGTGCAAAGATCTGTGTGGGACTGAAGGGTTGTAACTTTGCCCTCTTAGTTCTTGTGAACAACACGGAAAGATCCAGACACTAACAGAACCGCTGTGTGGAGAACTTACAGCACATGTGCACTACAGGCCATTTCGGTCAAACCACAGCTGCAGACACAGCACAACATACTGAAGGGATGCTTTCCTTTGCGAGTTTGTAGGATCCAGTTTCTGTCCCCAACAGCCCAGTTTGGGTTGACATTTCTGGATGGCTCACAAGTGCCACTGTTTCTCATGCAGGTAGAGTCCACAAGGAAATCGACAGAGTGGTTTCCCCTGCATGAGCGACAGTGCCCGGATGCTCTACACAGACGCCGTGGTGCGTGAGGTCCAGAGATACATTAATCTTGTCCCGTCCAATCTGCCTCATGCCGTGACTCAGGACACCCAGTTCAGACAGTGTTTCACTCGTAAGGTCAGTCATCTTTTTCCTTTAAAAAGTTTAAATTATGACAGTTAAGTGTAGCAGCGTTCTCGCACAAAGAGACAGGTCACCGAGACTTTTCTTTCCAGGAAGCACCTTTATTCATCGTGCCGGCAGGGGTTCAGTGAGTTCATACCCCAAAAACTGAGCCCCGAGTGCAGCGGGGTGTGGCCTTTTGTACAATTTTTGCTCCTTTGCCTCCCATATATGGTAAGGTACACTCTGAATGGGCGGTCTTGTTACAGAGTCATGAGGGATGTCACGTGCGGGCATGTAGCCAGGTTGCCTTCCCTTGTCTTGAGGTTTTTCACCACATTCCTTAGGGAGGGGCTCTGCCACATAAGTGCCTGAGTGTTTAATTTTAAGGGAAGTATATGTCTATTAACCCCATTGGCTAACTCTGGGTAAGTAAAATTTTTACCAAAAAGTCATTTGTTTTCTTTTTTTTTATATTAAAGTTTATTTATTTATTTTGAGAAAGGGAGAGAGAAAGCAGTGCATGCATATGAGCAGGGGAAAGGCAGAGAGAGAGGGAGAGAGAGAATTCCAAGCAGGCTCCACACCATCAGCACATGAAGCTGATGCAGGGCTCTATCCCACGAACCGTGAGATCATGACTTGAGCTGAAATCAAGAGTCGGATACTTAATGGACAGAGCTACCCAAGCACCCCTGTTTGTTCCCTTAAGAGGCATTTTAGGGGGCTCCTGGGTGGCTCAGTTGGTTAAGCCTCTGACTTCGGTTCAGGTTTTGATCTCACAGTTCATGAGTTCAAGCCCTGCGTTGGGCTCTGTGCTGACAGCTCAGAGCCTGGAGCCTGTTTCAGAGTCTGTGTCTCCCTCTCTCTCTCTGCCCCTCTCCCACTCATGCTCGCTCGCTCTCTCTCTCTCTCTCTCTCTCTCACTCTCAAAAATAATGAAAAAACCTAAATTTTTTTAAATTAAAAAAAGGCATTTTAGTAATCATGGTAAAAAAATAAACCTTTATACCTTAAGAAAGGTAGGAGAAAAAATATTTAGGACAGTTTTTATTCCAGAGATTCATAATTTCCATTATAATTTGCACTTTAAGCAGTCGTTAAATAAAACCCTACTAGAAATACTTGTGAGATAGACCTAAGGAAAATAAAAGGAATCTTGGAAAAGAGGAAGGAAAGACTGAAGTCTAACAAGTGATTAAATTAGAAGGTAGAGAAAGAGTAAGAGTGCAAATTCTAAAAGGGCATAAAGAGGTCATAATACCAAAAGCAGAAACTAATGATAGAAAAAAATAAGATCTAGGTTTTGGGGAAAACTATCAAAATAGCAAACCTCTAGAGAGACTGATTAAGAAAAAAAGAGTTTGAGGGAATAAATTAAATAATCAACTAAAAAACGAGAAATTTAAACAAATTTTTTAATGCTTATTTATTTTTGAGAGAAAGAGAGACAGACAGACAGACAGACAGAATCCAAAGCAGGCTCCAGGCTCTGAGCTGTTAGCACAGAGCCTGACACAGGGCTCGAATTCACAAACAGTGAGATTGTCACCTGAGCCGAAGTTGGACGCCCAACCGGCTGAACCACCCAGGCGCCCCCCAAAACAGAAATTCTTATAGAAATTGGAATATATTTGCATTTAAACAACAGTAAGATATAAAAGGAAAATCGCATGGGCAGCAAGAAGAGAATTAGAAAGAAAATGTATGCTGTGGAATTCCTTATCTTTTTATGATTAGGAACAGATGTAATGTTTTAGTGAGAAAATTTATGGTTCTAAAGGCATATGATAGAAAAGATGGGTTAGGTACATCAGCAATGGTCAAACACAAAATGCACTTTAAAGAAGGCCCATTTAAAATAGACTCAAAAACTATAAGAAATACATCCCTAGGAATTAATCTAACAAAAGCTATGCAAGACAATTTTGGAGAAAATTAACAAGGTATTGAAGGGCACAAAGAAGACCTAAGTAAATGGAGACATTCTGAACATGTTAGTAGAGAAAAACCAACACCAGGATGACATTTTCCCCATATTAATCTATAAATTCATTTCAATTCAAATACGATTTTGAACTGTGTTTCCATGGGGCACAACCAGAAGGTCTTAGATTCATAAAGAATGGAAACATGCCCCCAAAAGGGTGAAAACATGAACCCTAATTTCTGTAAACGTGAGTGTGTTTACCTGCACAGGGAATCTGAGAACCAAGTGCAGGCTTTCCTGGATGCCACCGGCGTCACTGTAGCCTGTCTGTCCCAGCGCTGTGACACCGGGCCCTTACATATGGCCAGAACCAGAATCAGAGTTGAAAGGTCAGGGCAGGATTTTGAGTTCAGGGTCAGGGGTTAAATTAGGGTCATAGGTGAGGGTCAGAGTATAGGGTTGAGGATAAGATTAAGGTCCAGTTTTAAGGATCTAGAGTGCACATTAAGAGCTAGGGTTTCTTCCCACACTTGCTCTCAAGAGGTGCTCTTTGAAGCCATGTTTCTCCAGGACCCAGACTCCCTGCTGTGTAGCCAAGTTAGGAAACCCTCGTTCACAGCAGACTCACAGTGTGAGTTGACTGAGCACTGACTCACATAAGGTGGTTTACAAGGACAAACTGAGAAAATGCCCTTATATGGGCCTGATGAGTGTATGACTTCAACCTTGTCACGCCTCCCTTCCATCCGTTACTCCTGTTAAATGTGCAAAAATATTCACCTACTGCTTTGGCATCATCTCATGGCATGTTCTCCCGGGGGCCAGCACAAGGAAGGAAACAGGCATATTTTCTGCTTAATAAAAGTGTCTCAGAGAGTGAAAACGGATAGCCCAGTTACACAGTTTTCCAGTTGCCAAGCCTATTGAAGAACAAGAGTGTTCTTACCCCTCCATGCTGCCCAGAGCTCTTCTCCTGTCCCATCTCACATGCCGACTGAGTCTGCCCCACGTCCGGTCTCAACACATTATCGCCACGCTCACTTGAATCCAGCTAGCGGATGAGAAAGCAGCATTGAGAACCACAGGGGTTGGCAGCCATGCCTTCTATTCATTTTCCCTTCTCTGTAAGTGGACACACCAAACCCCAAGGAAGTCCTCTGGGAAACATCCGACTGAAATCCAAGGAACAAGAGCGAACATAATTGGTGGACAACTGGCTAGTCTCTGTCCCGAGCTCGGAGCTGGGAGACCTCACAGAGCCTCACACGTGCTGAAGAAGGCTGCCCTGCCCTGTCTCCCTGTGAAAATGCCCTTGGTGCGAGCTGCTTCCCCAGTGCTCTGGGGACACAGGGATACCTGGTGCGGGTCACCAGCTCTGCACAGCACACCAGATGCCAGCCCCGTGCTCTGCTGTTGAAGCAGGAAGTTGACCCACTCCGCTGTGTGTCCACCTTGGTCACGAGGCCCAGGTGCCAGGCAGCAATGCTCATGTTCTGACTCTCAGCTTCTGCCCTAACTCCTCTCTCCTCTAGGGCCAAAAATACTCGTCAGGGCAGGACTTGGCATGGACATGACCCATGCCTTCTGCTGTCCTGCCTTCCCTGTTCCTCTTTGGCGTCCCTCACTGACTCAGGAACACCTCTCTTCCCACCCAAGATCTCACTGGTAATGAGATGTTTCCTCCAGGGGCGAGCAGATGAAGGAGCACAGCAATGGTGATGGAGAGTTGGGGCAGACTGGGAGAGCCAGGGAAGGAGCATTCCCACGGACAGTGTCAGATGCAGCAGGCTCATCAAGGCAGGAGAGAGCTGACAAGAGGCTGCTTCCAGCACATGGTGGCAGTGACACGTCTTTGCCAGAGCAGACTCAGGGGAACGAAGGGGTGAGTCAGGCCACAGTAGCCAAGGACCATGCGGAGTGCCCAAGTCAAAGCGGTCTGGACCGCTCTTCCGCTGAGTGTTGGTAGTAATGGGGAATGCGTCCAACTGAGTCCAGTATGGTACGCGAGACGTTAACATCAATGTAGTTGATAAAGCAGCAGCAGGACTTGAGAGGGCTGACTCCCATTTTAAAAGAAGTTCTGTGGGTAAAATGCTGTCAAAAAGCATCACATGCCACAGAGAAGTCATTCAGGAAAGGAAGAGTTAATCAGTGCAGCATTACCTGATTTTTAAGAAACTGCCATGGCCACCTCAACCTTCAGCAGCCACCACCCTGATGAGCCAAAAACACTGAGGCATGACCCTCCACCCGTGAAAAGATTACAACCTGATTAACATTCAGATGATGCTTAGCATTTTTTAGCAGTAAAATATTTTACAATTAAGTATGTACATTGCTTTTCTGAGATAATGCTATTGCACACTTAATATTGTGTAGTGTAAACATAACTTCTACATGCACTGGGAGACAAAAAATTCATCTGACTCACTTTATTGTGATACTCACTTTATTGAGTGGTTGGGAACAGAACCCACAATATATCTAAGGTGGGCCTGTATGTGGATCATCTTCCATATGCCAGGAGTGATATGTACACAGCTTCTGTCTTCACAATTTTGTACAGTATACATTCTTTATATATATATATATATATATATATATATATATATATACATATATATATATTTAAATATTTATTTATAAAAAATTTTTAATGTTTTTTTATTCTTGAGAAAGAGAGAGACAGAGTGTGAGCAGGGGAGGGGCAGAGAGAGAGGGAGACACAGACTGTGAAGCAGGGTCCAGGCTCTGAGCTGTCAGCACAAAGCCCGCTGCAAGGCTCAAACCCACAAGCTCTGAGGTTGTGACCTGAGCCGAAGTCAGATGCTGAACTGCCTGAGCCACCCAGGCACCCTTGTATAGTGTATGTTCTCCTTTCCAACTTAGAAAAATCCAGAACATGAGGTTCCAAGAGCTAAGTGTGCTTCTCAGCATCACACAATTGATGATGAGTTACTCACACAGGGATCCTTCTCAGAGGAAATGGTCATACTGTGAATCTCAACACATTCCATAGGAGAGTAAGGCCTTGCTCCGTGACTCCTGCATCCAGTGCCGTGGGAGGTCAATGTAGAAGAGGCACTGCCAGGACATTAAATAGTTCATTCATCTAACTGTTTTTGAAGTTGCAGCAGAATCAATTCTGAGGAGCCTGATGAACTTATTTTTTAAAACTGGGGTAGAATAGAAAAGAAAACATTAGAACATACCACAATTAGTAAAGGGTAAGATTCACTTTGTGAACTTTTTGTTTCAGTTGTGTGAGGGTATATAGGGATTTACTGGGTTGGAAGTAAAATGTATGTCCTATTATGGGCTGAATTCTCAAAAAGTCTGAAAACCACAAGTTACTCTTATTCACTCATCTCGCCTTGGAAGGTGTTCCGCAAGTTGCCTCCTGTATGTTGTAGTTACACATCTGCCTGCTAGAGAGAAGGTGCTGCCTTGATGAATCCCGTTAAGTGCATGTGTGTGTGTGTGTGTGTGTGTGTGTGTGTGTGTGCATGTTGTATTACTGCTGCCCACTTCTCCGTGACAGAGCCTGGAGCCTCAGGTGCCTGGAGTGCAGGGGCCACCAGAGCCGATTAAGATGCCCAACTGAAAGTGCAGGCTCCACCCTTAACAGTACCTTCCTATTCTCTTCTTTCCAGAACTCTTTCTTCCATCACGTCACCTCAACTCTCTCAATGCTTCTCTCCATGATACCTAAACCCTTCTCTCCTCCCTGTCTCATCCTTGTGCATGTGGTTGAAAGGGAGTATTGGGATTCCAAAAATTCCAGGCTATGATCAGAAACCTCCCAAAGTCTTCATTGCTGTCTTGCTCCATGACTGTCTCTTCGTCCTCTCTTTTGGCTCTTGTACTCTCTCTTCCCTGCTTCATTGACAGATCAGCTTCTCCTGAAGCCTGCTCTTTCCATGACTCAGGAGGTCCTTGGAGAAAGAGCTCAGAGCAAAGGGGCTACCAACGGGATGCAGAGGAAATGATGATAAAGTAGGAGTAGGAGCTGACCCTTTTACTTTAACAAGTCTGGAGCAGGCACTTTCCCGGCAGATTGTGTATTTGTGTCTCAGATATGTGTTTTTGCTGCCGCTTTGGAAACACAAAATATTTATACGTTTTCTTCTGTAAGTCTTCCTTTGCCACCTGTGTTAGAGGATGGAAAAGGGACCCCTTTGCTTGCTTTGGGAATATAGACCTCTCCTTCTCCAGGCTGAGTCCATGCTAAGTGTGCTGAAACAGAGCTGCTAAACATCCCGTGCCCACACATCCTACCCAGAGCACTACTTTAGGTCAATGCATTCCTTCCACGTCCTGCGTGGGAGAGCCGGTGCCCACCTGGAACGGGCTCCAGGTGGGATGCGGTGGCGGCACCACCCCCGCCTGTCTGAGTCACCTGCAGCATCTCACATGCCACCCTGCATCGATCAGCACAGGAAGGACAGTGAGTGAGAAATAAGTTCTGTTCCATCCAGTCACGGAGATAAATGAGACACAACACCATCAGACCAGGTGGGCCTAATGACTGCCTTAGCTTTCCAGACCACAGTGAGGGCACATGGAGACCCGTGGCGGTGAAATGGCAGAAGCGTGATCCAAGAGAGGAGGCTTCGGACATGTGGGGCAGAGTCCTGCAGAGGATGGGGGCAGGTGGGGGACTCCGATGTCCTGCAGGTGTCACAGGAGAAACCAGACTTCCTTGCAGTTTATATCCCGTATGTGACTCAGGCTCTATCAAGCAGAGATGTACTCAAACATAAGTGGTAGTTTTCAGTGGGGCAATTGGGTCTTCTGAGAAACACACGGGAAGTGCTACCCTCCTGGTGATGTTATTGATTCTGGTGGGTGATTGCGTTAGGATTGTTGGCTTGGGGACCACTCTTTGCTGAGAAGAGGTCAGTGTTCTGGCTAGGGTTCCCGTATTTGTTTTGACTTGACTTGAGTAGCAGTTGTTGTCTTGCTTGGGTTTCTTGCTGTCTTTGTTTTGTATTCCCCTCTATCCCCAGAAGAGCTGAGATACTAGCTTGTGTACACCGTTTATTTGGGAAATGATTGCAAAAAGCAACAATGAGGAAGTGCAGAAAATAAGAGAGGAGTGGAGGGAAAGACAGTTAAGGGTATCCTGCTGAGCTGCTGACCGCTGTGAACAAGCTGACATTCATCCTGTTGGGTACTCTGTAAAAAGCTAGGTCATATGTGTCTCAGCTGACCCACTGAGTCATGAGAAGCTATGGCTTGAAAGTTGGCCATGAACTCCTTGAACTCCCCACGAATGGAGTGACTGATCTCCCTTAGCTTTGGGAAAATTCCCAAGGCTGAATCATGGAGAGACAAGGTGGAGACGGGCTAGGGCTCTATCTGTGTGAGAGGGACTATCCTCCACCTCCATAGCTGGGCTGAAGGATGTAGCCAAGGACACCAATGGATCTCCTGTACTTCATGGAGTCCCCTCTTGCTTAAATTTTCAAGGCAGCGGCTGGCAGCAAAATCTAAAATACAACATCATAGTGTAAAAAGCCACAGTTCCTTCTGGTTCAAGTAGCTCCAGGCTCTAACTGACTTTTATTATGTCCTCTACAGACCTTGTAAATTTTAAATTAATGTCTCTAAAAGCTCACATTTTGGACTATATGACATTCAAGGGAAATATAGTCCCAGAAGGCATGTATTTACCAATACTGTAGCAAAAAGTTTATGTAATATTTCTTTTTATTTTCTCTGTATGATCTACTAAATTGTGTAATGTATCATGGTGGGTTTTTTTCAATTGCTTGATGAATTCTGTAATATAAACAGACCTTCTAAGTTATTGTCAGGTGTATTTTTCAGCATTTGCTATAATTTTACCCACTTCGTGAACATGTGTATTGCTATTATACAATTAAAAAAATTTTTTTAAGTATAATACCCCGGTCATGATAGTATCTGCAAAACTTCCAAAGCACATAAATAATAATGACTCATTCACATAATACTGACAATTGTTTGAGCTTAGTTTTGTTTGTTAAACTATGTGTCATTACTCTGTGACAACTGCAAAGTTCACAAGTGACTGAACATCCAGGTTTGAAAATTATGTGATTCTTAGAGGGACTTCCAGCACTATAGGGGGACCATTGATCTGCTCCCCAGCCAAACTGAAAATTATAAAACAAAACAAAAGAAAACAATAACCATTTGAAATCTGAGGAATCAGTTCCAAGGATATATGGCAAATGAAGAAATGTTAACTGGCTAGGAACTCAGTGAACTACAATTAAGATAAACAGAAAGAAATCCAGTAAAAATGCTGAACATGAATGGCAGGGAAGAAATCTTAAGAGGAGGAGGATAGACAAATGAAGACCTTTTTACTTAAAAAGGAAACTTTTTATCACGTGAAGAAAACCCAGTAAGATTAACAATGTACTTCTCAGCAGAAACAAGAGAAGTCCGAAGGAATGGAAATAACGTATTCAAATTGCCCAAAGGAAAACACTGTCAACCAAAAAGCCTATATCCATCAAAACTATTTTTAAAAAATGAAGATGAAAAAAAGACATGCCTAGATAAACAAAACTGAGGAAATTTGTTGCTATCCGACTTGCCTGACAAGAAATATTAAGAGACGCTATTCAAGATGAAAGTAAATGACCCCAGAGAGTAATTTGAATATATGCCCTCCAAAAGTAGGGGGAGGTACCAAGAAAGGTAATTAGATAACTATAAAAGAGAGTATAAATGAAAAATTTTTTACTTTCTTCTTTTATCTGATTTGAAAGAACTGTATAAAAAGGTAGGTATATAATGTCTTATTGGGCCTGTAATATATGAAAATATCTTTGCTTATAATAGTACAATGGAGGTGAGTGGGAGAGGATATGTATTATGATAACAAATAACTCCAGATGGTAACTTGAGACTATAAGAATAAATGAAGAGAACCATGAGTGATAAATAAGTTTAATACCTAAAAGTGTATTAAGTGTATCCTTGCTCTTCTTTTCTCAACTTCTTTAAAAAAACATCAAATTATGTAATAGAAGAATTATAATAAATTTTGTTTAGTTTGTAGAATTTTTAGATGTAACATGTATTAAATAATACTTTAAGAAAGGGTGAGGTGCATATAGAGATATATAGAAATCATGCTTTTATATGTAACTACAACTAAGTATGAATCTAGATCTGATCCTGATAATTTGAGAAGTATATAGTAAGCCAAAGAGCAATCACTAAGGAAATAACAAATATATAAGGAAAAAAAATCATAAATGAAACTTACATAGAAAATATTAACTTTTGCAAAAGAAAGCAGTAAGGAGGGATAGAGAAATGAAAAGATGTGAAACATAGAAAAAAACTAAAATTGCAAAAAAAAGTCCAAGTATATCAATAATACATTAAATGTGAATGGATTAAATAATCAATCATAAAATAGAGCGTATCAGACTGGATAAAGAACAAAATCTCATATCTGTGTTGTATACAAGAGCCAGACTTGAGATTCAAAGATAAAAATGGATTAAAAATAGAAGGATGGGAAAATAAATGAAATTCAAACAAAAATATACAAGAATGCTATACTAAAGTGGTTATGCCGCTGCTAGACAAAATTGACTTTAAAACAAAAACTAGTTATTAGAGCTAAAGAGGGACATTTTTTAATGGAAAACTGTCAATTCATCAAGAAGATAGAGCAGTTATAAACATATATGCACCTAATGACAGAATACCAAAATACATGTAAGAAAACCTGACAGTAATAAAGGGAGAAATAGACAATAAAATGACAATAGTTAAAGACTTCAATACCTCATGTTAATAATGGATAGAACAACTAAGCAAAAGAAAAACTAAAAACTAGAAGATTCAAATAACAGTATAAACCAATTAGACTTAACCATCATATCTGGAACAATCCATTCATCAACAGCCAAATATGCATGCTTCTCAACTTCCCATAAACATTCTTCAAGAAAACCCATATACTAATCCATAAAACAAACTAGAATACATGTAAAATGATGGAAATAATACAAAACATAATCACAAATACAATCACAATCACAAATAATACAAAACAAAATCACGATCGAGTGGTTTTCATAATTAAAAACAGAACGTAGTTAGGGAAACTCACAAATATGTTGAAAATGAACAACCCCCAAAATTACATTTGTCAAAGAAGAAATCAAAAGGGAAATTAGAAAGTACACTGAAATAATTGACAATTAACACACAACTTACCAAAACTCATGGGAGGCAAGTAAAGCAGTGCTTGGGGGTCAATTTATTCCACAAATGTCTCTATGACAAAAGAAAAGAGATTCTGAATCAATAATGGAAACTTCCACCTTAAGACTCTTGAAAAAGAAGAAAAAAACAGGGGTAGGAGAGGGGAAAAAAAAAGAGAGAGAAAGTGACCTAAAGCAAGTAAGGGAAGGAAATAAAGATTGGAACAGAAAGAAATGAAACAGAGAATAGAAAAACAAGAGAAAAAAATCAGTGAAATCAAAATCAGGTTCTTTGAAAAGGTCAACAAAACTTACGAACATTAAGTAAATTGACCAAGAAATAGATAAGAGTCAAATTGCTAAAATCTGAAATGAAAGATTGGACATTACTACAGACCTTACAGAAATTAAACAGTTTTAAAAGGAATTATATGAACGACTGTACATACATTAGATAATTTAGATGACATGGATAAATTCCTAAAATACCAAAACTGACTCAAGAAAAAAATGTGAACAAGTGAAGAGATTGAATTAGTAACTTAAAAGTTCACATCAAGAAAAGCCCAGGTCCAGAACTTCACTGATGAAGGAACAAACATTTGAATGTTTGGCAGGGATTTAAAGGATCTCCAACTATCACACGCATAGGTGTTAAATAGAGGAATATGGGATCCAGGGGACTGAGGAAGGGAGGTGAGGGATCCCAGAATCTGAGAAAAGAAGAGAATAGGAAATAAAGACTGAGGTTCCTGGGTCTACACAGTACAGCCGATGAGGGGCAATTGCAGGATGAGAAAAAGATACATAAATTTGAAAAGATGAGGTCATATTTTAGGAAAAGGGAAAACCACAGATAGGTCAGATAGGTCATGGGCCAGACAGTCAACCCCCACCCCTACCTCTAAAGTACACATCAACCCAATTACAAAAGCCAGTTTTATCCCTGTTTCTACAGATGCTGCATCGACAGCAGAAAGCCGAGTGTTGGATTTGTTTATAGCGTGACAGAAACCAGGGAAGGGAAGCCCATGTTGAAGCCCAACCCTCAGGAAAATAAATAAGATTTTGATGAGTAGATTCATGAATGGAAAAATCGTTGGAGTCTCTGAGCAAGTAATTACCAGACACTGGAAGTGTAAATCTGCACTGTTTTGGAGGGGATCCACTCTATGACCCAATGATTTCATTCCTGTATATACACTAGAGCAGGTTTCCCAATAGTGCAATATCATCCTTTGATGGCTTAGAAGTTATTTTAATGGGTGAGAATAGCATCTATTGATGAAACTGGTACATGCCTTCTGCACTAAGAGGGCATTTGAACTAGGGGCGCCTGGGTGGCTCAGTCGGTTGAATGTCTGACTCTTGATTTCGGCTCAGGTCATGATCTTACAGTTTCATGAGTTTGAGCCCCATGTTGGCCTCCGTGCTGACAGTGTGGAGCCTGCTTGGGATTCTCTGTCTCCCCCTCTCTCTGTCTATCCCCCACTTGTGCTGACTTTGTCTCTCTCAAAATAAATAAACACACTTAAAATTTAAAAAGAAGGCATTTGAACTAGCATCTATTTAATACGTTCATTGAGAGTTGCAGGTACATGTTTACATAACTACCCCGTGATATTTCTGCCTCTGCATCCATTTTGTGTGCCCAAGGGGCATGCTGGAACCTCAGACTGACAGTAGCCCTTCCCTAGATAACAGTCTGCAGAGTCAGGAACAAATGCAAATTCCTCATATAATCTTCCCCAGTACCCCTTGTGAGCAACAGTTCCCCTCCCTCCCACGACCTTCACCTTGTACATCCCTTAGGTAAGACCCCCATGGACCATAGCAAAACTGTACTCTTTCTGGTTTGAATTGACCCATTTGGCCTTATCCTTGGAACCCCAAAGCACATCAAAGGGGGACCATAATGAAGATGCGGTCCAGGTTCCACTGCACTCACTCTGCCTGCACCCTGTCTTGACCTCTCGCCTTGTGGCCCCTTGAAGCATGAGGTATAGTTCCTCCTGAACCTGTGCGCAATAAACTTCTCCATTTCCCTTTCCCCCGTGGTCTTTCGTTGAAGACTGACTCAATCCCAAACTCCAGGATCTACTTTACAAATATTAATTTAACACTTGCCATATCTGTTTGTTAAGTACTTTAATAAAATGCAGATATTGTGGTAGTTCACTATTCATGCTTTAGTATGCTTGTGGGAAAAAAAACCCAGTGGCTTCTATAACCATTACCATAACATAGCTAGCAATTAAAGCTAACATTTCATGTGATGTAATGTTTCCTCCACATTAGACTTTTCCTATTTAGAGACGACATCTCTATCATTTGGTAAAATCAGGATGTGGGGCACCTGGGTGGCTCAGTTGGTTAAGAGTCTGACTTCAGCTCAGGTCAAGATCTCATGGTGTGTCTGTGTGCTGACAGCTTGCAGCCTGGAACCTGTTTCGAATTCTGTGTCTCTTCTCTCTCTGCTCCTCTCCCGCTCACTCTCTCTCTCTCTCTCTCTCTCTCTCTCTCTCTGAAAAACAAGTAAACATTAAAAAAAAAAACCTTTTTTTAAATGTCTTTCAAAGGAGTTAAAAAAAAGTCAGGAATTAATAAGGGACGAGAATCCCACGTTTGGCCACGTGGGTGGACCCCAACTCTCATCCATCACCTCACCTCCCAAAGCTCCTAATGGACAGAGCGCAGAGGTTTGTGGGAAATGTAGTCTCTCCGTTGCACAGACGTCTTCCCGCAGGGGACTCTGGGAGTCTTCCGGGCTCCTTCTGCGCACGTGCGGCCCCCGCCCCCTTCCGCCAGGAACTTCCGCTCCTGGCTCCTCTTTCGCCGCCTCCCCGAGGGCCCTAGGCTGGGGTCTGTGTCGGTCCCTGAAGGTTGGTGCGAGGGTGAAAGGGGAGCCCTGCGCCACTCGGGGACTGGGCGGGCGAGGGGGAGGGGTCGTCCCCTTGGTGGGAGCGGGAAGGTGGGTTGGTGACCGACGGCGAGGCGGGATCCGGCTCGGGCTGTGCTTTCAGTGGTTGCTTGGTCAGGAGAAGGCGCGCTGTAGAAGGCGCGGCGTGTGCCTCCGGGAGCTTGGCGAACTGGGTGGTCGAGTCCAAGAGGCAGCGAGGGCGGGGGTGGGTCTGCAGACGGTCAGCGAGCGTCGGGGGCTGCGGTCGGCGTCCTCGTTCCAGCGGTGTCCCCAACCGTGGTGGCGTTCGGTTTGCTCACCTGTAACGTGAGCGTATTGATGAGCAGTGAGATGTCCGCGATTCCCGGAGAGATCATCGTGAAAGGTGTGCGCACCCGGGTCTAAGGGTGAGGCAGTTGTTGTATTTGCGGGGTTTCTTGGCGTCTCCACAGCAGGCGGTGGCAGGGGTCAGTTCCCCCCCCCCCCCCGCCCCCGCCCTGCACTGTGTAGCCTGACCTTTTTGGTGATTTGTGTTGGTTGCCGGCTAAGCCGTGCGTCCCTAGCAGGCTAGCCCCAGGTGTCTTCACAAGATGATAGTGTTCCCGGAAGGTAACCGCTAGTGGAAAAGTCCTCTTCATCCTGTGTCTGGGTCACAGGTGCTGAGCTGAGCTCCCTTTGACCAAAGCAAGTCGAATGGCAAAGCCCACGCCGGTGTTGAGGAAATGGTTACAGGGAAGCAGGTCATTGAGAACCATTACGGGAACAGTGTGCCACACAAGAAATGTACCTTAGGTTCTTTTCCTATAAAATCACAGGCCAAAAATGTTGAGTTGCAAGATGTATACTTTCCGTGAAGATAAGGTGTTTAAGCTACAGGTGTCCCCGTGGAAACGCAAATATGAAGCCCTGTGTGTATGTCTCTATTAATAGGAGCGTAGTTAAACCGCCGTGGTTTAAATAAGCATCTTCAGAATTTTAAGTTAATTCTTACTAGTAACTGTTGATAAAATCAGTAGGACATGGGTGTTTTCAGTAACCAAGGATAAACTGCATGTGCAGTTAATGGGCTTGGGGGTTCCCCTGCAATAGGGTGTTTCCTGCTGTTTCTCAAGGTGTGAGGTTCTGTTGTCTCACAGCAGGTGACCCCCCCCCCCCTTGTTAATTGTCTTTTCTAGCTGTGTGTAGAGAGCCTCACACAAGAGAATCCAGGACCTAGGAGCAAGTCACAGCAGTCCTGTCATGACTCTGGTCCATTGGCCCTCTCTCCCAGCTGTCCTCCCACAGTCCTCGGTGCGTTTCCAAGAGCAGCAGAACATGCAGAATTCATCTCTGGTGAGTGGTTTGTTTGCTTGCTCCTCAGCTTGTGTTACATCGTGCTTCGTGAGCTTTACGAAGGGCAGTTCATAAATTAAAATAGAAAAGTAGAAATAAGTGAAACTCAGCTTCTGGGAAAAATACCTAAACGTGGAAATGGTGGCATGTAGGTATGGACGGGTTCTATGACCTGAGAGTCCTCCAAGGTGAGTGCAGATTCGTCCCTGATTTCTCTTTCTGATGTCGTGGAGAAAAGATAGGCACATTTGTTGTCTTTTCAGAATGGCCCCTTAGAGGAAAGTGTGCCGCATTCTCATGGGACACGAAAGCTTGCAGGCACGGAAGTCCGAAACGGTGCCTTTGTCGGTCACGGAGATGGTGTCGTGGACAGCGTTTCACTGGCAACCTGGAAATCAACATGTCCAGCATTCTGCAGCGGTGTCGGTCACCTGGGGCTGGAACACGGCTTGCTCACTAAGGGTTTTCTGGCGTTGCGAAAGTAGCGTCCCAGACAGCTTTTGGAAGGCCCTACTTGATCCTCGGCTAAAACTTGGGATGTCTGGGGGACTGAATTGACTGCGGGTCCTTCAAATAAGTCTCCCCACGTTTCTGTCAGCTAGTCTGTCTGTGTAGGTTGTGGGGCCGACTGTTCACAGTTGTATTTTTCTGACAAATATTTCCACTGCTGGTCTGCATCTTAACCTACTCAGTGTGGTCCCAGTTCACGTCTTCTAAGTGAGGAAATAACCTACAACCTGCATTATCCACCTAGATTATAGTTAGACTCAGTGTACTGTGGACGTCGCCTCACGTGAACCTTCTGCCGTGGTGACACTGCTCTCCAGGATCTTCTCCTGGACATTTTTGTCCGTTAGCTCCTGTGGCGGCCTGCCTGATGATTTCTTCTGCTTCCCTGAATTCTTCTCCTGAACATCGCTCTCCAAGTGTTCAAATCTGGCCCCCATATTCACACGATGCGGTTTTCCTCGACTTGTCTGGCCCTCTGTGGTTTGATAGTCTTGAGCATTTCCCTCCAGCTTGGACCTCTTCCCCATCCTTTAGACCATAGGTCCAACTCCCCCGTGAATGCGTTTTTTTGTGGTTGTCCAGAAGGCACCTCACACGGAGCGAGTCCCACCTGAAATCCGTGTCGTCTTTTCTTCCCTTACGTGTGATATACCGTCCATTCACCAGTGACTCTAATGCGATTTCTCCTGGATGCCTCCTCCTCTCTCAGGTATAATCTCCTCTTACATGAAGACCCATGTGTTTGTTTTGTTAGTTTATCCAAAATCTGCATTGGTGCTCACAGACAAATGTAGTAACTGTCTGTTTTACATTGGAATTGTCCTTCTTGGAAAAATCTGAAGGATGTATATGCCTGGTGATTGGGTTGGGTCCCTCTTGAGCTGTGCTACTAGCCAACATGTGTGGTGACAGCTTCAGGAGTCCGGTTGGAGAACGTATTCAGGAATCAGTGATACACGTTCAAACAAGTGTTAAGATGAAGATAGGCAAAGTATGAAACAAGGAGCTCAGATTTTTACAATTTTTACCTTTTATTTTTATAAATTTGTCAGTGATTCTATCTGTATTTTTTATTATCGTATAATTGAAATTGCTAGTTCAAAAATGAACTGTCATGTTTTCAACCCTGTTAAAGGATATTTAATTTTTCTGTTCCAGCTAATCATTTAAAAGAAATGAGTAAGGAAAAATGGATGTTTGCATCAACCATAAATAGAATTTTGGACTACAATTTGGTGAAAAGTTGGTTAACTTTTTTTATTTTGATAACATATACATAACCTGGAGCACCTGAGTGGCTCAGTCGGTTAGGCATCTGACTCTTGATTTTGGCTCAGGTCATGATCTCACAGGTCATGATCTCACAGTTCATGGGTTCGAGCCCCATGTCAGGCTCTGCACTGACAGCATGGAGCCTGTTTAGGATTCTCTCCTTCCCTCCCTCTGTGCCCCTCCCCTGCTTGTGCTCACTCCCTCTCTCAAAATAAATAAATAAACAGTAAAAAAAAAAAAAAATATCTATATATATATATATATAGATATATATATATCTATATATATATATATCACCTCGAATTGGCCGTATTGGCCATTTTAATTAAAAATGTCAGTTCAGTGGCATTAGTTTTAATCATCTTGTGCAACTGTCTCCAGAATTTTTTCATGTTTCCCAAATGAAGCTCTGCTCATTAAATACCAAGTACCTGTCCCCTCTAATTCAGCCCTTGGCAACCATGATTTTATTTTCTATGTCCATGAAGTTGACTATTCTAGGGAGCTTCTATAGGTGAAGTCAGGCAATATTCATCTTTTCATGACTGACTCATTTTACTTAGTGTATTGTCTTCAGGGTTCAGTTGTGTCACAGGATGCCATGGTTATAACATGTTTGTTACTCCCTTGAGGTTGAGTTTAATTAGTCTTGACTCTCCAAGCATTTCTTACATTTTTTTCTGTAAAAATTGGAAGAGGCAACTTCTTCAGCCTTAAACAGTAACAGATAAAATGAGAAATCCTTTGAAAGTTTTTCAGTCCTACAGGTTCCCAAATTTATAGTATCTCCCAATTTTCTTTCATTCCTGTTTGCACACTGAAGTCTTTTTTTCCACCTGAGCTTATCACTTTTCCTATAGTATTTAACTAAAGGCAGCGACTAGTGCCTGATACTTACTACTAATACTCTGTTTTCCCACCTCTTTTTCTAAAGCTTTAAATCCATATGGTAATCATCCCTCATGTTACTTCAGTAACATTAGGTACATAAGTACCGGTGATCATAAGTAACACTGATCTGCTATTTAGCCCCTGGTATCATGGATCACCTTCGTCCCAGTTGCTTTGCACTGCTTGTTTCTGTTTGGTGGTTATGCCGATTCATTACCAGTTGGGTCCACAACAAAGGTTTCATTCTTTCTTATGCTACCTGTCCATCACGGATCAGTTTTGCTTTTTATCCTTTTTGTCTCATTCAGTATCCCAGACAGAGGAGCACTTTTTTTTACTGTAACATTGTTGGTCCTGTGACAGAGGGAGGACATGGTGATCTATGCATGGCTCTTCCAGCTTCTGCTTGGAAGTGACATGTGTCACTTCCATTCACTTGTTCTTGTTCAGTGCCGGGTAAATGGAAGAATATAGATCTGTTTATGTGAGTTCCACCTCCAAGGGATATTAATCCTTTTGCAGAGAAGGGCACCACAGGGAGTACTGTGGACTGTATTGTATTCTCCCAGAATTTGTATATTCAAGGCCAGCCCTAACTGCCAATGTGACTGCATTTGGAGATCAAGCCTTTAGAAAGTAATTATTGTTAAATGAGGTCCTAATGTTGGGGCCCTAATCTGATAGGATTGGTGGCCTTACGAAAAGAGGAAGAGGAGAGATTTTTATTCCTCCACCATGAGAAAACACAGCAGGAGAGTGACCATCTGCAAGCCAGGAAGATGGTCTATACCAGGCACAGAACTGGCTGACGCCTGATCTTGGATGTCTCAGCCTCCAGAAATCTGAGAAAAATTTGCTTACAAAAAAATTTTTTTTAATGTTTATTTATTTTTGAAAGAGACAGAGTGTGAGCGGGGCGGGGGGCTAAGAGAGAGAGAGAGGGAGTCACAGAATCCGAAGCAGACTCCAGGCTCGGAGCTGTCAGCACAGGGACCAACGTGGGGCCCGAACGCACGAGCCATGAGATCGTGACCTGAGCCGAAGTTGGAAGCTTAACCAACTGAGCCACCCAGTTGCCCCAAGAAATTTGCTTTTGAATCCATCTAGTCTAGGGTATTTGTTATGTCAGCCAGAGCTGACTGATAAGGGAGAGACACTAAATTTTGGTGAACAGAAGTATAACCTACCACGGTCTCTGTCTATTCTTACTTAATCTTCTCTATGAACTTTTAAATTAGCTTGTCTGTATCTAAGGATGTGTTGTTTATTAGGATAATATTACATGAATTTCCTGATTATTAACTTACTGAGAATTGATATCTTTTTGATGTAGATCTTCCTACTTGTGAATATGGTGTCTTTCATTTATTAGTTCTTGTAGCCTTCATATTTTTTTCTCGCATAGCTTTGTATGTTTTCTGTTAATGTATTGATATGTATTCTGCTTTTTGTTGTTGTTATAGTATGAATGTTTTTGTAGGTATGAAGACATTATTTTTATAACCTACAGTTTATAGAATTTTCTTATAGAAAATTCTTGTCTTTGTGACGCCTGGTGGTGATTAAGTGTCCAGTTCTTGATTTTGGCTCAGGTCATGATCTCACAGTTGGTGGGGTAGAGTCGGGCCTGCTGGTGTGCTCTCCTTGTCTCTCTGTCTGTCTTTCTGTCTCTCTGTGTGTCTGTCTCTCTCTCTGTCTCTCTCTGCCCCCTCCTGATTGTGTGTGCACTTTCACTCTCTCTTTCTCTGTCTCAAACTTAAAACAGAAAATTATTTTCTTTCTATAGAATAGTTCTCATAGGATTCTTTTGAGTTTTCTACGTATAAATTATATTTAAATTATGACCATTTTTACAACTATTTATCTCTTTTCAATTGCATTGACTGTTACCACTTGTAAATTGTTGAATAATTGTGGTGGGAGAGCACCTTTATACTCCAGTATTTCCTCATGAAGTGTGATGCTGCCTCTGGGGTAAGACATACACATTTAATCATTTTAAGGAAGAATCCTCTAAATCCCCTTTGGTTAATGGTTATTATTACAAATGGGAGAATATTTTGTAGATACCTGCTTAGTGTCTATTTGAATCATCATAGGACTTTTCAGAAACGTGAATATGATGACGTGTATTAATAGAGTCCTTAGTATGGAGGTTATTTCTATTCCTGGAATAATCTCTAGAAATTTTCTCTGTGTCGTGGTGTGTCTCTCTTTCTCTGACAGTCAGCATTGGTGTGTCCTAAGACACGGCACCTGTTCCTTTCTCCTTTCAAAGTCTCAGGTTCTCTGTGAGCCTTTCCATTCACTCTGATGGCTTCAGCTACTACTAAAATTCTGCTGCTTCCCCATTGTTTATTTTCAGCTTGGATCTCTCCTGAGCTCTAGATCATGTATCCAGTTGCCAGTATGACATCCCTGCATACGCACACACTTCAGACAAGCTGTGTCCAAAATCTATGTCTCTTGTGCACACTCTGTGCCCTATTTTATTTCATCTTATAGCACCAGTATGTATCTAGCTGGTCATGCAGACAGCCGGGTTCTGTCTTCACCCTTCTCAGAACAAATTAGAACCAACTTGTGTTCCTGCTTTCTTTTCGTTTTTGCTTTGTAGGATTAGTACCCTATTCTGTAATTTTATTGCTCTGTATCCTGTAACCCCAAGTTTGTCCTCTGTCACTCTCTTCTAAGCTCTTTCCCATCCTGCTTCTAGGGGAGGACTGTTAAAAAGAAAATCTGGCCGTGTAACTTATCTCTTCTTACTGGCCCCTCATTATTGACACCCTGTGGTTTAGGAAGTAGGAGGTACTCACACTGGGGAGGACAGAAGCAACCCTTTGGGATAAGGAGGAAATATTCAAATATTCAAATATTTGAATATTGAAATATTCAAAACAACGGTGAGTGCATCAAATTTGTTGTGTTGGAATTAGGTCAGATATTTAAATGCAGAACTATAGGGGTGCCTGGGTGGCTTGTCGGTTAAGTGTCTGACTTCAGCTCAGGTCATGATCTCGCAGTCTGTGAGTTCGAGCCCTGCGTCAGGCTCTGTGCTGACAGCTCAGAGCCTGGAGCCTGCTTTGGATTCTGTGTCTCCCTCTCTCCCAGCCCCTCCCCCACTTGCACTCTGTCTCCCTCTCTCTCTCAAAAACAATTTTTTTTTTAAATGCAAACTATAATCTGTTCCTTAAATACCTTTACTGCCTTTATGTCTCGTCACAGCCTAGGAGCAACCATTTGGACATGGTGCTGTTTGTACTTCCATTAATGTAGCATGTGTACCTGTTGCCCTCGTGACTTCTACTGTAGTCTCATAATTATGAGAATATGTTGTTGACATTAAACAGCTAATGTGTTTGGCTCTTCAGGGAAGTGTGATTGGATGGCACAAGGGCAGCTGTTTTCTTCTTTCTTACTCTTGTCTACATTAAACACGTCTAACCTAGTTTATCTAGTGCATTACTGCAGGTGTATGTTTACACTAAGGCCTCCATACCAGGTCACACACACCTTTGAGGAGCACAGTTATCTTTTCGTCTCTAGTAGCAAGGACGGTTCCAGATTGACAAGGGAAACTTTATGATTGTACTTTTAGGGATTAAAGAGTTAACATGGGTAGGATAGTTCTACTGTGGATTCGTTTTAGCCCACGGTATAGAGTACAAAGCATGGTGTATCCTGTGTAAGACAAAACACACAAAAAAGAATGAACTCCCAGACTTGTTCTTCTGATCCCAGCTGATCCCTTGAATTGAGACACATGTCATTCATTACAGGGGTTGGTGTCGTTTGAGGATGTGGCTGTGAACTTCACCTGGGAGGAGTGGCAGGACCTGGATGATGCCCAGCGGACCCTGTACAGGGTCGTGATGCTGGAGACCTACAGTAGCCTGGTGTCACTGGGTGAGTGAAAGTGTCTTAGTGTCCTAGCACTGCTTTCTTCATTGGTAAACGTGCAGACTGTTTATGAGGTTAAATGCTACTTAGGTTTAAGATTCGAGGCCCAGAAGAACGTGGGTGTTCACCTCTCTAATCAGAGGTTCAGATCGGCCCTTCATTGCACGACTCTGGACGCTGTGCTCCTGTCATTCTTTCAAACGGTTTGGTAAAAGCCCCCCCTTTATTTCTGATCAACAGGGCACTGCATTCCCAAACCTGAGGTGATCGTCAAGTTGGAGCAAGGAGCAGAGCCATGGACAGTAGAGGAACCCCTAGAGCAGAGCCTCCCAGGTCTGTCAGTGCATACTGGGCAGGGGTCTGGGAAGGGGAGAGCATAGCAGATGTTGGGCGTGCTGGGTTGTTTTTTACCCGTGCTTTTCCTAGGCTCAGACATGCTCTATTTAGTCTCCAAAGATGCTTCTTATGTATAAACCACCCCCGTCTTTTTTTCTATTTTCTTAGTCTTACCCAAAATCCAGTCTTTACCTGCCTCCTCTTAGAATGTTTTCCTTTGTTAGCCACTGTCTGTAGGTTGTAAGATGCCCTCCTTTCCTCCATCCTCACGCACTAGTTTTTTTCAGACATTTATTTATATACTCGTTATTCTTTCAAAGGTGTTAAGCAAGCGCTAGTCATTTTGTAATTATGGGGATAACGACAGTAATCAAACAAATGCACTCCTTTCTAGGTGGTTACCAGTTATTGAGTCAGCATGAAACACATATACGACACACGAAGTACCTGTGAAGTAGTGGGATAACCAGCACAGATGTCACGGTGACAGAACATGGGGTGTGCCATTTTAGTAAGGAAGCCCAGGGAAAGTGGTTGTGGGGTGATTAATTATTAAGACTGTACTTTGGGATAGCTTAAGTTTAAGGTGGCGATTTACCAAATTTGACAGTATAACATATAGGTGGATATAATATCTGGAGTAGAAATTGGACATCACTATTACAAGGTACAAGTTAGAAATATTGTTAAAGGCACAGGATTAGAGGAGGTTGCCCAGGGAGTTGTTAAGAAAAGAAGGGGAGCCCAGGACCAAGCGTTGTCAGCCACGGCATCACAGGTGGCAGGAAGGTGTGGAGAACCACGCACCGTGTGGAAAGGGGCAGTCCATGGCATGGGAGGAGAATCTGGAGAACGTGTGTCCTCGAGGCCAGTGGAGCCCGGGGTTTCAGGGTGCAGTTGCTTACGCTAAATCATTCTGAAACAATGACCCATACACGGACTGCATTTTCGCTGAAACTAGGACACAGGCAAAACTCCAGAGTGCAAAACACAAGCCTTTAGAAACTGCACATTGTCAAGTAGGGCTGCATATACCAGGAAGTGGGGTGGGGATGCCAGGGTTTTTGATCTAAGAAGGAGCCAGAAAGAGGTGTTCCAATGATGGTGGGCACAGCCTGGGTTGCAGAGCTTAAACCCTTTAGACCAGCAGGGAGAGGTAGCCCAGTGTGGAGGGTTGGAGCTCTCTGTACCGGTTATGGTTGTGAGAAGCGAAGTATGCAGGGTTTAATTAGGAATTAGCCAAAAGCGGTCTCTGGCTGGCATGGAGAAGGAGAGATGATGCCTTTGAAAAACCCCACGGATGCCCAGGGAAAGGTGAAAAAGTAAAGAAATGTGGGAACAAATCCTTGTTCCTAAGCAACATCCCTGCTGAGATGACAGAAGAATGGCTCTGTACTGCATCCTAAAGTGGTGGATCCAGGAAGACCTTGTCATCTTCAAAGCTGAGTGATGAGAAAAGGCCCAGCCCAAGTGACCTACAGTTATTGTGAGCGAAAGCGGGAAATGGAACAGGAACACAAATGGCAGATGAAGAGAAGTCAGCTGAACACTAAGACTAGGGAATAGGTGAATATTGTGACCAATGGTTTCCTCATGGATTCAAAAAGGAAAAAAAAAAGATAAAGCAAAACCAACAAATAAATAAAACCATGATCTGACATTAGAGAATCTGTTGGTGTAACTTGTTACATTATTTCATTAGAAAGAAAAATCATATACTTATCATAATCATACCCATTTTAACTCTGTAAAATTCTTATCCTACACGATGGAAAGAAACTTCTCCATTTTTACATGAACATTCCGTAAGAAATGTTTAGGTGTGGTTCATACATATGGTTACTTTGTCTCATTTTAGATGTCCAGACTGCAGGTGACCTGATGGAGACTGGCCAGGAGTATCAGAGCAGACTTTTGTGGCAAGTTGGATTGGCCAACTATGAAACGTCAACGAAGGAGAGAACCAGTTTGGGAAAAACACTTAATTTGAGTGCAGCCAACGTTTCTAAACTGATTATAAATAACGGAAGCTACTCAGGAGTGAAGCCAGAGTTGTTTAATGTGTGTCAGAACACGTTTCTCCCTGGTGAGCCTGGTGGGATGCGTGTTGGAGAGAATGCCGAGGAATGTCATACAACGGGGAGCCCCCTCAGGTGTGCCGACTGTCCTGGTTGTCATCCGAGGAATCAGACTTTGCGGCAGCCTCTTGAATTTAGTGGGCAAGGGAAAGACTTCAACAAGGGGGCAACACTCTGTACCTATAGGAGAGCTCACATGGGAGAGACTGCCTGTAGGTATAATGAACATCGGGAAGCCTGTGGTAAGTCAGCTGTCACTGCCCAAGAGAGAACTCACATAGGGGAGAATCACTGTGGATGTAACAAATGGAGGAACACTTTTTGTGAGAAACCAACACAGTTGCATCTTGGTCTAGCCGATTTCGAGGAGCAACACCATAAACATGATCAAAGTGGGGGTAATTTCAGCAAGAAATCACACCTCGCTCAGCTTTCGAGAACTCCGTTAGAAGAGAAAACTTTTGAATGTGATGTATGTGCTAAAACTTTCTACAAGAGGTCTAATCTCAGTAAACATCGGAAAATACACACAGGAGAGAAACCCTATAAATGTAGCGAGTGTGAGAAGACCTTCATTAGTAAAACAGTTCTTAAAGTACATCGGAGAACTCATACAGGGGAGAAGCCCTATGCATGTGTCGAATGTGAGAAATCTTTCTGCCATAAGTCACACCTGACTGTTCATCAGAGAATCCACACAGGGGAAAAACCGTATGAATGTTATGAAAGTGGGAAATCCTTCCCTGTGAAAACAAAACTCACCGTACATCTGAGAACACACACAGGGGAGAAGCCCTATGAATGTAATGAATGTAGGAAATCCTTTTACCAGAAGTCAGCCCTCACCATACATCAGAAGATTCACAATAGGGAGACACATCATGAATGCAACGACTGTGGTAAGACATTCCATAAGAAGTCAGTTCTCACTGCACATCAGAGAACTCATACAGGAGAGAGACCTTATGAATGTAAACAATGTGGGAAATGCTTTGGCCATCGCCCAGCTCTCACTGTACATCAGAGAACTCACACAAGAGACAAACCCTATAAATGTAACGAATGTGGGAAATCCTTTTGTGTGAAGCCAAAACTCACTGTGCATCTGAGACTTCACACAGGTGAGAAGCCCTTTGAATGTCAGGAGTGTGGGAAAACTTTCTACCAGAAGTCAAAACTCACTGTACACCAGAGAACTCACACTGGTGAGAAACCTTATGAATGTAATGAATGTCGGAAAACCTTTTGTGAGAAGTCAACCCTCAATAGGCATCAGAGAACTCACAGGGGAGAGAAACCTTATGGATGTAAAGAATGTAGGAAAACTTTCTACCAGAAATCAGCCCTCACTGTTCATCAGAGAACTCACACAGGAGAGAAACCCTATGAATGTAATGATTGTGGAAAAACCTTCTGTCAGAAATCACACCTCAGCAAACATTTGAGAACTCACACAGGGGAGAAGTCATGTGTGGCAGAGACTGGCTGTATGTATACCAAAACTCACTTTCTCTTTGTGTTGGGCACACAGTTAGCCTACATTTCTCAGCCTCCCTTTGTTGTGGGTGGGACCATGTAACTGAGTTCTGGCCAAGAGAATATGAACACACATGATGAACATTACTTCTAAGCCTGGCCACAAAAAAACCAAAAACCAAAAAAACAACATGCATTTGCTGAGTTTTTTTATTCCCTGTGCTCCTGAAGTGCAGATGACACACAGGTTTGTCTTCAAAGCCATAGAGTGAAGATTGCAACCATGACCTCAGGCAGAAAGAATTGATTGTGGAGGGCAGAAATCTTTCCATCTCTACCTCAGAAATCCTCACTTGTACTTTACCTGAGTGAGAACCCTTCTATGTGTGACCTGACTACAGCACTACCAGTCCATTGTAGCCAGTTCACTTTATGAATTTGTGAATTTGTGGCAGGCTTCTGTTGAAGTTACCAGTCCTTGTGTAGGAAACTCACAGAGGAAAGAACCTGTGTTTTCATCTTTCAACCCTAAGTCAGAAATCATAGGAAGAAATAATGCAGTAAATGTAGGAATACCTTTATTGGTCAGAGATAGCTCATTGAACAGTGAGAATAAAGTAAAACTTATAAATACCTATTGTGTCCAAATTTTCAACTGAATGTCTGACTTTGTGTCTATCAGAGAATTTCTCATTAAGGGAAAACTATCAGGTTAGGTAATGTGGATGAAAATTTCAGATAGAAATGGTACTGTATTGAAAAAAATTTTTGAACTAGACGACCATTGGTTCTCTGCTGCGGGTGATTTTGCGTACAAGGGGATATTTGGCAACACTAATGGTACTAGCATGGTGTCAATTCTGCCTTTTTCTATACAAGGTAGTTATAGGGCCCATGAAAATTCTAAGGGGTAGAGAAATAGGCTCCACCTTCGATGTAAGAGCACCTTAAATAGTATGTGGGATGGGACATAGTAGTGTGGCCATCTTTAGAAAATGCAATAGGACACTGTCCACTTTATGACCACCGAGTTCACATTGCTCACACATGGAATCTGTACTATAAAATTAAAGGACCTCAATTTATAGAGCTGTTTAGCTCAAAATGTAGGACCTCATCATCTGTATCTGGTCTACATGCACATAGTCTTTTTGGACACAGTCCCTTGTCTGTGACTTAGTCTGAAAACCTAGGACCTGATGTGACTAGTTATGTGCCCTGCACACACTCAACACACAATGGTAGCACAGAGATGAGGGATTCACCGATGGTCCATTCGAGGGAGAGGAACTGGGAGGCACTTAGCCTCCCATACACAGAAACTGAAATCTGGCAGGGCACACCATCAGTTCCTTAATTAGGATGCAGCGGTTCTGGGAATGACGTTAGGGCTCTGGATTCTGCACTCCGTCACCTCTCTTCTGCATGACCTAGGCCTGATTTATTCATTTTGCTGTCTAGTTTCTTCAGTTCTGGTTCCTGCCCAGAGGGCTCTTCTCATTTGAACTGTTTCTAAAACTTGTGATTCAAATTGATTTCATGCCTTTAAGAAAGTTTTTGGATTTCTGATAAATTATAATGTAGTCCACTAGGTGAAAGCCACCCCTATATTTCTGGAACAGGATCCACTCCACCTCGAACTGAGAGATGTGGGGACAGTGCTACTATTTATCATCTCTCGTAAGGGTTTACAAGGCACACTCTTTAGAGTCTCAAGAAAAGGGTCTTAGAGCAACACCCTTGGTCTGAGTTTCGCTCTGAGGCTCCATTTTGCCAGTAGCATCCCGATTGTGACCTGTAGCCTGCATTCATTTCATACTTCAGGGATCTTTGTTCCTGACTGGAGACGCTGGGAAGGAGGAACAGTTTTATTTTCACACCTAGGTAGTCCTGGCTCCTCGGTGTTTTGTCTAGATTGTTCTCTAAAACTGAACGATTTCTTTTAGCTCCTCTGTCTCTACCTATACCTATGGTAAGTGACTCTACCAGCTATGGATTTTTTTCTTTTTGTCTCAGCTAGAAGCCCACCCTTGGTTGCTCTACTGTGTGATGCTGGGGCTACATTTCTCTTATTCCAGCTGACACAATCTCTGGGTTTCCAAAGAAAGGGCGTGGAGGGCGACTGCAAGACAGCAGGAAGGAGGATCTTTTTCCTTGGCAGCTATCCATGTGGTTGTGAGCAGGGGTGGGGAAGGTCCTGGTCCTGTTTCTCTGTCTAGAACTTTAGTACAGTGAATAGTATTTGAACATACCCTAAAGTGCTTTAAACATTTCACTGGTAAGTATTAAAGAAGGTACCTTCTATTCCTAGATTTTACATTTTTTTTTTATTTAAATAGGTGTTGGATTTTGTCAAAGGCCTTTTGTGCTTCTGTTGAAGTAAGCATGTGTCTTTTTATTTAATTTAAAAAAAAATTTTAATCTTTATTTCTGAGAGAGTGAGAGAGACAAAAGGAGAGCAGGGGAGGAACAGAGAGAGAGGGAGACCCCAAATCCAAAGCAGGCTCCAGACTCTGAGCCGTCAGCACAGAGCCCGACGTAGGGCTCGAGCCCACGAACCATGAGATCATGACCTGAACCAAAGCTGGACACTTAACCGACTGAGCCATCCAGGCGCCTCTCATGTGTCTTTTTTTATTGTGAATCACCTGAAGCTGCAAAATTAGCTGAACTGCTGCTATTCAAGGTGATTATTTCCATTGCTACTCAGGGGAATGTACTAATTTCCAGGCAATGCAGGAGTTGTTCTGATAAGGTGTAACCAATTCATTTATGACACAGGTCTGTTTAACTCCATGTCAGAAAACTGGGAGATTTATGCCTGGTGTCTCTAACTGACGGAGTAATTTCCCACCATGTCACATTCCCCCGTTCTTCCACAGAAACAGTGCTCTCCAGGCAGCCTGTTTGGATCTCTGCAATCCCACCATGTTAGTGTCCTACCTGGATGTGGGAGTCTTTCAAGACCAGGAATCTCTTCCTACTTCAGTCACTGTATTTTGGCTCAGGAGCACTGCTGCCCTTTATTGGGTGAGTGCATTTTCATGGAGTCTTAGGTGATTGACTCCCAGCACACAGGATCTCTAAGACACTATGTTCTCGTGACAGGTGTCGGTTACATATTTTGTGCCCAGGAAGGCACAAACTACACTTGGCCTCCAATTATGTTTTTTTTTTTCTCAGCTAATCAGTGGAGACTGTGGGCAAGGGACTGACTGACTCCATCCCCGCTGTTGAGATTTCTGGGATTCGGTTTACTTCAGGCCTGAATGAGGAATTAAAGAAACAATCACACTGTGGCTTTGCAGACCTGCATCCTTCTGCCTGGGAACCCAGAACAGTGTGTTAAGTCCTAGAAAGGAGCAGACCAGAGACTATGAGGGTAGGGAGGCCTGCTGTGGCCCTCTGGCTGAGGCCAAGGCTTGACACAGTGTCAGGGGCCAGACAAGCCCTACCCCCTCTGCATAAACTCAGCTGAGGCAGTTGGTACTGAAATAGTGCCTTTATTTCCCGAAGTTCATGGAATATGCTCCAAGGCAAAGAGAGTCCTTGCCTAGGAGGGCATACTACGGCCTTGCTTGGTGGGCAGCCCTGGGTCTTTCTCCTTGCTGACTCCTAGGAGCTTAGGATTGGCCTGTGGGAGGTCAGAGTCTGAGGAGGGAAATGTCCATGTATCCCTGTGCCCACACCCTCCCTGGGACCTGCCTCTTCCCACTCCACACTGCCAGCCCCTGCATTTTTGTCTTCTTTGTGCCCTGTGGGAGCACCCTTCCCCAAAGACCATCCTCTGAGGACTCTCGATCCCCTTCTTTGCCTTCCTGCACCCAGCTCCTTGCATGAGCTGTTTCTGCTCCCTGCCACCCAACCCAGGGCTCACAAGTTCTCCTGGGCCAGCCCCTTCATCTTGTGTGCTTTGGGCTTGAGCAGCGATCTGCACCCCAAGCGTTTCCAGCTCTTCCTTAAGCCTGGACAGACAGAGGTAGGGTAGGAGTGTGGGGAGGGGGAAGGGGAGGAGAAAGGACAAGAGGCTGTGAAGAGACCAGGAGACAGGCTGAAAAGGGAGCAGAGATGCCTCAGCCACTTTCCCCTAGAGGACTGGGGGGAGGGCCTCCACACGCACCTCTGCCTCTTTTGCTGTAGCTGCTGGCACTTCTGCTGCAGCTGTTCATGGCGCTGGGCAGCAGCCTCTAGGAGCTCCTGGGCCTTCCTGTTCTCCTCTTCAAACATATGTCTGAGGGGGGTGGGCATCAGCACTGGCATCTCCCTCCCTCCACCCCAGTCCCTGTCCCTGTCCCTGTCCTGCTCGTCTTACACTGCAGCTGCTGCCTCCTGGCTGCGGAGAAAGAGCCCCTCAGCAGTGGTCGAGCAACCGTCAGCCCCAAACTGGGAACACAGACGATGCTTCACGTCCTCCAGCTTTGCCTCCACGAGCTTCTCTGCGGCAGGAAGGGACAGATAAGCAGGGCAGTGCAAGGCAAATCAGGGCCTCCCCAATCTCCAGGCCTCACCTTCCCTGAGCAATTGCTCCTTGCTGCTGTCCAGGGTGCCAATCTCCTGGGCCATCTGCTCTGGTCTCTGAGTAGGTAGAAAGGAGGCCTGTGCATGTGTTTCAGCCTACCCCCATGCACCTCAGACAAGCCTACCTGGATCTGGTCTTTACTCAGCCTGCCTCCCTTCCTACTACTCGGGCCCTCTGGGCACACAGGGCACGTTCCAGCCTCAGGGCCTTTGTACTGGCCATCCTCTCCACCTGGAACTGTCTCACCCCAGATACCTGTGATGCTGTGCTTGAGAGGCTCACCAGGTGGTTAACGTTCGGTAATCTTGGAAGCTTTGATGTGAGGCAAGCATTTATTACAGGGGATCCTAAAAGCATCACTAACCAGAAGTGTTCCCTGGAGAATCATTTACTAGCCCTGCATTGCCGTTTCTCTTCCCCTTACGTGGCCTCTTCAATGAACCTCTCTCTCTATCCCAACGTCTGTTCTCTCTGCCCCTTTCACTTGGTATCTAGGATCCCCAGGGGGCAAACACCAGTCTGCTTGGTTCCCCGCTGTCTGCCCTGTGGCAGTCATGGCTGCAAACACATCCATGGATCTTCTCTATGGATAACCTTTCCTGACTTCATCAGGGCTCCTCCTGGTCACTGCAGGGCCCTGGGGGAGCAGCAGAGAGGGCGGACAGGACCAGTGAAGAGGATGACACCGGGTGGCAGTGAGGGTGGGGATGAGGCACTGAGTTGAGGGCCATTTTGACGTTAGGCCACCAAGGCTGGCTCAAAAGCCGGCGAGAGGAAGGAGGCCTGAGGCGTGACCTTCAGTTTGGGGCCTGGGACTCTTAGGGAAGATGTGTAAGGTGGGAGGAATGGCTGTGAGTGACTCACGTGGAACTCCCAGAGGTCCTTGTGCTGGCCCATCAGATCCTCCAGCTGTTCCTCAAAATCCAACCTGGGGGCCGGCCACACAAGATGAGGGACCATTGGCTGAGACACCCCTCCCCAGCCAGGCCCAGGCCAGGGGTCTTCATGTACACACCATGGGAGGCTTGCCCATGTTCTTTGCTTGGCAGGGAGCACCTTCCCCACCTTGACCTTCCAAACCTCAGGTCAGCCAGCTCCTCTTCTAACCCCCATCCCTGATATTACCTGCACCTACAACCCATCCTCGCACACTGCCCCCTCACCCCCCACCTGGCCCGGAGCACTGGGATTCACCTCAGTTGCCTCTGTTTGTTCTTCTCGTCCTTGATCTGGGAGTTCAGGGCAGAAATTCGCTCCTTGCACTCCTGCAGCATGGTCTGCTTCCTGCGAAGAGGCAAAGCAGCCCTCAGTCATGTTCTCTGAATGTCTCCCCAGGATGGGGCTGGGTGGAGCTTCTGCCTCCTCTTGGGGTGTGTTGTAGCCTTCTAAATTGAGGTCCTTCTCTGGTAACTTCATGGGTTGGGGCATGAGCATGTGCCCCCTGGGAATAGTGTAGTCACCGGGGCATGGTCAACTGCGAACACACACACACACACACACACACACACACACACACACACACCTCATCCCAATTTCCCCACACAGTTCCAGTCTTGGTATGCCAGGGCTCAGTGACTCTGGTCACAAAATAAGCTAAACCAATGTTCAGGAAGTGGAGAGATGGATTCACAAATACTGAGGTGGATGAAGGGTCCCGATGAATAGAGAGAGACGCAATGGCTTGATGCCTCAATGAAGGCACAGATGAGTGGACAGACAGCCAAGGGTCTATTTTGGGAAGAGTGACAGGCACAGAAGAAAAAACAGCCAAAGGAATTTGGTATTCTAGCAAACGAATGATTATCCCAGTGAGTGAGAGTGTTCTTAACACTACTGCCTACTGTTGGGTCCGACCTCTCCGTTTTAAAAACGGAGGAAATGAGAGCTCTGGGTCCATGACTGAGTTTCCCTCTTTCTCTCCTCCCCCACAATGAAGGGGAAAGAAGAGCAAGGCCCAGCTGGAAGGTCTTACCTCTGTGCCTCACTTTCCTTCTCTTGGCAGTGGAGTCTGAGGATCCTTAGGGTCTCTGCAGGGATAGGAACGAAGGGCCCCAGGAGAACCCATTAAAGCATCAGGCCTGGGCATAGTTAATATGGTCAGATCACGTGGAGTCTCGTGGGCACCGGATTGGGCTTTGTAATTTGCTTCAAGTCTGGTGGAAGCCACAGGAGGGATGCGAGTGGATTCAGGTTTCAAAAGGATTCAGCTGCTGTGGACAGACTGTCACACTGCCTCTGCAGGGTGACAAAGGCAAAAGCCTGGACACAGAATAACTACAATTACCTTGCTTTTTGTTCAAGGTCTCTTTCAGACGTACTTCCTCTCCACTCACTGGAAAACACAGTAACATGTTCAGGCATCAGGTACCACCCACTGCACCCTCAGAGAGCATACCTGCCCACAGTCACACAGGCGGTTTGGTACAACTGTACCCCAATCCCAACTGTGGACCCCTTGAGTTGAGCCCCCTCCCATCTTGTGCCCACACTCCCGGATGTGGCAGCAAAGGGCCCTGATGTTGATAAAGGGTTGAATGTGAGGGTCCTGCAGAATGCCAGTGCACTTTACATGGACGGGAGAGAAGGACACATCATATGAACTGGGATATGGGCTATGAAGAAACACATCAAGCAGTAAGGGGAATGTGATCAGGTGGGGACAAGGTGCTGTCTTTAGATGGGATGACCAGGGTAGGTTTCTCTAAGAAGGGGACATTCAAGCTAAGAGTTGATGGTGATGATGTATGGCAATAGAAACCAGTGGTATCTGGGGCAGAAGAGTCTAGCAAAGGCCCTGAGGTGGGAGTATGCTTGGACAGTACAGAGTGGGAGACTGGTAGGACCTGATGCCGCAGAGGGGGCAGGAGCCCTTGGCCGAAGCAAGAATGCTAAGGGTCCAGAATATTGAGTTCAGGAAGGCATGACACTGGGGACCTCTGGGTAATCGACCCCCTGCATGCTTACATGAGTCCATTTCCTTCTGCAGGGCCTCCCAAACAGTCCGGGCCTCTCCCAGCTCCTCACTGGCTTTCTTTTTTGCTGTGCCAAAAAAAAACAAAACAAAACAAGAAACCAGACAACGTGTAAGGGCAACATCCAACTACACCATTCCTTGCAAATAGTGACATTTCACATTTGTCTTCAAGCAAACTGGGCAGGGGGTGGGGAGGACACATTTTACAGGGCAAGAAATGAGGCTTCCAGAGCCCAGCCCTTCTTGTTGGTCTCAGTTGGCAGCAGGGCCAGGTTCATGGACATGTGACTACAGCAGCTGCCTTTAGAAAAACCCACCCTTGGTTTGACCTGCTGCTGTGGTCCTGAAATACATACTTAGTAATCCTGTAACCAGGGGCCCTGCAAATCATGTAGCTTGTCCCTGAGCTCACCTTGCTGAACCTCATTAATCCGATTAATCAGGGCCTCAACCCTGGGCTCTAGGCTTCCCGCTGTAGGGAGGAAAGGAGGTTGAATGGAGATGACAGGGCAGGCAGAGGGAGTTGGGGGCCCTACAGGGACTCTCATTCTGGATAGAGGATACAAGGGAAAAAACAGAGATACTGAGTCAGGCTGTAGTCATCGCAATCAAGAAAAATAGAGGGGCAAGGAATTAATTAAAGCACGAAGGAGTGGGGCATGCTCTTCAGATATGGGAAGACCTCTTGAAGGCCTTAAATCAAGGGGAGGGCAGTTCCTGGGTGGGGTGGTAGGTAGTCAGTGAAAAGGCCTTCCCTGAAGTGGGAACATGGCTAGAAGAAGCCATGTGAGCAAGCAGAGAGCAGCAGAGGTAAGGTGGAGGGAAAGGAGGTGAAGGTGAAAACCTGGATTTAACTGAGTGTGGTGGGGACCACATGGGTGGCTAGCAAGGGGGCTTGGGGGAAACGTTTTGCCTTGTATCCCCTTATACTTTCATTTCAAATCCTTGGGCTATATTTTTACTTCAAAGAAGTTTTAAAAAGTAGGAAAGAGCCAATGGGTTAATTTCCAAAGGTTGTGAATTGTGAGTCCTGGAACTTAATCCACTTCCGCCTTTTCCCAAAGCTCAGGCTGTGCCTCAGTTACAGAGAAGACATGTGACCTTTCTGCAACTTCTTCATCATTTCCATCAAGTCTTCAATTTTCTGTGAGGACTTGGCCTGCCCTGTGGAGACACAACCAAACGCTTCATAATCCCAAAGGAGAGGGCCCAAGGAAGGGTCCAATAACTTTGGTATGGGGCTGAGGGGGGCTCAGATCTCCAGCCAGAGTGGTGCTCTTGCCCCTTGTCTTGAGGTAGACACTGAATTCGAGAGGAGTCAGGCTATTTCACGGTCAACTTTTCCTAAAGTGTGAAATCATACCACAGAGTTTCCCTTAATAAAACTCAGGGCAAGGGGAGGGGTGAACTTTCCCTGCCTGTACTATTCAAGACTGGGTCAAACCTCATGATGTAATAATGAAAGGAAAAGAAAGGAGGGGCAAAAAACAAAACAAAACTGGAAACAAGGGGTCAAAAGTCACTGTAACTGGCAGATGGCTAATTAACTAGAAAGTTCTAGAGTCTTATTAAAAAAAAAACCACAATGAATAGTAAGAAAATTTAATAAGACACCATGTCATTTGCACATAAATACGAGCTATTTTATATAATCAATTACTCTGAAGCTTGTCAGTAGAATATTTCATATTCACTTGTTTATAACCAATATAGGCACTTATTTTTAATTCCTTAATGAACTAGATGTTGGCGATTATTAATGGTACTAACGTCACAAGAGAGAGAAATGGACATTATGAGCCACTTGATGTAAAAATACAATATAGGATTCTTGCCAAAAACGAAGTCAGAGTAATGCCTTTTAATTCTCTTAATCTAAATACTAATTTAGGGAAAATACAGGAACACAGGACACATGGGGATGCAATTAGCAACATCCAGACTGGGAACTTTACAGGAAAAAATCAGGATTTTTAACAAATTTTGGGGGGGGGGAGGAAAAAAGGAAGATCCTTACAGATGAAAGGGGATTAAAAAGACATATACTCAATACTCAAAAACGGACTGTATTTAGATCCTGATTCGACAAGTGCACTTTAAAAAATATTGGTGACATAATCAGAGAAATTTGAAAACTGGGTTTTTGGTGACACAGGAACTATTGTAGCTGTTATTCAGATAGGACAGTACTACTGTGGTTAGTTTTCTGGAAAGAGTACAGTACTATATTTTAGAGATGTTAGAGATACATATGGAAATATTTATGGATGATATGCTATGATGCCTGTGCTGCTTCAAAATGAAATAGTGGAGTGGGTGAGGATAAAAAGGAAACAAGGTTGGCCAAAAGCTTATAACTGTCAAAGTGGAAAAGATGGGCTCATGGGGGTAATTTTATACTTTGTTTTTGCCTTTTGTGTATGCTTAAATTTTTCCATAATAAAAAGTTTTTAAAAAGCAACCAGTCAGGGGTGCCTGGCTGGCACATAGAGCATGTGACTCTTGCTCTCAGGGTTACAATTTTGAGCCCCATGTTGGGTGCAGAGAGTACTTAGAATAAAATCTTTAAAAAAAAAACAATGAGTCAATATAAAGAAGGTAAACAATCACTGCTTTCAAAGAGTGGAAGAAAGGAGGGGACAGTTAAGCAAAAATTTTACAAATGGCCCATAAATATTTGACAAGATATACGATATCAGTCATGATTAATGAGATGAAAACAGCACATCGTACCTATCTGGTTGGTAAAGATGAGTAAGTCTGACAATGGCCAGTGAGATGATGTGGGGAAATTCACATACAGATAGGCTGGAAACTGATGTGACCTTTCAGAGGACAGTTTTAGTACATCAGCATTTTGAAGGCATAATTCCAGTTCTAAGAATTTATGTATGAGACATGCTCATCTAAGTATGCAAAAGGCATGTTAAAAGACACGGAAGCAGTATTTGTCATGTCAAAAGTGGGAAACGGCTTGGATGCCCATCAGCCGAAAAGTACGATCCATCCGCACAACAAAATACTGTGCAGCCATTGAAAAGGAGGTAGATTCATTATGCATTAAACATGGAAGGAGACCCTAGACAGATGAAAAGTCAGTAAAAAATTGTGCATATAGACTCCCAATTGGCTACGAAAAGAGGCGAAATATATGCCAGTCTACAAACATATGCATACCACGTCCAGATAATTTGTGGCCAGAATCACCAAAGTATTTTCAGCAGTAGTTACCTCTGGAGGGTAGGACTAGGAAGGAGGATGTTTGTCTTTCACCATACACACTTCTGCATATGGCTGTATTTTTTAAAGCTAACTGGCCCAAGTGACCCCAAACTGATTTTTACAGTTTGTTTGGGCAACCAATTCCCCAGGTATTATTAATAGCCTAGGCAGTGAGCTGCACTGTTTTTACCCTCTATTGCCTATGTAGTGCCCGCCATAAGGCAAAGCACAGCCTGGCAAGAAATACCTGTTGAATTAACAAAAAATCCGATCCCCCATTTGCTAACATTTCTGAACCTTGAGACTGAGTTGCAGACACAAGACCTCAGACACAAGGACCAGAAGTCCCCGGTGTGAAGCGCAAAGGGCAAGGACACTCTCCTATGTAGTAAGCACCGTACAACGCATGTTGAAATACTCTGGTCTGATGTGATGGTGCCAGGAGATGGGGCTTTGGGGAGGTGATTGGGTCATGATGGCGGAGTCCTGACGAATGGGAGCAGTGCCTTTATAAAAGCGACCCCAGACAACTCCCCGGCCCTGCCCCCTCCCCCCGGGGGGATGCAGCCAGAGGATGGTCACGCAGGCACCGGGAGCTGGTCCTCAACAGACGCCCTATCTGCCGATGCCTTGGTCCCAGACTTCCAGCCTCCGGAGTCACGAGAAGCAAAGTTCAGTGGTCACGGGGCGATCCAGGTTAGGGTACTGCATTATAGCAGCGCAAACTCAGCCACTGGTGAAGTGACTAAACCACCCACGTGGACTAGCTTATGGGAGGCACCTGAAACAGCCACACCGGAAGGCTCCTTTGGCGCAGCCTCGGCCATCGGAGGCGTTTAATACAAGGGGTGCATATGCATCCGTCCCACTTTCCTCTTCATGCCTGGCTGCCACGCTCTGCTCCAGGCGAGCCTTGCGTGCGAAGGTTCGCTACTCACTCCTCTCCTCTGCGGGACAGACACCCCGGAGCCGCGCCGGGTCCCAAGGCTGCACCAGTGTAGGTGGGTCTGAAGGGAGCGAGGGCAGGCTCAGCCCCTCGAGGGAGGGGAGTGTTCCAGGAGCGCACCGCGCGGCCGGGTGGCGCCACCCCTGCCCCCGGAGCTGGGAGCTCACTCAGGTCGGCGTCAGGGAGAAAAAAAACGCGGACGCTGCGTGCCGCCGGCCTGGGCCCAGCCTCGGAAAAGAATGCCCGGGTAAGAACCGTTCTGGGGCAGCAGGGACGCCCAGACGTGGCTGCGAGGACAGAGGAAGGGGGCTCACTCAGGAGCTGCGCGCAGAGAGCCGCTCGGCCCAACAGAAAGGGTGTCCCCGGGGCTACTTCACACAGCCGAGGCCGACCTGCCGGCGGTGACCCTGCGTTTCCTCGGCGGCGGGAGGAGCGGGGGCTGGGGGGGCCGCCGCGTGTCCCCGCCCCACCTCCCACGGCCGCCCTTGCCAGGGGCGTCGGGGCCCAGCACTACCTCCTGCCTTCTCAGCCGGGTCCGTGGCTCCCACCCGCTCGGCGCTCGGAGGCCCCAGCCGCCCCGCCATTCCCTCCGCTCGCAGACTCTCTCCGTGTTGGCGCCTCGGTTGGGATTGGGCCAAACCTGCGCGGGGGGGCGGGGCGCCCGCGGCACGCCTGCGCACTGCGCTCCAGGCGCCGTGAGCCTCGAGCTGAGGCGGGGCTCAAAGGCTGAACACAGGTGCTAGTGCGCATGTTTAAAGTCTCTGGGGCCGCAAACTCAGAGCAGGGGAGGTGCGGGTGGGGGTACGCGGTCTTCCACGCTGGCGTTTGGCAGTTGAGGAGTCGGTGACTGCGCATGTGCAGACACCTCCAGCGGGGCCTCCTCGACTTGACGGAGCTTGCGGAGGTTAGGTGGAGAGCACCTTTGCCGTGTGTTGGGCCCAGGTTTCGATTCTTGTCTCTGCTGGTATTCCTTGCTGCACACCTGGGGGTGTAACCGCAGGAATGTAACCTCTAACTAGGCAGCATGGAATTTCTTGGAGTCTAGAGTAGGAAATTTACTCCTAGATCCTCGGGAGAGCGAGCTTGTCTCAACACTGCATTTGTCAATAAGTTTCTTGTTTTTCGTCTTATTCACTCTCTGTGCCTGTAAAAAGCTGTCCTTTGTTTAGTTCTGCGGAGCTGTCCTCTATTTGCTACACGGGGTGCTGCGTGATTTGTGAATCAGTTAGTAAAGCCAATTAGATACTTAAATTTACTTTTGTTAACACCTCCCCATAATAAGGGACAAGTGAAATGGAGGAGAAACAAGTTTAATAACACGGATTCCTCCTGTATACATGGAAGAAACCCAGGGAAACTGAGTAGTTCCCTGAAATGGCTTACCACCACCTTACCTGCTATTATGGGCTAAAGATACTCTGTTTTGAGGAGCAAACAAGGGAAATGAGGGTATGGTGGTAACGGTGTCTTTCCCATTGATAAAAGTTTCTACAAATTTAGAGTCCTCCTTCTCTTCCTAGCACAAATGGCGATTTTCCTTTTAAATGTAAATGTTCCTTACCTAAAGACAACTTCTACTCAGTCCTCAGAAGTCCTTTTGCGTCTGCTGTCCGTTAAAATTAATCACACCTGTCAACCTTAAAAATAAAGCTACCGTTTATTTTACCGGCAAAAGACAGGTTTATTTGGGAACAGTAGAGAATTGCCACTGTGACAAGCAAACTACCGCAAAAGCACCCGTGAGTCCTGAGAAGGAAGGAAGGAGAGGAGGTTCTTTTATAGAGGAGGCAGGGCGTCGGGAAGGGGGGCTGTTGTAAACTAAAAGTCTGTTGGCATAAACTGGGGGGCGGGGGGGGGGCGCTGGAAGAGTAGTGGCTTCTCATTGGCTGGGCAGTGAGTGTCTCATTGGCTGGGCTGTTGCTGGGGCAGGAAGAGGCCTTCTTTCCTCCTGCTGGGACAGTGAAGTGTATCTACCTGCAAGGTGTCTCTTTTCCTGTTGCTAGAGTCTTAAGAGTGCCCCCTTCCAAACCTTAGGACTTAATTTCAGTGAGGTTTCTTATTATTAATTTTCCCAGGCTCGAACAATGCTTATCCCAAAGAGCCGTGCTCACTCCTCCTCCTGTGGAGTTGGCTTTGCATCCTCATGGACAGGACCCTCCTGGAAGGTGGTGCTGAGTCCTCAGCTTCAGGATGAGGTGGAGCTGTGGGAGGGAAAAGTGAGTAAGATGGAGCAGAGGCTTCCTATGTGTAGTGAATGGTGAAGAGTGTGGTCTTTGGAGGAGCTGGTGGAGGAAAGGCTTGATGTGGAAACCTGAGTTTCTGTTTATTTTAGTGTGTGTGGCACAAGATTTTGTGTATGGTGTAACATACTGCCTTCTGTTTCTTGTGACTCATTTTCTCAGCAGTATTTGTTGAGGAGACTGTCCTCTCTGTGTAATTGACCATATTCTGCTGCAATGATCCTTGTACCTGGTTTCATCTCAACACCGTCAAGACTGTTTTGTTTACTATAGCTTTGTACAGCTTTGTTCTTTCTCAAGATGGGTTTGGCTATTCAGGGCCCTCCGTGGTTTCATACACATTTCAGGATTGTTTTTTTCTTGTTTGTTTGTTTTGAAAAATGCCTTTAGAATTTTGGTCATGATTACACTGAATCTAGATTGCTTTAGGTTGAATGAACAATTTAAAAAAAAATTTACAATCTACGAAGGTGAAATAACTTTCCATTTACTGGTCTCTTCTTCAATTTCTTTATCAACATCATATCGTTTTGATGCTATAGGATTTTCACCTCTTTGTTAAATTTTTCCCTAGATATTTTATTATTTTGGAGGAAACTGTTAGTTTTCTTGATTTTTCTTGGTGAAGGTTTGTCATGAGTATGTAAGGATTAAGAATGTCCTGTCCCCTCAAGGTCCTTCTACTGGATTAGCAGTCAAATTGATATGACACAGATTAACGAGAGAAGATAAAATTTAATTTTGTGTATATGGGGAATCCAGAGAGACATGGGAATTCTGAAGTCACTTGGGCAGAATGAAGCATATATGTCATCCTGAGCTAAAGACAAGGAGGTATGGGTCAGGTACCTCAAAGGGAAGGAATGCAGTTCACAGGAAGATGAAAAAGAGTAAGTGTTTGGTAAAAAATGTTTTCCTGTCCTCTCAGACGGAATGAGACATAGAGGACTTTAACCAAACAGACCTTGCTAGTTTCTTCCCTGTCTACCATACCTGGTTCATATCATGGTGAATAACTCTGTTCCTGGAGCAGGTCCTCTATCTAAATTCTTTTAGGCAGCTGTGTGGGAGGTAAAGAGCTTTTTCTGATTCTGCTTGGTTTTGATTAATTTATTTTTGAGAGAGAGTGGGGGAGAGGAGGAGGAGGAGGAGTCAGAGAGAGAGAGAGAGAGAGAGAGAGAGAGAATCTTAAGCAGGCTCCATACTAAGTAGCATGGAGACTGATGTGGGGCTCGATGTCACAACTGTGAGTTTTTGACCTGAGTTGACATCAAGAGTCAGATGCTTCTGAGCCACCCAGGTGCCCCTTGATTGCTTTTTAAGTGAAAATAGTCTTCATGCCAAAGTGACTCACCTTGGGATCTGCCTTTGGACCCTACAAGTATATATAATCACAAGTGATTTCAGTATCTTGATTTTGTGTCCTGCAATTTCCCTGAAGTCATGTAAAAAGTGTGTCATTGTTGCTGCTGCTGGGGTGATATGTAACATTGGGAATTTAGAAAATGGTACTGTTTCTACTCAGGTCATCCTCAATAACCAAAACATAGGGAACACTAATGTAAGCCTCACTCTATGGCCTTTAGTAACACATATCCTCTTACAAGGGTCCTTAATTTCACTTTGGGTGAATGGCATGTTGGCAGGCCTTGTCCCCTATCATGAAGTTTCATGTTTTTTCCTTATTTTCTGGTGTGGTACTGATGTCATTGTTTTGAGACATAATTTAGTTTGCATTATTTTGAAATGTACTAGAAAACTGCTGTAGCAGTGGAAATACTCATAACTTGACACTCAACTTCACCAGCTGTCATTGTTTTACTGTCTCTGACAGTTCACACAAAAAGCTTGTATGTTTTACCCCCAAAGAGGAAAACTCTCCCTGAGAACTATGTCGTAATTTCCAAATGAGGAAATCATTATGGTTTCCTCATATCATTGAACCCACAGGCCACTTCAGCTGTCACCACCTGTTCAAAAAGTGTGAAAGAGTCTTCTTCCAGTATGACCAGGTTTCTTTTTTTCTGTACTTTTCTTAAGACTTTCCCTCATTTTGATAACCTTAGTGGATTGAAAGATCACAGGGGACTGAAATCTGGGTGGCCTTTTCTGTATGGCCTCTTTAACTTGGTATGTTTTCAGTTTTCATTCATGTTGTAATATATTTCAGTTGACATTCATTGTGCTTCAAATACATAACATACTATCAGCCATTTAGTGGGAAGAGTAGGGCGACCCTAAGCTTGTCTCATCACTTGAATATAACTAGATAAATATAAAATCATTTGAAACACCCAAGAAATCCATCAGAAGTCTTAGAGAACAAAGCTACACATCTACAAACCAGAAAAGCAACCCATGGAAGCTTCTTGTAACAAGCAGGCCAAAACACACCTAAGATCTAAGTTCCTGTAGATACTTTATTTTATTTTTTAAATTATTTTCTTTGATTTTTATATTTTAATTTTGTTTAATGTTGCTTGTTTTTCTTTCTCTCCAAAATGACAAAACGGAGGAATTCACCTTAAAGAAAGAACAGGAATAAATGATGGCCAGAGATTTAATCAATGCGGATATAAATAAGATGTCTGAACTAAATTGAGGTATGTATGTATGTATGTATGTATGTATGTATGTATGTATGTATGTTTATTCTGAGAGAGAGACAGAGAGAGAGAGAGGATCCCAAGAAGGCTCTGCACTGACAGTGCATAGCCCAATGTGGGGCTCAAACTCATGAACTGTGAGATCATGAGCTGAGCTGGAGTCACTTAACCAACTGAGGTACCCAGGCACCCTGAACTAGAATTTGAAACCACAATTATAAGGATATTAGCTGGGCTTGAAAAAAGCATAGAAGACACTAGAGAATCCCTTACTGCAGAGATAAAATAACTAAAATCTAGTGAGGCCAAAATTAAAAATGCTATAACTGAAATGCAATCCCAAATGGAGGCCATAAAAACAAGGATGGATGAAATCAGTAAATCAGTGTAGTAAATCAGTGATACAGAAGATAAAATTATGGAAAATGATGAAGCTGAAAAGAAGAGGGAAAGAAAGGTCATGGACCATGAAGGCTGACTTGGGGAACTCAGTGGCATATTAAAACAGAATAATATTCATATCATAGGAGTCCCAGAATGAAGAGAGAAAGAGGGCTAAAAGGTTTATGTGCACAAATTATATCTGAAAACGTCCCTAATATGCAGAAAGACATAGACATCCAAGTCCAAGAAGCAGAGAACTCCCATTAAATTCAACAAAAGCCAATCATTGCCACGGTATATCATAGTCAAATTCCCAAAATGTGCAGACAAGGAAAGAATCCTGAAAGCAGCAAAGGAATAAAGTCCTTAACCTACAAGGGATGACATCAGGTTTGCAGCAGATCTCCACAGAAACATGGCAGACCAGAGAAGAGTGGCAGGATATAGCCAACATGCTGAATGGGAAAAATAGGCACCAAGAATCCTTTATCCAGCATGAAAATAAGGAGAGATAAAGAGTTTCCCAGACAAAGAAAAACTAAAGGAGTTCGTGACCATTGAACTAGCCCTGCAAGAGATTTTCATGGGGACTCTTTGAGTGGAGGTAAAAAATGACCAAAGCAACAAAGACTGGGAAAGACCAGAGAATATCACTAGAAACACCAACTGTACAGGCAACAACATTGCATTAAATTCATATCTATTAATAATCAATCTAAATGTAAGTGGACTAAATGCTCCAAGCAAAAGGCATAGGGTATCAGAATGGATGAGAAAAGCAAGATCCATCTACGCTGCCTACAAGTGACTCATCGAGACCTAAAGACACCTGCAGATTGAAAGTGAGGGGATGGATGGGGCACCTGGGTGGCTCAGTTGGTCAAGCGTCCTACTCTTGGTTTCAGCTTGGCTCATGATCTCACAGTGCAGAGCCTGCTTGAGATTGTGTCTCTCTCTGAAAATAAATAAATAAACTTTAAAAAATAAAAAAAAGAAAATGTACCAATTGTAAATATTTATTCCCCAATATGAAAGCATCCAAATATATAAATTAATTACTAACAAGCATAAAGAAACTCATTGACGATAATACAATAATAGTAGGGGACTTTAGCATGCCACATACAGCAGTGGACAGATCATCTAAACAGAAACTCAACAAGGAAACAAGAGTTCTAAATGACACTGAATCAGATGGACTTAACAGATATATTGAGAACATATCATCCTAAAGCAGCAGAATACAATTCTTTTTGAGTGCCCGGGAAACGTTCTCCAGAATAGATCACATACCGGGTCACAAATCTGCTCTCAACAAGTACAAAAAGATTGTGATCATACCGTGTATATTTTCAGATCACAACGCTATGGCACTTGAGGTCAACCACAAGAAAAAATTTGGAAAACCCTCAAATACATGGAGCTTAAAGAATATCCTAGTAAGGAATGAATGGGTTAGCCAGAAAATTAAAGAAGAAATAAAAAGGTACATGGAAGCAAATGAAAATGAAAACATGACAGTCCAAAACCTTTGGGATGCAGTGAGGGCTGTCCTAGGAGGGAAATCTATTGCAATACAGCTCTACCTCAAGAAGCAAAACAGGCCCCAAGTACACAACTTAACCTTACACCTAAAGGAGCTAGAAAAGGAGCAAGAAATAAAGCGTAGCAACAACAACAACAACAACAACAACAACAACAACAAAACAAACAAAGCCTAAAGTCCGCAGAAGAAGGGAGCTGGAACAAAGATTAGAGCTGGAATAAATGATATAGAAATAAACACACACACACACACACACACACACACACACACACACACACAGACAAAATGGATCTGTGAAACTAAGAGCTGTAAAATGGATCTGTGAAACTAAGAGCTGATTCTTTGAAATAATTAACAAAATTGTTAAGTTCCTATGCAGACTTATCGTAAAGAAGAGAGAGGGGACCCACATAGATTTGAAAAAAATGAATGAAAGAAAAGAGACCACAACCAAGGACCCAAATAGATAAAATCATGTATAAAAGAGGAGAGATCACAACCAAGACCACAGAAGTGCAAACAATTATAAGAGAATACTATGAAAATTATATGGTAACAAACTGTGCAATCTGGAAGAAATGGACCAATTCCTAGAAACACATACACTACCCAAAATGAAACAGGAAGAAATAGAAAATTTGAAAAGACCCATAATCAACAAAGAAATTGATCAGTAATCAAAAATCTCTCAACAAACGGATGAGTCCAGAGCCAGATGGATTCCCAGGGGGAATTCTACCAGACATTTAAAGAAGAGTTAGTATCTATTCTTCTCAAACTGTTCCAAAAAATAGAAATGGGAGGAAAACTTCCAAACTCATTCTATGAAGCTAGCATTACCTTGAGGAGAATTGCAGGCCAGTTTCCCTGATGAACATGGATGCAAAAATTCTCAACAAGATACTATCAGATTGAATTCAACAGTACGTTAAAACAATTATTCACCATAATCAAGTAGGATTTATTCCTGGGATGCAGGGCTGATTCAATAGTAGCAACTTAATCAACATTATCCACCACAATAAGAGAAAAGATGAGCACCATATGATCCTGTCAGTAGATGCAGAAAAAGCATTTGACAAAATACAGCATTGTTTCTTGATAAAAAAACCCTCAACAAAGTAGGGGTAGGTGGAACATACCTGAACATCATAAAGGCCATATATGAAGGACCCACAGCTAATATCATTTCCAGTGGGGAAAAATGAGAGCCTTTCCATTATGGTCAGGAACAAGAAAAGGATGTGCCCTCTCACCATTACTATTTAGCACGGTACTGGGAGTTGGCCTCACTAATGAAACAACAACAACAACAAAAATAAAAGGCGTCCATGTTTGCAAGGAAGAGGTCAAACTTCCACTATTTGCAGAGGGCGTGATACTCTGTGTAAAACCTGAAAGACCACAAAAAAAAAAAATTGCCAGAACTAATACATGAATTCAACAAAGTATTAGGATATAAAATGGACATGCAGAAATCCGTTGCATTTCTCTGCACCAATAGCGAAGCAGGAGAAAGAGAAGTCAAGGAATTGATTTCATTTACAATTGCACCAAAAACTGTAAGATAATAAGGAATAAACCTAACCAAGGAAGTAAAAGATGTGTACCTGAAAACGATAGAACATTTATGAAAGAAATTGAAGAGGACACAAAGAAATGGAAAAGCATCCCATGCTCATGGATTGGATGAAAATATATTGTTAAAATGTCTATACTACCCAAAGCAAACTACACATTTAATACAATCCCTATCAAAATACCACCAGCATTTTTTGCAGAGCTGGAACAAAGCTTCCTAAAATTTGTATGGAGCTACGGAATACCCTGAATAGCCAAAGTAATCCTGAGAAAGAAAAACAGAACTGGAGGCATCGCAATTCCAGATTTCAAGCTATTTTGCAAAGCGGTAGACATTAAGACAGTAGGGTGCTGGAACAAAAAACAGACACATGGATCAATGGAATAGAATAGAAAACCCAGAAATGGACGCACAACTCTATGGTCAACTAATCTTGGTCAGAGCAGGAAAGGATATCCAATGGGCAGACGACAATCTCTTCAACAAGTGGTGTTAGGAAAACTGGACAGCAATGTGCAGAAGAATGAACCTGGATCGCTTTATTACACCATGCACAAAAATAAATTCAAAGTGGATGAAAGAACTAAACGTGAGACCGAAAACCATCAAAATCCCAGAGGAGAACACAGGACGCAACGTCTTTGACCTCAGCCTCAGCAACTTCTTACTAGACACGTTGCTAAAGGCAAGGGAAACAAAAGCAAACATGAACTATTGGGACTTCATCAAGATAAGAAGCTCCCGCACAGTGAGGGAAACAATCAACAAAACTAAAAAGCAGCCTAGGGAATGGGAAAATATGTTTGCAAAAGACATATCTGATATTAGCATCCAAAATCTATAGAGAACTTACCAAATGCAACACCAAAAAACAAATAATCCGGTGAAGAAATGGGCAAAAGACAGGAATAGTCACTTTTCCAAAGAAGACACCCAATGGCTAACAGACACATGAAAAGATGCTCAACATCACTCATCATCAAAGAAGTACAAATCACAACCACCATGAGATATCACCTCACACCTGTCAGAATGGCTGAAATTAACAACACAGGAAACGACAGGTGTTGGCAAGGATGTAGAGAAAGGGGATCCCTCTTTCCCCCAAAGAGGAACTGTTGGTGGGAATGCAAACTGGTGCAGCCACTCTGGGGAACAGTATGGATATTCCTCCAAAAGTTAAAAATAGAACTTCCTTATGTCCCAGCAATTGCTCTACTAGGTATTTACCCAAAGGACACAAAAATTCAGATTTGAGGGATTACATACACCCCCATGTTTATAGCAGCATTATAACCAATAACCAAACAACATACAAAACCCAAATGTCATTGACTGATGAATGGATAAAGAAGATGTGTATATGTACAATGGAATATTACTCAGAGATCAAAAGGAATGAAACCTTTCCATTTGCATGATGTGGATGGAGATACACTGTATTGTGCTAAGCGAGACGGGTCAGTCAGAGAAAGACAAATACCATATAATTTCACTCATATATGTAGTTTAAGAAATAAAACAGATGAATATATGGGAGGGGGTAACAAGAGGATAGAGGGAAACAAACCACAGGAGACTCTTGGCTATGGAAAAGAAACTGAGGATTGACAGAAGGAGGTGGGTGTGAGAAGGACTGGACGAGTGATGGGTATTAAGCACCGCATTTGTGAGGATCACAGGATGTTGTAAGGAAGTGATGAATCATGGAATTCCACTCCTGAAACTAATATTGCACTGTTGGCCAAATAAAATTAGAATAAGTACAAAATAATAAATAAAAAGGAAAAATAATATTAATCGTGTAAAAGAATTTAAGCACACAGTTGTGTAAGATTAAGGAAATTGAGAACACTGTAGAAATTTAAACACAATGCACCTGCAGAAGTTTTTAATTTTGAGAGTAAATCTGCATTTATTACATATTGAAAATTTATACTCCTTTCTCCTTATCTGGACAAGGTTAGGTTTTGGCAGGGGTTAGGCTTAGGGTTAGGGTTAGGGTTAGTGGTTAGAATTAGGAAAAGGGTTAGGGTTAGGGGCTAGGGTTAGGGGTTAGGGGTTAGAGTTAGGTTTAGTATTAGGGCTAAGGTAAAGGTTAGGGATAGCAGTTGGGTTAGGTTTGGGTTTAGGATTAGGGATAGGGTTAGGGTCAGGATTAGGCATAGAGTAGAGGAAACAAAGGAGGGTGCCAGCAAGAATTAGAGTTTGGTTTCCACGGGTTAGGGTTAGGGTCAGCGTTAGGGTTACAGTGCCACTGCAGTCGGGCTTTGGAAATGATATGTTGAAGTTCTACGTTCCAAGTTCCATGCTGAGTATTTATGCATCAATTCCTGAACCCGTGTTTGTGCTTTTGACAGAATTTGGAATTGGGTCATTATGGGAAGAACCTAAGCTAGGATTAGTGTTGGGTTTAAGGAAGTTGCCAGGGCTGAAGCGACTCCAGTCTCGTGATTTCCATCGAGCGCTGAAGTGAGGACCCATGCGATGGTGTGCGTTAAGTGTAGGTTTAGGTTTGATGCTGGCTTAGGTTTCAGGGAGGGTTCCGGTTAGGGATAGGGTTAGGGTTAGGGTTAGGTCCCAGGCGGCTCCAGGCGCCGAACCCACAGTAGGGCAGTGGTCTCCCCGAAGGGCTGAGTTGAGGGCACAAGGGAGGGTGCCTGTCAGGATCAGTCTTTGGCTGCCAAGGCCACACAAGTCGATGGGCCCCTGGTCAAGGAGGCTTCAGGAATCCTCTCAGCAGCTGCAGCTGGGCCTGGCAAACGACATGGTGAGCTTCCATGTTCCATGCCGTGTGAGCCTGCACCGCTTCTGGACCCCAAGCGTGTGGGGTTGTGAGACTTTGGTCTTGGGTCCCCATTGGGAGAGAGCTTTAGCTAGGGTTAGGGTTCGGCCCAGCGATGTCGCCAGTGATGAAGTGACTGCACTCTCGTGATCTCCTTCGAGGGTTGAAGTGAGGGCCTATGCGACGGGGTGGCTCAATTGTAGGGTTAGGGTTAGAGGCTGGCGTAGGTTTCGGTGGAAAGTTCCGGTTTGGGGTAGGGTTAGGGTTACGGTTAGGTTTAGGACCCAGGAGGCTCCAGGCGCTGAACTCACAGCAGGGCAGTGGTCCTCCCGAAGGACTGAGTAGTGGGCACAAGGGAGGGTGCCGGTCAGGATCCATCTTTGGCTGCCAAGGCCACACAAGTCTATTGGCCAATGGTCGGGGAGGCCTCAGGAATCCTCTCAGGCAGCTGAGCCTGGCCTGGGAAATGACATGGTGAGCTTCCAGGTTCCATGCCGAGTGAGCCTGCACCGCTTCTGGACCCCAGCGCATGGGGTTGTCAGACGTTGGTATTGGCTCCCCATGGGGAGGGAGCCTTGGCTAGGGTTAGGGTTTGTTCAAGGGACGTCACCACTGCCAAATCGTCTCCAGTCTCGTGATCTCCCTCGAGGGCTGAAGTGAGGGCTAATGTGATGGGGCGGATCAAGTGTCGGGTTAGCGTTCGAGGCCGGCTTAGGTTTTGGTGGAGGGTTCCGGTTCAGGGTGGGTTTAGGTTTAGGGTTAGGTCTCAGGAGGCTCGAGGTGCTGAACTACAGCAGGGCAGTGGTCTCCCTGAAGGGCTCAGTTGAGGGCAGAAGGGACGGTGCTGTTCCGGATCAGTCTTTGGCTGCCAAGGCCACACAAGTCGATGGGCCCCTGGTTGGGGAGGCCTCATGAATCCTCTCTGCCAGCTGCAGCAGGACCTGGGAAACGACATGGTGAGCTTCCAGGTTCCATGCCGAGTGAGAGTGCACCGCTTCTGGACCCAAGGCGCGTGGGGTTTCAGACTTTGGTATTTTGTCCCCATGGGGAGAGAAGCTTAGCTAGGGTTAGGTTTCAGTCCAGGGATGTCACCAGGGCCAAAGCGACTCCAGTCTTGAGATCTCCCTCGAGGGCTGAAGTGAGGGCACATGCGACGGTGCGGCTCAAGTGTAGGATTAGTTTTTGAGGCCGGCCTAGGTTTTTGTGGAGGTTTCTGGATCAGGGTAGGGTTAGGGGTAGGGTTAGGTCCCAGGAGGCTCCAGGCACTGAACACACAGCAGGACAGTGGTCTCCCGAAGGGCTGAGTTGAGGGCACAAGGGAGGGTGCCGGTCAGGATCAGTCTTGGGCTGCCAAGGCCACACAAGTTGATGGGCCCCTTTTCGGCGAGGCCTCAGGAATCCTCTCGGGCAGCTGAGGCCGGGCATGGGAAATGACATGGTGAGCTTCGAATCCATGCAGAGTGAGCCTGCACCGCTTTTGCACCCCAGGTGCCTCGTTTTGTTAGACTTTGGGATTGGCCCCCATGGGGAGAGAGCCTTAGCTTGGGCTAGGGTTTGGTCAAGGGATGTCGCCAGGGCTGAAGTGACTCTGGTCTCGTGATCTCCCTCGAGGGCTGAAGTGAGGGCTCATGCAACGGTGCGGCTCAAGTGTAGGTTTAGGGTTAAAGATAGGGTTAAGTTTCGCTTGAGCATTCTGATTAGGGTTAGGGATAGGGTTAGAGTCAGGTCCCAGGAGACTCCAGGAGCTGAACCCACAGGAGTTCAGTTGTCTCCCCGAAGGGCCGAGTTGAGGGCACCAGGGAGGCTGCCAGTTAGAATTAGTCTTCGCCTTCCCCGGTCAGACAACTGTATCGGGGTCTGGTCAGGTAGTCCTCAGGATCGTCTTGGGCAGCCGCAGTCGGGCCTGGGGAACGACATGGTCATGTTCCAGTTTTTATGCTGAGTGATCCTCCATCACTTCTGCACCCCAGGTGCATGGTGTTTTCAGACTTCGGTATTGGGTCCCCATCGGGTGAGAAGGTTAGGTTTCAGAAGACTCCAGGCACTAAACCGCATTAGTGCAGTTCTGTCCCCGAATGGTGAGTTGAGGGCACAGGGGAGGGTGCCAGTAAGGATTAGCCTTTGGGTTCTAACACCAGACAACTGTATGTGCCACTGGTTTGTTAGGCCTCAGGTATCGTCTCGGGTAGGTGTAGTCGGGCCTTTTGCAAGGACATGATTTTCCAGGTTCTAAGTCTAGTGATATGCACTGCGTCTGGTCTCCAGGCGAGTGGTGTTGTCATACTTTGGTTTGGGGTCCCCATGGGGAGAGAACCTTAGCTAGGGTTAGGTTTCTGTCCAGGGACGAAGTCAGTGCCAAAGTGATTCCTGTCTAGTGATCTCCTTCGAGGGCTGAAGTGAGGCCCATGCGACGATGAGGGTCAAGTGTAGGGTTAGGGTTGGAGATAGGGTTAGGTTTCGTTGAGGGTTTTGGTTAGGGGTAGGGTTAGGGTTAGGTCCCAGGAGGCTACGGGTGTGAACCCACAGTACTGCAGTTGTCTCCCCAAAGGGCACAAGGGAGGGCACAAGGGAGAGTGCTGTTTCAGATTAGTACTGGGTCCAAGGCCGGACAATTTTAGGGGCCTCTGTTCGGTTAGGTCTCAGGAGTCCTCTCAGGTAGGTGCAGCCCTGCCTTGGAAACGATATGGTGATGTTCCAGGTTCTATGTCGAGTGATCCTGTGCTGCTTCTAGACCCATGTGCCTGGTGTTGTCAGACTTTGGTATTGGGTCGCCATGGGGAGAGAGAGTTAGCTAGTGTTAGTGTTCAGTCCAGGGATGTCGCCAGGGCCGAAGCGACTCTGGTCTCGTGATCTCCCTTGAAGGCTGAAGTGAGGGCCCATGTGACGGGGCGGCTCAAGTGGAGGGTTAGGGTTCGAGGCCGGCTTAGGTTTCAGTGGAGGGTGCCGGTTCAGGGTAGGGTTAGGTTTAGGGTTAGGGCCTACGAGGCTCCAGGCGCTGAACCCATAGCAGTGCAGTTCTCTCCCCGAATGGCTGAGTTTAGTGCACAAGGGAAGGTGCTGGTCAGGATTAGTATTTGGTTTACAAGGCCACAGAACTTTATGGGCCACTGGTTGAATAGGCCTCAGGAATCTTCTCCGGCAGCTGCAGCCAGGCCTTTGTAATGACATGGTGATGTTTCAGGTTCTATGACGAGTGATCCTGCACCAGTTCTGGACCACAGGCGTGTGGTGTTGTCAGATTTTTGTATTGTTCCCCATAGGGAGAGAGCCTTAGCTAGGGTTAGGGTTTTGTCCAGGGACGTCGCCAGGGCCAAAGCGACTCCAGTCTCGTGATCTCCCTCGAGGGCTGAAGTGAGGGTAATGTGATGGTTCGGGTCAAGTGTAGGGTTTGGGCTCGAGATAGGTTTAGGTTTCGGTTGAGGGTTCTGGTTTGGTTTAGGTTTAAGTTCAGGGTTCGGTCCCAGAGGGCTCCACACGCTGAACCCACAGCAGTGCAGTTGTCTCCCTGAAGGGTTGAGTTGAGGGCATAAGGAGGGTGCTGATCAGCATTAGTCTTTGTGTTCAAAGATCAGACAACTGTATGGGACATTGGTAGGGTGGGCCTCAGGAATCTTCTTGGGCAGGTGCAGCAGGGCCTTGGTAACAACATGGTGATGTTCCATTTCTATGCCTAGTGATTCTGCACCACTCCTGGACCCCAGGTGCGTGGTGTTGTCAGACTTTGGCATTAGGTCCCCATGGAGAGAGAGCCTTAGCTAGAATTAGGTTTTGGTCCACGGATGTCACCAGGGCTGAAGCGACACCAGTTTTGTGAGTTCCATGGAGGGCTGTAGTGAGGGTACATCCCTGACTGTGTGTCTGCTGTATATGTGGTTAGAAAGATAGGGTTAAGTGTAGTGTGAGGGTTGTGTTTAAAGTTGTGTTTAGAACTGTGAAGTTGTGTTTAAAATCTGGTTAGATTGTAGGATTAGGGTTAGGTGTTAGCATTAGTGTTAGGGTTTGCGTTAGGGTTAGTGATTAGGTGAGGTCTAGGTCTAGGATTTTGGTTAGCATTACGGGTTAGGGGATTGGATTAGGGGTTAGCGTTAGGGTTAGTGTTAGAGTTTTATTGTTAGGGTTAGGGTTAGTTTTAGGTTTTATTATTTTAGGTTTAGCGTGTAGAGTTAGAACATTAGGGTTAGAGTTTTAGGGTTAGAGTTATAGGGTTAGGGTTAGAGGGTTAGGGTCAAGGTTAGTTCCTGTTACGTTTACTTTTATGGTTCCGTAGGGTTAGGGTTGAGTTTAGACGTATGGATAGTTGCAGGGTTTAGTACTAGGGAATGGTTAGAGTTAGCTGTTAGGTTAGTTGTTGGGATTTGGGTTAATGTTAAGGTTAGGGCTAGGGCAAGAAGTAGGTTATGTTGCACTCCCACTTGGAGCGGGAGGATGTTCATGCGTGGACACCACTCTCCATCTGTGTGGGAGGGATTGCCTTTATTTTATTGCCCCTGTGTCTCTGCACTGGAGGTTCTTCTTACCTCGCCCCATTACAGCTGGCTCTGGAGTGTTTCATACCTTCACCCTGCCCTCTCTCGGTATGGTAGGATTTTACATACTGCCTCATCCGTTTTTGGTCCAAGGCGTGCATAGTTTTAATCTTTATATCATTTATTTCTCCTCTGATTTTAATTATTTTCTTCATTCTGCTGTTTAAGGGTTTTGTTTGTTGTCTTTTGTCTGGCTTTTATAGTTATAAGGTTATGGATTGGGGTTTACTTCAGGGTTTTTTTTTTTTTTTTCTTGAGGCAGACCGGTATTGCTGTAAACTTCCCTGTTAGAACCAGTTTTCCTGCTTTACAGAAATTTGTATTGTTGTGTTGTTATTTTCATTTGTTTCCATGTTATGTTGGATTTTTTCTTTGATTTCTTGGTTGAGCCATTGATTGTTTGGTAGCATGTTATTTACCTTCCATGTTTTTGTGCCTTTTCCAGATTTTTCTTTTCTTGTTGTAGTCTTCTACTTTCATAGCATTGTGGTCTGAAAAGACACACGGTATGACGTTGATCAGTTTGATTTTGTTTTGGCTTGTTTTCTGACCTAATATTTTATTGAGTGTGGGGAATGTTCCATGTGCACGTGAAAATAATGTGTATTATGCTGTTTTAGGATGGGATGTCTAAAATATATCGGTTAAGCCCATCTGGTCTACTCTATCATTCAAAGTCACTACTTTCTTGTTGATTTTCTGATGGAATGATCTCTCCATTGATGTCATTGGGGTGTTAAAGTGTCCTCCTATGATTGTATGACTATCAATTCTTTACTTTAGTTTTGGACTGTTTTGTGTCTTTGGATGCTCTCAGGTTGAACGCATATGTGTTTATAATTGTTCTATCTTTTTGTTGGATTGTGCCTTTTATTAGTATAGTGTCCTTCTTTGTCTCTTGTTACAGTTTTATTTTTAAATCTATTTTTTCTGATATAGGTATGGCTACTGCAGTTTTCTTTTTGATACTTTAGTTCTATAACTAGTCTATAACTGATCTTGCTGGGCATGCAATGCCACCATTTCTGTCCTCATTTCCAGCAGCCTCCTTTCATTCAACGAATACAGTTCCTTAACTCTGCTCTTTTCTAGATTGAACTCTAGTTTGGTATCTGTCCGGACTTTGACCACTTCATCCGTTACTTGTTGTTTTAACCGATGTAGTTCGAGGTTTATTTTCTCATTTTCTGCTCTGAGGGCTGAAAATTCACTCTTCTCCAAAATAACCATATCTTTTTTCACATTAGCAATCTGAGACATTATTTGCTGAACAGTGATCTCCTGCTGCATCTTCGTGACCATATCCTTGTAGACGATATCCATATTGGCATCGGTTATTATTAGGTTTGTACCTAACCACTTCTGCATATAGAAGTCTATATTAAGTTGATAGTTCTTTACTCCTCTCCTCTCCGTGTTGTAGCTATGTAGTGTTCCTAGTCTTTTGTAGGTAGAAAATAGATGGGTCCTATATTGTATTCATTCTATCACCCAGTGCTTTTTATTATGAAGAGAGAGAGCACAGGCATGGTAGGGCGGGGTGGGGGGAATGGGGGAAGAGAGAGACAAAGAGAGAGAGAGGGAGAGAGAGAATGAAAATGAGAATGAATCCTCACCAAGTTCCATGCTCAGTGAAGAGCCCAATTGGGGCTCAATCGCATGATCCTGGGATCATAGCCTGAGCTGAAATCAAGAGTCGAAATCTCAAGCGATTGAGCCATCCAGTTACCCCTATCTGTCACCCAGTGCCTTGATTTGAGCATTTATTCTGTTACCATTCAAAGTAATTGATAGACATGTATTTGTCCTATTATTACTTGATGTTGGTTGTTTCTGAATCTTTCTGATCCTTTCTTCTCTCTCTTTTTTTGGTTTGCTGGGTTTCTTCACAATTTCACAGTTGAAATTGCTTGTCTTTATACTCTGCATATGTATTAGTAGTGTTTGGTTGCGGTTATTATTAGGTTTGTACCTAACCACTTCTGCATATAGAAGTCTATATTAAGTTTATAGTTGTTTAAGTTTGAACCAGTTCTTTACTCCTCTCCTCCCCGTGTTGTAGCTATGTAGTGTTCCTATTTCAAAACCTTTCATATCGTGAATACCTTGACTGATGTTTTACAGATATACTCATTTTTATGGCTTTTGCGTTTCTCACTTTAATATTGTCACTTTAGGTGTTTCTTTTCCACTTAAAGAGTCCCCTTTAACATTTCTTGCAGGGGTGGTTTGTTGGTTGTGAACTCTCTTAGTATTTATTTGGGAACCTCTTGATCTCTCCTCCCATTTGAATGAAGTTTGCTGGATAGACTGTCTTTGGCTGCAGATGTTTTCCATTCAGCACCTTTACCATACCATGCTGGTCACTTACGGTTTCAAAGTTTCTTCTGAAAAACATCCAGTGATAACCTTATGGGGTTTCCCTTGTAGGTAAATGTCATCTTTTGTTTTCCTGCTGTGAAAATTTTTCTTTATCACGACATTTTGTGTTTTAATTACTATATGGCTTGGTGTGGATCTGCTTCTGTTGAATATATTGGGGGTTCTTTGTGCTTCCTGCTTGTGGATCTGTTTCCTTCCCCGCATTAGGGAAGTTTTCATCTATTGTGTCTTCAAATAAATTTTCTGGTTCTATTTCTCAGAGTTCTGAGAATGAGAAGTAGGACAGAAAAGAACTATTGAAGGCTCTCTGATGAGCCACTGGATTTGCATGCGTGGAGGATAGATTTGGGACTCAAATGAACAACCTACCTTTGACTTCAAAGAACTAGAAAAAAACAACAATCTATGTCCAATGTTCTCAAAAGGGAGAAAGTAATCCATATGAGAGTGCAAACCAATGAAACTGAGACCATGAAGTCAATAGAAAATATGAAGAAGACCAACAGTGGGTTTTCAGAAGAGTGAAACCAAATTGTCAAGACTATACATAAACTATGATAAGACAAAGAGAAGACCCAATTCAAAAGAATTATAAATAAAAGAGAAGACATTACGCCTTATACCAAAGAAACATAAAGGAGACAAAGAGGCGACTATGGCCAAATTAGATGCCAGCAAACTGCCTGCCTAGAAGAAATGGATAGGTTCTTAGAAACACACAACCTACCAAGACTGTACCAGGAAGAAATAGAAGGTTTGCACAGACCCATTAAAGGAAGACTGTATCAATACAAGAAGATAACCAATGCAAGTAAATTGAAGTTCTCCCAGGGAAGAAAAGCCCAGGACAGGTGGATTCACTGGTGAAGTTGACCAAACGTTTGTAGAAGAACTAATAGCAGTCATCTCACTGATTCAAAAGGAATGAACACCACCAAACTCATTTCATCAGACTGGAATTACCCTGGTAGGAAGCCAGAAAAGGATACTACCTGAACAGAAATCTATAGGCCAGTATCTCTGTGGTGGAATTAGATGAATAATTCCCAATAATGTACAGGCAAACCAAATTCAGCAGCTCATTAAAGGGATCACTGACCGTGATGAAGGGTTTTTTCCCTGTAAAGGAAGGATGTTTCAGAAATGCAAATTAATAAATGTGACCCCTCACATGATTGAATGAAAGAAAAATCAACCAGAAACAAGACTCTTAACTATAAATAGCAAACGGAGGGTTACTAGAAGGGAGGTGGGCAGGGGGATGGGTTAAATGGATGATGGGCTAAGGAGGGCGCTAGTAGTGAGGATCACTGAGTGTTGTATGTAAGTGATGGATGACTACATTCTATACCTGAAACTAACATTACACTGTATGTTAACCAACTGGAATTTAAATAAAAACTTGAAAAAATAAACACTAAAGAAATACATAAATAAATTTAAACTAAAATAAATAAATAACATTTAAAAAAATAAAAGGTAAACTCGTGTGATGATGTCAATAGACACAGAAAAAAAGTTCTGAGAAAATTCGGTATCCATTTGTGCTAAAAAACTCTTTAAAATTCAGTGTAGCAGGAACATCTCAACATAAGAAAGGCCATGTATGTGAAGCCCACAGCTAATATCATACTCAATAGTGAAATTGTGAAAGATTTTCCACTAAAATCGGGCACAAGACAAGGATGCCCTAGATATGTGAAGGGGATTGGGTGATGCAGGCTTCTGGTTATGCAATGAATAAATCACAGATAGAAGATATAGCATAGGGGACATAGAGAATGGTACTGGAGTAGTGATGCATGGTGACAGATGATAGCTACACCTGTGTTAGCATAGCAGAATGTATACATTTGTCCAATCACTCTGTTGTTCATCTGAAACTAATGTAACATAGTATGTCAGCTATTCCCAAATACCATGTTTTTTAAAAATAATGTAAAGGACTGAAATAAAAAGCTTAATGTAATAGAACCTGTTAATATCTAATCAAGAAATGCAGTAAAGTTCTGAAATAGAAAGTCACCATATCAAATTCTGTAGCATTCCTATATACTAACCCAATTATCTGAGAAGAAGTAAAGAAAACAATCCCATTTACAATAGCATCAAAAACAATAAAATTTATAGGAATAAATTTAGCCAAGGAAGTGAAAGATCTCTCTACAGAATACTATAAAACCTGTGTGCAGGAATGGAAGAAATTCAATTTGGGTGAAAGAAACAGGAGAACACACAAGTCAGTGAAAAGCCATCCCATGTCCAACTTTTGGAGGAATTAATATAGATACAATGTCCATATTATCCAAAGCCATCTAGAGATTCAGTGCAATCTCTATCAAGACTCCGATGCAATTTTTATGCAATTAGAAAATCATATCCTAAAATGTATTTGGAACCACAAAAAGACCCCAAGTAGCCAACGCAAGAAAGAACAAAACAGGAGGCATCACACTTCTTGATTTCAGGCTTCATTCTAACACAAAGAAATCAGTTATGTCACTGGCATAAGCACACACATAAGACAATGGAACAGAAATTGAGAGCCCAAACTAAACCCATGCATGCACAGTCACCTCGTATTTGACAAGGGAGTCAAGAATACACAGTGGAGAAGAGTAGTCTCTTGAATAACTGGTGCTGGGAAAATTGGATATTCACATGTATAAGAATCAAGCTTAGTACTGTATGTTACACCACTCCCTAGAGAGTGAAAGGAAGAAAAGAGATGTGGTTAGAGAGAAACAGAGACAAAGAGGAAGTACAAGGAGGAAAGTAGAGACCTGGTCCAGGTATGTGGATGGGGTTAGATGCACCAGGGGAGAGGGGATGTATGAGGTGGCTCTGAGTGCTGGGGCAGAAAGGGCTTGTATTATGGGCAACAGAGTTCCATGACCCCAAGACTCCAACATCCCTGGCTCCAAGCTCTGCAGAGGCCATTGCAATTGAAAAGATGGGTATCCCTCATTTCTTCTGGAATTGTGAGACTCAGCCTCATGTTCTGTCATGGGGAGGGATGTCTTGAGGGAGAGTGTGCTCCTCTTTGGCAGGTAAACTCCAGAGCCTGCCCTGTGGGGAGGTGTCCTGGGGCCATCTTCCTCACTGCCCCAGGCCCTGTTGGATTTCCCCCCCTCCCCCCACCAGCTGGCCTTCCTCATGTTCTGAACCCAGGCATCAGGCATTGTGTTGCCCCCAGGTGCTGCAGTCTGGACCTGGCAGAGGTGGACTGCTGATATTGATAAAAAAATATTTGACAATAAGGTCCATATCCTCCCTCTGGGACTAGCGGTGTGCATCCAAATCGTGGGTTGTCATCCTCCTGTCCACAACCAATCTGAGGATTCCAGAAGGTAGGTGAACCCTTTAAAACACCATAGTCTTCTCTTACATCAAATTCAAAGACATTTTCTTGTCACAGCTTTCTTTTAATTCTGAAGAGATGGTAATTAGCAACTGAAGGCATAATGGTCCTATAGGAAATTGACCTATATGATTGATGGACATTATTTCACCCATCCTTATCCCTAAAGCACATTTCGTTGGAAATATTAGCCAAGGATACACACTGTAAATTCACAACAGATGTGTAGCTCCCTGTAAGTTGCATTCTGACCTTGTCACATATGTGCCATCAAAGATATTATTAGTGACTTTTCAGATAAGCTCTCCACATCAAGATGGTCATGTTAGAGAATCTGGTATAAATGGAATTTCACAGATTCTAAATGAGGAATGATTTTTCATTTTTAATGTTTCTTTTTTTCTTTTTTTGAGAGAGCCCGAGCTGGGGAGGGGGGAGAGAGTGGGAGACACCGAATCTGAGGCAGGCTCCAGGCTCTGAGCTCTCAGGACAGCCTGACACGGGGCTCAAACTCATGGACTGCAAGATCATGACTTGAGTCGAAGTCGAACGCTTAACCGACTAAGCCACCCACACGCCCCAGGAATGATAGTTTATTGGCAAAGAAGGAGAAATTAAAGATAGTGTAAAGGATGTCTAATTAAAAAAAAAATTTTTTTTTAACATTTATTTATTTTTGAGACAGAGAGTGACAGAGCATGAACAGAGGAGGGGCAGAGAGAGAGGGAGACAGAATCGGAAGCAGGCTCCAGGCTCTGAGCCATCAGTCCAGAGCCCAACGCGGGACTTGAACTCACGGACCATGAGATCGTGACCTGAGCTGAAGTCGGATGCTCAACCGACTGAGCCACCCAGGCGCCCCAAGGATGTCTATTTTTAATTGAAATATTGTTCACACATTTGTTGTATTAGTTTTAGGCATGCATTGCAGTCATTCCATATGTCTATAAATTATGTTGTACTTCAGCACAAGTGTAGCTATCATGTGAAAGCATGCAACAGTATTACTACAGGATTGACTCCATTCCATTGGCTGTCCCTTGTATCCCTAGGACTCATTCATTCCATAGCTGGATGCCGGTATCTCTCTCTCAAAGGTGTCCATTCTTTACCTAACCTAAGTATGTTGGTGGTAAACACAATTACCTCTTGTTCAGCATGTGTAAATTGGCAGTCTATTTTTCTGTGAACATTGCTTAAAACATTACAAATTATGTCATTACGTTAATAAATCCGGTTTCATTCTTCACTCACAAGAAGGGAGAAGGAAAAGATTTCTTTGTGTCCCAGGCCCTGTCACTAAAACCCTTCCCAATGTGGAGAACAGGCTTAGTTGCCCAGAGCACCTTCGGTCTCTCAGCTGAGCAACCAGGACCTTCAACATTGAAGGAATTCCCATGGTGGCCAGCAGAGAGAGCTCGAGCACCACAGACCCGGAGGGGCGGGTTCCTCTGCCGGGCAGTGATGGCCAGCAGAGGGCGCACCATCGGCTTTTCTGACCCAGGACACCTGAGAGCAGGAAGGGCTTCTGTTGCTCCCAGAGGACGCAGGGCCTCTGCCGCTGCCTCAGGACAGAGAGCAGAACTGCTTTTCCAGCGGGTTCTGCCGCCCGACCCAGGGGAGACCTTGGGAGATTTGCAGCAACTTGGCATCTGCTGAGTCGCCAGAGAGAAGCTGCCTTGTTGTACTGAGTGCTGAGGAGGGGGCGCTGGGTGGCTTCCCTGGGCAAGCTGGTTGCTGAGCAGCACAGGCCCTTGCATTTTCTGGGCTTTTCCCGTGTTTCATTCCTCCCCTTCCCGGACAGTATTTGAACACGACGCATGTTACTAAAGGACTCGTGGATTGCGGGGTCCCACGACATCACCTCATAGATGCAGTTGATGGTTTGTTCCAGATTCAGGCTTGTTTCCGGGAAGAAACCCTGACAGAAATTCAGAAGAACGGGAGCTGCATTCAGTTAGGACATGAATACATGAAATGCTCATCTCAGGACCTTCTAGAAGAATGAGCTGGGACCCACTTTCTGAGTCCTGCTGGAACCAGAGACCGAGGTAAGGGCACAAACTGTCCCCCACATCATACATGCTTTTAAAAATTTTCATGGTTATTTTTCCAACCTAGTGAAGTGATTGAAAACTACAGAAAACCTGGTAGGTAAGTCTCATTAACCTTATGTTATCTTTTAATTTAAATTCCAGTGAGTGAAGACACAGTGTAATATTACTTTCAGGTGTCTCATATAGAGCAACCCTTCCACACGTCACCCGGTGCTCATCCCAGGTGCACTTGTTAATCCCCAGCAGCTGTTTCACCCATTCCCTCGCTGTGGAACCCTCAGTTTGTTTCCTAGTTAAGAGTCTGTTTGTCACTGTCTCCTCCCCCGCCCCCCTTTGTTTTGTTTCATTTCCATGTATTAGTAAAATCATCGGGTATTTGTCTTTCTCTGACAGGCTTATTTCACCCAGCATAACATTCTCTCTCTCCATGCGCCTCCTGGCAAATGACAAGATTTCATGTTTTTATGGGTAAATAATATTACACTCCATATACTACATCTCAGTTTATTCATCAGTTGATGGATGCTTGGGCAGTTTCCGTAATTTGGCTGTTGTAGAAAATGCTGCTGTAAACATCACAGTGCATGTATCCCTTTGAAGAATTATTTTTGTATTATTTGTGTAAATACCTCGTAGTGAAATTGCTGGATCGTAAGGTAGTTCTATTTCCAGTTTTTTTGTGTGTGTGTGACAAATCTCCATGATGTTTTCCAGAGTGGCTGCACCAGTTTGCATTCCTACCCACAGTGCAAGAGGGTTCTTCTTTCCCCACATCCTTGGCAACACTTACTGTTTCATCATTCATTGATTTTAGTCATTCTGCAGATGTGATGTGTTATCTCATTGTACTTTTGAATTGTATTTCCCTGAAGATCAGTATCGTTGAGCATCTTTTCATGTGTCTCTTGGCCATGTGTATGTCTTCCTTGGGAAAATGTCTATTTGTGTCTTCTGCCCATTTTTAATCGGATTTCTCCTGTTTTGGGTGCTGTATAACTGTATATATTTTGGACACTAACCCTTTACCAGATGTCATTTGCAAATATCATTCTGTAGGTGTTTTAGTTTTGTTGATTATTTCCTTAGTGACGGAAGCTTTTTATTTTTATGAAGTCCCATTATTTTTGCTTGTGTTTCCCTTACCTCAGGAGATATATCTACAAAGACGTTTGTACAGCCAATGTCAAAGAGATACTGCCTGTGTTAATTACCCTCTGGGATTTTTATGGTTTCAGGTTTCACACATAGGTCTTTATCCATGTTGGATTTATTTTTGTGTATGTTGTAAGACAGTGGTCCGTTGTTGGTCTTGTTTTGTTTGGCAGGTTGCTGTCCAGTTTTTCCAAAACTATATGTTGAGGAGACTTTTTTTTTAAGTTTATGTATGTATTTTTGAGAGAGAGAGCAAGAGAGCATGCAAAAGAGGGGCAGAGAGAAATGGAGAGAGAGAATCCCACGCATGCTCTGCACTGCCCTGAGATCATGACCTGAGCTGAATCCACAATCACACGCTTTGGTGACTGAGCCACCCATGTGTCCCAAGACTATCTTTTTTTTTTCCATTGGATATTCTTTCCTGCTTTGTTGAGAATCAATTGACCATATAGGTGTGAGTTCATTTCTGGGTTTCCATTCTATTCATCTATGCCTTTGTGTTGTTGTTGTTGTTGTTGTTGTTGTTGTTGTTGTTTTGCCAGTACCATACTGTTCTGATCAGTACAGCTTTGTAATATAACCTAAATTCTGGAATTGTGATGTCTCCAGCTTTGCTTCTCTTCTTCAAGTTTGTTTTGGCTGTTTGGGGACTTTTGTCATTCCATACAAATTTTGAGATTATTTGTTCTATTTCTGTGACAAATGTTTTTGTTAGTGTGATAGGGATTTCATTACATGTGTAGACTGTTTTGAGGAGTGTAGACATTTTAACAGTATTTTGTGCTTCCCATCCATGAACATGAAATGTATTTCCATTTCTTTGTGTCCTCTTTCATTTCTTTCGTCAGTGTTTCATAGCCTTTAGAGTACAGGTCTTTCACCTCTTTGGTTAGGTTTATTCCTGGTATCTTGTGGTATTTGTGAAGCTGTCAATGGGATTGATCCCTTACTTCCTCTTTCTGTTAATTCATTATTCGTCTATAGAAATGCAATACATTTATGTACATTGATTTCTGTATATTGTGATTTGTCGAATTCATATATCAATTCTAGCAATTTTTATGGGAGTCTTTCATGTTTTTTATAGAGAGCATCATGTCAGTTCCAAATAGTGAAAGCTCTACTTCTTCCTTGCTGATTTGGATGCCTCTTATTTCTTTTTGTTGTCTGAGTGCTGTGGCTAGGGCTTCCCGTACTATGTGGAATAATAGTGGTGAGAGGGGTCATCCCTGTCTTGTCCCTGACCTTGGAGGAAAAACTTTCAATTTTTCCCCATTGAGGATGAGATTAGCTGTGGGTTTTCCCTAGATGGCCTTTATTATGTGCAGGTAGGTTGAGTCTCAATGTACTTTGCTGAGGGTTTTTATCATGAATGGATGTGACATTTTGTCAAATGGTTTTCCTGCATTTGTTGAAAGCATCATATTGTTCTTATCCTTTCTTCTATTACTGTGGTGCATCATGATGATTGATCTGTGAATGTGGAACCACCCTTGCAGCCCAGGAATATATCCCACTTGATTATGGTAAATGATTCTATTAATGTATTGTTGACTTTAATTTGAAGGTATTTTAATGAGAATTTCGGTATACATAGTTATCAGGCTATTGGTCTGCAGTTTTATTTAAAAATTTTTAAACATTTTTTTAAATGTTTCTTTCTTTCCTTAGATAGAGTACATAAAAGCAAGGGAGGGGCAGAGAGACAGGGAGAGAGGGAATCCTGGCCATGCCCCACACTGTCATGGCAGGGTCCAACGTGGGACTCGAACCCATGCACCGCAGATAATGTCCTAATGTGAAATTAAGAGTTGGACAGTAAACCGACCGAGCCACACAGGTGTTGCTGCAGTTTTTGGTTTTAGTGAAGGCTTTATCTGGTTTTGGTATCAGGGTAATGATGGCCTCATAAGATGAATTTGTAAGTTTTCCTTCTTTTTTATTTTTTGTAATAATTCGAGGAGAATACATATTACCTCTTCCTTAAATGTATGTTAGAATTCTTCCTTAAATGTATGGTAGAATTCATCAGTGAAGCCATCTGGCCCTGAACTCTTGTGTTGGGGGGATATTTTTTTTAATTACTGATTTGATTTCTTTCTGTTTTCATATGTTATGTATCTTCCTGTCTCAGTTTTGGTGGTTTGTGTGTTTCTAGGAATTTGTCCATTTTTCTCAGAGTGTCCAATTTGTTGCATATAGTTTTTTATAATATTATCTTCTAACTGTATTTTTGTGGTGTTGACTGTTATTTCTCCTTTCTTATTTGTGATTTTATTTATTTGAGTCCTTTCTCTCTTCTTTGTGAAAAGTCTGCCTAGGAGGTTTTCAAGTTGATTACTCCTTTCAAAGAACAAGCCCCTGGTTTCATTGATTTGGTCTAGTGTCTTTTTGGTTTCTATATTCCATATTTCTGCCTTAATCTCTATTTTATTTCCTCCCTTCTGTTCTTTTTCTCATTCCTTTAGTTGTAAGTTAGGATTGTTTGAGATTTTTCTTGCTCTTTAAGGTAGGCTTGTATTGCTATATACTTCCATCATAGACTGCTTTTGCCGCATTCCAAAGGTTTTTACCAGCGTATTTTCATTTTCATTTGTTTCAGTGTATTTTCTCATTGATTTACTGTTTGACCCATTCATTTAGTAGCATGTTATTTAACCTCCCTTTGTTTGTGGCCTTCCCCCCCTCCCCCCTTTTTGTGGTTGACTTCAAGTTCCTAGCTTTGTGGTCAGAAACAATGCTTGGTCTGATCTCTGTCTTTGGGTACCTCTTGAGGCCTGATTTGTGACCTAGAATGTGATCAATTCTGGAGAACGCCCAAGGTATGCTTGAAAAGAATGTGTACTCTGCCATTTTAGTATGGAGTGTTCTGAATATATCTGTTAAACCCATCTGGTCCAGTGTGTCATTCAAAGTCATTGTTTCCTTGTTGGTTTTCTGTTTACAGGTTGTGTCCATTGATGTGAGTGATGTGTTAAAGTCCTCTACTATCATTATATTATTATAGATGAGTTCCTTTATGGTTGTTGTTAAATGTTTTATATACTTGGTGATCGCATGTTGGGTGCATAAAAATTTACAATCATTGGATATTCTTGTTTGGCTGTCTCCTTTAGTATGAGATAGTGTCCGTCTTCATCTCTTGTTATAGCTTTATTTTTTTTTTAATTTAAGTCTTAGTTGACATACAGTGCATTCTTGGATTCAGGAGTAGAATTCGGTGATTCATCCCTTACATACAACGCCCAGTGCTCATCACAACAAGTGCTCTCCTTAATACTCGTCCCCCATCGAGCCCAGCGCTGACCCATCTCCCTCCATCAACCTTCAGTTTTTTTCTCTAACATTAAGAGACTCATGTGGTTTGTTACCACTCTTCTCTTTTCCTGCCCCCTTCCCATGTTTTCATCTGTTTTGTTTCTTAAATTCCACATGAGTGAAATTATATATTTGTCTTTCTCTGATTGACATATTTCACTTAGCATAATACATTCTAGCTCCATCCACATCATTGCAAATGGCAAGATTTCATTCTTCTTGAAGCTGAGTTACATTTCGTTGTATATACATATGTATGTATATATGAACATTCACATATGTACATATGTATAGACACACACACACATACACACACACACACCACAATTTCTTTATACCTTCTCAGTTTATGGATACTTGGGTTTTCTCCATAATTTGGCTACTGTTGATAATGCTGCTATAAATATTGGGTGCATGCAATGTCACTATTAGGTATTTACCCAAAGGGTACCAAAATAGAGTCTCGGTTTTAAAGTTTATTTTGCCTGATATAAGTATTGCTACTGGCTTTCTTTTGACATTATTGGCATGATAAATGTTTCTTCATTCCCTCACTTTAAATCTGCAGGTGACTTAAGTCCAAATAAGGCTTTGTAGGCAGCATCTAGATAGGTCTTGTTTCTGTTTGCTTGTTTATTTGTTTGTTGTGTCCATTCTGATGCCCTATCCAATGTCTTTTGATTGGAGCATTTAGTCCATTTACATTCAGAGTGATTATTTGTAGGTATATATTTAGTCCCATTCTACTAGTTGTTTTGCCATCGTTTCTTGATGTTTTCTCTGATCCTTTCTTGTCTGTAACACTTTTAGTCTTTCATTTCCACTCAAAGAGCCCGATTTAAATATTCTTTTCTTTTGACTGGTAGTATATTTCTTTACTTGTTTTTAATATTTCTTCGTTTTTAAATTTAAGCCCAAGTTAGTTACCTTATAGTGGAATACAGTTTCAGCAGTAGAATTTAGTGATCCATCAAGTACAAAATATACCCAATACTCATCCCAAGTGCCGCCCCTAATGCCCATCACCCATTTAGCCCATACCCCTATTCAGTAACCCTCCTGGAACCCTGAGTTTCTTCTCTGTATTTAAGAGTCTCTTATCGTTTGACTCCCTCTCTGTTTGTATCTTATTTTTCCTTTTGTTTCACTATGTTCATCAGTTTTATTAAATTCCACAGATGAGAGAAATCATAGGATGTGTGTCTTCCTCTGACATATTTTGCTTAGCGTAATAAAATCCGGTTCCATCCACGTTGTTGCAAATCGCAAGATTTCATTCTTTTTGATCGCCAAGTAATTTTCCATTGTATGAATATACCACATCTTCTTTATCCATTCATCTGTCAATGGTCATTTGGGCTCTTTGCATAATTTAGCTATTGTTGATAATGCTGCTATAAACATTGGAGTGCATGTGCCACTTCGAGTCAGCGTTAGTGTATCCTTTGGATAAATACCTAGTAGTGCAATTGCTGGGTCCTAGTGTAGTTCTATTTTTAGTTTTTGTGCCGAATCCATACTATTTTCCAGAGTGGCTACACCACTTTTCATTCCCACCAGCATTGCAAAAGGGTTCCCTTTCCCTGCATCCTTGCCAACATCTGTCGTTTCCTAGGATGTTAATTTTAGCCATTCTGATAGGTGTAAGGGGATATCTCATTGTGGTTTTGATTTGTATTTCAGTGATGATGAGTGAGATTGAGCATCTTTTCATGTGTGACCAATCTGGATGTTATCTTTCTTAAAGTGTCTCTTCATGTCTTTTGCCCATTTCTTCACTGGATTATTTGGTTTTTGGGTGTTGAGTATGATAAGTTCTTTATAGATTTTGGATACTATCCCTATATCTGATATGTCATCTGCAAATATCTTCTCCCATTTCATTCAGTTGTCTTTTAGCTGATTGTGTGATTGTGTTTTAGCTGATTGTGTCCTCTGCTGTGCAGAAGCTTTTTATCTTGAGGTCCCAATAGTTCATTTTTTTTTTATTGCCCTTGCTTCTGGAGATATGACAAGCAAGAAGTTGCTGCGGCCAGGATCAAGAAGGTAGATTGCCTGTTTTCTCCTCTAGGATTTTGATGGTTCCTGTCTTACATTTAGATCTTTCATCCATTTTGAGGTGTGTGTGTGTGTGTGTGTGGTGTAAGAACATAGTCCAGGTTCATTCTTCTCACTGTCCAGTTTTCCCAGTACCATTTGCTGAAGAGACTCTTTTTTTCCATTGGATATTCTTACCTGCGTTGTCAAAGATTACTCGGCCATATGTTTGAGGGTCCATTTCTGGGTTCCTTATTCGATTCCATTGATGTCTGTGTCCGTTTTGGTGTCTGTACCATACTGTCTTGATGATTGCGGCTTTCTAATACACCATAAAGTCCAGAATTGTAATGTCTCCAGCTTTGTTTTCTTTTTCAACATGACTTTGGCTATTTGGGGTCTTTTCTGGCTCCTTACAAATTTTAGGGTTGTTTGTTCTAGCTCTGTGAAGAATGCTGGTGTTATTTTGATAGTGATTGCATTGAATGTGTCGATTGCTTTGGGTAGCATTGACATTTTAACAACATTTGTTCTTCTAATCCATGAGCATGGGATGTTTTTCCATTTCTTTGTGTTTCTTCAATTTCTTTCATAGACGTTGTATGGTTTGTTCCTTTATTTTTTTTAATGTTTGTTTATTTTTGAGAGAGAGAGAGAGAGTGAGAGAGCAAGAGAGAGCACATGAGCAGGGGAGGGGCAGAGAGAGAAAGAGAGAGAGAGGGAGACACAGACTCCGAAGCAGACTCCAGGCTCCGAGTTGTCAGCACAGAGCCCATTGCAGGACTTGAACCCACAAATGTGGGATCATGACCTGAGCCGAATTCAGCGCTTAACTGACTGGGCCACCCAGGTGCCCCTCTATTGTTTTAAGTGTACTGATCTTTTACCTCTTTGGTTAGGTTTATCCCTGGGCATTTTATGGTTTTCAGCGCAGTTGTAAAGTACATCAATCCTTGATTTCTCTCTGCTGATTCATTATTGGTGTATAGAAATGTAATCAGCTTCTGTATATTGATTTTATATCCTGAGACTTTCCTGGATTCCTGTACCAGTCCTAGCAGTTTTTTGGTGGAGTCTTTTGGATTTTCCATGGAAAGTATCATGTCTGTGAAGAGGGACAGTTTGACCCCTCCTTGCCAATTTGGACACGTTGTATACATTTTTGTTGTCTGATTGCTGAGGCTAGGACTTCCAACAGTATGTTGAATAACAGTGGTGAGAGTGGACATCCCAGTCGTGTTCCTGACCTTAGGGGGAAAGCTCTCAGTTTTTCCTCATTGAAGATGATATTAGCTGTGGGACTTTCATATCTGGACATACTGATATTGAGGCAAGATTCTTCTATCCCTCCTTTCATGAGGGTTTTTTTTTTCTATCAAGAAAGGATGCTGCATTTTGTCAAATGCTTTTTTCTGCATCTATTGAGAGGATCATGTGGTTGTTATCCTTTCTTTTATCAATGTGATGTATCACATCAGTTGATTTGCAGATATTGAATCGGTTGTGCATCCCAGGGATAAATCCAATTCATTGTGGTGAATAATTATTTTTATGTATTGTTGGATCCGGTTTGCTAATTTTTGTTGATATTTTTTGCATCCATGGTCATCAGGGAAATTGGTCTGTAGTTTTCCTTTTTAGTGGGGTCTTTGTCCAGTTTGGACTCAAGGCCATGCTGGCCTCATAGAATGAGTTTGGAAGTGTTCCTTCCATTTCTCTGGCCATGACCTTATCTTGTTCTTTCATTTGGGATGCATTCCCCTTGTCTTGGAATTTTGGCTGAGTATTTGCCTTCTCTGTGTTACAAAAGCTCATTATGTTACCTGCCTGTGAGATGAATGGCTTTATGAAGAAGAGGTCATCTAGTGTCCAGGGCCTGACACATCAGGGAGTGTCTGTGGTGTGTGTTGCATGAGCTGTTTTATGTTCTGGCTGCACTATCCTTCAGGCCAGTTTTATGGGCAATATATGGTCCTTGGCCAGAGTGTGCTGAGTTTTATCTAGGTCTGCTCCGATCTGCTTGTTAAATGAGACTTGAAATGACTGCCACTCGAAGTGAAGCCCTGCAGAACTGTCTGGTCAAGAGAGGTGGTGTGGTCATGGGCTTCTGCTGGTCTTCTGGGGAAGGGGACACCCCCACTGGGACTGAGGCAAGCTTGACCTAGAAGGCCAGTCTCACCAGAGCACAAGGAGGTGGTGTTTGGTCTAAGCAGTTAGGTAGCCAGTGTAGGAATTGCCTTGTTTCCAGCAGGTGGCTCTGTGTTTATGCTGTGGGGAAGAGGAGGAAAATGGCGCCACCCAGCTCCTCTGTCCTAGCTCCTTTGTCCCCTCGTTGTGAACACTGCCTCTCAGGGATGCTCTCCATGATGAGTGTATAATCTCCCCACTGTGTGCACCAGGCGATGTACAGATCACTGTTTTCATGCCATCTGCCTGCAAGTGGTTTGCTGCCTTCTCTCAAGGGGTAGGCCAGTGCCCTCAGGGCTGTATCCCAGCCAAGCCTGCTAAATTTTGAAACTGCATATTCTCGGGGTGCCTGGGTGGCTTGGTTAAGTGTCTGACTCTTGATCTTGGCTCAGATCATGACCTCGTGATCGTGGGATTCTCTCTCTCCCTCTATTCCTGCCCCTCCCTTGCATGTGCTCTCTTTCTGTCTCTCTCAAAATAAATAAACTTAAATTTAGTGCCATGGCATACCTTATTTAGGCAAGATTGCCTCTCTGAGGGGAATGGCAGGGGTCTATCAGCTAAATTTCCAGCACTGCCTAGGAAATTCTTTGCTGACTGGTTAAAGGTTACATTCCTGCAGGAATGAAATTAGGTTTAGTGACATGGGGCCTTAACATAAGTAACTCCATGATGGTTCTGTGAGTTTTCTTAACATTCCAAACCCAAATTTTTACACATCCATTTTTTTAATTAAAAATATAGCCCTAAATAATATTTTAGCCATCTACTGCCGGCCCGATGATCATATCCTGTGAAACTGTGACCATCTCCTAATCATAGATGAAGATCAACTCTGTGGGTCTAAGATCTTTGTGACTCTAAGTTACTTTGATCTATGTTACTAAGATCTTTGTGAGTCTAGGTTACTGCTGACCTTCTGAAATCTTTGACCCAGGGACCCCCAGCCAGGTTGCTGAGCGATCACTTAGGCACAGAAGCACCCTTTCCAAGTCACCTCTTCCTAAAGCGTTGTCTTTCCCTTTTGTACTTCTGGGTCTTACCCTTTTGCAGATCACATGCTGTGATGGACATCCCCTCATGAAAACCTGTCGAAGTGGACCTGAGGAAGTAGCTTGCCTGTGACTGCCACTTCTTGTCACATCTTTTCCTTCTGAACCCTCTTGAACACCCTATCGTTCTTCCAGCCTTTGAATATCTCTTTGATTTGGAAATATTTCATTCTCTTGTATTCCTGCTAAAAATATGCATGAAAATATTAAAGCAAGGGTTCTTTACAATAAGTGAGACAGTCACAATGATCCATCTGGCCGTGTGTACATTTTTTTTTTTGACAATGTTCAGGCATGATGTGAAGTACATCCTGTAAAATCTGAGTATCATTCATTATCTAGGATACCCACCTTTATGGAAAGCCATTCAATGACATGCTCGTTCAAGATCAGAAAAGCACTTCATTTACATACCACATAATACAGTGGTATATACATACGTTATTATCTTAAAGTACGTAAAGTAGATGTTTCTATGAATTGTATATCATGCATTCAGTTTTCTGTACCATGAATGCTTTTATTTAAATTTTGATCCAGCAATTCTGCTTCGAGGAACTTTTCATGTATATGCCTACCCACATGCAAATTGATAGATGCCCAGAGTTTTTCATGATATTGTTAAATAGAAAAGATTAAAAACTGCCCATCTGTGATAGAGTAGGTAAATAAATTATGATACGGCCATACAGCAATACTATGCATCGGTAAAAAGACAGGAGGAGCTATGAAAGGATCATATGGTCCTTTTCTTTTAACTTTTTTCTTTATTTTCTTTTATTTTATTTTATTTTATTTTATTTTTCTTTGTTTTGTTTTGTTTTGTTTTGTTTTGTTTTGTTTTGCTTTGTTTCATTTCGTTTCGTTTATCTGCTGGCTGTGGCTTGGACTTCCAGTAATATGTTTATTAAAAGAGGTAAGAGTAAACATCCTTGTCTTCTTCCTGACCTTATAGGAAAAGCTCTCAGCTTTTATCCATTAAGGTTGATTATAGCTGCGGGGTTTTCATAGAAAACATTTATTACGTTGATGTATGTTCCCTGTAAACCTACTTTAGGGAGTTATAATCATGAATGGATGTTGTACTATGCCAAATGCTTTTTCTTCATGTATTGAAATGACTGTATGGTTCTTTTCTTTTAATGTTTATTAATTTTGAGACAGAGCATGAGCAGGGGAAGGGCAGAGAGAGAGTGGGACACACAGAATTCATGGAGAATTTGATGGAGGCTCTTGGCTCTGAGCCTTCAGCACAGAGTCCGATGTGGGACTTGAACTCACGAAACATGGGGTCATGACCTGAGCTGAGTCGGGCTGTTAAAGGATTGAGCCACCTAGGTGCCTCGATCATATGGTTCTTATCCTTTCTCCTGTTGATATATTGTATCACATTGATTGATTTGCGAATATTGAACCACCCTTGCAGCTTGGGAATAAATCCCACTTAATGGTGGAATATATTTACAGTTGTTATATCTTCTTTTTGGATTGTACCCTTTAC